>NC_052545.1:7545000-8210000 GCF_016699485.2 Gallus gallus
TAGAGTGTTCATACCTCAACCAAGTACGGGAGACTCTTCAGGAGCTCAGTTAAGGTCATAAATCCATATTCGCATGGATTAAGAGAAGTACTATGGATTGTTTCATAGTGCTGTTTAAGTTGTTCAACAGAAAGAAAGGATGCTCCATCCCAAGACATCAACAAGACGAGTAACTGGGCAGTGAGAGTCCGCAAAGATTTTCTATTAATCAGCTGAATTTGCTTGCCAGACTCTGTGTCAACCACCTATAAAAATGATTTGTAATTGAGTTTGGGATGGGAAAGATCCCTAAATTAACAACATCACATGATCCATACCAGTATCTGATACTACTCCAGTTAAACACATGATAAACCTAACACCACACAGAATTTACTTAAATACAAAATTTTAATACTAATTTTTGTCCACACAGACAATTCCATTTTTTGTTCCATGCCAACTTAACCTGGCTAAGCTCCAGCCTGATCACCAGCTGCTGAAATAAGTGTGGAAGTAACTAAGAAAATGCATCTGTATCTACACAGCTGTTACCTTCCTCTCCTACAGGCATACAAGATTTTAGAGTTATTTTAGAGGCATTTTAGAGTCAAAGCCTCAAACAAACATATAAAAAAAATCAAGTACAAAACAGCAAGAGGCTGAGATCTATCATTGTGGAAAATAACTACTTTTATATAGCTGAATCAGGTGGGAAAAGACAATTTCTATTGTTTAAATTACTCAAACGAGTAAAAACTTAAGATGTGGATGAATTTCCCCCAAAAAAGTCAGCAAGAACAAAGGATTTTTGAAGATACATTTTAAATTCCGTTAGAATTCTCCCTCAATTTAATGAAATAATTTGCAAAGTACATCATAACGACACTGAGATAAGTATAGAGATGGAAATACTTCACATATTATATATTCTTTTAAAGGATAAACTACAAAGACAGAGCATTACCTTTACAACATGACAAAGTTTTTGCATTAAAGCTGGAACTGAGCTAACATCATAGTCATGAAGACGCAGCGTATATCCAAACGTTTTACTGTACTCTGACAGTAAATCAGACATCATTAGGCAGTTGTCTTTTTGAGACCGCAGCAGTTTAACAAACTGGGCAGCTACTGCTTTAACTTGTTCCACCTCTGTGAGCGTGAGAATTTTCTCTTCCCCACATTCCAATACCTACAAGCCAAGATTGCATTCTGTTAAGTGAGTTACCTCATTTGACTGAAAAAAACATCTGCAACTAAAATTCAGTGATTGCAGATGGTCATTAGCTACGTAGTAGGGCTCAACTACCTTGTAAGATAACCACAGTAAGCAAAAGACCACCAGTAAGCAAAAGCAGCATAGCTTCTGAAGTAACAAAGCAGACAACAGCTAACTTTAAGCAAGATTAAACAATCTGAATGAAATCTAGCCCTGATGCACTGAATTTTGCAAATGTAATATAGTTTGCACAATCTGAATTTCTTAAAACTAACCTCAACATGCTAAACCTTAGGAGCAGTTCATACTAAGATAGCTATATCAAAGTTTTACAAACAGCTGGCTAGCATTAGAAGCACACAGTTCAACTTAAACTGAAGTAAACTTCTGCTGTAACAAACAGTTGTGCAGATCTTATCAGCTAAACATTTAATATAGCTCAGGATTGTAGAACTTACTTGCAACACCTCTGGTATGGCTTCAAAGAGTTCAAGTAGTTTTGTAAAACCATAGTAAGCAAGTTTGCACTGACGACCAAAATGGTGGTGGTAAGAAGGAATAAATTTACTGAAGGGCATTCGGAAATGGGGCTGATGGCGCAGTAAGTCCACCACCTCTTTAGAAAATTGTTTGGTTCTTTCGATTTCCTCCTGCGTACGTTCTAAAATCAGAAAAAAAATCAAGCTATAGCTATGTACCAAACCACTTTGAAATGCAATAGAACATAGTAATAAAATGTGGTGATTTTCAGATTTCTCACATCATACCAGGTCATGTTTTCTTATAACACTAAAGAAAAGTCCTGAAATTACATATGGGAAACCCAAAACAAGTGGGTGATCAGTATTTTAGTTTCTTTATGAGCAAAATATTTCAGAGCTGGTTATTTCTGCATAGCAAATACAGTCTTCAATCACGCCACAGAAAACGTAACTACATGCAGCAGTAGCAGTGTTATTTTGCTTTTATTATCTGCTTTCCTACTGTTTTGTAGTATAAAGAAATGTTGTTTCCTATAGAACATTCTCTATTTTTATAATTTCATAGCTTCCTTATAGTTATGGGGATAGTTGTAAAAGTAGAAACATCAACAAAAGAAAAAAAATCAGCATCACTATGTTTCACTTAACCCAGTTTTGAAATATTCCAAGAACAATTTCTTTTACAACAGTAATAAGTACACTGACATACCTCTCTTGGGAATACAAATTACCATTTCATTATCTTGCTGTGACAAACAGATAGTTGTATCTGGAATTTCTGATATTATATCAGCCAGTTCACACACTCCATACTCAGTAACATCCCAATCCTTAGAGAAACACCTGAATGTTTATAAGAATAGTATAACAAATTTTAATACACTCTCTGTAGGCCAAAAAATGTGAAAGTTTTGAGATAACATACAGTAGGATGGTATTAGATAAACCTCAGATCCTAACAAGACAGGCATAATCTTCATGTTACTAATAATACTAGTATACGAAGAAAAGGAAAAATGCATTGTTATCAAGTTATCCATTATAACCAGAAAAATAAAAAGGTTACACCAATGGCTTACATGCCACTAGAAGAGAAAGCTCCTTGAAGAAACTGGACTCGTTACACTAGTAGTGAAAAACGACAATAGACAACTTGAACTTGATTACTTGACTAAACAATTTAAGAATACATAATCATACCATATATGGTCACATTTTCAGCAGTCTGTATTTTCTTAATTAAAATGCATGTTGTTCTTAAACAAGGTAAGATCAAGAGAAGGCAGAGACTACTTGTCTTCAAAAACACCATACTGAGGTTCACAATACTATGCAGTGTACTAAAAGGTATTTTACTTCCCCTACCTCTTTTCCCTCAGATTGACAAGAATTTACTGAAGACAGAAACATTTCAAGAAATCACCAGATCTGACCATAAGGGAGATAAACATTTAGTAGATTAAGAAGCAACCAGTAACATACATTTCTTTTAATGGCAAAAATAACCAGAAGTGGGCATTTCCAAAAAGGAAGAATTGCTACACAGCACAGAAGCATATTTGCAGAAGTAGACCACACAGAGTGCCAAGATGTTATGGTTTCATCATAGCATGTGATGTGCTGCTTTCTAACCTCAGAGGAAGAAAAATTTATACACAGAACACCCTAAAAAATAAACCTGGTTGGGTTTCTTTGTTCTGTGTTGTTTTTGTGTTTTGTTTTTAAACTATACTAGAACAGAATGTAACTCCTGGTAGTAGTAAGACAGCTATTACTCATGCTCATTCTTGTGCCATTGCTAGATCTGATTAAAAATTAGTATATCGTCAGTCTACTTATTTCATATTTTCAAGACTAATACTACATCTTTCCATAACTGCTCATTTTATAAAATTATTACAACCCACTTACTTAAATTCAACCTCACAGCTTAAAATACAATTAATGAAATAATCTATTTTAAGCTTTGAACAAGTTAAATAAACCTAGAGCTTAAGTAAAGCAGTACAGTCTAGCAGAGCTTTTAATTTTAATTAGAAGCTTGAAATTCCACATTACAGCAAAGATGGAATATTTTAAGATTAAAAGCGCTGATCCCCAGTTGTAGAGGCATGCCTATTTCTTTCTGTTTAGTCAAAAGATAACTTACCAGTGATAAGCTTGTAAGAATTCCTTTACAATAACTTGCTTACTGGCCTGGGATTTCAGAAGCTTCAGTAAGTCTTGAGTGAAGCGTTTCACTTGAGCTCTGTGC
This sequence comes from Gallus gallus, assembly GCF_016699485.2. Lineage (NCBI taxonomy): Eukaryota > Metazoa > Chordata > Aves > Galliformes > Phasianidae > Gallus > Gallus gallus. The sequence goes on from NC_052545.1 coordinate 7,548,938, forward strand.
GTTAGAGTTAACAAGCGCTTGGAACCCATACCAAGAATCTGAAAGAAAATTTTCTCTGATCACTTCTCATAAAAACATATATAGAATACTAAAGACTGTTAGAAGACAATTCTAATATAGGTAGGCTAGAAATAAAAAAGATAAAAAGGATAAAGAGAACGTCTTCAAAGGCAACCCTGTGAAGCCATATACTTCATGTATGGAAGTACATGCCACCAATAATTACTTCCTCCATGAGTGCTATTGTAGTTGTTGCACATGATTAATTGGCTATTTAAAAGCCCTGGTTCGGACACCAACTGGTGTTCAAGACAAAATATGGTCACAGTTTTTTTAACGTAAGGCTACATACTGTGTTACTTCACACCAACATCTCTCAAGCCACAAGTTACACAGACTAACTCACTGGCACTCCAATGCTTGCTGTGTTCTTATAATTAACAGCACAACTGCAACTTCCTTACCCAAGCTCTAGACACAGATTAAAGAAGCTTTAAACTTTCTACTAGAGATTAGAATAAACTGTTAATTTCCACAGTTACTCTCCCAACCTTCCCCCAGAACAAAGATGAAATAGAACTTTTTTTTAAAAAAGGAAGCAGTTATCCTCCAAGGTTCAATTACCATCTTTTTCCAAGGTTGACAAGAAATTCTATAACATAATAAATCCTATAACAACCAGCAACGTACTCATTTCAGAAAGTTCAATGTACAAGTACAGTTCTCTGAAACAGAGGAGCAGTGCCACATAACTCACCTGCAGGACATGAGGCACTGCTTCCAGCAACTCCATTAACTTGGAATATCCGTAGTCAGACACACGGCATTGTTTTGCGAAGTGATGATGGTATGTTGGGATGAATTTACTGACAGGTATGATGCAGGATGGCTGGCTTTTAAGTAGATCTATCACTTCTCTACTGAACTGAATAAGTTGTGGATTACCTACAGGGCTCTTAGAACGTAGAAGCCATGGATCTACAAAAAAAAGAAGTTTGTTATTGAGCTTTCCATTAGTAGTCTTCCACTAATCCTTGCAGATTTCCAACAAAGATCAAAGAACAAGAAAATAAAGGGAAATTAAGCTAAAACTAAGTTTAAAAGAATAGCATAAAATGACTTGCATAATTGTTGAAGAGGTTCATAAAAAAAGATCATAAATACAACTGTTTACCTGTGGTAGGAGGTGGTGGTTTGTTATGTATCCACTTTATAACTTTAATGCCATTTTGAGCAGTAGCAATATTCACTCCAGGAACACAGGTAATTAAATGTTCTAAAGGAACACCACCCTGACCTTCTGGCACCATTTCAAGATCATTGAACTCTGACATATAACAATCAGGAAAGCTTTGGAAAGAGAAGAAAGCTTCCATTATACATTAAAACACTACTGTAAGAACAGTCTTAAAGCGTTATTATTCCTGAGAAAAAGGCTTTAATAGTTTATTAGATCACAGAACTCTTGATAAAAATGAGTATTGAAAAATGCACCTTGAATTTTACCTATTTCTGCACTCAGATCTTAAATTCAAAATTTTATAAGGAATTTATTTCCTATAAGGGCAAACATACGAGGCCTAGAGACTTTAATCACATCAAGCAGATTCAAGAGCATTACAACAGCCATCAATAAGGTTTTAGAGACTATGATTTCAGCCCTTACACCAAAAGCCTAATTTAAACCACTTTACCTTAGTAAAGGCACAGTACCCTCATGGGTCTGCAGAAGACTGTGAACTTGGGGAGCAAATGTCTTCAGAGACAAGATTGCAAAAGGTATTCTGTAAGAATCTGGATCAAACTCATGTTCACTGTAATAAGAAAAGCATTGAATTAACCTCTTAAATTCAGTCTCAGGTTGAGCATACTATAACTGTGCACACCTATGGTAAACATAATACAGATACTGCATGACAATGTTACAGTACAGTCCCAAGCATCTCCAATCTTTTCTTCATTAAAGAGTCAACTATAGCAAGTTTTCAGAAAACAAACATGAGTTAGGCCTCATTTTTATCACCATTTGACTAAACACGTAGCAGCACAGCAACAAATACCAGCCAGTGGCGAATGAACACCTAGTAACTACAACAGTAGCACACCCCAGCTGCTGTTGAATATAATGAAAGATTTATTATGCAGCTTGAGGAAGTCTTCAGCCCAGTATAAATGATGATTTACTAAAGATAGCCAAAGGACAAAGGTAGATCAGTTCTTGCCATAATTGTATAGTAATCTTCAAGCAAGTAGAAGTATGTATAACCTTCCCTACATAACAACAGAAGGTTAGCATACCTTTCAGCTTCTAAGTAGCATTCATGCTTGGCAGCTGTGTTGAGTACAAAGTTACTGAGAAGGCAGATCCATGAGAACTACCTAGAAAATTCAGTTATCTATTTTCTGCCCAACTTAATTACTATAATACAACTACATAATGACAGATGTTATATGAAAGCCTTCTCAACTTTAACACAGCTGCTAATGTAAAATGCTGTTTAAGTACTTCATAGTATTATGTAGTATTTTATACACAGCTTACATAACGTCTTTATTCAGGCAATGCTGCTTACAAACAGGCTCGTGATATTCCAACTCCTCAAATATTATAGGACTACAGTTTGCTGATGAACCATCATGTGACTGTGAAGATCCCAGGGGACTTTGCCGGGCTTGGCTGCTGGGTAAGAGACACACCAGCCGCCCACCTCCTTGGTCACGGATTGCCACAGTATCGGTTAGTTTGTACAGGTCTGATACCATCAACTTACGCCCAAATCTAAAAGAAAAAAGTTAATGTATATTATAAATTTGCATTTTATGCTTATAAAACAGGAATACTGTAGAAACAATTCTACAGAAACTGATCAGTACAAACCAATTTTTCTACTTGGGGATGAATAAAATAAAACACTAGAACTATAACCCTTTAACAAAGGCCAGTATCACAGTCACTGGCTCTTGACAGATATGCTGCAACACCTAACAGCAAAACATCACCTACTGGGTTAGTTTCTACTGTTTACAGTATCTGGTCACAAAACTCAATTCTTCTGGGATATGCCAATTAAAAACAACTGAGAACTTACTTTTTCTCATAGATTTCTGTGAACTTGAACATAGGCAGACAACAAGCAGGTGCATCCTGAAGAATGGAGACAGTTTCTGAGCTGTAAGAAAAGTTTTGCAGTGTTACCAAAAAATAAAGTTAATATTAGAAACAGCTATGTAATCTTTGGCCCTGTTTGGGAGATATTTACAGATCTATCTTACGAATTATAAGCATGATAACAGGACAAATCGTCTTTCACAGTGCTGGGGTGAAAGGGAAAACAATACTTCACATCAGTGGAGTACAAATAGTATCTATTTGTAACTCATCTGGCTGGCATCTCTGAAGGACCAGAATCTTTCAAAAGGCAGTAGTAAGAGTTTCAGTATCTACAAAATGTAACATCACAGCTTTACATTAAGAACTCCGATTTGGCATAAACTAAAATGCAAGAAATAAAGTTGTAAGTTATGTAATACCAAGAGAACTGAAGAACACTCCATACACCAGAGTTTTCTAATGCCTTCTTTCAGTAAGAAAGAAAATATGTATTTGCACTAGCATTACACTCTAGTAATATCTTCCACAAAGAAAACAGATCTGAAATAGCAACTGGATTTAAAACGAATCATCTCTTTAAGGAAGAAGATGCACATATGCATCTTACAGAGAAAAGAAATACGAGATTTATACTCTCATTCAGCCACAAAAAGTACACTGAGGCATACAATACTATGAAAATAGTAATTGAAGTCCAGCATAAGCACCCTACTAAGAAAAAGTGTGGTCTCCAAGTGTAAGCAGTGTAAAAATGCTCAACTGAAAACTGCCAGCCTTGTTGTACTTAGCACATTCACTAGGTAATTAGACAGATTTTTACTCGGTTTTCCTATAGTTCTTTTATTCAGTATTTTAAATCTCTTAATTACTAAAAAGACACAATGGCAATTAAAGGAACGTTCATTACCTAAGGAGAGAGAGTGATTTATTAGCAGCTCCTGTTGCTAATGAGACCTGGATCCTTTTACTGCCAATTTTGTATCTGTGAAGACTGTTGACAGCACTAATTGCTTCTTGCAGATTTTCCATTTGCACTGTAGCCTTCAACTGGTAGTCTGTATGAGGACTGAGCTCAACACATTTTACCTAAAGGGGAAAAAAAAAGACAAACACACAACCTTATGCATTTACCCTTAAACATTAACCTAAGCCAAGCTGAAAAAACATATCAATCTTCCTTTTACCAAGAAATAAACTCAATGGAAAAGGGAACAGAGTAAGATAAGCCATGGTCAACATGACAGTGCAAACAATAATCATGCCTTGTCCAAGACTCATTATGTAAGACCATGGTACTTTTTTTTTTTTTAAAAAAAGAGGCACCATCTTCTGTATGAAAAGAATGCCAGAACAACATCATCTGCAGACCACACAACTGGCATCACTACAAACAATCTCCATTTGTACCGTTTTCTTTTACTGATATATTTTGTTTTGGTTTTCTTTTGTTTTGTTTGAGAATAAGCAAACTTTGTTAAAACACATTGTGTAGAAGTTTTAATATTTTCCTACTCACCTAAAGCTAGGCCAGAAATATAGAGATACAAACATGACGTATATAAAAAACACTTAAAGTATTTTACCCTTTACCTTTCCATGTCTTGAGAAAGTTTCTTGTAAAGTTTGCTGCAACTCTTTTCTGGACAATCTGTAATCAATATTGCTGATCTGAATATCTGCACCATTTGCAAAAGGATCAGGACAGTCTGTACCACTGGTATGATTTACTACATTAAATGTGAGTGGAGATGATCTATTTGAGAGGTTTGGAGACATACTCCTGGGTAAAATAAAACACGTTAACTGAAGTAGTTACTGCACATTTCTTATATACATACTGAAACAGATCAAAGAAACACTCATCAAGAGCACAGATACAGCACTTGGAAGGCAATTTCCTACTACATGTACTTATGCACACAAAACAAATTTCATGTAAACAGAACCAGAACAAGGTAAGTATTTCCTATGATGAAGATAAAAAGTAACTGATACTTCCAAGGGACCCAATTTAATATATTTGACTCGAGGTCTTCCTACCATTTTTTATGAACACACCAAAGAGCAAACATTTAAAAATAATTGACAGACAGAACATATTTAAGCCTCCAGGAGAACTTCATGGACCTGGGAAAATTTATACTAGGAATGTAAATGTCACTGAAATAAAGAGACACAAGGTGGCTAATACCCATGAAGATTTTTCAGCTTTAGAATTATTTCATGTAAACTTTCACTAAGTTTCTGATAAAAGCTGACCTCTGGTATATCCATCCTGTCAGCTAGCACTATAACAACTTTTTGCATTCACATGAGTTACTGTTACTACATTAATGGGTCTACTATAGGCAATTCCATATGCAGGTATCAAGAAGTAATACCGAGATCAGAAAAGTCCTAGCACTGGTGGGTCACAGTGCACCTTCCAAATAAGAAAAATAACTTACCGAGATGACCAGCAATTCTGAGATACAAATAAAGGACTGAGTTGTCTTGAGGCTGTCAGCTTACTGAAAGCAGAGGGATAGCTGACTTGAAATACAGCTTCATCTTTATCCTTTTTGTCTACAGGGGAATTTGTCATGCTCCTGGAAACAGAAGTCTCTTTCCTATTTACAAATACACAAAAAGAGAAAATTCATTATGTTGCACAATTCACATTAAAAGGTGTCATTAGTAGTTAATTTTGAACATACTTATAACTACTTTTACAGGATGATTCTCCAACTCCACTTTTTTTTGTTGTCAGAGATACAGGAGCTGCTGCATGAGAGTTATTCTGAGAAGGAATTTCTCGTAGATGTTCCTGATGGTTTTCAGTATTTCTACTGATAGTCTTCGATTCAAGACGGCATAGCTCCTATATTGAATAGGAGAAAGGTCAGCATAAAAGCACCACACATTCCTTGCCAGAACCTTTCCCTGTGACAAAAAGCTAAATTCATTCTTTGACTGTCATTGGAACCTCAAGCAGGAGGTATTTGATTTTTCTATGACAGAAAGCAATAAATGGTTAATAATGAACTAAAGTAATATTTTTGCTACACTGTATTATTTGTCCTTGTGTCCTTTAAAACTATAAGTTGATCACTCAGTGTTACACTCAACACCACCTGATCAACACTGCTCACAGAATTAGATCTACAAGGTCCCTTCAAACTCAAGCCAGTCTGATTCATGATTCTACAACAGAAGTCAAAACTGCCATAAGATCCAGAACTCAGTAAATATCAACAGTATTTCTAAATGGAGTAAAACAAGGTAGTGTGAGGAAAAAAAAAAATCACCCTCAAACTCACTGCATGCTTTCCAAGCACAGGTATAATGTCTTCCTACAGGAGATATATATTCATTAGTTTATTCATAAACTAGGAGTGACAAGTTAAAATACAACTCTAATAGAAGCAATCCTCAAAACACGTCAGAAAGCAAGGACACTAAATAAGGCAGAAGAAAATGATACCTGTAAGCTTTTAACATTTGTAGGTTTGATGACTGATCCATGACTCTGTAATCCTCTCCCAGCAGAACCTTTGGTACCAGAAGACTGATCACTTCCATCTTTGTTGGTGATACAAAGCTTTGTACTCCTGTTAACTTTTTTGGGAGACTTCACTTTTTCAGTTCCAACAAAGTTGGAGCTTTTTGTTTCATTAAGTTCTTTGTTTTTGGGAGCAAAAGAGACTACAATCCTGTTGCCAAAAACATCTTCATTTTCCATTCGCTTCCAAGCCCGTTCAGCACTTTCTTGATTTAAAAAGCGGAGAATTGCACTGCTTCCAGAAATACTCAGGACCTTTCCTCCACAGTTGTCTGACAAACGTCTGAGTCTATTACTGACACTTTTGCTGTCTCTGTTTGTTGGCAGATTGTAAACATACAATAATGTATGGCATGCCTGTTTCAAGGGAGTAAGATTTTTAATTTGTCAGAATACTCATGTGCTGTTTCAGAACAGTATATTTTACATTGATTCTGCTGATGTGCTCTACCTTGTGAAAAGAAAAAGAAATATTTCTACAACTTTCAATTCATTTAGAAAACTAATACCAAGGTAAGTTCTGAAACTTCCATCTGCAACATGTTTTAAGAAAACAAACTACAAACTCTCAGTGGATCAATATCTGGTTACTTCTTCAGATAACAGAGCCCAACTGAACCCAAGAATGCTACATAGTGTACAAACACAGATAAACACAGTTAAGGAAACCTTTTCTTTCTTTGAAAGAGCTATATGCTAAGCAAAGATAACACAGCAAATCCAGATAGCATTACCGAGAGGAAAAAAGACTAACCCTAAGCCAGTTTCTATTAAGAAAGCATCACAAAGCTATCTTAATCTACTGCTAAGTTCTTACCCTACTTTCTGCCAGTGAAAGAAATGTGTAAGATATGTTACCTAATAAAATATTTAGTGAAAAGCATGTGATCTTGCTGTTGTACTTCAGTAAGATACTTGGTTTTTATTATCTCATTCTTTTATTCTTATAGGTAGAAAGCATACAAATATGCAGTAGTAACTAAGTTACAGACAGAAGTCGAATACGTAGCAAACATGTCCATTATAAAATGAATGCATAGTTTAAGCCTCCTTTCCCTCTAGAATAGAGGAAGATGGATATGACACTTGGAAATGTCTGTTGAATTAAGAACATAAAACCTTACCGGCATTTTCAGTGGTAACCTTGGTGGCAAGTCTGAAATAAACTCTTCAAAACAAACAAGTTCATGAGCATGATGTAAGAGTGCTTCTGAGGCTTGGTTTTTATGTACCAAAATTATCCGAAAACCATGCCGATGTCTCAAGTCACTGAGTTCCAAAGCAAAGTTTACATCCGCTGGGGGAGGAGGGGGGGGGGGACAAGCAAGATAAGAAAGCACATTGGAAAAAGTGCAAATCATGGATTAAACAAACAGAAGCCCAGACTTCACTTGTCAGATTTTACACATAACCAAATACTTCCAATGAAAAAGCACTAACAGCAACAAGACTGCAACAGATGTAATTTAAAACAGCAGTTGCATTCCACCTCAGAGTTGGACTTCCTTACAGTATTAAGGTCTAGCAACCTAGCAGCAAGGTACTTGACTGCTACTGTAGATTTTCATAACAAAGAAATGTTTAGCTTAATACAGATTACAACTTCAGGGAGGAACCCAAAATACACAGCAATTATAGTTGAGTTGCTTGTATATTTAGCTGTTTTATCTGTTGCTACAATACTACGAATAACTCTCCAAATGCTTTAAGTAAGAAGTATTTACTCTTTTTAAGCAGAAACCAATTGTGTCTTCAAGTCCATACTGAATCTGTCTACCATTAAGCATGATTATGAATGTTTATCTAGAGACACTTGACAGATTCCAGTGATAGCTTACTTAAAAGGTCTCATCTTACTGGGCCTACTTTTCCCTTGCTGCCAATAAAATCATTAATTCTAATTAGGCAATTCAGATAAAGCTGGTTCTAAACACTACCGTTAGAAAAGAGAGAGACTGCCACATGCAGAAGTATTACTGAAGAAGAGAACTCTGTGTCAGAGATTAGCACTGCTGGCACTTACTTGACACGAGAACCACAGTGGCAGGTGCAGTGTGTGTATCAGCAAACCTCCTAAGACTCTGTCTAAGTTTGTCATCAGCAGCATTCTTTGCGGTAGCGTTGATGTGTGCAACAGTCACCTGTGGAAATGCAGAGATACTCTCAAGAAAGGCTTGAAGGTGACTTATGCTGGATTAAACTTATTTAAAAAAAAACAACAAAATATTTACTAGCTTTCCCTTGCAGCTTCTGCTGATTTGCAACACATATAGATACCAATTTGCTCTAAAGAGCAGTGAGCTCCACTGCTGGCTGCTCAGCAGTGTCTTGGGGATGACTTCTATTATTCTTTGTTAACAACTTAATTTACATGCTTTGGATATGTTAAGAGTATATGCTACTAATATAAAAATATTTCACAAACTCATTTTTAAACAGATGAGTGACAAGCATGCTAAGTACTCTTATAAATTCATTTTACCTCACAGAAGCATATATTTACAAACAAGCTAATCTTACAGGATAAATCGTCAAACTAATACTATCCAGTAACAAAGAATTTACTATCACATCTGCAAGTTTGTGAGTGAGAGTTTGGGAAGTAGAAACCTGCACAGAAAGAGTCAGATACCAAGAAAAGGTATCGATGAACAAGCAAATTGTTAAGAGATATCCCAATCAATACCACTTGTTTGCAACAGTCCTCATTAACCAATACAATATTCACTAATTGAAGTTAAAACATTTGTTTCCTGGTTAATGCCACTTTCATGGTTTTGAAAGAAAATACAATGAGATAATACTATGTAGAAATACATTTATTACTGAATTAAAATACACGTTCTGAAGTAGTACAATAGGGTAATGCTTTCTTCATACCTGGCAGTTGTTCAGCTCCTGAATAACTTCTTTATTTTCTTTACTAATGTCACACACACAGATGAATTCTGCTTCTCTGTGACCTTTAAAGAACTTCTCACGAATTCTCTGTACAACTGCTACCGCTGAACGGCCAGTGGGCACTGAGCAGTTTTCAATATCCCAGAAGACTCCAATGGGAGGGAGGTTTTCCAGGACTTGGCCTGCTACTGCAACTTCTGGAGACCCTGTACAGGTTTAACACAAGTCATTTTAACCCCCAAATACAAAAAACCCACATCATATCTACACTTAAAAAGGTTATAGAGTAAGTATAAACATTATGCCTTTACTACTGTATCTGTAAAGGGAACAGACACTAGAGTAAGAAAATCTTTTTAAAGCATGGGTAAAGAACTTGTTTTTACACGTAAGTAGAAAAGAAATTCAAATTTAAGAATTCTTTCTCTAGTTTCTAACATCTTAAAAATACAGTTGTCAAAATCTAAACTGCATGCAAACTATGAAGTACATAGGAAGTTAATCAGGTTTTAAAAACAGGTGAATCTAAGTTACAGCGCTGCAAAACACACAAGGTATTATCTATAGTTTAGTCTATAACTTTATAGAAGTTCCCCCCAAAAAACAGTGCAATTTAAGTACTGTTACATTGGGTTCTCTTAAGGAAGACAGCTACTAAGTGCAAGTTTCTAACAAATGTTTACCATATTTCTGTGGTGATTTGCCAAGACTGCTCGCTAGTAGCAAACTCTTCTCATTTCCTGTTCCTTGGGTTCCACAGCCATTACATATTGGGATAGAAACAGGTCCTGTCTGCGTATTTGGTGGAGGAATATTTGGCCAGATTTTGGCAGCATCAACTAGGCTGTTTCTGGTTGGCTGTTGGGACAGTTTCACAAAATTGATATTTAGTAAACACAAACATGTGCTACTTCAGGCTAAAAACATTCAATTCCCCATCTGCAATGAAGGCAGGTTCAAAACTCCTCTAGCAAGTTATTTAACAGCAGTATCAGGGCTGGAAGCATCCTTCATACAGTGGAGTCTTTCCTAGCATACTATGCTCCAGCTTTCCAAATGCAATGAAGGACCTCATTTAACTCCACATATGAAGACACACCATCTTCAAAAGGTGCTAATATATTAAGAAACATCTACCATGTGAAATCAACACAATTAAGAGTGCAAGGCTCAACTCTCACCTTCTCATCAAAACATACTGACTTCACCACTTAATTTTATAAATTTAATGTAGAAATACTTTCATTTCAGTGAACTGGGTTTTCAAGTAACACATCTGGCAAAACTGAGTATTATTTCACTTGAATTTCCTATTACTTCAAGTTCTAAGGAGTACCAGGCTAGTACTGAAGTGTAAGTTACAGGTATGGGATGAGTGAACTAGGACCAAACCAAATAAGGACACCCATAAAGCCTCAGATATTTCACGTTACTTACAAATGCATCCTTACTAATCAGTACACAAAGGCACTCATTAAATGTTATTTAGCCTTTTCTGAATCACCACTGCAGAAAATCTGGAGCTGTCAAGGAGACAACCATCCTTTGAATTCAGTCAAAACTCTGATTACACTGCAGATACACTGTGTATCATCTTCTCATTAAGCTGGATGTTGCTTCAGAAAAAAGAGCTAGCCTGCCAGGGGATTCTACTACAAGTGAACCATGCACCACCAACAAGGAAGATGGAAAGTGAAACCCAAGGAAGTTGGCATTCTGTTCAAGTTTTATCATTTCAACATTAACCATATACCACACTTAATAAACAAAAAATGTGATGTGTACAAACCTTGTTCAAGCAGTCACTGCAGTAGTGAGAGCCCTTTAAACAAACTGAAGGTGCCACACTTAGGTGCAAAGGGCTGGCGCACACATGTGATGTTAGCTCCGACTGTGCAATATGCTCGTCCAAGCGGCCAGTAGCCCCACTTGTGAATTCAGAACAAGGAAAATAGCCAGAAGGTGTGCAGCTCTGAAGGGCTGGGAACTGATGCAGTTTATGCACATTACCATGACAGGACTGGAAATGAAGTTTTCCACAACAGGGCAGATGTTGATAGGAAGATACACTGTTTTCTATGCACATGCCAGGGAATTCACTGGCAATACCTGCCAAATTGCTTCTAGGTGGAGGGTTCTTCAGTGAAGATGCAGAAGGGAAAGCAAATCCTGACCCTACTTGACAAGTAATCGTCCCAGTGCTTTTTGAGTCTAATATTGTGCCAGGGTGAATCACACTACCATCACCAACACCACAATGCATTTGTGGAGTACAAGAGTCAGAGCCATGAGCACAGCAGCTTACTTTCGGGCCAGGAGAAAGCTGTATTTGCTGTTGCTGAAGAGGATGAACATCAGGAAGCGGTACTGCTGGAAATAACTTAGAGCCAGCATTATGAGATGAAGCATCCTTCGATTCTACAACACCTTTCTGGTTCTCCATGTAATCTTTCTGGAAAATGAAGACTCGGTTACATTCAGAAACAATGTTTAAAACAATGTTTTAATGTAAATACTGCGTATTTTGAACTGTTTAAAAATGTTATCTTTACCTCACTGTCTGAACATGTAAAATATCAGCACCAGTTGTAAAATAAAACATGTCAGCCTGAGGTATGTAAGTACCAGTGGGTTTTGGAAAGAAATGAAGAGGTGAAAGCCAAACAGAAACAGGTCTTTAAAAACAGAATTTGAAAAAGCAGGAAACTGTTTGGCTAAGTTTGAGAAATACTGTACAGATACAAAGCAAAGAGAATCTCTAAGAGCCAACCAAATGGATGAAATAAAGTAACAAAAAACCACAGTTTGGAGGTACAAAAGTAATCATCTTTTGATGATTTCGAATAGACTAAGTTTTCAAAGTAATACATTAAAAGACTAAGAGCTCAAAAAATTAGAATCTGTATGAGAAAGAAGACAGAAAACTAAATTTTCATAATAACTATATAATACATAGTATATAATATGCATGCTTTTTGTCTACTCTAAGCTATCAAAATGTACACAAAAAGACTGCAATGAAAACTAAGCAAGGTTATGAGAAGTACCAGAAATGAAAGTCAGTACAGCAAACTGCATACAGCTGTTCCAAGGCTTTCGATTTGTACTTTGAAACAACTTTCACTTCCTGAATTGAACTCTGTGCATTGCCTACAATGTAGTGATGAGGAATGAGTTACTGAAATTTGAAGCCATTACTTTCCTGATGCCCTATTTTATGTACTGAAGAACAGCTTAAAATCTATCACAAAGTATTAATGCACTTAGCTCCAGAATTTAGAGGAGTTCCTCTCCTAGCACCCTCAGCATGAGAGGACAAACATAACTTATGTGTCCACCCATCTCCCCCTTGCCTTTTAACTAAAGACAGGTGGAAAAAGCATGAACATTATTTAATTGCTGGAGCTTGCTTGCTTAAACAGGTGTTAGACTATTACTGCTAACCCTTAGTAATCTATATCTTAAAAGTATAGAACTGTTATAGAACAAATACTTGAAGAAAGGAAACTAGAAATAATTAGACATTCATTAAGAGCAGCATCCAGAACCAATACATATCTAATTCAGAAAACAATAAATCTCTCTCCAAGTCAATAAGATCTGGGAGCACAGAGAGTACTTTCCTCTTCAGCAACAGCTTCATGGAGCTCCCAAGAATCTACCCTATACGCTTACAATATAACTTATACTACTCCAAACATGGGAGTATAGAGTAAAAACAGTCGAGCAAAACTTGCTTTTCACCAAAACTGAAGAGAGCTGTGGACACAACTAAAGGCCTGAAGCTTCCGGGCAGACCTTGTTCCCAGCACAGTAACTGCTGTCTGCTTTTTCTGCCCTCCTATTTGCTTCTCTTAGTCATAACACTGCAGTCAGGTATACCGCTCTGTACCAGTTTGCTAAAAGCATAGCTGATAAACCAAAAAATTACCGTTTTCGCACTACAAGGCAAAGTCTTCTCCGCAGCAGAAAAGCAATTAGAAAGTTTCCAGAGCCATGGTTTAACATCATTCTCTTGTCGCTGAAGCCATCCAAAAGATCTATTACAGAGGTTCTCCGTCCTGTTTCCTTCCATCATACAACCAAACAAAACAGTTCAACATTCTTCCATCCCTCCTTCCTTTCATTCTTTCCACCTGCTAAAGAGAAAAAACATCTCACTTCAGTTAAGGCAGACAAGATCATGGGGGTCTTATGAATGCCACTACATCACACTCCTGCATTATTTATCTCAAACTTAATTATGCATGGGCCATAGCCTTGACTATTCATATCTGTTACAGAAATACTCCTCATGATTTGCTGTACAGGCAAAGTAGTCCAAAGAAAGGCTTGTTTATAGCCCACGGCATTACCTATAAAATCCCAGAAATGCATTGCTGCTGACATGAAACAACTCCCAGAAACTTTCAGGGCACTATCGCAGAAAGAGAAGCCACGGGGTAAGTTTTCAAGACTGGCTCACTGATTACAAACCAGATGAAAGTGAGCTCAGCTGGAAAATTCAGACTGCATATTCATTGTTCTTTCACTCATCTGAAGAGCTACCTGCACTCGCATTAAGCCCACAGCATTTAGTATACAATCTCAGTTTTTAAATCATTAAGATTTACAGGCACTCCCTGTAGTTCTCAGGCAGTTCCATAGCCCCCCTGCATCAGCTCAGCTTTATGGAACCACAAGGCAGAAGGATGTTCCAGCAGAACAATCTACAGTGAGAAATGAAGGCTCCATATCCTCCAACTGTGGGCCACATTGATTAAACTATAGCAGTGTGTTTTTTCACATTTAACATTCACCACAAACCCCGAGGACTATGCCCCATAACACTGGCTTTGCCTCAACATTATTTTTAACCACAAAAACAAATTTCATTTTTCTTCAAAATAAGCAGAAATGTCTATTCATATAATCTGTAAACACTCCAACATAAGCCTAAATACTAAGTTAAAAACTTCCAGAACTCTCGAGTAGGCCACTTTTGAAGTCCGCTAACACCCAACAGAGCCGTTCTGCTTACGAATTAAAGCGCTTCAATATAACAAGCAAACAGGCGGGAGCCAGGCGAGCTCCCCACAGCCGCGCCTCGCCCTCGAGACCCGCAGCCCCGGCAGCCCCCAGCCCAGGGGGCGACACTGAGCCCCGACCGCTGCCTGCTCTCAGGAGAAAGACGCAGCCCGCGGCACTACGGGGCAAACGGCCGCTCCTCCCCGCGGGCAACTCAGTGCCGGGGCCGTTGGGAAGCCCCCCCCCCCAGTAGAGGCGGCTGCAGTTCATGAGGGAAGCGGGCCCCAGCAACCCCGGGCCGCAGCGTTCCACACGGCCTTCCCTGCCGCGGGAGCAGCCCCGAGCGAGCGGGAGCAGCATAGCCCACCCGCTTCGGCCTCCTCCCAGTGCCCCCCCCCGCCTCACCTGAGCCGCCCCCGGCGCCGCCACCCCTCACATTCCGCCGCCACCGCCCTCACACCCCTTTGTTGTCCTCCCTCCCCCGCCGCTGTTCCTTCCGCCGTCAAGAGCCACCGAGCGCCGAAAAGCAGCCCACTGTCGTACAGACGGCTGCCGTAACGCTCCACTCCCTCCTCCTCCCAGCCGAGCCGTGGGCGGTGGCTTTTACACTGCGCGGGTGCGGCGCTGCGAGCGGAGAAGGGAGGGGCGGGGAGGGGAGGAGCTGTGGACCGCGGGTGCCGGAGTTACCTCACGGCGTAGCTGTTTTCTCAGAAGATCGGGACAGAAGTATGGTGCCAATCTCCGTAGCCGGGACTTGTTTCTTAGCACGCAGGGAACCGAGCCTCTTCAGGAGGCGGGGAGCGCTACAGAGCAGGGTGCGGGCCTTCTCAGATGGCGCTGTCTTTGCGGTGTAAGTGACATTGTGATGTTTGGCTAAGTCCTTGTTTTACCTCCGCTTTTACCTAGTGGGTTGCAGCCACCAGCAAAGTTCAGAGTGACAGTGCTCATATCCAAATCCACTTTTTGTGCTGCATTCGATTTTGGTTTGCTGAGCGAGGCGGTGTTGGTAACGAGCTTTTCATCTCTTCATCAGTTTGTCTGCTCAAGGTTCCAAAGGGGTTTTAAAGTCATGAGAATCTCTTCCATTCATAAGCATATGCAAATCCAGTTTTAGGGACTGCAGAGAATTGTGGACCATCTTTACGTACACAGAATTAGCTTTCACTGATGTTAAATGCTTCCTCTTAGTTTGTACGTGGAGTTCCAGTATGTTGCATCTTGTTATAAGTGCCAGTAATTCTCAAAAACATCAGTAGCTTCTGATGGCAGCTGGTGAGCAGAGCACGTTCCAGCCATACAGCTCGTGGTTCTGTGTTCAGTTGCTCAGTTTTTGCAGCAAAGCCAACCTCCTTCTCTGACTTCCGCTAATGGATGTTCCGGCCAGTAAACGACAGCTTATTGTATATGTCATGCATTGTAGATAGCAATAAGCAACACAAATAGGGTGCTGTGACTAGGTCTGTGTTCTGCTGTGTTCACTATCTATTTGATATCCTTAAAGTCTTCCCATTTAGCTAGCAAGCTTTATATTTATCAATAACCAACTGTTGTGACAACTGCTGCAGAGTAACTGCCAATGTCACTATGTTGTCCACTGTCATTCATCAACTGTTTATGTTGTGTTTTGATTTCACTCCATTTAAATATATCTGTTAAGATCTTGCACCAAAGGGTTAAATTTTGGAAATATTAAGCATTGTGGTTAAGCTTCACCATCCCAGCAGTGGTATCACAGAGCCTGGCTGCCGTATCTTCACTCCGTTCCGCCCATCGTGCCGCTTCTCTTACAGTCAGCACATCAAGCTCCACTGATGCTGTCAACACCTAAGGTTGCCTAGGGAACTTCTGTGAAAAAGGTTCGTTGCATTACAGCTGTGCTCTGCTTTTGCCCCTTTCCTTAATGTGTAAACAATGCTTTACCTTTAATGTAAGTTTGATAGCCAAGTCAGCTCTAGCAATTATTCCACTGTAATTATAGAAACTTTCTCTTAATATTTATTGCTTCTGTACAGCAGCACCTCTGAGCCTCTGCTGTCTCTCAGCATCTGCTATGCTGTTTTGGAACCAGACAAGAGGCTAAACAGATTCCTCTAAAATCTCAGAGATTTTGCTTTGCTTTACCAGCATTACAAGGTGAGAACTATTAAAAATGTTCAGGTCTATTTTTGATATCATCTGTGCACTCACAGTATCCTCAGAGAATAAAGCGTTATTTGTCCCTTGCAAACAGTGTATGAATTTTTGAATTGCTGGGGACATAGTATGATGGCACGTGGTTTACTTTCTGTAACTTACCCAGTGTAAACATTCTTGAGCAATGACAACTGCAAATTGCTATTAAATAATCTGTTAAATACTTAATTTAGTTTCCTATTAATAGTTGTATAATAATTTGTCCCCATTTACTTCTGTTGAACATCTGACTTCAAAATACAATTAATATGCTGAATATCTGACCTGAAAGTATAATTGCTTTGCTCACCCTTTTCAACTAAAGCTATGGTAGCTCTGGATGTGTTTCTCTTATAATAACATTCTGCCAGAAAGGCATCCATCGTTGGGTTGCAGCCTAGTTCTCTGCAGCAGTAAGGGCAAGGTGCAGCCAGCTTTGCAGAGTCAGGCTCTGCTCCAGGCCGGGTGCTGCCTCGTTGAAGTAATGAGGTGGAATCAAGGTCCTATGTGTGGATGCCCATGCTCCGGCAGTTAGCACAGCGTACTGTGGGGTGTGCTGAGATGCTCAGTGATGTGTGGGTCGGAGCCTATCTGTACACACGTGTGCTTTGGTTTTGACTCAGGAAACAAACACCAGGCACACCCAGAGACTGGTGTTTGTGGGCTGCTGAGTCGGAACGCAGCTGGGGCACGTGGGAAAGCTCCGCATGGCTCAGCCCTGGAATGGAGGAGGGCATGGCTGGCACGCAGCTCCCTGGTTTCGCTCAGCCCACGGCTGGCCTGGCTCCCACTGCGGTGCCCGGGGCCTGTGAGTGCTGAGCTCACGGCGCAGTGCACACGAGGCAGTGTAATATTTCACAGAGCGCTGTGTCCTTGCGATGCTGGCTGCAGTCACTGGGGCTCGTTCCTGGCTCATAAAAAGGGATTTAATGGAGGAACGCTGACATCACTGCTGCTTTTTCGGAAGAACGCGCCTTGGTAATCACGAAACAAGCCTCGATTGAAGTGTAGCTTCTCTTTTAGAGCATTGCTAGGGAAAACTGATAAACGTTTGAAGTGACAACAGTGTAGAAGGGTGGCAGGTGCCGCCTCAGCCGGAAGGCGCGGCTCTCGCGGGAGGGGCGCGGCGGGGCCGGGTGCGCGGGGCGGGACCTGCCCGGGCCCGGTTTGAAAGTAACGAAAAGTTCCCAAATGCTCCTCGAGCCGCTGATTGGCGGAGAGACAGGGGAGCACGTGACCACCAGCCAATGGGGCGGCGGGAGCGGCCGGGCCGCGCTGAGAGTGTAGCGTCCCTCAGTGTAGGGTTTGGCGGTGACTGTGAGGGATCGCTGCGGATCAGACGGAGCAGGGTGTGCTGTATGTGGAGGTGAGAGCGGTCTGGGGGCGGCGGTCGGGTGCAGGCTGTCCTGGGGTGGGCTTCTGCGGGAAAGGGGCGGCCACGGGAGGCAGGAATGGTACCGTGCCTCCTCTGGGTCCCCTCACGCTAGGCTCCGTCACTATGCTTCGGCGGTCTCCGCGGTGAGGAAAGTGTGGGAGCACAGCCCACTTTCTCGGCTCCGCGCCGGTTCCATGCTCTGAGTGGGAATGGGGAGCCTCGGGACTGTAGCTGCCGACACTGAGGCCGCCGGACCCAGAGAGAACTTCCGAGCGTCCTTGGAAATCGGGCACGCGCGTTAGAGATAGAGCGAAGCGGAGCTGTGGTGGAGCAGGGCCGTGGGCAGAGCAGTGCCCAGCGATAGCAGCGCTCCTCAGCGCGGCCCCTGGCCCGCGGGTGACCTCTGCTCGTTCTCTCTCGCGGTGGTTCTTTTGTCCTGCTTAAACAAAAGGAGAGGGGTACGTGCCATATGAGGCGACCCTTAGCGCAATAGGAAAGCTGCTTTTCAGGAGTGATCAGCAGGCTTTGATTTGTTTTCACAATTAAGAAGAAATGGAGCTTTGTCTTTGCCATGCAGTGTTTATGATAGTGGTTTTCTCCTGGCTTTTCTTAGTCTTTCTTCTCTTTTATTTCTCATTAAAGTAGAATGCGCTCTGACTCTGGCAGTCAGGCAGAGCTATAAAGATGACCAACGTTATTCGCCGAGTTAAAAAGTTCCTTTACTAAAAAGGTCTTTGATATGCAAGGATTGTTTGGTGTTCCTTATTCTGAGACTGAAACAGATTTTAAGTTGAGGTCCCTATGATCTTGAGGACTCTGATTCCCAAACTGAAGGTTCTTCGGTAATTTTAGTTGTGTGACTTTTTTTTTTCCTTTAAGAAATATGCAGTTCTGATGTCACTTGTGTGAAATAACTTCCTGGACCAATTATGCTGAAGCATTTTTCTCATTGCAGAACTCCATTCCCCACCTCTGAATACTTCCTGTATGATGTAGAGGTTTTGTAATGTCTGTAACCAGCACTTGTGCTGCTTGCATGCAGGAAGTCTGGCATCCCAGATGTCTTTTCTGGTTTTGTGAAAACAAGTAAGGTGCAGCGGGCAAGAGCATGCTGGAGCCTGTGACTTTCTCTTGTTTTTTCCACATTTACTTGTCTTTAACAGAATACTGTTAACACTTTCTTCGTGCAGACGCACATTCTTCCCTTTTTGTAGTGACTCTATGCAGTGAAAAATTCCTAATTGGTTTTATTAATTACTTTCCAGTCAGTTTACATGCTGACTTTAAGCTGTTAAAAAAAAAAAAAAAAAGGTAGAGAGGATAGTGGTGGGTGGGAATCACCCTTTCTGATAGCTCTTTAGAGATTTATGATTTTTTTAAAATTATTTTTTTCCTTTTTTTATAGGGGAGCTTTAGTCCCTTGCCCCAAACTTAGATTTTTCAGTTTGTATATTTCATCTTTGATAAACTTGAAAATCCCTCTGAGATAGGATGCAGTGCAGGTCTACAGAGAGAAAACCTAATAGGTTGTCTTCGCATGTTGCAGGCAAAAAAGCATGTGCCTGTGGCATAGGATAGTGGTGGAATAATCTCTGCCTTGTTGTGTCCTCTCTGTGGAATAAGTATAGGTCTACCAGTCTTTCCTATGTTTACAGTTTAACTACCAATTTTAAGTTGTAAGTAGCCTTTAGTAAACTGTAGCCATGAAACAATCTATTCTTAATGGCTGACATAATGAGCATGTCCCTATTTTTTTTATTTCTTTTTTTTTTTTTTACAAGGGCACACTTGTAAAGATGCTGTGCACATCAATTGCTGCTTCTCTGAAAATTACCAAGTTCTGTGGACCTTCTATAATGTTTGTGACTCAGTTAAAGTTCTTCTGTTTGTGACATGTTGTAAGATGCAAATTTGTGCATTCTCACTTTTTCCAAAGTGCAGTGTAAGAAGACAGGTGAGAGCCAGATACAAACCAACAGTAACTGCTTGTTGATTGCAGACCTTTTGGTTCCAAGGGGTTCTTTGAAAGCTTTCAGGAGTAAATCTTACACTTCTTCACCTTGTCTGATTTCTTTCTGTCGACACAGGTAATGGTTTTATTATTATGCTTACATAAGTCAGAAGAAATCCTTTCTTGAGACTTCTGAAGTATATTTTTGTTTATGTAACACAGTCAGGCATATCGTGCGTGGATTCTCTGCTTTTTAAATAAAGAAATTTCCTGTTGTATGAGTGGAGAGAATTAAGCATCCAAAAGGATCTCAGACTTGCTCTTTTGTGTAGTGATTTGACCGCAGCAATGGAAACCAGTCCTTGATTTCTCATTGCATCTACATCACTTCTTTGTGTCTGACTCTCCCTCCTGCCCTTCTTTCTTAAAATAGAATATCTTCTTCTTCACACATTGTCTGGTGAATGTCTGCAGTACCTTAAATGTTAGATGCTCATTAACATCAAAAATACTCTTTTAGCTCACTTAAAAATAGAACAGATGTATAGTGAACTTTCCTATGTAAGGAATGTTAACTGTGCTTGGTCTGGCTTTTCTTGATAAAAGGCAAGGATATTCTTTGGAAAATCACTCCTTACGCATGCTCATTTTCCTCTCTCTCTTTTTTTTTTTTTCTCTGCAGCATGTACTTCTGAAAATATATAAAAGTAGAAGCAACCTTGAGACTTTTTGCTGGAAAGCTCTTCACTTGTTAGAAAGAAGAGATTTAGATTTGTCTAACCAATGTTTCATGCTAAGAAACAGAGTTATAAAACTAAAATTCAATACCTTCTCACCTTTGGCTCCCATTCTAAATAGTGTGATATATGAGATTGGAGTTAATGCTATACATCAAGGTGTGTGGACCCAGCCCACTTAACCGTGACAGCCACTTTTTGTTCATTAACCTCCTGAAAAAATCACAAGCTGTGAAAACAACTTGTGCTTTCCTTCCGCTTGGATATGTAGGAATTGGATTTTTGATTTTTTGATCCAATGCTTTGAGTACTTGAAGCTGTACTCTGCAGTAGAGGGGAGCACAAGTTTGTCTTGGGTGAGGCACCAGATAATTGACTGCCTAAACCAGGTGGTTTTACAGAGCAGAAAGTGTGAATATGGGTTATGAATTTTTTTTCCATAGGTGTAGAATTAGCTGGGAGAACTGTTTCCTCTGTCCTTAGATTTCAGTGATACAATTCAGACAGCTCCCATTGCCGTGAACTGATTGACTTCCTGTCCTTAATCTGTTGAGGCTTCCATTAAATTTGTAGTGCCAATGGAATCTTTGCCTCACTTAAGGTTGCACATGGCAGATTATCCAGAGCTTTAGGACTGATATTTCTCCCTTGTCAAGACTACCTCATATAAAATGATACTTGCTAGTTACCTGCTTATTAGAGTGCATTATGCACATCAGAAGTCATTTAATTATAGTATCTACTTAGTTTTCAAGCAGGAGTTACCAACTTAAGATGCTTGATTTCCCCATGGCTCTCATATGTGTCATTCCTTTTTGGGTCTATGACATGTGCCTGTGCTTATGCTTGCACAAGGACTGCTGGCTGGTCTGGATTGCTCACTGAGTTGCTGCAATCTATCTGCACATCTAGTCTAACCAGATGCTATCCCACTAGAACCTCTGTGGAGCTCTTATCATCTTTTCCCTAGGAATCTCTGGAATTCCCTTCTGCCATGGCTCTCTGAGGTATCCAGATATGTTGTGCCCATCAACCATTTCTAGACTGTGATAGTTCAGGTTTTAAGTCAAGTAGTTTTGTGTACTGTAGTGAGAATTTTTTTTCCCCCATGTTCAGCAGGTATGTCCATATAAAGCTTAGGTACTCCTGCAAGCGTTAATAGGGGAAGCTAGAATCCTGAGTACCTTCTTTGTGTCTTTTTGAAGTTTCTTGTTCAGTGTTTCTCTAGGGCTGTTGAAATCAAACTTAGTTTGGAGGTGTGTCTGAAATATCTTCTTTTTTACCTATGTTCTATGTGCATCTGCACAGCCGTAGCTGAAGTTTGACATTTGGCTCTCTGTGCTGTGTAGTCAGAGGGAAGATGCTTACTGTGGGCAATTTTTGTGTTTTTATTATATCCAGCAGAGTGCTGTTGAGGCTGGTATTTAGTTAGTCTCCAGACATGCACTGCATTCCTGGGAGGAGCAGTGCACCACTGTACAATGAAAAATATAGTTCACTGCTTTAATTCTTAATGCTTGATCCTTTAATTTTTCAGAGCAAAAAATGAAACAGGAGTTTTAAACTCTGAGGACTTGCCATGGAAGACTCAGAAGAACATCACTTCAGCTCAGTTGAAGAGGAAACCAGATACTGGAAAGAGTTGGCTATGAAATACAAGCAATGGTAAGGCAGTGGTTTCATTCCTTGAAGCTGTTTGATAGGATGTATAAGCAGTGCATGCCAAGACAAATAGCTGAACTATCTTGAGTTTACCTCCCTGTGAGGTGCTATGTTGAGCAGCAGCAGTAGCAATGCAGTACCGCATGTTTCAGCATAAACTACATCAGCCCAGAGTCCTTCATGCTTATTTGAGCAGTGAATTAGTGCTGCCGTGACACTGCTGCTTTTGACCCCTTCTCTGGTTTGAGTAGGACTGTCTGTGTTGGAGAGGGGCGTAGAGCTTTCTGTGCTAGCAAGTAGTATTTTCTTCCTCCAGCGTATAAGAAATTGTTTTGATTCATTAAAGTGAATTCTGTTGCTGGAACTGTGTTTTAGTGCTGAGAATATACAGGAGGAACTGTGTGAATTCCAAGAAGGGAGCCGAGAATATGAAGCTGAACTGGAAACTCAGCTGCAGCAAACAGAGTCCAGAAACAGAGATCTTCTTTCAGAAAACAACCGTTTGCGAATAGAACTGGAGTCTGTTAAGGTAAGAGGGATGATACCTACAGTAGCTATGTATCCTAAGCGTGAAGGTGAATGAGACTGATGTGTGCAGATTCAGCTTGGAAAAATTGAGAAGCATCCATCTGTAATCTGCTTAGAAGAGTTCTAAATATCTCAGTGTTGTTTCTGAACCCTTATTAGCAAGTTGTGGCCATGTTTGGGGATAGGTTTGAAACAGGAGAAAATTGTTTGTGACAGAATGTAGAGTAAACATGAATTCAACAGAGCTGATGCTCTGTTTCTTCTCCTGTATACTGAGTGCATTTGTTTATGGCTTTCTTGCTGTCTGCCTTGTGTAAACATAGATAATATTATAGAACAATCAAAATACAAACATTCCAGCTGTTTTGTCACATTATGTAGAACTTAGTTGTTCTAAATGCTTTTTACATTAGTTACTCTAAATGCTTTCTACATATAAATTAGTAATCTGAGTGTATGTTTGTCTCAGCTATTGATGTTCTGTTTCCCAGCCCCAACTTAGTGATTTCCACATCCTTCCCCCCAACACACAATCTTTTTGGCAGTAAAAGCTCTGTGCCTTACTTAACTGCATTTGTTCTGTCACATTGATCTTTGTTCTTGCTCTGTTAGTGTCATAGCAATATTAAATGCTCTGCTTATTGTATGCAGTATTGGCCTATTCTGTTCCCCGTAGTCACATAAACCCATGGAAGCTTATGAGTGAGGAAAAGATCTGTCCGTTCAACAAAAACTTGAAGTTCATTTGGTTAAGGAAAGCGTAGTTTGCTTTCTTCTGCAGTAAGAGCTGAGAGAAAAGGGCAGTGAATGAGTTGAAGCACTTGGGAGTAAAAATAGTAGGAAGTGGCATAAAAATTCTAAAACATAGAGAGTAAATGTTTCAGAAAACCTTACTTAGTTTTCACAGTAGGTAAACTTATAAAAACATTTTCTGCTTGAAATGAACATTTTAACAATTAGTTATTCGTGCAGCCTGAGGATTGCAGTAACAGCCTGCAGTGAAGGAACAGAGGTTCCATTGATGGTCAGATCAGCTGATGGTTTATTACAATTGGCTGAAAACAAAGGCTTGAACCTTGCAGTTCTGGTCTTTTATCTGAATCAATTCAAGAGCGAAGCATTAAACTCATGAAGCTATTGAGCAGCAATGTTAACTGAACCCATCAAGGATTGGTGTCTACATCAAGGTTAACACAAGTCAACTTTATAAGGCCTGCACAATTTGTAGCTTTGAATTTACCAGCTTGCTACTCATTAGAAGCTGGAGTTCAAGTTACCTTTAGTATAAATGAAAATAATACTTTGGAAGGCTTATTTAGAGTGTTGAAAAGCTAGCTAAAAGTAATCTTCTTACAGCTTGTGAGGGCTCTTAAAGCCAATGTGCACCTGTGCTTTCAGGGGTCAGGAATTATGGCAACATATCACCACAGTTAACTAAGTAGAAATTAATAAATTCAGAATGGGTTTCTCTTTCCTTCCTCCTCATCTGTATGTTATATGCACAAAAGCAGCTCTCTTGAGATTATCAGTTGTGATAGGCTATGTGCCATGGTTTTCGAGTTCCAGTATGTGGATTTGTTTTTGGTGACTTCAAGTGTGTTAAATTCTAGATGGATAAGAATGTCAGGAATGGTACTTATCTAGCAATCTTGGAGCTTCAAAAAAAGTCTTTGGCATGTTGAAGTGATCCAGTAGCAAGGTGGTGGAGTGTGATGCTTTTGCTGTCACATGATGCTGACCATGTCTGGAAGTGATAACTGGAGAGAGGTTTGTGCTGGTGAAGTTCAGCCTTCTTCCCCACTGGTGTCTTTTCTAAATATACCCTTATGTACATGCTGTAAAGGAAGACAGCTTGTTCTAGGTTCATGTCTGAAGCCTGTTGCATAGCTGCACCTCAAATGTTTTATAATCAAGAGCTTTGAACCTTCTTTGGGTTAATAAAACCTCAGAAGTAGTGAAGAATCCTGCTGCTTCCTGTAACACCGCTATGTAAGTGTTCTGCATGGATGTTCTTTTTCTTTCTGTTCCTCTTTGATAAAGAGTTACAAGAACTCTTGTCTATTGGCAGCCCAGAAATATTTGAGCAATTGGTTTTGTTGATATTTTACTGAGTGTAAGCAGATAGTTGTAAGTACTTCACAGGATCTTTTTTTTTGCTTCTAAAGGGACTAAGACAATACCAAGTCCCTGATATGCTGTTTTATTTGTCCTTGACTAGGAAAAGTTTGAAATGCAGCATTCAGAATGGTACAGGCAAGTCTCTGCACTGGAAGATGACTTGGCACAGACAAAAGCTATTAAAGATCAACTTCAGAAATACATTCGAGAACTTGAGCAAGCAAATGATGACTTGGAAAGAGCAAAAAGGTGACCGGTCTTCTATGTTTTCTTCCATCTCCTCAGTTCTGTCCTGCAAATGTTGTGCTTTTCAGCACTGCCACTCTGAACTAACCTGAACTAACTATCTACTTAGTTGATGGTTGTGATGAAAGTATTCAAGAAAAATTATAAATGGGATCTTTTCCCTTCTGTTCCTCCAACTGCAGTATTTCATATTCATAAAGCTAAAATTAAACAAAACAAAAAATAATCCTAACCCAAAAGACTTTACCTTCTCTTGGGGAAGAGGGAGTTCCTATATTCCTGGTAATAAAATCTTGTGTACTCTTTTTCAGAGCCGCTATAATGTCTCTTGAGGATTTTGAGCAGCGCCTAAACCAGGCTATTGAAAGAAATGCTTTTCTGGAGAGTGAGCTGGATGAGAAAGAAAACCTTCTGGAGTCTGTGCAACGTCTGAAAGATGAAGCTAGAGGTTCGACAGCAGATCTCCTGTTTTCCCCAGACTGAACTGTTTGTTCAGTCCAATCCATTTATCTTAGAGTTTAACTTTTATATTTGTGTCTTTTAAATCTGCCATCTGAAATGGTGAAGCTTCATGTCTGTCTGCCTCAGACCTTGAACTTGATATAGAGAAGTTTATAGAAGCTAGAGTCTGTTTCAGTCTTCTAAACTGTAGTGATGCTCTGGGGCCTTGAGGTGCCAAGAAGAGCCAGTCCACTAGTGTATGTGCTTTCTGACTTCCTGTAACCTGTGAAGGTCCTCTTTAGCAACCATTAACCTCTGCTGTTTCCTGGCTTGTGAAAACAGGAGTCAGTGAAACACTGATAGAACGGTAAAGCAGGTGGGCTGTGACTGGCTTCCGGTTAGCTTTGACAGTTAGCCTCGTGTGCTAGTTCCTCAATACGTCAGTAAGACTGGAAGTGGAAATGAAGGAGACTGCGCAGATGTGGAGCTGAAGAAACACTTCCAACTCTGCTAAGATTCTGTGACCTTGAGTGGTTTGCACTAGCTACAGTTAGACTGTGGGACAGGAGTTCTCTGTTGCTGGGCTAGATAGTGGTGGTTTCCACTTGGCCTTAGCCTAGGCTTCCTTGATATGGATACCAAGGTAGAAGGGGAAGCACTGCAATAGGTAGGAATAATTGGATCTCAATCTGTTAGGGAGCTAGGATGTAGCCAAGATACTTTAAATTGCAGAGCCTCAGTCTTGATGTGCCTCTGCATAGTAGTCTGTAACATCTGAAAGTATTAATTCCTTGCCTCAAAGAAAGCCACATGAAAGGGTCTAAAGCTTAAATTTGGATAACAGCAACTGAACTAATACTGTAAAAACAACTTGAGCTGCAATCTCAGAGAAGCCTTTAGTATTTACAAGGATAAGTGATTTTGTTCCACTGGTAGAGGTGAAGTATCTTATTAGCAAAATAAACTTTCTCAAATGCTTTTTATCTTAGTGAATACTGATTCTAAAGACATTGTGCTGCTTCCCTCACAGATCTACGACAAGAGCTTGCAGTGCAGCAGAAACAGGAGAAACCCAAAACACCAATGCGAACTAGCCTGGAAACAGAAAGAACAGACACTGCAGTTCAAGCATCCTTATCTTTGCCTTCAACTCCCTCTCTGCACCGAGCACCCAACATCAACATACCCACCCCTGCAACATTTAGGAGAGGTGTGTGAAAGAGAATGAGCACAGCAATGCTATGTCATTCCCTTGTTTTCACCATAGATTCTGGCTACAGGAGAAATTGGAAAATAGAACTCTCACTTCCTTGAAAAAGGATTGAAAGATTTCTTGTAAAATGAAATGATGGCCCCCTCTGAGAACACACTTTTGGTCCTGCTGCAGTAATAGGGATGTGGAGTAGGCTGGTAAAACAAATCACTAGAAATTTATACCATGGCTTATTTAGAGACTTCAGTTTAGGACTTAGTAACTTGAGCTATCTCAGGGAGTCAGTGCTTCATATTTCTAGTGGACGTGAAGGATTTGAAGGTCAGATACAGAAAGGTGAAGGTACTAACGTTTCATCTGCTCTATATGCTGGGCAGTCTTCTGATTTTGTCAAAGTGGGTTTTCTGTTTGTTTCTCTGTTTTTAAACAAAGAGTAATGTATTCAACATGCCCTGTAGGTTTTGAGGACAGTTACTGTGCAACCCCTCTCACACCTGCTGCCAGAATATCTGCACTTAACATCATGGGAGACTTGCTGCGAAAAGTAGGGGTAAGTGTTTACTTGATAGCCAAAGTTCTTGAAAAGAAGGAGCTGTCTAAGACTGTAGCCAGGATTGAATATCTGCACTGGTGCTCAAACAAGACTGGAAAGACCATCTCAGCAAGCAAGTTAGTTAAGCGTGGCCTTGAAATTTGGCCTTGATTCTGTACATTTCTGAACAATCCTGAAACAAATGAGACCCATCTCTGCTTTTCTGAGATGTTATACATGTGTGGAGTCCTGATCTCTTTTCCTCTCCGAACTTCTGAAAGAGTGTGTGCAGAAAAAGACAGACTGGCATGAGTAAATGATGAGGGAATCTGTTCTGTTGGAGGGCAGAGAAGAAAGCAGGCTGATGCCTGCTGTCCAGTGGCTTCTGTTAAAGTTTTCATTAATACTCCGGTTGTGTTTTTAAGTAGGACCTAATGCCTTGATGAGCTAATGCTGTGTAGTTTGACATTTAAAATAGTGCTGATGCTGGGAAAGTTATCACATAACTTCCTTCTGTCTTTTCCCTCACGCTCCAGTTCTTGTTGTGTTGGCACAAGCATTTGTATGACTTGATGGGCTGACTTGTGGAACTAATACAGCAGAAAGTTATCTTTGTGGTGAAGGTGGAACCATCTAGGAAAGGAGCATGTGGTAGAGAGTAGGGTATCAGTGGCTCTGGTGTACCACACAGTACACACAGCCTAACCTAAGTTTAGGGAAGTAGATAGTTCAGATGAACATTTAGTGATATTAAATACATATGTATACAGCATTGATGTCAAGAATCCACAGGTTCCTCTACTGGACAACTCATTTTCAAGCGAACTAAAAAACTAGTGCAATTTTTGTGTCAAAATTACATCCTGTGACATTGTACGTTACCTGTCTTTACCTCAGGCTTTGGAGTCCAAACTTGCCTCCTGCCGAAACTTTGTGTATGACCAGTCTCCAGACAGAACCACAGTGTCCATGTACATGAATAGAGATGCCCTTGAAACACGCATGAGTCCTCACCAGCCTCTCTGTGATACAGGGTTAGTGCCATTCTCAGCTGTTTTGTCTTAGAACCCTTTGACTGGTACTGTTCTGTTTCTTGTTTGTTCTTTATTTTGGTAGAGCAAGACCTGTTTCCGAAAGGTAGGAAACTTAGTTATTCAAGATTGATTTCCATGTTTCAGATCAGTTTAAAAATTGTAATCACAAGCTGTTGAAATCTGAAGACTAGCTGTGATCAAGTTCAAATTCAAAGCAATTGTAACACATTATAATAAAACCAGTGTTTAAATGTGAGCAAGTACAACTGAGGAAGTTCGTGCTTATTGGCTTGGTTTGGTTATGCTTTGTTCTTGTGCAATGATGAATCAGCAACATTTTGGCATATGGGGATTTCTCTTATCACAGTTAGGATTTTTATCCATATGAGAGTTGGGGGGTGGGAGGAAGCGAATAATGAATTGACTCATTTGAATGCTTTATGGTTGCTAAGATGTATTTCCAGGGAGCAACTGTCAAAAGCTATTACCTACTGAACTGGTCATCTCTTTCCTCCCACTCCCAAATACGAAAAATTTATAAGTTTATTGCAAATTAGAGTTCAGTACCTAAGCCATGAAATCTTGTATGGGGTGGGTTTTTTTTTTTTTTTTTTCCCAAGTTTCCTGGCTGTTTATAGTACAGATTATTGCAGATGCAACTGTTCAGCCAGACCCTTAATCTGGGAATACGCGCTTGTCCTGTTAAACAATGCCCAAAGTTGTCACGTGGAAAGAATGTTCCATGTAGTACTTGCTATTGCAGCCTGGGGAGAAACCTACAAGAAAGCCTCAAGGGCCATACATTTGCATATTCCTATAGGTGATTACATATCCATTACTGTAATATAAGAACTGAAATTCTAACTCCTGTAAAATCTAGCCTCTCACTACTCAAAGGGAAATGGAACCTTGTTTTACAGTGGACAACTTAGCCTAGTGAAGTAACAAGCTCACTTGATATTCAGACCATTGTTTTGTTTTTTTTTAATCTGTTGGCTTTTCTGGCTTAGTGTTGCATTCTTGCAAATGATCAGTTACTGTGATTGAGATGGTAAAACTGAGCAAGAAGTGCTCTAAATTCTGCTTTGTATTTGCAGGTTGGTGAAACGCCTGGAGTTTGGAACAAGACCTTCAAGTACTCCAGGACCAATGAGCCATCCTTCACAAAGTGTTGTTAAGATGCTGCTATGAAAAGGAAAAATAAAATCTTATGTACATATAACTTGAATATCAATAGGCAACCAGACAGAAGTGTAAGAGTAGTTGAGGCCTGAAAAAGGAACTACTGTTGATAATGGCATCTTATGGCTTTGCCCTTCTGGCTTCTATGCTGAGTTGTGTGCGTGGTGTGATGAAGCAATGTTGCCTAGCAGCACAGGACATAAAATTGCTTCCTGTATTCACTGCTGTGAATAACTCCTGCTTTGACACTGCCAGTTAAAGCTATCGTCGCTTTACCTACAGCAGGTTCCCAGTGCAACTCTTTAGGTTTTGGCTTTTGGTGTTAATAAAATTGCCCATGATTTCTGGCTTTCTGGTGCAGTCACTGAAGTTAGAGAAGTGGTTGTAGGTAGAAACAGGTGTATTTCTGTGGAGAAACAGTTTAGTTCTTTGTAGGTTGCTTGCTGGTCAGAATCTCGTGGTGAAGCTCTGTAAGCAATGATTTACCTTGTAGAGCAGATAACAGTTAAAAGGTGAGGAATGCTTAATACTTCTGGTACTCAGGAGATCCCAGATGGTAGAGAACTTTGCCCTGGATTAGCCTGTAGATATGCTTTTGCTATATTGTGGCCTATAGATCCTGGCTGTTGATTGAGTTTCTAGTTCTAACATATTAATAAGTGGGTTTTACTACTTTCCAAACCTCCCTTTATTAATGTGCCTTGGGTATTTGTGAATTTATGTTATTTTATCTTTCTTTTTAATGA
Source organism: Gallus gallus (assembly GCF_016699485.2). Lineage (NCBI taxonomy): Eukaryota > Metazoa > Chordata > Aves > Galliformes > Phasianidae > Gallus > Gallus gallus. The sequence continues at coordinate 7,579,436 of NC_052545.1, forward strand.
GAATGTTTCAGCTCTTACTAACTTAGCAATGTTTTTAGCTTGAAAAGTACTTTCTGCTGACCAAGTATGTCAGAATAGTGAATTATTTTTTTAAGTTGGCATATTTCCCCTACAGAAATACACTACTTTTTTTTTTTTAATGAAGTACACTTACAGTATTAATACACGTTAGAGAAGCTTGCACTTATGAAAGCAATAGTGGGTAAACATTTTTATATCTGGGGAGAGAGGGAGAAATTTACGTGATAAAATGTATAATTTTTTTTAATGATGTGAAAACAACTACTGATGCATCTATTTCTCTGGAATAGGAAATAACCACAGGCCATTCCCATTATTCAAGCCATCTACAAAGTTGGCTTAACTAGGGAGCAGAATAAAGCTTATTTTGAGTGCTAATTATTCATTTTGAATTTTTTTTGCAAGTTGTCATGCTTACTGCATAAGTATTTGCCATCAGTTTCTTTGCTGCTTCTTATTAATGAAGCCTAAAGAGACATTGTTTGCTGAAATTATATGCAGATTCTTCTATGTTTCTTTCTTGTTCTCATGGTTTCCTACTCTAAGGAATGTTACTGCCATAGCTAATGATGCCTTTAGGATTTTCACAGTGCTTGGCGTTATTCTCTTAAAATCTTGAACTGAAGCTATAATCTGTTTTAGCATTTTTGTCCTCTTCTGTCACACAGAGCTGGCACTCTTTTCTTAAACATAGGGAGCTAAAGCATGAGCTACTTTGTTAGTTGTGCTGTCACGTGATCTCAGTGGACTGTGTAGCCTGATCACTCAAGACGAGTTTTCTGTATGATGTTGTCAGAATTTGCCTGCTTAGTGAGCAGGTTGACTTCTGTTCAGACTGGGAGTCAGCAGTGATGTAAGGTAGAGACTTAAAAAGTCAGGGCTTTGCTGGAGCCATGGATTTGAAGTGGCTACTGATAGTATACTCTACAGATACATATTTTTAATGTGGCTACAGATGTTATCAGGCTATAGGTGGGTATGCTATTGAGAACTGTCAAAACAATATAATGCAGATCAGTTGCCTCTGTAATGATGCATCTGTTGACAGAGGAACTGTAGTTTGGTGTTATGAGCTAACCTTGGTAGGCAGCTAACATCATACAGCTGCATACTTGCTTCGCATATCCAGGGGGACAGGGAAAGAATTGGAAGGTAAAAGTTCAAGGAAAAAAACTGCTTTTATGTGTTGAGACCAAGACAGTTTAATAGGTAAAGCAAAAGCTGTGTCTGCAAGGAAGGCAAAATAAGGAATTTATTCATTACTTTCTATTCAAGATGCTATGGAGAAAACTAACTCTGTCCCAGCCGAAACCAGCAATTAGGATACTTGCAGAAAAGTTCTTTCTGCAGTGTCACAAAGAAAAAAAATACTCACTTGAGCTTATTTTGCTTTGCAGAACAGGGACTAGAACCTAAGTTTCTCAAGTGGTAGGTAGTGCTTTAACCGCTGGACTGTTCGGCTTGTGAGTTATCCAGGTGAAGTCCTTTCAGAAGGGCATGATGTTCAATTTACAAGTTCTAATCCAAGTACTGGTGCGTAAGACCATTTTTTTGAAGTCTGACTTCCTCCATCTCCTTGTTTGCACATGTGCAGACTTACCAGCTTAATAGCAGTTCTTGAACATGTTGACAGAGCTATGCTTCTTGACTGACTCTACAATCAAAAGCTTTCATCCCTTCATCAGCTTGTCATCGTAATCACTCTGAATGGATTCTTACTTAAGCTCTTCCTTTTCTATTTGCTCAAAAAAGAGTATTATTTGGGGTGTGAATCTGCTGGCTGAATGGTTTCTGCTCTGAAGCTGTCATGTTCATGATCTTTGTGCCTTGTGGAATAATTATTAGTTTTAGAAGGTGATCATCAGCAGTAAGGATGGATGCTTTTGCATGGTTTGCTCTTCCTGTAGTCAACACTGCTTTAAGGTTAATCTGCAGTACAATGTAAGACATCAAGGAAGCTCTCTGTACTCAGTTCAGAGTAAATCCCCCTGACTTTACAGTGTGTATGCACGTGTCTTCTTTCAAAAGCAATCACTTAGAAGATATCCGTTTTTCATTCTAGCAGTTACAGTTGACATTCTCAGAAAGATATTAGAGTTGTAAAGAAGTTGTATTGCATCTCCCATTCCCTTCATGTACGTTGTATTGCACCCAAGTGACACCTTCACACAAGAATATTGGAGTGGTTTTTATAGACTTTTATTAGTGTGTAAGCACATCCATGGTGCATATAAAACTGTAACAGTTGATTTAATTTGAACAAATGATATTTTATTTTTCAGTATGTGATTAAAAAGGCACTTCCACCTTGTGAATGGTGCATCAGGGGTGTAGTAAGCAGGAAAAAAAAATACTATATTGAATACTTAAGACAAAATGAAAGTTTAAGAAAAGATTAACTGACCAATGCCTTTTTTTTTCCTGCAACAGTCCTACAAATCCTTTGTAAACTTCAGTTCACTGAGATTTAAATTGAACTACTGGAACTCACTTTCTGGAAGATTCTTCGTGAATTACTCTGAATTTATAACAAAACTTTTCAAAAAACATTTCATGAAGAAAGTTCTGGAGTACTTTTATCATGAACCTATACATTGGAGACAAGGCAGTTGTGCTTTCATCATCATCAGAGGAGTGGGTGTGTGTGACCTTGACACTAAGAGTAGACTTAAACAGTGCTAAATATCATCCTCCCTCCCCTTGCTGCAGTGCAATTTTAAGCGTGTTTATTCACTGGCTTTTCCATTGAAATCTCCATCTCTTCCATCAATTTCTTCTTCACCTCCATCTGTTGCATTCTCAATTACTCTTCTGCCTCCAGATCTGCGTGGTGGGGCAAAAGATACTGGTTCATTTCCCCTCCTGCAGTAACAAAATAAAAAATAAAATCAGATGTTAGGTCATTTACAGCCCTCACAAACAAGCATAGAGTTTTGTAACAGTACCCGTGGGCCTGAGGTTTTTAAAAGCGAAACAGCCAAGAGCTGTGGGCACCTAATATAGTTGTCTTCTCTGTAGCATCTAAAGCTAACATGTGGACAGGTTGAGACTTCCACTTGCTTGGAACTGTGATGGGATTCCTGTTCTTGTCCTTGAAGTCTATTCTAAATTGTTTCATCTGATCCAAATGCCCTGTTCTTTCTTTCATTTTTTCTGTTTTTTTGTTTTTTTTTCCCTATGAGACTACAACTGAGTGTGCTTAGAAGGGATTGGGAAAAGGGAATTGCTTATCCCCACATCATCAGTGGAGCACTGATCCTGCCTTTCTCAAAGATCAGTGGGTGTTTTCTGATCCCACAGTCAGGCTGTGTTGGTCAGAGTACCACAGGTGCTGTGACGTGGCATTCTAGGCTGTGAGTAGCTCCAGTCTTTTCCACAGTGGGGAGAGGAAGCCATCACTGTGTTTTGAAACTGTCATAATTCATATGCTGACACTCAGCAGAGACAATGTCTTATAGAAAATCTTGCAATTTTTTTTTTTTCCCATATTACCCCCTTTTCTTTTCCCTTTTCCCTCCCATCCCCATAGATTTCATAGCTACAGCCCAAGCCAGGGACACTTTGGTCCTCAAGGTTAATATTTTTTTGGAGGTGTGAGCAAGTGAGACAGAAGATGAGTATATCTCATCTTGGCCTTCAGTGCTTGTGTGCTACAAAACATTGGAGTTTTGTAACATGGCCTCTCACTTGCTCCTAATTAAGCAAACCTTTGTAAAGGCTTGAGACCACAGACATAAGCAACAAAATAAATTCATGATCACTGAATGTTATGCCAGAATTACTAATTTGGTATTAAAATATATCCAACTCTGCGCTTTTGGGTACAGCAATCATGTGTAAATATTTAAAGGCTTGTCTTGTCCTTGCAAAAGACTAAGCCAGAGTTGTCCTTTCTGCAGCAGCTATTCACGTTCAAAGTTCAGTGTTCCATATTAGGAAGTAGATAAGAATGTTGGCTGGCCTAATTTATTTTAGAGTACAAACCTGTGTTTCCAAGGTAGAACACATGTGTACATGTGTTCACATGTGTACACATTGTGTACATGTGTAGTTTTTGTTTTGTTTTTCCAACCCTTTATGGTAACTTAATTTTGATGTGAGCAAACAACTAGCTGGATAATAATGCTTAAGATCTACTCTTAGCCTTAGTTCTTCTGAGATGTGTATTAGAAGACTCTAAGATAAGGGTATGTTTCTACTCTGTTGTGCTTGACAGAGTAAACCAGCAGCATCTACTACTTTATGATGGCAGATATTTGTTACTAAGCTCTAGTTAGGTCAATAAATTTGTTAGATCTTGTCAATGAAGATCTCAGTCTTCACCAGGAGGAGCTCTTTAGCTCCCTCCCCTCCTTGGGCTCTTGTTAGCTAGACTTAAATACAAAGCATTTGTCAAATGACTTTTTACACTCTTGTAGTTTGCTGAGGTACTAAAAAAGAACGTTACTGGTGGAGAGTAACAGAGTGTAACCAAGTCTTGGAGTACAGTTTGGCTACAAAAAAAGTGAACTTCCTTCAAATTGGTATTGGTCCTGTTTATAAATAGTTTTTAAATCTGTTAATCTAAAACAGGTTTATGGCTTTGATAATCTTCTTGTGATCATCTGCATCAGTACCTTTAGAGTAACGCATACAGCTGAGGCAAGCCCTAAGCATTAGTGTTTTGCTTAGCGTCTATTTAGTCTACCTTTGAACAAGTGCTACTGGAGTGATGCTTGAATCACGCTCTGGGAAAATTAGGCTGACTAAAAGGCACATGCAAGGACAAGACAGCTTCTTTAAATATTTGTGTATTCACAGCGAAATTCAGCATATATAAAATAGAAGATATACAAATATTACAAGGCAGTAGCTCTTTAATTTTTGCAACAGCACATGTTATTCCTACTTCTAGAGAACGTGATGAAGTGTAATGTAATGCTGTGCTGTATTACAGTGTTCATGTTAATTTCTGTGTCTGTGCTTTACGTTTCAGTAGCAGTAGACAAGCAACACACTGTACACAAGCAAGGTAATGTCTGCAAAATAGTTTTAAAAGCTTTAGTAATAGCTATTTGTAAGCAACCACAGGCACAGAGTGCTATGTAACAAAAAGCACAATTTCCTTTTATTCATGATTGGATGGCAAAATTGTGTAATAAACCACATGCAAACAAGGTATTCTAAAATCTCGTGAATTAGGTAGGGTCTTACCTTAGAGTCAACATTGCAATATGCTTAAGAAATAATGTGAAACACTTAACATGCTGTGACACTTCATGTTCATTAGTGCTTTTAATCAATTTTACTAATTAATGGTGTTTTTGATTGGTGTATTTGCAAATTTTTCATCTTTGGCTGTAAATAGGTGCAAAAAAAAAAAAAGACAATTGACATGCAGAAAATGTCAGAGTACTTTATTGGGTACTCAGTTGGTAGAGCTTATAAGAAGTGAGAATGCAACACTGGTAAGTCTACGTCAGTACATAGCCTACTTGTAAGAAAGTTGTATCACTGAACAGCTGATAGTAGCTAGATTATTGTAATATTTGTCTCTCTTTAAAAAAAAAAATTTAATGCCAAGATATCCAAGCCTTCACAGTTTGCAGAAACCTCACATAATTTTTACTTGGGCCAAAGAAAATGGAATTTGTACAACACAAGCTAGCTGCAAAGTTGAAGGCATGGTACCTGCTTAGTCATGCGAAGGTTCCTGTGTCCCTCTGAAACAGAGATAAAGAATCCCGGGCAGTTATACTAAGCACATAGTCATGATCAGAGGTAGGTATATTACTTTTAAATAATTAAACAAAGTACATTACCGCCAATTACAGTACATTCAGGTCAAACAAAAATAATCTGCTATTCAATGTAAATATCCTTTTCTATGTAAAAAGGGCTGGATGCAGAGCTATTTTGTAATGCAGCCAGTAGTGTGTACCAACCGAGGTGGTGCTAATAGAAAAGGCTGCCACATCCCTAACTCTTGGCTTTGAATTAAGTATCTACATCTGAAGGTGCATGCATGTCAATGGCAAAATTCAACTACAGCAGCAAGAACACAACTAGGCAGGTGCTTTAGTTTCATTTGAATTGCTTTTTGTTTTTAGGTAGAAAGCAGAGTTCAACAGTTTGATGAAGCAGATACAGAAATTTCCTATAAATCAAGTCAGCCTGTGTTTCAGTGATTAGTGTTTTCAGACCCAACAAGTGCAGGAAAACTCGGGTATGTATCTGACTGATCACACCTTTTATCTTTTTCCCAGCCAGTTTTCATAAGGAAAGTGCAAAAGAATATTTTGGTCTTTCCTTGCTCTAATGACCCTATATAAGGAAAGGTGAGGTCCAGAAACTTTTGAATGAGAGTTGTATAATGTTCTTTGCCTTTTGCTGCCTATGGAGATGTGCAAGACTTATCACAGTCATTACATGTGAATTGTGCATGTGCGTAAGTATGAAAAGCATGACCATTTCTACCCATTTGTAACTGTAGAAATAAATACATACAGCCATAGGAGTATTTTCAAAAGCAACCAAGCCTAATTCTGTTCCTAGTTAAGCCAACAGAAGCTTCAGATAGAAAAGTAGTAAGGCCTATGCCACGTTGTCACAGTTGTTACTCTCACAGCTAAGATCCTGAGACTACTGCAGTCCATGATATGCACTTCACCTTCTGACTTTGGCCTATTGTTGCATTTGCCAAGCTCATACTGCAAAGTTACACCTTGCATTCCTTATCGGTGTCTGATTGTTACTTGACTAAACTATTTTATTTTTTACTTCTTTAGTTTGATACTAAATTTCAATTTTTCTCAAACAAAGGCACTCTACCTTAGCTTGCTCTTCAGTGCTGCAACCTCCCGTCCCAGGGCATCGTTGCTCTCAGTAGCTTCATCTAGCTCTCTCTGCAGCTTCCTGCGGTTTGCGTTGATACGCTGAGACTCTTCCTCAGCCTCCTCCAGCTGCCTTTTCAGTTGCTTGAGCCGTAGGTTGCCCTTCTCGGCCTACAAGAAAAAGTTAAAGTAATTCTTCAAGTTGAAATACATCTGAGAGCTTTAGATTCTCATTTAAATTTCATATTTCTATTCATATTTCTATTGAAATGGCCTCTATCAAAGGCAAAACTTAAAATCTAAAAACGTAAATATAGCTACTTTGTGGGAGTTCAGTTTGCTGATGCAAACTTAATTGTTTATTTTGCTACACAGTCCTGACTCTGCATTTCTGGTTTGCAGGTTGATACATGTTATGTAAAGTTATATCTGTCAGTAGGGTACAAAATGCGATCATGGTCTCCATTCATGTACCAAAAGGGATGTTGTGCAGAGTCCTATATATCACCGTGTATAGTCAGACTGTTGCAGCTGGTTTATTGACAAGGACTAGTGCTTTGGCACTTGTCTCAGCATGAAAGAAAAATCAAATTGTCATGTCCTGTAGCAAGAGGCTTTATAGCTGTCCTAGCACAGACCCTTCTTTGAGGTGTAATGTGGAATCTTGCTTTCTTGGGAAAAGTAGAAACCTGAAAACTTTCAGTAAAACTCGAAAATCTCTGTGCCCTCAACTAAGACCCTTATGATGCAGACTCATACCTGATCTTTGTATTGCTCTGCTTGTTTTCTCTCGTCCTCCACCTGCAGCAATGCATCCTTCAGCTTCTTGTCCTTCTGGCGTAATGTCTTGGCTGCAGCCTGTTTCTCTCTGCAAATGACAGTGGAACAATTGGTGATGTGGCTTCAGGAATGTGGCACCAAGGAACCATATGGTAAAGGCCTATCTGAATGCAATAGATAAATTCTAAGCAAAATGTAAAGGTCTTCTGATTAAATAAATAAATAAATACATGTTTTTACTTTTGCGGATAAGGAGATCTACAAAAACACAAATTGACTTCCTTGGGAAATAGTCCTACAAATGGCACAATGTATAATAGAGAATCTGCTAGGGCCACATGGCAAAGTAGGGGGGCAGATTCTTGCTGTACCAGTAGAACTTTTCAGGAATAAAATGGTTTTTACTCAGAATCTGTAACAACTCCAATTAGTGGCCAAGTCTCTAAGGAATGTTATGTAGGGAGAGAATTTACCAAATATTAATGGTACTGAAAACCTGATTACACAGATTGTATATGCATTTGTTTACTTTGTCTCATTAACTAGACTAATAAATGGATGTCTGTGCCCTCTGCAAGCCTAAGTACCTGGCCTCCTGTTCCAATTGCTCTTCAAGAGAAGCAATTTTGGCCTCCAGAGCAGCAATTGTGCTTTTGAATTTAGACTTCACAGCTCCTTCCATCTCTTGCAGTTTACTCCTCAGCTCTTTGTTCTGCCTCTCCAGTTGCTGCCTGGCATTTTCATTCTTCTGTGCGGTTGCTCGTTCTGTTGCCAGCTCATTGTTCAGTTGCTCTGCCTGCAAGGGCAAGAATGGATGCTGTCAAAAGCGTTGTGTACTTTCAGGGAAATGACAGGTGGTGATTCATGGTGGCAGTTCTCCAAATATATTTTCAAAGCCACAAATAACTTTCACTGGAATGCAAACAAAGTGACACGTGCTGAAATGAACTCTACCTGCTGCACTGCTTTCCTCATGCGATCACTCATTGTCTCTATGTTGCTGTGCTCCTCATCTAGCTCTTCCTCCAGCTGGGCAATTCTTGCCTCTAGGCGCCGCTTCTCGTCCTGTAGGCTTGTTCTGTAAGTTTAAATTTAAGTATATAGTTATGGCTGTGACCAATTGAATATGTCTGAAGCTATTAGGAACTACCTATAATTCACAAAGAAAAGAAAATCAGATAATGAAACCAGTCAGATGTGCATATGTTGTATTGTTAAGACTGGATGTCTGCTGGGACAGGCATATACCTTCTCTTGGCAACCATGCAATTTTCAGTAGCGTGCTTAAAGCTCTGAATATAATGCAGTCTATTCTTACCTCCCAGAATTAGCACTTGCAAGTTCCTCTGCCATCTCTTCTTTCTCCAGATCTGCTTGTTTGCGAGCTCTCTCTGCAGCAGCCAGATCCTAGGAGTGAAGGAAAAGGCAGCATAGTAAAGAAATAAGCAAGTGTTCTGACAAACTCTAAAACTGTTGTAAGTTTGTCTGGTTAATGGAATAAATTCTTGAATCATAAATGCCAGGGAAGAATTTATAGCTATTGAGAACAATTTGTGTTGGATCGTAGAGTATATTTCCCTTTAAACCTGAATTGTGCTTTCCTCCAAGGTGGGTTTTTTTTTTCCAGCTTGACCTGGCTATGCTCAGATGTATATCCAACAACTTCACTGGAGTGTGTGAAACTTATTACAAATTTTGTTTTTAATTTTTCATCTCTATCTATTATACCATGTCAATGCAGTTCTGTCTAGCTACTGAAGATCATGTATATTCTGTGTAATACTGCTTTAAAAGTTTTCCATTTTACCTCTTGAAGCTGGATGAGTTCAGCTTCAAGGTTCTTGGCTTTCTTCTCATTTTCTCTGGCTGTTGCAAATATTTCTTCTCTGGCAGCCCGTGCATCATCCAGGTCTCGTTGATAGTCCTTCATCTGAGCCTTGTTGAAAAGAACAGTGGAAGTTTATTTTTGTCTAGTTTTACTACAATTTCAGTGTAAAGAAATATGCACATAATAGAACACAAGCATTTATGTAATCATAAAGCCCATGTGTATCTTCTGTAGAGATCAGCTAGTGTATGTTGGAAGACTCTTAAATATTATTCCAAGAAGAGTGATACCACTTGCGCGCTGTGGCTTTTGTAATGCCTATTGACCTTATTTCCCTTGCCTGTTTGTGCGTGTGCCATCTTAATCTTTGTGAATATGTCCAATTCCTTGTTTATCTGTCAGCATATGATAGAAGAGTAGATCTATAAATAAGAAGATGGTAATTTAGAAACAGTATGACTTCTGAGGAATCTTTTATGCTTCTGAGTCATTGTTAGAACAGGATTGATGTCTTATAGTCAGTTTTATCTTGTAGCCCTTTCTCTACAGTGGAATCTGTTTTCCTTCATGTGGTTGAGTAAACAGCAGATAGATGTCAGGTAGAGAATGTTGGAAGCTCTCTGCAATAATGACATCTAAGGTTTTCATGGTTATTCATATGGAATTTTCCTTCATCATTCACATTAAGCATTACAGTACAGATACTTGGTTCTGGTGGGTTTCTTAAAGGCTTTCCTTGGACCTGCAACATACAGTCTGTATTGGGTATTTAATTTATGGTTGTTACCAAACTTTCATGCTATGTCTGTACAAAAGACAGCAATAGAAAAAACTGAATTTGTGGGTTTTACCTACCTGTAGTTTGCGAAGTTGTTTGATGGCTTCTTCCCGAGCTTTGTTAGCAGAATCGACTTGGCTTTCTAGATCTTTGACATCAACCTCCAACTTCTTTTTGGCTGCAGCTGCCAGGGCACGTTGCTTCCGCTCATCTTCCAGTTCCGTTTCATGTTCATGGAGCTGATCATTAGAGAAGACATGTTTAGAAAGCATCCTTGAATGTTCTTAAACACTCTGTGTAAGTCTGGATAATCTACACAGTCTGTGTATCTATTAATTGTGGTATTACTAGCAGTTAAAATGCATTTCTGTTTTGTTCAAAAATTGAAGATTCTCCAAAGGAGTCAGCAGTGTGGGCCTGTACTTGTGGAAATAAGATAACCATGGGATTTCATCTTGCTGTAACAACACTGCTGTGCAAATAGGCTCTGTCCTGTCTGTTTCCCTTTCCAATGCTTTGGTATCTGTTTCACGTACTTTGGGAAGGCAGATATATCAGAAGTTGTCTTATTTCACTTGCTCTGGGAACACAGGGAAAGTAGTATGTACTGTGCTAGGGAAAGTAATTCATGTGTTTTATACTACATTGACTGTAGCGTTGACTTGCTACATCTGTTAGCAATTGTGCACCTGCTACTGAAATGTTAAATGTAACACTGTTAGGCTATCTTTATATATATGTTTTCTTCTTCTTATAGTGAAGTGCGTTAGTAATAGCATGAGACTGGGGACATTCAGGTTTTTTTGGTTTTGTTACTGTGTTTGTAATAGTAAAATGATACCTGTTTAAGGAGTTGTCTCCTCTTCTCCTCATTCTGTTCATCTCTGGCTTGTAAATCTCTTTCAAACTGGCTTTTCATGGCTTGCATATTAACCTCCAACCTGAGTTTGGCATCTTCAGCAGCCTGTAATTCGTCCTCTAACTCTTCTAATTGTGTCTTCATCTCTTCTACTTGCTGTTCAAGTGTCCGTTTAGATTTCTCCAATTCATGGACCTTTTAAGCAATGAGAAATTTATAGATTTGTTATACAAAAATAAATCTGGTTAAACCCAGCTTATTTTCTACATAGGCCACATTTGAAAATATCAGCTGCGGACAGCAAATGAGCTAATTTGAGCTAATTGCATTTTTTGTATACTTAGTCTCCCTTGAAATAACATGAGATTCCTTACACTTTATTACATACTGATTTTAATCAGTCAAGTATTATCACTGAATTTAGTTAGTATTACAAGTGGTGTTATCACTGTAATAAAATAAGTGATTGGCAACGTAACAGTGGAAATTTGCTGCAGCTATACAAGTACATGTTAAGCTGGTGGTAAAGTCAAATATAATCATTAAAATGAGATTTGCAGAGTTTACCACTTGAAAGTTATTTATTAAATTACTAAATGAATTAGAAAGTCTTTAATATTTTTCCTTCTTAGAAATCAATCTTCAGCCTTGAAGCCATGTTAAGAAAAAAAGTAACTTACAGTTACTTTGTAAAGTCTCCTGAAGGTTTGGGTGCAATGGAATAAACTTAGGAGTTCTGCACAAAATACCTGATCTTGCTGAATGGATTTGTGCACTACCGAAAACTTCCCACACTGAAAACAATTATCTGTTTGTTAGCTGCTATTCTAAGTTATTGTGAAAATCATTCTGAGCCCCAAACTTACATTCTTGCCAACATCATCTTTGGAGCTAACAAGATCTTCCATTTCAGCTTTCAACATTTTGTTTGTTCTCTCCAGTTCTTCTTTGGCTTCCAATGCCTCTTCAAGTGCACGGGCCAAGGATAGAGCCTTTGTTTCCTTTTCTCTAGCTTCAGCTTCTGCTCTGTCCCTTTCATCTGCATATTTTGAAGAGATGTTTTTCTCTTCAGCCAGCATCTATAAAAAGGTAGTATTAATATAGGAATATTAGTATAAGGTTTTTTTTTCTGTTACAACTTTCTTGTCAGTTATGATGACAGAGTGAAATCTGCATTTTGATTAATGCATATCAGTAGAAATTAACTGCTATATGGTATGTTTCATTCAAGTTTAGCTTATTCTTTTGACCCTGCTTTATCTTTCACTATCATCTTTCACTTGAATTCCTGTGAGTCACAGAGAAGTCAGGTGATAACACAGCAAAGGAGAATCTTAAATCCACACCTGATCAAACTTCTTCTGCTTCTTCTCCAGGTTGGAGACCAGCTGACGCTGGTTATCTAAGTCCACCACTAGGTCATCCAGTTCCTGCTGGAGTCTGTTCTTGGTTTTTTCCAGTTTGTCATAAGAAGCAGCTTTTTCCTCAAACTGTTGTGTGAGACTTTCAATTTCCCTCTGCAGTTTCTTTTTACCTTCTTCCATAGTTTCTACTGTAGCAGTAAATTCTTGTAGCTTCTTCTTAGAGTCGGAGAGCTGAAATTTGAATTCAGAGAAGAAATCTTTATATCAGTGACTACAAAGCTTGGCATAGAAGGGGACTAGGAGAAAACTAAGACCACAAAACCTCTAATTTGACATGGCAGACTACCTGCCTAGTATGCACTAGTACAGGCCAAGTATGAAAAACTGCCTTGGGACCTCTTTAATATATGCTTATGCTAAAGATACTAGATGTCTTCTGTCTCCCTTAATGCCATCTGGGCTAACAAAACGAGTTCCTGAAGATCAGTATATTGTTCTAGGATTGTTCTGCCTGTCTGAAGCCTCTGGAACTACTGACAAAACTTGGTGATAGAGTTAATGATTTAGGTATGGCGCTGATACCTGTATTGTCAGTGTAGAAATATGTCTCTCCAGATTTTGTTTTGCTTCTACTTCTTCATCCAACTGCTCCTGCAAGCTGTTCTTATCATCCTCTAACTGACGAAGCTTTGTAGTCACATTCAACTTCTGCCGTGTTTCTTCCTGAAGCAGCTCCTACAGTAATCATATCAACCAGCAAGACAGTCATTAGCGGAGGTCTTCTGATAGTGTGTTTCTTAAAATAGTAGGTGAGCTGTTACTAGATACAAGTTTACCTGTGTGTCTTGTAGCTGAGATCCTAAGGTTGCCACATCTTTAGTTAATTTGATATTCTTGCTTTCTGCTTCGTTGAGCAAACTGGTAACATTTTCGACCTCAATCTGTGAGAGACCAAAGTGAAAACACTCTGTTATTTTGTGCAACTTCAACAACTTCCTCCACCTTTAGTTTGCTCTAGACTGAGGTCTTAATGTTTGAACGGGTTCTGAATATGCTGCTATGCTTTTGAGTCATCTTGAGTACTAAAAGTGTTTCTTGCTTATCTGTAGTTCATAGGAGAATCCTAAACATTGCAGCGATTCTTCTTGACAGTATGTGGGGTTTCAGTTCTGCAGAATTGAATCCTCCACAGAAAATCTACAGTGCCTGCATGTTGTCTTTGTGACCTATGTATTAAGATTCCAAGGGGCTGTTTTTGTCTGGAGTTTACCTTAGCATTTATTGCTATATATCATTGCCAGATTCTATTCATAAGACAATACTAATACATTGTATACACCACAGTAACAGACAGCTTTTCTAGGAATTCAGTTGTGAAAAATACTATTGTTCAGGTGAGTAACAGAAATGCTGAAAATTCATCTCCTGTTTTTTCTTCACCTTCCAGTGAATCGCAAAAGGGCACAAGAATTTCGCTGTATTTTCCTTTCTCTTCTCAAGTTTGAGAGAAGCTGATACATTTTAGTTATATTTTCTTATATATCCGTTAACTTAAAATTAGTGAGAGAAGCTTACTGCTGCTATGAACAAACTTTTAACTGTGGTTGATCAGTATTGCTTGGCATTGCAAATCTACCAAAGAGCTACTTGAAAATATTTTTAGTTATTCCCTGTTTTGGAACTAAATCACAAATAAGTAAGCATCCCACTTCTGTTTTCATTTTTCTGGATGCATCTTATGAGTTTAATACTGTTTAATCCATTTCCAGAATCCTTATTTCTATTGACATTCACCACCACACAGCAATAAACGAACAGGATCTTTGTAAAATATGCAGCACTGTCACTGAAACAGTGGTGGCATTACACAGCACAGGAAATCCTAAGACTAAGAGCTCTCACTTCCATGAGTGGTTATAATTATTTAACGATGTGATAACTGAAATAGGAGCCTTACAATTGAAACATCCCTCCCTGCCCCCCCCCCCATTCCCCCCCAGGAAAAAAAAAAAAAAAAAAGCGTTCCAACTGAAGTCAATAGGGCAAGGATTCCTCCAGATGTACCTCTAGATGAACTTAGTCTAACTGGTCTACTCAAGTCCAGGTGTCATAGTAAAAGCTCAACCCAATCCCTCTTACCTGTAGTTTGTGAACTTTTTCATTGAGTTCTGTCCGAACACGCTCTCCATCACTGTATTTAGACTGTAAATCTTGCAGCTGTACTTCCAGCTTCTTCTTTTTGTGCTCTACGTCTTGTTTGGCCTGACTCAGGCTCCTGATTTCATTAGCCAGATCAGCATTATCTTTCTCCAGTGTCTGTTTGGTCTTATCCAAGTTTGCTTTAGCCTACAAACATTGAAGAAAGAGTTTTCTGTAAAAGGAATTCATATTACTTAGTGTGTGGTTATCAGTAGGATGGATTGCTATTTACCCGTTTAAATTGTTCTAGCTGCTCTGTTAGTTCTTCCACAGCTTGAGTGTGCTTTTGTCTCATCTCCTGGACTTGGGCTTCATGAGTTCGGGTCTCCTCCTCCAAAGCTCTCTTCAGCACAGTGACCTCTTGTTCACGCTTTGCTCTGCAAGAAGACGCACACAAATGGAGAGGAGCACATAGGAGTGTTCCAGTCACTGGGAAATTGGCATTCCAACATAGTTGTAAATTCAGTCTAGTTATAATTCATGTTGAGAGGTAATGCAAAAATGAATTTACAGAAATTCTGTGAGACAGTTTTCACAGGATGTATGACAGACAAGATCAGAAGAAGTTATACTGAGATCAGTTAACAGAATTGGGGTCCCTGAAGTGTTAAACATCAGGGGAAAAGAGTTTAGACTGTTAAGTACAAGACTGAATTATTAAGGTGCCTAAGATAGAAAATTAGATACCTAGCTCCAGGAAAAAAAAAAAAAAATCTGGGTAACCTGAATTAGATTGTCTATATGTTGGAGACCATCACTATGAGAGTCTAGAATTGTTCCATCCGTGGGCGAAGTCTCCATACCTGAGCTCTTGCTGGGTGGCTGTGGTATCCAAAGTATCTTCAAGCTCTGTCTTAAGAGCCTCCAGCTCTTCACTTAGGTCTCTCTTCTGTTTTTCTGCTTTGTTTCTTGCAGCTTTCTCAGATTCCAAGTCTTCCTGGAGATCAGAGATGTGAGATTCCAATTCTCGGATCTTCTTGAGGGCATTGTTCTTCTGACTAGTTTCATCTTCAAGCCTGGAAAGAAAGTGTTTCATTTTCTATATTAAAAAGTATCATTTCACATTCAGGACATCACTACATGGAGATTAAAGGTTTATATTCAAGATACAATTTTAATCTTAATAAGCTGGAAATATTTAGTTGTACATGATCACTTCAGTAGGAACCGTGGTTTATCTACGTATTGTGACGTCTCCCTCTATCTATTAAGACAGTGTGTGAAATACTGTACATGAATTTGTGAATACTATATGTTTATACTGTGTATCTAGTGTTTCCATATTCTAGAGTTCACAGTGGAATTTAAATAATGTAATTGTGAGCAGTAAGATATGACCAGGGAGTTCTGAAAGTCCTGCTTTATGTTTGTATGAACCCACCTGAAACCTGTGCAAGAAAGAGCTAGGACTCATGCAAACAGGATCTGACAGCTATACTTTGCCAGGACACAATGACTAGAGATGCCAAATCAACAGATTCAATGAAAGTTTTGGTTGAATGTTCTCCCTCTTAAATTTAGACAGAAAATCCCCAATGACTGGAATGGGTTAAAGTCAGACACTTAAGCAATTTATGCTTTTTGCTTATCAACTATGTTGCTACTTTTTATTCTTTACTTGGCAGTGCTACTAAGGCCACTGGGAAGAAGTGTTTTCATTGCTGTCTGGGCATAAGGTTAAGCTGTTTATGAAAAAACAATAGTGTAAGTATCTTCAGCAGAAAGGCAGGCAGGATGTACTGGGTGGAAACTCTGGAAAGGAAAGAGATATATGTTTCAGCCTGGGATTTTTAACTTGTGCATAGATTCAGGAGCAAATACCTGGCTAGAGCAGCCTGCAGCTCTTCCTCCTTTTTGGCTAGCTGTGCCTTCAGCTCAGCAATTTGTGCCTGGAGCTCTGCAATTTGCTCATGCAGATCACTTGACTCTCCTTCCAACTTCCTCTTTATTTTCTCCAGTTCTTGTCTGCTCTTCTCTTCCTTTTTCAGTCGCACTGAAAAAGTAAAGATTTGAGTCATGAGAGTGGGTTAGTGCAAGGAGCACTCATCTGATCTTGAACTTGGATGCAAAAATGTTCTCATCTTCAGTAAGGCTGTGATATTATGTATATATGTGTGATAATTAAGTGATATATGTAATATTCAGTGAGTGTGAGTTATTGTCTTTCTGAAGCAACATGCAGTACCTTGCTATCATCACTTATTTCCAGCCACTAAATATATATATATATATATATATATATATATATCTCCAGAAACACTTTTTTCCCCCAACTACCTCTCCTCTCCTCTTTATATATATAAAGAAAAGCTATCAATGGTTTATGCATCTTGGGGTTTCAGTATTTGTCATTCACAAAATGGTTTCAGCATATGAAATTGGAAAACATAGTTTTTAGAAGTTCACTCCAGATTCTCCTTAGGGTTTTATTGTTGTTTATTTTTTATATGTACCAAAGCAAATATCTGACACAGAGCATTTTTGTATTACCTTCCAGTTCTGAAATCATGGATTCATGTTTGTTTTTCAGCTTTGTAAGGTTTTTGGCTTTTTCTTCCTCTTCTGCAAGATTTGTTGTTAGGTCACTTACTCTTTCCTCAAGAAGTTTTCTTTCCTGAAGAAGAATAAAATAGTTAACAGAAGTTTCTGTCATCGGTCATCATGAAGCATCTCTATACCAAATAAAAAATATCCAGTATACTGTCTTTGGATACTCTGAGATTGTAGCAGTATGTTTCAATTTGTTGAATACAGAGGGGCTAGAAAGCAGTATTGAAATTTCCCATATTCTCTAATCTGCTGTTATTACAATCTTACGCTCACTTTGGCTGGTAAGTAAAGAGCATAGTTCAGAGGAGTATCCCCTTCAGGAAGTACTTGAATACATGTTTACTTCCAATTTTAATCATGAAGTTTGGTTGAAAAACTAAGACATGTTCTACTGATTGTGCTTGACTACTGTGGGGATTTTCTTTAAGATGCTGTCACCACAGGGGACCTCAATACTAGTATTTTTCACAATTCTGAATTGTTCAAGAAAGCATGGGAAAACTCTCAGAAACTTGTTCAATACAGGCTGGCCTGATGGTCTAGTGAATCTCCATAATCAGAAGTATACCTTTTCCTCTTCTAGCTAAAGAGATTTTCTCTCATCCTGCACTATTTTCACAAAGTAAGAAAATGGACCCACAATGCTTACCTTTGTTAGCTTGTTATTCTGATCTTCCATGATAAGAATATCATCTTCCATTTTCTTTATCTTGCCATCTGCTGTAACTTTTTCAAGTTGCAGTTTCTGCCTCGCAGCTTCTTCTTCTTCCAGCTGTTCCTCCAGGTCCTTCAAAGGGAAAAAGAAATTATGAATTCTGGAAATAAAATACAATTTAAATAACAGGAAATGCATAATGTTTGTCAGTCTATGTGGGGTATGTTATAAACTTGGTTGCTTTTACTAAGAAGTAGACTATATGTAATACTTGCTGACTTAGAAAGGAAGATTTACTGAAACAGGTTTTTTTTTTTGTTTGTTTGTTTTTTAACAGAAAATAATTTAAAATTGGGGTAGGGGAAGATGATGTATAAAGAATTCTGGAGGAAAGAGCATAGATCTGTTTGTTACTACTTCAGTGGCATAAACACATTCTACTAAGGGCTGCATAGCAAGGTCTTTCATTGGCAAACCTCAGGTCCTATCTCCTGCTGTTCTCTGAGATACAAGTTAGCGTGTCTATTTCTTGCTTATGCTTCCTTACCAGCATTTGTTGTTGCATCTTTTTCTTTTCTGCCTGCAACTGTTGGCTGCGTTCCTCCTCTTCCTCAATTCTGGCCTCCATCTCATGCAGAATCTCTTCCAGCTCTTGCTTTTTCGCAGCTAAACGGACTCTCATCTCTTCAGCTTCAGCATACAGTTCAGTTTCTGCCTGAAGTTTCTCCTGGAGGAGGTTCTTCTCTTCACAAAGCTATGGAGATAAAACGTATAGGCAGTTAAAATTGAGACTGCAAGTTGTCCCCACAGTGTCTTTCTACTAGTCATAATATACACATAGGTAGCTGTACCACAGGTCTTTCTGCAAATACTAGACTTCTGCTGAAGTTACTGGGAGTTTGCACTGAACTTTCATTCTGGACCATTGCTATGAATACAATCGCAAGTACAAAGAAAACAGACCTCTTTATCCTAATAGCTTCTGGAAATGGTGAGAGATTGGCTAATATTTCGGAGAGGCTTAGATCTGTCAGTCACCTGGGTGTGTTTCTGTTCCAGCTCCTTCAGTTCAGCCTCGGCTTTCTGTTGTCTTTCCTTAGTTCTTTGCAATTCTTCATCCTTGGCCTGCATTTCTTCCTCTTGGCGGGTGACCTGTAGCAGTGGTTTCACCTGAAAACAAAAAGAAAATCAAGAATCATACTAGTGCTTATTTTACTGAAGACAGTACTTAATGGTGTCAGGATGACTGGTGCTGGTGGTAGCACTACCTGCTGCTTCTCAGGTAGTGGGCAAATAATGTCTAACTACACTTGGTGTAAACATCTTTAAACCAGCAAGCCCTGGCAGTATTCATAACCATTTCTGCATTAATTCTTGCAGTCTTGTGAGCACCTCTACCTTCAACAGTATCACTTGCTGAAGAACTAGAAGACTGGTTTTGTGCATTGAGAATGTACAGAGGCTATAACTGCTGCATAGAACGCCATTCTTGAAGAAGGAAAACAAAAAACAAACGAACAAAAACAAAACAAAACAAAAACCCCCACCAAGCCTCTCTATTGGGAAAACACTTAATTTGTTTGAGTGGCTAGTGGGAAGTTAGGGAACTCCTGAGTCCACACAGATACATTACTGCCCGTTTCACAAAATTCTGGTTTTTGTTCTCATTATCAACCTGTGTGAAATTATTTCATTTTGGGCAACTAAAATAGTCATACTAAATCTTACCTAGATCTCTGCTTTATTAGTTTTTCATCCCAAGATAAAACTAACTTTAAAGTTAATAGTGTTATAAGAATATCCAGTGTATCTTTTAATCCAAACTTCTGTGAAGCTAATGAAGCCCTTGCTGTCATCCGTGGAGAACTGCAGCAGGGAGGGTGCCTGACATGACTTGTTATCTTGTGCAGTTCATTACTTTTGTAAAGCTGAGATTCACAGACAGTGGTTACTCACTTTGGTGAACAGTCTCCACCATTGCCAGTTCCTCAGCTTCAGGTAAGCAGCACAATTTCTTTGGATAACCTTCATTGCAGTCAGCTGTTGCTGTCTCTTGGCAAAGGCCCTGTGATAAGAAAAACAAAGCGAATTTGTTTCGTCTGAGAATACAAACTGTAAGACAAACATATTAAGCAAAGAAGCTATGGCATGAGACTGCTGATTTGAGAAGTCTGCACAAGTTCTTTTGTCACTTAAACAGTGCCTCTGCTTTCTTGAGAAAAAGTGATAGCTCTGTTTAGATTTCCAGTATTTTATTTAGTCTCTGGTTTTTGTTGTTGTTGTTTTTGTTTGTTTCTGTTTGTGCTCAGTAGATAGGCACAAATCAGAAAGTATGCATATAATTCTGGATATGAAGTATGTGGGCATTGAGAGCATACACTGGTTATCATTATTGAAACCTATTATGTTTAGATTTATTTGGTCATCAATTTTGAAAGCATTGGTAGTGTGCAGAAAAAGGCTATTGCTGTTAGTTCTGTGATGTGTATTAACTAAGATTGTGCCAAGTGATTCCAGTGCTTCATGCTCTGTGTAAGAAATAAAGTGATTCCAGTGCTTCATGCTCTGTGTAAGAAATAATGTTTTGTTTTACAAATGCCAGTGGTGCTGCTATTTGTGCTGTAAGAGTGTAAAAGATTCCAGTTGTAGGCTATAATGCACCTTGTCCTACTAGTACAAATGTGTTTAAACGAAGGGTCATTGCCTAGAATGCTTACTGTATGGAGAGTTTAAGTAGCCTTACAAAGTAATTGCTTCTCTGTAACTATACTAGTAAGCTACTTCTGGGCAAGAAGTGAGTTCTTTTAGGTAAACACTGAACACAAGTTGAATTCTACAGCAATACTGGCAAAAATAGCTAATAATAAAGTGTATCTTCAGTATTTTCAGTTTGTTATACAGAGAACTAAGGGCTACTGCAGATAACCCACCACCAAAGATATTTTTTTGTTAGTACATATTCTTACTTTCTCGCCAGGTAGCCTCGGCACTGAGCCTGGAAGGCAATAATGACATCTGTGATCTTCAGGTCTCTCTCTTCTTCCAGGTGTGCCAGAACACCAGTTCTGAAGAAGATTTTACTCTGTCCAATTCTGTACAAGTTGGGATCAAGTTCCAGTGCTTTGATCTGGAGGAAAACAGGGATACTTGTTAATTCCAGTGCTGAAGTTTAGAGTATTAAAAATTATTATTTTTTTCATTCCCAACAGTTTTTATATAAGAGATGTTGATCTGATTATCAGTAGGATCGAAGTTGTTTTCCTTACCATCAGTATGCAAGCCTGCTTCCCATCCATGAATCCTTTAGGAATAGCATTTGCAGCAAGAATTTCGTATCTGCCAGAAGACACAGATGTTAGAGAGGTGGAAAAATGTCAGATTATTTTGTACAGGCAAACATGTATACAAGCCCTTTTAAACCCTAAGTTAGGACTAAGCAAGGGATTCCTACCGCTGACGGAATTCCTGGAAGACAATCCTGTTGGGGAACCCTTGCCGGCAGATACGAATACCTTCCAAGACACCATTGCAGCGCAACTGCTCCAGCACTAAATGGGCATCAAGTTTGCCAGCCTGAAAAGGAAACAAGAAGTATTTTTAGTGCAGTAGAAATTTGCAAAGATGTTACTAGCACATATCTATGTTTGAAGACATCTGAACAGCATGAATAGAGTGCCAAGAGTCTGAAAATCAATCATTTGATATTTACCCTTTTTTCATGATTTGGAATGATGCAGCGGACAAAGTTGGGATTGGTATTCCTTAAGGTGGTCATCAGTTTGGTCAGCTGCTCCTTATAGAGTTGGCCCACAGTACGGAACATGCCTTTTTTGGTTTTTGAAGCGCTAGGCAGTGAACTTTCAGTCATCTTGGCCATCTGGTCTAGACCAACAATACGATCCACTGCAATATAAAAGAACATGTGAATGGGACTGCTTATATGAATCGTCTTCACCTCACATACTTTTCTCTGTCATTGCTAAAGCGTAACTTCCAAAAGAGGACCAAAATACTTTTGATGCATGCTAATGAAAGCATTAGAAGATATTTCTGGGTAAATAGTCTATCTCTGTCTAACTCGAAAATAAGGATTTTTGTTAACTAGTGGAAGAATGGAACAATTGAATACATAGAACATGTTTTATGGCTGCTCTATGAAGGACAGTCCTGCAAAGTATCCCTGCTGGTAGGTTGTGTCACAGTGTGTGACAGCCATTAAATACGTACAGTGTAGTATGCATCTTACAGAGCCATGGAAAATTTTTAAACAAATGCTGTGTTTTCTATACATACAGATATTCTTCTAGTGGAGTTTATTTGAGATAAAACTTTGCTGAAGAGAACTGTAGTAGAATTTTTGGGAGAGGAGCATGTAAGTTAAGGACTGCACACAGTCTTTCATAACAACAGTGACAGTGTATTAAATGAGCTGTCTGATATATTCCATAACATTATAGTAGCATAATGAATATTTCTGATTACGTTGCTGAATAATATTAAGTAAGGAAATTACTTTGCTAGTACTTAACTATCTAATATGCTTTCTGCTTTGTTATACTTATTTATGCTTTCAGAACTATTTAGAAAAGAGTACTCTTGTTTCTTAGATCAATCTCTTCCACTCTTATCATTTTCATACTTGTTTCCCACTCATAAGGGAGAGCTGAAAGAACAGTTCTGGTACAAGTTTCTCCCCTTAAACCACATTAATGGTTTAGAGTTGTGATTCATACCATCTTTCCAAAGGTCTGCCACAAATTTGTCTGAAGACTGGTTCAGCAGAGAAGTCACATTATCGTTTAGTGGATCCATGTTCTTTGTCAGCCAGGCACTTGCATTGTAGGTAACCTGCAGAAAACAATGCTGGGTCAAAAATCTGTTTTGCCAGAAATCTGGCACAGCCAAGAATGCAGGGCACTGTACTAGCATAAAATAATTTTTAAAATAGTAAGATTTGAAAAGCTTTCCATAGTTGAGAGGTGAGTTGAATACTTGTTTTTGCGTGTACTTCCATCTACAGGGATTTTTTTTTTTTTTTTGCAGACGTACCCATGGCAGAGGAATCAGTGTGCCTTTAAAAATCTGCTTGCTAGAGAGGAATCCAAATTACTTGGATATTCAAAACCGCATGTGAGCTTAGCACAACCATGAATGGTGTGCGAATCTTATTCCCCATCTTTTGTAATTGAAGCCCTTAATATGTATGTTATATAACTAAAGCCATCCCTATCAACTGGAGAACTAGATTGATCCATTGTTAGTCAAACAGTAAAATAGAAACACAGTTCTGTAAGTCAAAGTAGCTCAGTCTCTCTCATACCTTTCCTGCATAGTGCAGTATGCAGAACTCAGTTTTATCCTTGAGTTGTTTGGACTTCTGGAATTTGGCATGGTTGCCTTGTTCTTGAATTAGTTTTTCCACAAAGGAAGTGTCAGTAGCTTTGGGAAACCAGCACTCTTCATCCAGCAGAGCTAGGACACCCGGGGGGTTGGTCTGCAACGTGAACAATACCAGATCAGTATAATCAAAGCTGGAGATGAAGAAAGACCACCGCCTTCTTTTTACTTTGTTACTAATCCTCCCAGGCAACAACAATCTGAAATAATCTTAAATGGTACTTATATTGATATATAATGGACCCTGATGAAACCTACGTAGTATCCCATCTATATAGATAAAAACTTACGGGTCTTTCAATTAGCTCAATGCAAGGCTGCAGGTCAAGGCCAAAGTCAATGAAATTCCATTCAATGCCCTCACGCTGATATTCCTCTTGCTCCAATATAAACATTGTGTGGTTGAAAAGCTGTTGAAGTTTCTCATTAGTGTAATTGATGCACAGCTGCTCAAAGGAATTGATCTGTGAAGAGGACAAAAGAATTGAATTCCTGATGTTAGAAAGACACCTGAAAGAGGCAACTCAAATGACAAGATAAAAATTTCTATATTCTAATATTCTATTTTTTTTAAGATTACTGTAATTCAAATGATCCATATTTTCCTAATTTAAGGCTTTGAAAATTTACAGTAAGATCACATGTAAATCTCAATACTGGGACCTGTCCAGTAAACCATAAAGACCAGGCCTTGGTTCTAAACACAGAGTCCCCCAGAAGCCCAGCAGTGATGCTGCCAGTTCTGTCCCAGAATAGTCTTTTGGGTTGTCTTGGCCATGTGCTGTTATCCAGCTTGAGAGAATCAAATTGTTTATGTGGCTCTAAATTTAGATATTTGTTATCTTGCATTCCAAACTACAGCATGACAACAAGGAGCTTAGCAAGTTTGTGTCCCACAGCACGTACCTCAAAAATCTCAAATCCAGCAATATCAAGGATCCCCAAGAAAGAAGCGCCTTGTCGTTTGGTTTTATCAAGAGCTTTGTTTACACGAGTTAGAATCCAACGGAAGAGACGTTCAAATTTTGCTTTGGCCAAAGCCTCTATGGCAAAGTCAGCCTGAAAGAAAGAAAATTGTAAGTGAAAGAAGAAATCTAATTAACTGCTAAGTTAAGTGAGGATAATGCAAAGAGAGAAAGAAAACAGATTCCCCTTAGATGTGATGTAAGAAAGGAAAAATAACTCTAGGAGAGCAGAGCAGACTGCAAGTAGATACCTGCTCTTTGGTCTGAGCTTTCTGAACAACATCTCGTCCTACTTTGATCCTTGGGGTTAGAATAGATCTTGTGAAATCAGTCACATTAATCCCCATCAGGTGACACACCTTCTGAGCAGCTAGAATAAAAAAGTGATATTATATTTCAGATTTAATTTTCTCTTAGTGTGAATACAAGCAAATCAACAATTATGTAATGTAGTTTATCTTCCTTAAAAGCTCCTCTGTTGTACACACAAGAGATGCCACTTGCTGTAAAAGTATTATTCACGATACAACCAAGGAATACACTGATCATCAATTTTTGGATTCAAAATTATCAAAAAAGGTAATGAATATTGAACTGATTCTAAGTATGGCATATCTTTTAAGACCTGTGAAGCATATACACATAAACAGTTTAAAATCCTGATAAAGAGTGCTTTCTCAGCTGCTATTTTATTACTTTCTTAGTGTTAACTAATTTTTTGAAGTGACAAATCATACCAGTATTGTCAGGCATAGAAGCTTGATCAGTGTTTCTCTCCTTCTTGAAGACAATATTGCCCAGCTGTAGGACAGACGAAACAACCCTCAGTATAGCTGTAAGATAAGCAGATAGTATGAATGAGGAACAGAATGGACACATTTTGAAAACTTCATTCTCTGTAATAATGAGTTTATTGCGTGGCCTTTGGTACTCTATACTTCCATGGAAAGATCTAGATTTGCTATAAAAGACAGCTATAAACTGCAATAGTTTGAGAGCTCGTAAAAGAGCAGCTCAAATAATCTATGAAATGGAGTAAATAAGCCACTAAGGGTACACCAGCATCTGCAAAATGTGCTGCATCCTCAGGCAGACCTCCAAATCTCAGGAATTCATCTCCCACTCAGAGTGGCCTATGCTTGGTCATTTGAGAATCTGTATCTCTATCTTTAAAATCAAACATATCTATGAGTTACCAACAGCTTCAGGAACACGTGGCACTTCCAAAGCTCTGGCTGTGCAGGAATATGTGGCTGTTCATTCACACAAATAAATAATACACAAATATTCACAGGATTAGTGCTAGAGTACAAAACAGTAATTGATTAATGTTTGACTATTAAAATGTAGATAAATTTCATGCCTTTTTACCTTAGGTAGTAAAATCTGCTGCTGTGTTACAGATGAGATCATATTAATCTATGGAGGTCATTTTGTTCATTTGCTAGACTCAATACAGGAGAATAATACTGTTCTAATGGGCTTGTATTTTAAATCATGAAACAAAAGGGATTCAGACAGCAGTACAACTCCTTTTGATGTCGTGGATAAGCACTATCCATTATATCAACACCAATGCTTGTGTCCTGGGCTGTAGAACAAAGCAATCTTTGTCAGTGCCATCGTCTAACTTTGCTGTCCAGACAGGCAAAGAATTTTTTTTTCTCAGCACCCTCAAGCACTGATGCAGATGGGAAAGGTAACAGAAATCAGCTCTGGCTGACAAAGCTGCTCGAAGGCTCGAGTGACAGTGTGACACTGTTTCTGCCACCAGGTGTCACTTGAGGCACAGCGGCTGCAGCCGTGCAAACGTGTGCTGGTGAGCACCAGACAAAACCCTACACTCTTCCCTGAACTGTGAAGGGTAAATGGTGGCAGGCCCACATTTTCAAGGTATCTTAGTTGTTTGTTCATATGTTTATTGTCCTTTTCTCTGGAATAGTGAACAAAAGTATGAGTTATTTCAGAGAATCACGGAATTTGAGCCTGATCCACTTATTTAAAAACTATATGAATGTAGGATCTTACTTCACATGCTTATATTGCAAAGTGGTCATTCTGGACAGAATTAACTGCGGTGCATTTGGATCTGTATATATTACTACTTGCAGAATACAATCTTGATAACAGTTCTTACATGTCTGTTCCTCCTCAGTAAAGCCCATAATTGTCATTGCTTCCAAGGTCTCCTGGAACATCTCATCATCTTGTTGAGCAGGAATAGGAACGTGACCATTAGATAGAAAGGTGTAGTTGTTGAAGCCCTCCAGCAGCAGATCATCTAAAAGACAAAGAAGTGTAAGTTAAGTGTGTCAGCTTAATGCCATAAGTCTTACATTTACTTCTGTGTGTAACCTAGTCAAAATTATATCTTTCTTCTTGGCCCTCTAGACCTGCACATTCATACAGGATAATAATAAGAATGGAACCAGGTAACAAAAGGGGTCCAAACCAAAAAAATCTTTAAGTTCCATACAATGGCCAGCAACAGATTCTTAGCATAAATATCAGGAAAAATGTATAGTTATCCATTGCTTTATACATTCTTTGGCGATCAGTAATGTAGGGAAAGATGTTGTATTTAAGTTATGATGTTCCAATTGATGTTATATTGAATTCCTATTTTTTTCATCCACTTACACTTTTCACCTCGACATTCTGAAACTATGAGTTTCACAGTGTAAACATGAGCTGCGAGAAAGATATTCTCTTGATTGTGAAACTGCTAGCCAATAATTATATTTGGAACTCCTGTTTTGTGTGTGTGTGTAAAAAAAATAATAGACAACTCCTCCTTGTTCATCTTGATATCATTCAAGAGGAATGAGTTTATATCTCCTGTCAGTTGAAAAATCCTATTAACTGTAAACCACCTGGCTTTAACAGACACACAAGTTGAAACTTTTTTACAGTTCACTTAAGGTAATTATTTTCTATGGCTAAAGAGTTGTTTATTTATCAAAAGAATTGAATAACGTTCTCTTTAAGATATTAAGATAAATCACATAGGTAAGCTATTCTTCATGCCGTTCAATGAGATGTAAGAATTATTAGCAAGTAACTTACTTCTCATTTGTTCAGAAGCTCCAGCAATCAAATAGTAAAAGATATGAAATGTTCGCTCATCTTTAGCCTGACGAATAGCACGGGATTTTTCAAGCAAATCTGTTTGTCAAGTATGTTAGAAAAACAAACAAACAAACATATTCCGGTCCTTCCATAATTGTGCCTTCAGTCTCAGAACCATTAATAGCATTGCTTAAATTTTTGCCATGAGCTTATCTAACATGAATTTCGTTCTAATTTTGTGTTGAGATCACTTGTACTGGTTTAATTATCACCATGAGGAGTAGATCAATTTCCTACCTCTTACTGTATGATAAAAGCTGGTAATCATGATAGTAAGCACTGCAATAGCCATAAATGCTTAGAAAGTTAAACATACAACAATGGTATTCATAACAACATTCACTTCACTTTTAAAATTAGGTACAAATATGATTCTTTCATCATAGGGTGGGGCTGCTAAAAGAATTTTTTGAGGCCAGTATTGTAACTATAGAAGCATTTTTGCTTTTTGCAAAAGCAAACTTTATTATTGTCTATTTTTATGACTAAAATACTAAAAATTTAGTTGACAGCAGTGTTAAGTATTTTGACATCAGTCACTGATTTACACTTTAAATGATATAATCCTATAGATAAAAATTCAGATAAGACCTGAAAAAGTAAAGCCCATTTTTTTCTCTGTGGGTCACTTCTCAAAATAAGTGCAGAAAGCTAAACTATTTGTTGTTTGATGTTACATTCAACAGATAAGGTCTTTCTTTCAGCTGTATGTTTATTTCTCCTCATTTATTGGAGCAAGCAGCTCCTCTTTGCTAAGATGAGCAATGCAGCACTGAGGAATTTAGCTACATGTCCATTTATACTCTATCTCATAAACATAACCCAGGGAAGAGGCATCAGGACTTGCCAAGTAAAGTCAATTTAAGTTGAATTTCTCTGAAATACTTGTATTTTATTCCTGGAAAAAAACCCACATCAGAGCAATGATACATAGCTGTAGGTATGTCACTTGAATGACTAGGTCAGTATTTAGTTCCCAGAGCAGACAAGTTCTCTGAAAATATCTACTGCTTGATGCCATCTGGGACACCAGCACCAGCAAAATATTTGTTTTGCTTCAGTTATGCAAGTTCCCAGATAAGTAATTTCTGACCATGGTGATTTAACAAAACATGCAAAGATCAAGGCAGGTTCAGGGTAAGCTGTCCTTCAGCTTGACAAAAGGAGAGGAACTATAGAGCCTCCAAAGACATCTCTTCTGGCTGCACCATGTTATTTGGCTTTTCCTGACTCTTTTATTTTTACTACTATCAAGTTCTTAGGGGGCTAGGGAAAAGTATATTACTTTTATTAAGATGACCATTTATGCTGCAGACATAAACTATTAAGCTGTGTTATCAAATGGAATTCTCCCTCAGCAGGTTATTCTCCATACTTCTTATTGGAATCCATCTATCCCAGTGCAGCATACATAATTTTTGCAGGAATGCCAAACGTGGGCTTAAGAAATGGGAAACATTCCCTGAGCTCCTGGATAAACTGTAGTGATAATGCCACGTTCTCAGTCTTCCCTCCCCGCCCCCCCCCCCCCCCCCCCCCCCCCCCCCCCCCAAAAAAAAAAAAAGATTCTCTAACAGCACTGATGAGAAACAGGAGAGTTTCAAATCTTTTTATATTTGGAAACCTAGATGACAGGGAACTGGATTGACCCATGCAGGATCGCACCAATGTGAAACAAAACAACTGCACAGCCCTCAAGATCACATGCAACCTCAACCACAAATCCATCTCCTCCACTTTCTGAAGCTGTATGTGGAAAATAGCATACTTTCCTATAGATGAGAAAAGAGATCTGAAAATGTTAGCGTAAGAGTAAGACAAACTGAGAATCTGGTACCAGCATAAATGGAACCACTTCCCTCCATCTTTGTTTATACCAGCCTCAGCGATATTTGCCTTTCTTAGACATGCAGAGGAGCTTGTTTATCTTTCTTCCTTCTGCTAACCCTAGTTAGCTCCCAGTGCTGTTCACAGAAAAGGATACAAGTCTCTATGTTTGCTCCGACAATGTAGCCTGTCACATCAAAGTTGATGCGGATAAATTTGCCCTGTGAAGGAAAAGAAGACCTAGGTTGGGCTGTTCTTTTAGGTTATGTTGGGTTTTACAACATTAGCATGTGGGCTGTTCAGTGGGACATGTACATCATCCTCTTAAGAGTAACATGCTCAATTCCCTCCTGCCAGGACAACCAGGCTGAAATGAACTCTGACAACGGTCAAAGTGGGAGTAGCATTACATCTGAGGGATCCCTCTGCAGAGAGACAGCAGAGGTAGGAGTGAAGGGCCTACAGGGAAAAGGAACATCTGCCAGCACTCCCAACAAAAAGTAGCATCAAATAATTACAGCTGCCATCTACTGTTACTCTAATGTGAATCCATGTGAGATGCTTTTTCTCTTGTAGTCCTTCATTTAAGTCATTAACAACTCTTGCTAAATAACAGGAATACCTTCCAACAAGATGCATGGTCAACAGTGGTGCAAAGAAAAAGGAAGTACGGATTTTCTTTTCTAATTTCTAGAGGATGATATGTCCTGGAGCAGTAGTTGACTTTGCAAGGCCACACATAGACCAATAAACTGTGAGAGTACAGTGGTACTGTCCAGTCTGAGATTGACTTTTAGTCCTGTAAAAGGCCAAATTCCTATTTCAGAGAGAAATTCTCAACAGTATTTCAAAGGGATTGGTCTAGAGAAGCTTTTTAGACAGAAGTATTGAAGGTAAAAGGGCCACTCTTTGTACATTGATTTAAAGAATGGTGTACCTCCCCACAACGTAGACCCAAATGGATTTCTCCTACTTACAAATCTGGAGGAGTTGTCATTCTTCACAGTTTTGGCATTTCCAAAAGCTTCAAGAATAGGATTTGCCTGTAGAAGCTGTTTTTCCAGCTCACCCTAAAATTCATTCAGACTCAGTTAACCCTGAACTTCATAATTAGTTAATTAAAAATAGTACATGTACACTGGAGAAAAATGTGGAGAAAGATAATTTAAGCCTCTCACTTTTTTGTTGAAGACTGCACTGCTTGTGGATTTGTTTTCATTCCCTATTAATCTTTGTGTTTATATATTTGTGCAGTCAACTGATGTCCTGTATACATGACCCTTTTCCAGCCCTGTTGCCTGCGGCAAAGTCTATTAATCTGTTTAGCATCATGACTGGTCTTTCTTAATAAGAGGGTCATTCAATGACAAATTATATATATATGTATTCAGTTTAATGTCATTTTAAAAGAGATTTTCTTAAAGGAACCTCTAGCATATCTTTTTCAAGTTAGTTTATCGAGATCCTTTGCTAGCAAATGACGATGTAATTAGAATAACTTGCCGAGAATCATTTTAATGTAATGCAGCACAAAGCTACAAAGCAGATTTCACCAAGTCTATTAATAATGATCCATGCAAGGCTATTTAGGTTAAAAATGGAAGTGCATCAATTTATTTCAAACTAAGATAATGAATTCTCATGCAAACACACAAACCTTTTATTATGTTGTTAATTGTGCTTGATAATTGCTAGTGGAAACACATCATGCAATGAAATGAGCATGCATTTAATACTCCTATTTCTAAAGAAACCAATGAAGCTGAAAAAAGTCTTTGCTTATTAGGATAGTTTGACAGTTTTTTTTTTACTTTTCATTTAGCTCTGTGCTATGAAGTTACTTTCACATTTGCTCCTCCTCCTATTTGTGGACTACTTTACAGTAGCATGCCCCATTTTAAATAACTCGTGCTGAATAACAGCAGAAAAAAAGTCCATGACAGATAATATGATACGTTGATATCCAGGTAAGTTGAATCCAGAGGCAATAATTTGGAAGGTGACAGTTCTTCCCAATTAGGGTGCAAAACTTGTAACCTCCTAAATGCTGTTTCTGGATTTCTTGTAATTTATATGGGAATGATGAGAGTTACCTCAAAAATATAATAAAAAAACAAGAGTTTCTTAACAAATGGCTAAACTTATCTACATGGTCAGATGACAGAAGAATGAGGACTTTCCTAAGATTACAGATGTTTGGAGAGCTAAGGCATGAAGAAAGTCCACTGAACTCCATGGAGTTGTTTGGACCAGCAATGAATTTAGTTTTTTTTCAGAGAGCTTGTCAGATGAAGTAATAAATAAAATTAAGGGGCAACACTTTGTTGTAGCTGAAGTCTGAGAACCAGCAATCAGAATGAGGGAAAAAGGGTAATACAAAGAAGTACCTGGCATACAAACGAACAGTATATGCCAGCAAACCTGCCTACATTCCCAAAGTACTGATATGCTGGATGGCACATCACAATGCAGGAGGGCCCACGAGGGTCTGTTACAAACTGCCATAACATACCTGCAGACACACGCTGCAGTGGGAACTGCTCTGTTACACATTACAGCAGCAAGCTAGGAGCATGCTAACCCTTGCAGATGTGAACAGTCCTCAACAGTTACATGAAAATGTAAAACTGAAAGCAATATCAAATGCAAAGCATGCAGCCAAACAAATCAATCAACACTGTGAGTTTTAGGAATTATTTCACAACAGTCCTAGAAAGTTCAACCTGAAGTATGGAAAACATTTAGATATTTTCATTCAGAAATCACATTGCTCAATTTCAGGCTGAGTGACTCTTTCAGGATCGTGGGAAATTTCATTCAAACTATGGCAATTTAAACACACACGTATAGAAGAGAGTGATATTTGAGAGATGACCCTGCCTGTGTCAGACCTCATTCTTCACCATGGAGCCTGACACAGTTAGGGTTGATTTGTGAGAGCATTTGGCGCTATTGTTGCTTTTCATCATATCATACAACATATTCCAACAAAGTCTCTCTTAAATTTTTTGAGGTGCAACAATAGCATGCAGATCTACACTCAGTGCCTTAAACACACATCAAACAGTCTAAGTTACTCACGTAAGAAAAAGATGGACCTTGCTGTATTGAATAATGTGGTATAAAACAAGTGTCAGTATCATTTCCATTACACAGACATTTTTATCGTTTTTCCTGTATTAAAATAACCAATACACAGTTTCCATGCAAATATACCAGAAAAACAAAGAAAACCGATCTATTGCAGACATACCAAGAGTACAAATACAAGGAGTGTATTGGAGTATTTTAACTGAATTAAAAAAAAAAAAGAAAAAAAAAAAGACCTGAAGCAAAGGGATGGGATTTGGATTCAGCCCCAGGTCAGTCTCCCAGGACCAGGCAGGGACAGATATTTTTATGGTAAATCCCCAGCTCTTCTCTGGTGCA
Organism: Gallus gallus; assembly: GCF_016699485.2. NCBI lineage: Eukaryota > Metazoa > Chordata > Aves > Galliformes > Phasianidae > Gallus > Gallus gallus. The sequence continues at coordinate 7,612,029 of NC_052545.1, forward strand.
GTGGAGGCATTTTGCTATTGATTATTTTTTTAATGACTGAAATTGCAGTGTCAGTAGCCCCAGGCACTGAATAACAACTTGTCAACATATTATAGAACAATTTAGACTTTCTCTCAACCTTCATCTGGTGGATATTTGCCTTTGAATGTGTCTTGGAGCCAGTTTAATCCTGAGACTCATGTAATTCCCTAGAGGGGTGAGCTACAACTACAGTTACATACTCAGTAGGAATGGCCCTGAAACCACAAGTTCATTTCCCCCAGCCACTGAGAAGGACTCGGTTGGATGAAATAAGATTTTTTCATAAACATTCAACAAAGGAAAACTATGCCTTTGATATTGGACTGTTTCCAACATCTTGAATCACAGATTTCTAGAAAGTACTGCCCCGAGGGGACATCTACTTCTTTCCCTTCCCTGAAGCACAACAATTATTCATGGTGGAAGAGGCCAGGAAGTGCTTTGGAGTTTTCTATCTGTAGACATATAGCACAGACAAGACCCAGCACAGGTGTGGTTGTGAAGTTTTTACTTTGTTTTGCACTATGCTACTAATTCCTTACTTTTCATTCAGACTTGCACTTGGGACATACTGACACCTCTCCCTTAATTAGGCTCCTTTTGTCATAAAAGTAAATTGCTATATTTATATATATATATATATATATATATATATATATATATATATATATTTTTTTCCCCCAGGAGTATTTGAGTAGCATAAAAAGGGCTGGAAATGATTTAGGATCTGGAGTCACATCAATGAAAACAGCAAAGACAGGTGAGAGCTTCAGTCACACCAGTATCTCAGAGAACTGCATTGGCATAAGCTAATATTACAGATCAGAGCAAAATGATGAACTTTGATCACTAAGGTAAGGTTATTACAGATTCTGAAGAAACAAAGTACTTTATTTAAAAATCTGCCTTCCAAGATTTTTCTGTGTCAAAGGAGCAAAAAGAGTTAATAGGTTATATTTTGGAACTCTTTGCTACTTTGCAAGAAAATATGCCTGCTAACAAAGCCAATCAATACTTTAGGAGTTTAAAAGGTGTTACACATTTTTTGTGATATTAGGATAATATTTTAGTTAAAAGTTTTTCCAAACTTCTTATTTTTCAGGGGCCAAGGGTAGAATAAGGACCCAAGCCCTTGCAGAATTTAAGTCTTCCATGTTACGATATAAATAGGTGCTATGCGTATAGAAAGCTATGAATATTTCTCTTCTAACAAAGCACATTCTGATTTGATGCCTAAGAGGATGTCAAACAAAAGCTTTTTCTTTCCATAAACACAGAGCTGTGACCTAATTGTGTACTCTTAATATGTCGACTATTTGGCAAGCCATAGAAGTTGAACTGCTGTTAGCAATAAGCTCAATACGGTCCCAATAGTCAAAAAGGAGAGTTGAATACAGAAGAGCTCACTCACAGTGATGCTGGTGTCCTTTTTGCCCTTATGTGATGAAGCAACAACAGCCAGGTACTGAATGACCTTTTTGGTGTTCTCTGTCTTGCCAGCGCCAGATTCACCTCTGAGGGGAAAGAAAATAACACAAAGAAAGGTAGGTAACTGGTGAAGTCCTTCTGCCATATGATGTATGTCATGTATAAATACAAGACTGCAATCTGCCTGGCTCTGTATATATCCCAGAACACAGTCTCTCTAAATCCACCTGACTTTAGCACGCAAAGAACGCAGTATCAGAGATGTATCTCTGTCCCATTCGTGTTTTGACTGGACACTGGGCCATTTAAGGGAATTGTAAAGCATTTTTTATAGCAGCTCATCTTGCTTTGGCAGTGCCTGAACATTTATGAGAATTGAGGCTGGCAGGGAATCTGCTCATACCTTAACAACAACAACAACAAAAAACAACATTAACTACAATGTGGTACAAGAATAAGAAAAGCTATCAACAAGAATACAGTAGTTTTCTCTACCGAAATTCTGGCATTAAAGCAAGTTACATCAGTGCTGGAGAATAAGGGAATGATACTGCCTTACCTGACCTCCATGTTCAAACTTTCCATGAATTCAATGGGACCAGAGCTGGCACTGCTGGAGGCATCCCTACTAACAGGGCAGCAGGGACATCTCCTGGGGACAATTCTGACCAGCAGAACTGCCATCCTGGCTGTGCTTTGTCTCTTGGGAAGCAGGAATGCAGTGGTAACTTTCCACCTCCCAGAGGACTTCCACAGTTAAGTTTATTTACATCTTCCAAGTCTTTTCATAAAGTAAAATGCTAGTTTTCAAAGTACAGTCGTTACTCAGAACATTTCCAGCCTACTCTTCCCTCTTTGTCACATTTTATCATCTCAGTTCTGCTAGATACCTTTGACCCTGATGATGATATGGACTAGAACGTTTTTATATTGTCCTGTATCAGCAGTCAAAAAGGGCATGAAAGTGGGTGTGGAGGTAGTAATTTAGCTCTTTTGACTCTATCAAACTAGTGCTGTGAGGACAACAGTCTACATGGAAGTCAGACCTCTGTGTCTTTGGATTTAAATTAAAATGAATTTAAAAATAAAAATAACAATACATATAAAAGTCCCACAGATATTTGTCAGCTCTTTTGAAACCGAATCTGTTTAGCTGGATCCACTGCAGTTGTGCTTCTTTTCCTAATTAGGAAATAGAGGAGTTAATTTTTCCTACCAAGGGACTAGTGAAAAATGGACATAAATGCTAGGAAGAACTTTTAAATTGAGATGAAACTGATGTAAACCTTAGGAAGCCAGAAACAATTTCTGCCCGATGCACATCACAATGAGGAGTGTTTAAGAGTTTTAACCAGAAATAATTGAGATGGTTCCTTTTCACAAGACCTGGGTTAATGTGCACAGTTTGGAGGTTGGATCCATCCCTGCCCTGGACTTCAGTGCTAAAACATTTCCATGTTTTATTGATAAAAATTAAGTGTTCTGGGAACAATTCCAAACCAAGCACGCCAATTTGAAGACATATGCGTACAAAGTTTTCAAATAAATCTACCTTGCATCTCTGATACTTTGGAAAAAAATAAAAGCATTCTTCAAACAAACTCTAGGCTTTGAACCATTCTACTTTATTAAAGGTTATTTGTAGTTCATCACTACATGAATTGCATTTTTTTTCTCCCAGGGCAATGGTGCCCATCATTTGGCTTTTCACTGAATGCCTGTGAGTATTACCATATAAGGCATCATTTTACTTGTAATTATCCTACCATACTGTAATGCTTTAGTTACTTAACATTTTGTTCTGTGCTTGCTTTCCTTAACTCTTTGCTTCTGCACAGTTTGAGGGTTTTTCTATTTTCTGCAGCTATTCTTTTTGAGCTTTTAAATTCCTTTTGAAGTGGACAATAACAAATTCTTCAACATGAAATGGAAATGTTTCAACATGAAATGGAAATGTTTCAACATGAAATGGAAAACAGACGGGATCTCACAGTTATAAGGATGAAAAAAAATAATTAAGTAATGAAGTATCATGTTCATAGCTGATGAATACTTGTAATTTTTCAACACATCAAGTCATTTTAAATGTCCCTGACAATACATAAGTCTGATAAACAAGTACTCATTAAACAACATTACGCTGAAGGATGCAGCAGAGCTGTATGACAAGGTCTGGACTTCATCTCAGTGATAAAATACCATGTGTTTGAAGAGTAATTAATGAAGAAGAATAGCTGAATCAGGTTCAATGCCTTTAAACATCAAGAAGCTTAGAAGGGGAAATACCCAGGAGGAGGAGAGCATGTGATTCAGTTGAGTTCATAGGTGAATTAAACTTTTCCCAGAACTACTGAGCTGCAGCAGGACTGGTCAAGCTGCTTTTTTTCTTCTCAGCATCTTTCTTGAAGTACCATCATTTCTAGGATGGCAGAAGCAAGTTTTATTGTGAGGTGGTATGACGAATTCCATCTGTTTTAAGTCTGCATGCTCTCTTTAGTCTCAGTGACTCAGTTGTTAAAGAAGGGCCTGGTCCTTGCAAGCATCATGATTGTGGCATGGACTATACACACAATGGAGCTCCTCCCAGGAGGCATCTTCTTCTTGTCCATGTTCCTCAATCTGTACCTCTAATCATGTTCCAAGTGAGGAGTGCACTTTACAAAGTCTACTACCTCTATCCTAATCATTTTGGGAAGCAGACAGATCATTTGTTTAACTGAAGTATCTCAAATCATTCTTATTGCTGCCATACTTAGAAGCAGCTCATTTATTGCCAGTGCACTTCTTTTCACCCAGCTCAGGTGGGCAATGCAAAAACAAGGAGAGGAAAAGCAGTAATTGTTGCACAGCTGTGATCAGTCCAACAACAGTACTTAATTGTCTTCCCATACATATTTTCATCCTAAGAAACCGCCTTGTTTTCCCAAAGTAAAAAGATATACTAGGCTTATAGGCTAAAAAAAGCCATTAAACAATGCTCTCTCATTTTGTGACATATTGTAAATTTATTCCTCCCTCATTTCTTACCCAGGCATTTAAAAAAAATTTTTTTTAGTAACTCAGTAACGTATTTAAAGCACATAAGCACACTTACATAGTGCTACTCAATCCTCCACAACTCCATTGCCTTCCCCTTAAATGAAAATTATCTCAGTTCAAATAGTTTTCCAAATTACCACAAAGTGAGAGTGGGAAACTGACTGCACTGGTGTGGGGTGAACCTGGGCTGTAGGTAGGACTGCTGCATGTCTGGGGAAAGAATAGTTAAAAAACTGGACTTTTTGTTGAAAACTTGAAAGCTTTCTATATTAGTATTATGATATAAGACTTAGCTTAATTCCACTTTTGGACACATCTAAAAAGTAACAGCAGGATTTATTTCCAGCATTTGTTTCAGCAAGCAATGAACCACAAAAATTGACCATTCACACATCCCTTAATCTGGCTACTCTGGCACTGCGGGAAGTCTCTGTGAACACAGCAGTCAATGAGGTGCTCCAAATCACATTAGGGCTTGGCAGGCATCATCCTGCAGTATGAGATGTGCAAAGATAATGAAAATCTTTGTCCTAGACCAGCTGAATCCCCAAAGAGACCTCACTCAGAAGCCAGCCCACTGATCCTACTATGTTTATTTACAAAAATTCCCAAGAGACTGAGCTGGTTCGGCACCAAGCTCCACCCCAGGTCTAAAGCTACACAAGATAACCACGTGGGAGAAGGGCCAGACAGCACTGCTTGCCAGCTTGCCTTTGAGATTTAGTGTGCTGGGAAAGAAAAGAGTTCAGCTCTCTTGCAGAGGAGGCTTTGCCTAACAAGACTTTGCAATTTGGAAGATGTCTTGGGTGACTGCTTCTTGACATGTATCAGGAGAGAAAGCGGGTGGAGGTAATGGAGCCAAGTGAGGCTCTGAAGAGTTTGCCCCAGAAGGGAGAGGAAAGGATGGTCACTGCCTAACCCAGAATTTTGTCAATTTTGTCTGTTGTTGTACCAAATTAAGTGTAAACAGTATACATTTTGATAGAAGCTAATCAATTTAATTCATGCATTAAAAAAAGTAGATGAGCTCTTGGCAGCATCCCCAACTATTTCTCTATGAATCTTTACAGCTACATTTTTCACAATTTAGGTACCAGGCCTTGGAAAGTTTGAGTCTATGCCTATTGAAAGAAAAGATCCCAGGTGATCAATGCCATGAGTTCTTCAGTTCTTGTTCTGTATTTTAGGCAAAAGAATAATTTCTTAGAATTTCTAGTAATTATAAAATAATGTGAATTGATTGTACTTGAGAGCTGCCCAGGAGAAAGCCAAGTGAACTTTCTTGTTTCTGTACAGCCAAATAAGGCCAAAACATAGGATAAACTACTAGTAGTTAAAGCTGTGTATATTGATTTTGGAGTAAATAATCTTGATTTAAAAAAACAGCAGAAGGAAAATTTCAAGCTATGGGTCATGATGCCAATCCAACATGCAGCAGCTATTCTAAACAAGATTGTTTTCCAAATGGTAAAGACATTTCATTCTCTCTATTTTATGTTCTAGGGGTGTGAAATGCTTTGTGTTTTCAGCTCCCAGGTGGGGAAAAAAAAAAAGTATTCATATTCAATATATTTTGTAGCCACCAGAAGTGAAAACTTAAAGAATTTTTATAAACAAAAAGGAACTGAGTTGCAGAAGAAATTCCCTGAAAATAAAATAAATCTTAACATTCCAAGATTAAAAGAAGATCTGAAGTGTTACCGATACAATATTAAAGTAAGGTACAGGAATAGAAAGGTGAAATGCACTATTTAAATTAGTCTCCATTACCGTGACATGTTTCATCCTGGGAAGAAAGTGACGGTCAATTTTTATTTCATCATTGCATTGATTTTAGGTTTGTTTTTGTTTTCATGCATATTTGGACAGATTCGTGACTGATATACTTGCATGTAATTGAAATCTGTTTATGAAAGAGGTCAGAGCTATGCTAGTCTTTGTGGTACAGTATGTAATCTCTACTTCTTACACAATGAATTTGTTCCAGCCAGCAGTGGCACTCAACAGTACTTGTATGGCTGGTGATCAGTAGCACGGTTTTCTAAAAACAGCCAGTAGCCACATTTTTATGGCTAACCTCCCCTAACCTGTTCAGTTTGGGATTGTGACATGTATTTGCAATCTGTGACTGACTACAGCATCACTGTATAATCCTCCTATAAATACTATGCACGCCATCTTCTGCAAACAATTATTTGTTTTTACATGAATTGAATATTACCTTTTATCAGCAAAACTGGAAGGTGCCTAATACAACAAACATAAAATTATGTCAAAATCGTCTTCAATAGCACTCAAATAAATAAAACCAACTGATAAGCCATAGAGGAATGTGGTTGTCATCAAAGCTGAAGGTTACACAGAAGATCCCCATCCAATTAAATAGTCTGAGTGCTTTGCAAAAATTGGTAGGAATGATAAACCAAGGGTATTTTGGGAGTACTATGTCACACACAGCAAAGTTTATTGCAATAAAATCACTGCCTGACCCATGGTACACTAATTGCCCCCACCACAGCTGGCACTGATGGCAGGTCAAAACTCAAAGAGAACTTCAGCAAGCCACAACTCAGAAAAATCAATGCTTTCAGAACAGGGCTGGCTTAGCTGGTGTTTTGCTATTGCTTAAAGCAACTACATAAAGACTGCAGAAAGGTTCAAGGAGTGCAGCCTGCACTAAGCCAATGCTCCATGGCTTTGCACACAGGCTCCCAGGTGGGCTGTGCCAGCAGGGAAGTGCCAAGCCTTGGCTGCTGTAGCTACACAATATGCAAACAGCCCAAAATAACGTGAACAGAAAAGATCAATTTCTTAAAATGACAACCAATTTAGGATATGACAGTAGGCTACTGATGGGCAGGAATGAAAGGCAGTCCAGTTAATATCCAGAATTCTACATGTTCCTCAGTTTTCTCAGTTTCCTTAAGGGACCTCTTAATCTTTAGTTCTCCCTTTATGATTACAGTCCCCAACTGCTTGTCATAAACTCTGAACTCAAAGTCACTTTAAACCGAGAACTTTGTTCATTGAAGACATATTATGACACTGATGATTGCTTCTTATTTTGTCAACAGGCAAATCTCCTACTGGGACTGCAGGTCAAGCTCTTTGAAGGTGAGAATATATCAGTTCCATCAGAATTTGAATTGATTCTGAATAAGGAATGACACTGTAATATTGAGATATAACAAAATAACATTTTACTTACGTGCACAGGATAGATTGATCTTCTCGGTCTGTGAATAAAGAAAAAAATCTATTAATTAGGGAAAATAGCTAAGTTCTGACAGAAGTACTTATATTTATAATGACTTACATTGAGCAATCTAGACCTTTCAAAACCTGACAATTCACAATTAGTCAAAAGTACAGGGCTCACATCTTATTTAATTTGCTGTCATATTTAAATAAGCATCTCTAATGGAAATATTTTGTACCAAAAAATGAACAAAAGGTTAGGAGTTCAAAAATATTTTTTCAAAAATTCCATGAGAGATGAACTATAATGAGGACAGCAAAAAGATCAGACTCCCTATAAGAAGATTATAATTGATAATTTCAAGTTTGAAACTCGAGTTGTTATTATGCTTATGAAATATGGCTAGCAGCCCACTTCAGGCAAAGTCTGGACAGATAAGGCATCAAAAATGAAGACATTTTATGGTAGTCATTAGATTTTGAAAGCAGGGCAGTCCAAATTAGAATAATAGAATCATAGAATGGCCTGGTTGAAAAGGACCACAATGCTCATCTAGTTTCAACCCCCTGCCATGCACAGGGTCACCAACCACCAGACCAGGCTGCCCAGAGCCACATCCAGCCTGGCCTTGAATGCCTCCAGGAATGGGGCATCCACAGCCTCCTTGGGCAACCTGTTCCAGTGTGTCACCACCCTCTGTGTGAATAACTGAATGCTCTTTCCTCTCTATTTCATTTCAGATTTAGAAATGTATCCTTCTGTCTGTAAGGTATCCTCAAGACTGAGAAAAAACAAGATACATTTTTTACAAAAGCATATCAACAAGAACATAAGTATTCTTCATGTTTTACCATGAACAGGATTGTCAAACATATATTGGATGAAAATTCATAAAAAGGTGGGCCAAAATCTCTATTTCTACTGTGTAAGGCATGTAAGAGGTTTCTGTGCTGCAGTCCAATACACCATAACGTTGCAGCACAGTTTAGAAGCACGTCTTGTCATGTATCTCCCTTGTTATGTATTTGGAGTTGGAGTTTCTCTTTACCTTCAGAACTTTTAGCACAGAATTTTCTACCAAAAGGCTGATCTCAGGACTTTAGGCTGTGATAGTGAACACACTGAGGTTTCATAATGTGCTCCATAACATTAACGTATTTCCCAAAGCTCCACTAAAAGAAGACTTCCAGAAAAGTCTGTGATACTGACAGGCTTTTTGTTTTGGCCTCTATGGCAAGATGTGTGTTTAGCATGTTTGCTGCGATCAGTTCTGAAGTAGAACCCTTTTTTAAAACTGTGGAAATGTTGAGCACCAGAAGAGGTTGTACAGAAAGGTGTGGTGTCTCCACCCTTGGACATATTTGCAAGTAGAATTGATTAAGGCTATGTGCAACTTCCATGGCACTGAAACTGGCCCTTCTTTGCAAGAGGCTGCCTCAAACTGCCTTCTACAGACTGTAGAAAAATCTTCTGAATAAGAAAACAAATTCCCAAGTTGGTCAAATGCGTATTTGAAATGTGTGCTTGGCTTATAAACCTGAGACTTGAAGCAGACAGTTAAATAAGGCAGAAGCAAAAATGTCTGTATATTTATGTGTTATCCACCATATGCAGAGTGAGCATTAGACCAGTAAAGCCTCTGGATAGAGGTTAAGACACAAACCCATTCCTCATTTTATTTTGTGAGTTGGTTGACTTGCAGGGCTACCTATCTGGTTGCTCACCCTTATCGCTGACCTCGCATGTAGTAAATGGCATGAAATAAACAAACTTTCTGTGCTGTGCAAGGATAATAGAGATAAATTCGGCCTATTAAACTTACAAGTTGTAATTGCTGCTTGGACCACAGCCAGCCTAGGAAAAGCAGTAGTGGATTCTGCTTTGGCTTGGATTGATTTTAAATAACTGTATTTACTCCCAGTTGCTCATTAACGTTCAAACCGATGTTATAACATCAACTGCTTCATTGATCCCTTGCTCAGAAAATGGCACCACTTAAGTGCTTTAGTTGGTAAATTGGTACAAAATGAATCATTACATTGCTGTTGGAGGTATTTGTCAACACTGCAGGACTCTTCCGCATACACATTTTGGAGGAGGGGAGCTGTGCGCCGTGTTTATTTTTCACTGTAGGATACTGAGCTTGGCTCTCTTTAAAATTAAAAAAATGAGAACGCAGTAGAATTTTTGCTAAAAATACACTGTTGTGTAAATAGAAACCATTGGCATATATTGATATTACATCACAAACCCATAAATATCATAAGGAAAATAAAAGTGACTCCTTGATACAGAGTTGCCAGTGGAAATTCTGAGCTCAGGGAACATTTGAAAAAGTAATATTCCTGCAAGCCAAGTATTTTTTCATTTCTCTGCCTGTTGCTGCCCCTCTTTCCCTCCCCAGTAAGTGAAAGACCTCTCTTGATAGCGACTTTTATAGAAGTGCACCATAGGCATTTGTGCATATGTGCTTTGTGACTCTGATAGCAGTTTGCCTGAAGGCTGCTGGGAGTTCTTGGAGGGAAAAGCAAAATTATTTGTTTTTTATTTTTCATTTTTCATCTTTTCCTTGTTATCTTGAATGGCTTCTAAGATCACGCCTGTGCAATCCGATTTTTCCCTGTAAGTGGGCAGCCCTATGGCTTTCTTGCAGAAGTCTGTGAGGAAACAGAAGGAAAACACTCCACTCTTGGTCACTGGACTTATCCCCTTCTAATGCCCCAAGCACTTGGCAGCCTTATGAAGTCCCGAAGTAATAAGCCCTCTGTTGCTGAGTTGTGCAGTCTGACCTGCAAAACCTCCCACTGACACACTGGCTGATGCACATTCATGGAGGGAGAACATGCAACATTGCTCCATTTCCTTCAAAAGTTTCAACATATTGCAAAGGTAAAGATGAAATCAGGAAACCAAATCCTATTCTGTTTTGTCTTGAGCTGCAATGCCTGCCTCATTTGTTTTCCAGGACTCTCCAGATTGATTGCTTCTATTTCTGTTCTGAAATAATGTATTTTCTACAGGAAGGATTGTGCCCTGTTTTGGGACTCTGAACCATTATTATCTATGTGGGTAGATTTTGCAGAAGAAAATGACTTGCACAAAATAAAACTTGATAAGCATAATTTCTGGGGCTCACAAAGTAACAACATATCTTGTATGTTCCAATATCTCTATGGTTAATGCCTTTTTTAAAAAATACAGTGCTAACTGGAAGACATTCACCCCCTGTATGTCTATATTAAACATTTTGGACATTTTTGGATTTTCTTCTGAATATTTAACAGTAAATAGACCTACTTCACAGTCTAAAATCCACCAGCTTTCCTAACCCTGAAATGGACTTTATTTTTCTGGAATATCCTTCACTTTTTCACCAAACGCCTCCAGGTGTAGGAATATGCTTGTAGGTATATGCTTGTAGGAATCATATGCCCCTCTGTTTTCAATAGACACGCTAGTTCTGCTTAATCACAAACAAAATCAGATGGTTTATCACAATGAAGCAGCAAGCTGGCAGCTTTACCATAAAAGGGAAGAACAGCCTGAAGCCATGCTCCAACACACTGCTTCTTTACATTTGTTAATAACTGTACTGCCTAAAGGGGACATTTCTGTATGGTCCTGCTAAGGACACAGTAAACAGCTGGGTTTTCATGCAGCTTCCTTTTCTAGGACCTTGGGAACTGTGTTTCCCTCCCAAACCTCCCAGTAGCTATGAGGTTGTTTGTTTTTCCATCTTTAACTCAAGCTTGCTTACAAAGTGCTTGCATAAAAATGGCTTTGCAGAAAATAGATAAGTTTCTTGGAGTTGAAGAAAGCCTCGGCATGTCTTCTCAGTATTATTCAGAGCACTTAAAAAAGCATAATCTTCCACATGAAAAAATATTTCTGTTATTACTGCTACACAACCTGACTTTCCGTATTTGTGCTGTTTATCACTCATTTGCTCTTTGCCACCTGCAGAGACAATGGCAGAAGGCAGCAGAATTACCCATCCTCACTGGACCACCATCACTGGTATCTGGCAGCACTGCAGAAGCCATCCATCCACCCACTTCTGGCTCCTCTGCCCTGGATCATGGTGCCCTCTCATGTGCTGCATCATGCCTTTGTGCAGCCACACTGCATGCCAGGCTGCAGTAACCCACCCTAAAATGAACCTAGCAAAAAGCAAGGAATAATTATATCCTGGACCATTTCTATGTGAAGACTGCATGAAGACTGGTGCTGGGAGTATTGGAATGAGGAGGCTGAGCCCTTTGCATAGCAACTGTGCAGTGCTATTGCAACTGCAATGAGAAGCCACTGCATCCATAACACAGGGTATAGAGGTCAGTAAAGAAACATAGGGGGACTTTTTTATGATCGTTGTCTCTGGCATCCAATTATTTGTTAACAGTGGGTGTGTTGTTACCAGAACAACTCTGATGGGACTTGATCATCATCCCTAATCAATACATTAACCAAGTCAGTCTGGAAAGCAGAGGAGGAGCATATGCTTTTTTTGCTGGATGTTTGTGCCAACAGAGGGTTGGAATGTGAAGGGTTGTGATCCCCAGCTGATGAACCCACAATAGGACCAGCTACTGGCAGATACCATGGTTTGACTTGCTGAGAGATAGAGGTAGCCCAGGACATTTGAACAAGCTGACTGCGTTTGGCCAAGCAGCCCTGATCACAAAGTACTAGAATGTAATTCTTCAGTCTCGTGAACCTAAGATATATTTTAGTTTGGCAAGAAGAAATTACGCAAGTTTTACAGATAAGGAGTAATATTGACATTTCTCAAGGAAAACATCCAGTACCCTGATCCATGTTTATGAACATGAATCTCTCCTTACACTCCCTTTACAAACATGTTTACAAAGACCCATGAAGCACTCTGTCTATATGTATTGTGTACACACACACTCAATTATGTTGATGCCCACTCTCACCACTTCAGCATGAAAACAATTTGGCTACATAACTAGTTATATTAAGCTCTGGTTTAGTTTTATGCACAAAACATGAGTCTGTTTTTCCAAACAAAAGCTCAGCTTTAAAGGCAGCTGGGGCCCTCTTCAGAGATGGAGAGACTCCAAAATTGCATGTGCAAGTAAATAAGCAAGTAAAGCGTGGGTGTCCTGGGCTTGTGATGCAAGTTCTTGTGGGAAGGGTTTGGCTGCTGTGCCAGCTGTGTGTGCTTAGGAGGAGGTAGTGGAAGTGCCCCTCTCAAAGGTTCAACTTATGGTCTGTTCCCTCCTCCTTTCTTCCCCCTTACTTCCCATTTGTTCTCCCCTTCCTCTTTTCTATCAGGAAGGTTTCCTTCCAGAAAAGACATATGAATCATAAGGTATGAAGATTCATCAAGAATTGGTGGAGTCAGAATGTTATTCCAAGCACCAAAAAAGTGAACAGAAAGAAGGGAAAGCATCCACTTGTGCTGCATCCTCCTCCCAGCCTGGGAGGCACAGCTACTCCTGGCTGTTCTAGAAGTAGTTAATGACTGCAGTGAAGGATGATCAAGCTCAGGTGGCTTCACAAGACCACTTTAGAAACAACAGGAGAGAGGAAGAGTGAAAGAGGTCCTTATGCTGTTGGGATCAGGTAGAGATCTGACACTACTTTCGTCTTAAGAAGGAAAATCATATATACTGTTATGCTGAAACAATTCTTATTTTTCAGTAGTAGATGCAGTATTGCATTCCTTTTTTTTTCCTTGTAGCGCTTTCCTAGTTGACTTTTCCCTCATCCCACTTTTAGGGATAAACAGCAGAGTTCTGCGCTGAATGAGAAGGGTACTGCTGAACTTCTTGCATAGCTCCCCAGTGAGGCTTGCTGCTGAAAGGTTTTGGGAAAAGAAGGCTGCTTTGACTGCAGGGCCTGCTCACAACCCTGAGAAGTGCTGCATGCAGAGCGCAGAGATCCACGCCTGATCTGCAAGGCAGATACGTGGCTGAAGCTTTCAGGGATCTGCTTCTACCAAGTAAGCCTCTTTCAGCTGTGGCTCCATTAAATATGAGAATTCAATGCATCGTGTTATTCTAAAAGCTTAAACCTGTCCTCTCAGCCCTAAATATTTTTTTATATACCTGTCTTTGTTGTTACAGCAAGGAGGAATGTCTGATTTCAGTATGTCTGTTATTGATACTTTATTGATCCTCATTTGCTGCACTGTAATTCTGCCTTCAGCTCCAGAAAAGAAATGCCCCGTAAAGTGACAGGAAGAAAAAATGTTGATGTTTCAAGGCAAAGTTTAGAGTTGAATTCATTATATTTCAAGTACTTGCATGTCTGAAAATGTAAGATCCTAAGGTTAGAAACCAAAGTTACAATTAGCTGGTCAACTTACATAAGTAAATGATCTTCAGGCAGTTTTTGTTATCTGGGTTATTTTGTTAACACTGCAGTTATTACATTAAGTATTCAAGACATTCTTGGGGAGAAAAGACCTGTTTTGATGCTTTTGATATCTGTCACCATTGGTGCGTGTATCCATAAGTAGTGTTTGTTCCAAAATAATAGAGATTTGGTTAATATTTAATGACAGCAGAAGTCTGAAAGGTGTTGGTCAAATTAGACAGCACAGAGGCCTATCATACACTTTGTATACTTTGTCTACTCTGAGCCTTGAATTATAACAACACGAACCATCTGTAGTGTTCCGAACGGACTGATCTTAAGATCTGGTCAACTTATTTCTTTCAGATTTCAACTACAGGAGCGCTGCAATCATTGTGATCACAATGTGTGCCCGGGTCATGGTTAGATAAAGTGCAAAATGGTTTTGAATGGATTAGTATCTCCATAGCAATTGCTGTTCCCTATATGTAAACGTTGCTAAGAAGTCAATGCTGGGTATTTATCTAGCAGCTAAACCGACATTTCTAGGTGCTGTTAATCATTTTTCCCCCGTCAGAACAGAAACCCATAAGCCCTAAACCCTTAAATCCTTAAACTTGAAACAAGGCAGCCCTAAGCTTCAGGGCCGAGTTTGCAAATCTTGCTGAACCACAGTCATAGGGCAGAACTTCTGCAGGAACAGACCTCAAATGGAGATTTACATTTCAAAGTGTTCTGCAGCCTCCTGGTTCTCCAGAGCACCCGAGGCTGCTGTGAGATGGCAGCCAGTCACGTCCCTGCATTCTGTAGATATTGCAGCCTTGTGTGGTCATTGCTGTAGCTTTTTTATCTCTAAATGAATGATCTTTTCTTAGGACAAAATCCCCTTAGCCTGTCAGTATTCAATGCAGAAATTCCCTACTTATTTCTAAGGCTTCATGTGTATGCTTTGGGGTCTGACTGCTTTCCCACTGCTGTTCCATTAGAAAGCAGAGCACATCTCAACTCAAGACTCCAAAGCATTAGACTGTACTAACAGTAGCCCCAAAGTGTTATTTGAATCTGCTTACTAGGAGAGAGCGAGGAGCAATGCCGACAGATGCAACAGCCTTAGCAGCTAACTTTGGAATAGTCTCTACTGGTGCAAAGGGAACGTTTTCCATGCCCGTATTTGCCAAAACTATTTGCTCAACTTTGAAACCTTCCCACATGCCTCGACACAGATGGGTAAAAGGATTGTTTTTCCTTTTTGAGTCAGTGTTTGTGGAGTGCCGTTCCTGCCAAAGAATTCCTCCGAAACTTCTTGAAAGCCCATGGCTCCCTCTGTATCAGAGCTTTTCTGACTGTGCTTCTTGTGGGAGCACACGTGCAGCAGTAAGTTCTTTTCTCCCATGTTAAAATGTAGTGATTTCTAAGAACTCGCCTACCTTGCAGCATGCTCCTGTAAGCTGTGTCCGCAATAGCGTAGATGTGGGGCGGCATCTCGTGCCTCTTCTTTCCCTTGTACATGTCAATAATCTTCTCTGAGTAGATGGGCAGCTGTTTGTATGGGTTTATCACAACGCAGAAGAGACCTGAATAAGTCTGCAAGGAAATTCAAGTAAAAAGGGGAATTAATATCATGTACTGTGTCTAGACTGGGAAACGCAGGCATAGGCTGCACTGAACTAACAGGATTTTAGCAAATAACACTTAATTATTTTTCTCAATTTAGTATGACAAATGAAGCGGCAGTTTCTGGGTGTATGTGTATGAGTACAGCTTCCAAGTGCATAAATAATTATTTCTAATAAGGAAACTGCCAGAAAACATGTAATTTTTTCTGCTTGTAGAAACACTCTGCTTTGATGTGATGCTGAAGGTTTATTTTACTTCAGTTGATTTTGGTACTTAGTGGATCACCTTTATTTGTGATGACTTAGGGACTATAATGCTTCAGAATGTTCCTTTATATGTGTATTTGTGTGCTGGAATATTATTTGCTCAGGCAGATATCAAATTCTTAAATCTTAGAAGTTTGGGTTTATGTTGGACATATAACTGCCACATAGCAGTGAAGATTAGTGTGAGTCTTTGAAAAAAAATTACTCCAGTTCCAAACAAATCTCTTATCAGAATGGCCATATACCTTCACTGAGCTACTGTTTCTGTAAGAGATTCCAGGAAAAATCTGTTTTATGTGTTCAGTTTACTGGTATTCGTGTAAAAGGTATTTGTGTAAAAATGTATGCATAAACAAGCAAGAACACTGGCCACCAGCTGATGGCTGTTCATCCAGGTTCTGTTAGGTTTAAAAAACATCCTTTGTTTCAGGAAGCTCCAGCTTATTGAACTGGGAACAGAAATATTAATGAGCGATAATAGATGAAGAGTGGACAACAGTTACTGAAAGTAACCAAAGTAAACAAACAAAAAAGAAATAAAGAAAAAGAAATGATAGTTACAGCCCTTAAACCAGCCTATGGCTACTATTTTTTGAAATGACACTAGTCTGAAACAAATGGAATAATGAACTTTTGTGCTTTATGACTTGGACATAAGTTGTTTGGATTCCCCCAGTTCATGAGTGAGCACTGTACTGCGCAGTACTACCTTGCCATAACCTCAGTGCTGTGTCTAAGGACAGCTCAAGCTGCCTCAGTTCCCCCACAGGAACCAGGATAGCACAGGACTGTAAAATGCCATCTCAAAGGCTTGGATCTGGGCATGGGGGTTTCCCTTTCCTGACCATATTAGGAAATGGCACAACACCGTCTGGGCACAGCCTGAGAGCTTTATATGGTACTGAGCAAACAGGGCGAGAGCTCCATCAGCTTCTGGCGGTGAGGAGCAGGTTGGGTGCCCCGCATTGGGCAGAACATCTGGGGTGCTCTGAGTGTCCATGAGGGCTCCTCCTACCTTTACAGCATTGTGATTGCATCTTCATTAGCTCTTGATGTCCCCAAGTTAAAACCCCTGGGGAGGGTAAATCACTGCTGTGCTGGCTTATAATTGATGACAGAGTTTAGGACAAAACTGTGGTAATTGTGTTAAAATGAACTTTAGTGCTGTATGGTCAATACACTTAAAAAATGGCTATATATCTTACATTAGCCAGAATGACCACTAGGCCATGGAGTTGAAAGTGGAAATTGAAATTTCTGTGCCTTGGATTATTCTCCTGAAGTATGGTCTGTCCAGGGATGGGGATCTGCAGTTGTGTCCATCCCTGGAGAACCTGGGGGCAAGATATGATATCTTGGGGATAGTGTCCACACAGAGTGCTGTCCCTTGGACATCACCACTGATGGTTAAGAGAGACTTATGCAAATACATACATCTGAGCTGTTAGTGCCCACATTTGGGCAGAAGTATCCCAACACTGGCTCCAATATGCACGTATAGTTTCCTATAGACAAACAACTTTACACCGTTGAGCAAAGACTGAATGAGTGGTGCCTATGAGTGTAGATACAAGAAACTTGTTTATGCTCTCAGATCGACTTGAGGTTTCTATTTTATTGATGCTTATGCTGTCATTTTTGGTCTCATTTGTGTCTGGACAAAGCAGATTCTGTTTGTTCTCAGCAGCATGAAATGTGAGCACTTCTTGTTCTTTCTTAACTCCATCAAAGAAGAAGGTCAGGGTGTTCTTTCAGTGTATGGTTACTTTGAATTATTGCACACTTTTTATTTCCTCTGATTTAATAATATTTACTTTAAATCTAAGGACAGATGATTTGCTGTTAGACTTTTTTTTTTTTTGCTTGTTTCAGCTAGGTTGAATTCTTTTTTTCTATAGCATACTTGGGAATCCATACTTGCATCAGTGATGCTCTAAAGGGAAAAATAGTAAGGTCAAGTTTTCCTTGTATGTGTGGGATTTCAAAGCAGGCAACGTAGGCAGCCAAGGCAAAGAGAGGAGATGGTGGTTTACAGTTTGTTCTGCAAGTAGATGAGAACAAAGCCAAAAAATCTGTTTATATCCCCCCCACGCTTTTTTTTTCTTCCCAAAAGGTGCAACAGTGTCTAGTAGGACAGCCTTGTGTAAGGCTGGGCAATTTAAAACAGTTTTAGGTTTCCTGAAAATACTATTTCTATTACAACGCAGAATTTTTTTTGTAACTGTTAACTAATCACTATCTTAAAATCTTGTCTCTTCAGAGAGAGAGCTTAATTTCAGATGTACCTCCATGTTTGACTCCATGAAAACAAATATTAACTATTCAAAAGTGGATGATGCAAGCAAATTAACTTTCTGTAGGACGTGAGAGTTCCATTAAACTCCACAAAGTAAATGAACAGGAAGTCCTGAAACATCTGGTTGTTTTTTTCTAAAAAAACAGCAAAAAAACACCTTCTTCTCCTTTTATCCATCTATACTTCTAGTAATTCCTTTTAAATCTTGCAACAATGCAAAACATTTTCAGACAAATTCCATTTTAGTAATTAACACTTTGTGCTCTAATATAATAATAACACACAGCTCCCTCTGTTCACCTGTAGGCATAGAATCTAATAAATCTAAATGCTGAGAGCATGGAAGGTCTAGCTCCTTTCAGACTTCCTGATGACATGCATTTAATACATTCCTGAAGGAAAGATCTGCTTTAGCTCTATTAAGTTATGCATAACAATTAGATGTTGGGTTTTTTTTGGCTTAACTATATATAACTATCTTATTTTCTGCTTCATTTATTTCCTACCTTCCAATTTAACATTCTTCAAATTAAAGAGAGCTCTATTCCTGCCTCTAAAACCATGTTACTTAAGCTCTGTGCTTTCTTGCACTCATTAGTGGTCTGTCATGCAAGTAAAATTTCCATGGATTGAATTTGTTGGTTACTTCTCTACAACATAACATAGGGATCCTCCATGTAAAATCAAAGATAACAACTAAATCCCGTGGAAATTTTCCGGCTTCTTTTATTGTGCAGTTTGATGATTATCGATGCAGATTATTAATGGCAAAGTATGATTATGTTAACACACTTGTGTGAAATGGGAAGCAGAAAAATCTTGGCCCTGAATCACATGAACATAGAGAGATTAGAATTTACCCAGGCTTCTCTGATCTGTAAGTTGACCAACAAGGGGGAAGAAAAAAAGCCCTAGTAGATGTGTATCTCCGAAGGATATGAGCACTCTCAATTGAATTCCAGTGGGATTTTTCATTTAGTCAAACATAAGGTTTTACTCAAGCAGCCACCAAACCAGAACTTGTCCATTGCATTTCATTGGTAATTTGTCTTGGAAAGGATTATTTAACCTGGCTTTTACATGTGTTTTTTTCTGAAGTTACTGTTGGGGCATATGGGCTGAAAACTTGTTCAGGTTTCCATTTAAGTCATGATTTTCAAAGCAGCAGGACTGCTGTTTAACTATCAGAGGATACTCTCCAAGTCAGTGACATCATTTCATAATTAGCAAACTTTGGGGAAGAAACCCTTTATGTGTTTTAATTTAGTTGAATAAAGAGGAAAAAGTAATAAAGCAGAAGAATCATGGAGAAAAAAGTCACTTAAGTACATTTTTGGTTTAGGATCCTGTTGCTGAGGGATATGTACTTGCATGGCAAGTTTGTATACAAATACTGTATCCCAGACAGCAGGTGGGATCCACTTTGTTTGTGACAGGACATGGTAGCATGCAAGATAAAATCTCGTGTGTGTGTTTGTCTCTACTTACATAAATTAAGCCTGAGAAGTATCTCTCCCTTAGATTGTGCAGCACTGAAGCTTCATTGAGGCAAGTCAGCTCGGCCATGTCCTCCACTTTGGAGAACTTTGGAGGGTTCATCTTCTGGATATCATCCTTGCTCAGTGTCACTTTCTTTCCATTTTCCTGCAGTTCAACTGTCACCTCATCCCCTTTCTCTTCCTTGATACTTGCTGCTTCAAATCCATGTTTCTCTGATGGAACCCAAACCAGTTTCTTCGCTGACCAGTCAGCCTGGGCAAGTGGGTTGTTAACGAAGTTTTTGTCCACAAAGAGGAATTTCTCATCATCGCTGAGAGGTTTTTGAGACATGTTGACTCAGTAATTACCTGTTGAAAAGGCAAAATATTCTGCTTTGAAAGAGAAGTAAAGGTGGAGGTGTTCTGAGCAAAACACCTTTGCTAAATCTTTGCCATGTGGTTGATCCTAAGTACTGCAAGTCCTGGATCATATCTTACTTTTCCATGCAGATACTGTTGGGTTTAAATACCCTAGAGAATCATATTTAAATTCCCCAGTCTCACTCCTTTGTTACTTTGTCTGAAATCATCTAACTCAAAATCTTTAGGATGCTAAACAAATGAGGACTGCTGAGCTAATTACCTTCATTTTGTTTATATTGTACAGAAGATTGGAGAGAAAAGTAAGACACAATTAGCACTTATGCAATTAGACTTAGCAAGAGCACCATCTGAACAGTTTCTTTCAGCCACATCTCTTATTCATCACAAAGTTAATTTAACTCAGATATATTCAAAAGTTACCATTGCTGAAACAGTGTCGGGTGTGTCCTGAAATACGAGCGTAATAATGAAATAATTAGTAGAAGAAAATTCCCAGGCTGTATTCCAGAAAGAACAGAAACAAACTTTTTCTTGCTAAGGACAATTCCCAATTGCTCTAATATCATTTCATTTGGAGAAGAAAAAAGATTAAGAGAAGATGAAAATAAAAAACTTGAAAGCAAACTCATGAAAAAAATACCATTGCAATCAGTAGAGCTGGTGAAGGAAAAGTAATTTAGAGTTATTCTCTTTCTGTATCTCAGACAGTGAGAGCTGATCATTTATGAAGGGTTAATATCCACAACTTAAGAAAGAAATGGAGAAAATAAAACAAGTTCTGAAGTTACATCTGTTGTTAGATACCCTGAACCATGATGCTCAGATTGGAAAGATGATGCATCTACGTCATGCAGTTGCATGCAGCGTTGTGCAATTGCACATGGATAAGTTGCTGGATGTATCTGCTCCGTAGGTAGGAGCAATGGGAGGGTTTTGGCTGTTTTGCACTGTGTTTGGGAGGGAGGAGGCAGCTTTTTTTTCTTGCCCTGGCCATTGGAAATCAAGATGTAGCTGCAGCAGCTGGGCTGATTAATGCTGGAGCATTCCTAACTGTGGGATGTACAGTACTCAATGAGAAAAGGAGTAAACAGAGGTCTTGTAGTTTGCTACAGAGTAGGAAAAAAGTAGTGCTAGTCAGGAAACCTGCTGTGCAACAGAGCAGGGAAGGCATCTCTGGGGAGTGGGGAAGAGCGTGGCTGAGAAAAACATCTCCCGGAGACAGAGGCCGTTTCATTTCCTTATTGAGAGTGAATTTAATATTTACAGTATTCAAACAAACACAAGTCTTGAGGGACTTTGGAGAACTGACTGCTAAAGATGTCAGCAATGAACCCATAAGCAGAATGATATTTGCAAAGCCCCAGCTCTGTGGTACGAGGCCAAATGGACGCCCTGTACTCTGGGAGTATCAGAGAGTGGTTTTCAAGTATTTGTCCCCAAAACCTTCCCACAGATTGAAATTTTTTTGCGAGGCCAAAGTGTGTGAGAGGTCTGAGAGAGAAGTATGGATCATGCAGAAGGTGACCTAAAGCTTAAAAACAAATCTAGCATTCTAGAAGTGTTGAAATGAGTTAGGTGATATCCCAGTGAAATGCAGTGGAAATAGGATGCACTAACTCTTTAAACTCCCTTGAAAAGGCTCACATCTATAGAAAAACAGCTTTCCTCTACATGTGCGTGTTCTAGTGACACCTAACCTGGAAAAATCCCAGCAGAAAAGTTTACCCAAATCACTCATGAGCACTCGATGTGTGTGGTGAGGTGGGTAAGTGGGAAGGAGAACCGAACAGCTTGGTTCTGTGCATCACCACTCGCCCATGCGTGGTGTTCCTTGCCCTGAGTCCCTGCGAAGAAGCTCTGTAGGATGTAGCCCTTTGCTGGCTCCCAGGGGATTCTTGGAAGAGAGCTGCAAGAGGAAACTATTTGACCTCTGTGCGGATTAAAGCAGAAAATGTTCCCTTGCTGCCAAGAGGGCTGGTAGAGCCGCACAGTTCCAATAATGGAGATGGTATTCTCTCCAGAAGAGCTTTCCAGCTGGCGTCTGCAGGGTGAAGGCAGCTGGATGGAGGAACATCCCCAGGGCTGTGGGAGCAGGGCTAGGGGAGCAGCAGGAGATGCCATGGCCTCTGTTCCTGCTGCAGTAGCAGAGACTCCCTATTGCCCCAGTAGCATGCAAGGAGATGCTGTGGAGAGGTGAGAGGATTTTGGTTTGCCATAGACCCAGAGAAGAGAGCTAGGGAATTGCCCCCAAAAAGTTGGGTTGTGATGTCCTTGGGTAAATGCCAAGTGGCAGCACATCCATATTGATTTTGATATTGCCATCAGAAACACCAGAAAATTACACTGAACTGCAGAGCTGAGTTTCATGGAGTCAAATCCTGCTACTTGGAAGCTGCCCAAAAGTGATGATGGTGGAAATTGTCCTGACCATTCACCTCAAAAACTCAACCAAAGATGAAACAGCTGGCCTGCTACAAAACATGCCACCAGTGGGATGACTCAAACTGTTCTTTGCTTGTCTTGTTGCTCAGGGACAAAGGGAAGCTCTTTCCTGGTTACATAGAGCTTCCTGTGAGTAAAAAGTTTTGTACCTTGCATTTAAATTTCATCTTTCTGAAAAAAGGTGAGGTTGTAAGGTCTAAGAGATGGAATGAACTGCAAGTCTTGGGAATATGAGTTTTTATTCAGATATAAGTACTGTATTTGACTGTTCATAGTCATGTATGATCCTGTGGATATTAGTTTAAACACAGTGAGAACAAACTCTCTGCAAGAGATAGGGAATATTTAGTCTGAACCATGTAACTTCTGTGAGAAATGCGGAAGAAACACTGATTTGACTAAAAAGATTTCATGAATGCTGATCTGGAATCTGAGGATGCAGCTTGAGTAGTTGCTGAGTACAGCTGTAGTAATAAAGGAAATTCTGTTACAGAGTGTAGATTAATAAGCGTAGTAATGAAGTAAAGTTTTCTAAATAGAAGGTGCGTAAGATGAGCACCACAGACTTGAGCAGATTTGTCCTAATGAGGTACGGAAGCTTTCTGAATCAAAACTGGCAGTAAGCCTGCAGGTCCATCTTTGATCTATACCTTACTGCACTGGTCCAGCATGACTGGACATGATGTTGAGAAACTGGCTCAAGGAGAAAGACTGATGACTGGCCATTGGGAGCACTCCCTGAGAAGGCAAAACTGAGCCCTTGGCCAGCTCCTGGGTTTCATCCATAGAGCTGGCTAAGAGAAAAGGAGATTAAATATCTTATCAGTGCATACTCAGCATGAGGTTCTCATCTGTTCTTTGAGGAGGATGATAGCACAGATCTTTAGGGCAAGAGCAAAGCCTGCTCTGTACCCAGAAGTGAGCTATCCTGAAGAAAGGAGGAGGAAAAGCAATCATAAAAAATATTACTTACATGAAGTTTGTTTTCCTCAGAAATATGCCAAATTACACCAAGAGCTGGATGAATATGCTATCCTTGTTCAAACTCCTAACATGCACATACACAGGGGCACACACACTTCCATAACTTATTTTCTATTCCTCCGTCTTCTGCCCTGTTGCTGATTTTCATTGTTCTTTCCCTTATAATGTCAGTGACAGAATCTGAATGCTGTTTTTGCAATTAGTTTATCCTGGATGTATTATTCCAAGGATAAACTATAAATGTTTCCAGGAAGTGCTCTTTCATTAAAAGGTTATTGGCTAAGTAGCATTGCCTCCTGGGTCAGAGCTTATAGGGGCTGCTGTTATCCTAATGAGATGACAAAGGGCACTTCTCCCTTCCTCTGCAGGATGTGAATGTCAGTACAGAAGCTTATCATGGCTGTACAGGGAAGAATTATCCAAACAGTGAATTCACGCATGTGAATTATTTTCAGAAAACAAGTCATGCTCTCATAGTGATTTCTGATGGAAGGATGTAGCCATAACTTGCTTCTTGACTCACAGCAAGCCTCCTGAGGTACAGTCACTTTATGGAGGTCTTTTCAGGTTGCTTATCCTTCATTTTTCCAGTACTTGACCGTATCGCCTAACTGAGCATAGCTAAGGGGAAAAATCTTGAAAAAATGATAATAATCCAGGGGTGAATACTGATTAATTGATGTTCACTTTGGACTGGCTCCCCAGAGTTTAGCATTATGACAGGCACTGCGAGGGATCCCTCCTGGCCTTCTGCATCTCCTTCTGCATCTCCTTGGTCACTGGGGCCATCTCTCAAATGCTCACTCTCATCACAGACAATTTGATCTGAACATGGAGTCATCATCAGTACAAGTTTAAAGTTATTCAACAGCAGCAGTCTGTATCTTTGAGAGAGAGCATTTTCAGTAATTTCACAGGACTGGTCTTAATACACTATTCATGTACTTTAATCAAATAGTCTGAAAGTGACTTGGCCTCCTATCAGGTGTGCTCACCTCCCTTAATGCAAGTTAATACATAACTCTGATGGGACACTTGACAGCTCTTCTGCTTCAGAGAAATTGGGCCAGGTTATTTGTGTTATAAACTGGGGAGAGGGGGGAAAAAAGGAAAAAAGACTCGAATTGCATTATGTGGGGATAGATTCCTTCATAGGGAAAATACCAGCTACTTCCAATAGCCCCAAATATCACTCTATGAAGTAAATCAGACTGTATCAGAGTACATAAATAATCCCTATGTTAACCAGGCTGCGGACAAGTTGGAAAGCTACCTCTCATTCTTTGCTTCTTCTAAAATTAAAGTACTAAAAGAAAAGCCAAAAGATTTGCAACTATTAATTCTCAGTGAGTTATAAAGAGTTTGGATCCCTGCATACATCCATGCACGCTACCATATAAGGCGATGTTCTCCTCAATACTCGCTGTTCCACAAAAATGTAATGATAACAAATTCAAAACAAATACCTTTTAGGGACTAGCATGTCAATTGCAAATGAGATAATAAAAATCATTGTTTACATCTAAGTGAATACAGCCAGAGGAGTACCATGCGGTAATGAAGTGATTGCTTAGGCAAGTGCTTTGCCCTCTGAGGTTTTGTCCTTTTGGTCTCTGTGTTAGTGGGAGATGAGAGCTCTGGGGGCCTGGGAAGCTGGACCAGGCACTGCATCCTCCTGCAAGCTGCCTGCCAGGGCCAAACACTGAGGGAAAGAATTGGGCTTGCCTTCACATGATTGTATTTTAGGAAAGGTTTCATTGAGAGGTATATATTGAATAATAATGGAAAACTTCTGATTTTCCTTATATTTAAAATATCTCAAATTGCTTCTTCCTTATGAACACATGTACACCTCTCCCATACCTACACACACATATGTATTTATATATATGCATACACACATATATATGTATGTGAAAGAAGCCAGATAACTTCTGGGATGACATTGAAGCCACTTTCTATACTGCCATCTACTGTCTTCTTAACTTACTGGCAGTATTTTGTTGAAGTTAGAAGTTTGTTTCTTTATTATCCCTTTAAAAAAGAAAGTATGAAAGTTGCATTTGAAATCACTTAAATTAGTCTATCAGATAAGCTTCACTTCAATTTGATTTCCAGCATATTAAAAATGCATACATGCAATAGCAAGGTACTTCTGTAATGTTTTGATTTCCTCTCCTAGTTTTTAAGTGTTTTTCTTGTCTAATGAACCAGCTGACAGGTGAATAATACTATCTGGTTATACGTTCATTGAGCAGCATAGGAACTGCACTGCAAGAGTTCATCTGGTGGGTGTCTTCCATACCCAGTGCCCCACTGCAGCATATCAAGGTGCAAGCCTGCACCTTGCTGTGGGCTCGGTGCAGCCAGTGCTCGGTTTGGGAATGGCAGTGTTAGAAGTAACCAAGGACCAAGCTTGGTCTGTGCATGCTTACAAATGGTCATTGCTCTAGCATATTTTAAGCAGAACCCAGTTAGCAGCACACAACTCAGGAGAAGCCATTTGAGCATAGGTAGGTGGTCTTTTATTTCTGCCTTGTGTGCTACCTGCAGGGTCATTCACTGCAAGTTGTTGCAAAGTAGCACAGTGCTCAGCTCACCACCCTGCTCCATCCCAGCGTGGCAGCACCCAGCTCCGACACAGCACAGTGTTCTGTTCCCTCCTCCCCCAGTTCCCATACTCACAGTTGTCCAAGTAGGGCAGAAGGGAGGGAACTGGAGAGTCAGGAACCTGTACAGCCACCAGCCGGGACAGTCCGAGTCCTCGGAGCCTTCACTGCCTCCCTATATAGAGGAGGAGAATCTTGTCAGTGGGGAGGGGCCCTGCAAACCACGTCCTGCTGGAAAATCCTCCCAGTACCTGGGTTAAAACACCCAGTCTCTGACAAGAAACTCATTGCCAACAGGGCCCAGCCTTGGACCACTACCCTTGCCCCCAGCTGCCCTTCAGCAAAGCAAACTGGGTCTGAAATCCCTTGTTTTTGGGAAGGCCTCAAGGGGTCCCCTCAGGTTCAAAGCTTTCACTTTTTCCTGGAGGTGCAGCTCTTTGGCCAAGCAAATGGACCTTTTAACTCCTTCCTGCCTTGGCAGCATCCTCACCTCTCTGCCCTGCTGAGGGTAAAGGACAGGTCCTGGTCCTGTGGGGCACAGGGAGCTCCCGCACACCTTAGTGCCTTTTCTTGGAGCTGGGATAAGTTCTGAGTGGAGGGGCTGCTTGGTGTGTGTGGAGAGTCATTCCTGATGTGGCAAGGGGGGGGCAGGGTGTTGGTGGCTCTGGGGTCTCCATGAGTTTGTGTGACACTGGGCACCAGGGCTGGTGTCAGACTCCCTTGCCCCTGGGGTATACAAGGGATGTTTCCCAGCAGATTTGCCAAAGTTTCTCTTGCCAGCTAGCATGCAGCAAAGTTTCCAAGAAAGCACCGTAAATACATTTTCATATATAAGAAATACCTCCCTCTGTCCATAAATGGAAGAAGAGAAGTGATAAATAGCTGAGGGGGAACAGCCGTGGGGATGTGGTGGAAAGAGTGGGCAGCAGCACTGCGTGCGGGGGGGAGAGGAGGACAGGGAGTGTGAAACCAGCCCTGGGGCTGGGAGGGATCTGCTCCTCATCAAACCTCCCTCACAGCCCTGAAACTTTCAGTCCCTGGCTGTCCCCCCTCCTCCTGCCATGAGTAGCCAACAGCCTTGTGCAGAGAGACCTGGGGATGGAGACATCCCAAAAAGGGAAAGCTAGGATCCTCTAGGAATTCCCATCAACATGCCAAACACAAAATACCGAAACATCCCCCTCTCAGCAACAGACTAAATATGGTGTATACCCAAAGGATCAGAGCATGGTCCTGGCTGAAACAATTTCTCTTGACATCAACAATCGTGTCTAAAAAATATGCTCTGCTGAGGAAAATGGATGACACTCATATTGGTCTTGGCATCTTAGGAAAATACCTATATGGGGAGGCTGGGCTGAAAGCCTCCAGTGTAAGCACCAGTGCCTGCAGGTGTGATGGACCATATGGACCATCAGACCCTGTTTCCAGCACTGGACAGTGATGAGCAAATCTGGGCAAATGGGAGAGAGTGGAAGACTATCAGGGCTCCTTCCCCATCGCGCTGCAGAAATTCCAGCTATATTATAAGAAGCTGGTGAAGACTCCATTTGCTCATCCAGTTACATGGTTCCAGCCTTCGCATAAAAGCGGAGTCTGCCTCAGGAGGTGGGGGCTGCAGTGCGCTGCAGTCCAGCAAAGCCCTGTCCAGATGAGACTTGTGTGTGCATGACCGGGTGGGAATGAAGCCAGGGGAAATGATATCCAGATGTCAGTCGAAGAAGCTCACCCTTGTTAGCAGAAAGCTCCTTGCTGTGAGTTTACCCTATTCATTTTGCAGTTTCTCTGTTGCAAGCGTAGCTTTTAAATAGGAACGTAATGAACAGAAAATACTGAAATGCAAGGGGATCCTCTGAAAAGCACGATCTTTTTGGCATTCATCACAGTTATCCTAAGAAGCCTCTTGTAAACCTACCCAGCTGTTTCACAAAACCAGATGCATTTTAATAGTAGCTTAAAAAGGAGTGGAAATTATTCCTGCTGGTTCGCAAACCACTGCATGTGCACATGCAGGCTTGGTGCCCAAGTAGTGTGTTTAAAGAGGCAGCGGTGGAGGGTGATAAATGATGTGACATTAAACCGAGCTGGAAAGTTTAAAAAAATATTCCTGCTGTGCCTGAAACAGTTGCACTTCTGAGCTGTGCCGGGTAGGAAGTGATAAGTGTAAGCCTGGTTCCAACCTTCTTTTACAAGTCAGCCTAAGAATACGCACACTAATAAAATAGCCTTGTTGGGGTTTCCCTGCAGCTGTGGTACTTCTTAAACTGAAGGTGCATCAGACTGAATGCTGTGGAGTTTTTGCTGTGGTGTCCCACTGGACTGTGTTTTTGTTACAACAAAACAAGCTTTATTTAACTGCCTTTTTAAAATGTACTTTTCTAGAAATAATAAAGCCCATCCTTAAACTGTCTCCTGAATCTGCACAGTAAATATTGTACTTGGAAAAAAAGAGGGCTTCAAAGGGAAATAAATGGGCTTTCAGCTGCTTCACCATGTGTAACCTCAATCCCAGAGAGGAGAAAAACATCACGGTGATAAGTTAGGTTCTTAAATAATGTGTGTCAGGCAAGCAAATTGCTTGTTTAGAAATGATTTTACTTAAAAATCAACTGTATTTCTCTAAGCTGGCATGCAGTGGGAACCACAGAGTAATGCTTTTGCAACAGGAGGGGCAGTCTGCATCCAAACCAGAACAGTTAATGACACGAGGAGTCTGACACGGCAAAGGAGTCAGGAACTGTTCAGGGGTAAATGTGCTTAATGCTGGACTCAGGTCAAGTGAAGTGTGTGAGGCTGAGAGGTGAATTCTTCATCGGCTGCTACTGAAAGGGCATCTTTTCAAGAGTAAGCAAATGTTTTTTGTTTTTTTTTTCCTCCTAAACATAATCACCAACTGGTAATCACTGCTCCGGAAATCCAATCTACTAATACCAAAATTCAGCTGGATACAGAGAGTGCTCAGGAAGGAAAGTGCAACTGGATCCTTGGCGCTTGATGATAAAACTTACAAAAAAAGTTCCACCGTGCACAACAGAAACGAATCCCTCCAAAACAGCACCGTGCAGTGCGCACACACAGTTCCCTCTAAATTTAGGGGAGGGCAAAAATGTGCTTTTAAAGAATCTTTTTGAAACTCATGGGTCAAGTTCTTCCAAAGTGCTTTCCAGATCTGATATCCACACCAAACCATGCTGGCTCCTTGTCACCTCCACTTTTCATATCACACTCAGACGAAGAACAGCCTCTTTTGATGTAACCCCCATGCAGAACAGTCTCACTTACATTGTTCTAACTGATAAAATTCAGAAATGCATTCTGCTCACAAAAAAATGTGGAACTTCTAAATCCTTGTATCTTTTTCTTATTTTTTGGTATCAGTAGAAAGAATAAGGGCAGTTAGTGCAAGATGTTACAGTCTGTAATTTAGCAAGACAGAACTTCTTAAGTTGTTTGAGAAAATAGTTTTTGTTTGCTCACCAAGAAGGAAATTTCATCCAAAATCTGAAGCTGCAACTCAAGGACTGTGAATTACTTTCATCTAAATACTGGCCTACCTTAGTTGAAACTTCTAAAGAACGCTTTTTTGCAAGGGCATCCATTCTGTACAGAATTTGCACCTCCTCTTCTTAACCAAGTAAGGGCAGTCCGGCACTCATAGAACTCACTGCATGTCCACGTCTTGAAAGATGCCCTCATATTTCAGGTTCTCTCAAGATAAGTGATAGACATTAATAATTAGGCTGATATATTTTCATACACATATTTTGAAGCTTCGTTATACAAATAAATGCCATGGAAAATACACTTTAATTTGATTTTAATTTGCTTGTATAATGACTGTGCTTTAAAATAAGATTATTCCAAAACTCCAAATCTGTAATGTGAGGGTATTAAGACAATTAGGTGAAATGCATGTTGCACAACAGAGCAGACACACCAACTCCAGCTCCTGTACCAGCACAGCATGCTGAAAATGGACAGAAGCTGCAGTTCCCATAGAAAATGGTTTTCAGTTTTCTATTTTAAACAAAATTCTACTCTAATTTCAGATATACACCTTTACCTCAAAGCTTACTGAAGCACAATCTTGTAACAACCTCTGCTTTCATGGCTGTGGTGACAAAGAGCATGCTGAGCTGTGTTACTGAGGAAGGTCAAGTACTAAACTTCCCCTTATCTTCTTTCATGAGAACAAAAATTGTATTTAATTTCAGCAGCTAAAATTCCAGGCAGCTCCATGGCACCTGAGCAGCTTCTGTATGATCTATGATGGGAAGACAGAAAGCAGACACAATGGCTTTGGTTACCCCGGAAGATTTGCATAGCATAGAAGGTTGTGGCTTCTGTTTTCCAGCAGAGCCTTTTCCTTGCCCTTGAAAAGACAATTCACATTCCAAATACACATAATAGTTCGACCCACTACATTATGAGAAACATAAAAATAGGTTATGGACAATCACTTAACCTCTGGAGAACTGAAAAAGTTCAAAATTCAGGAGTTTCTTTGGCCAGAGCAATCATATCCATGCTCTTTAAGTTCATTTCTGCAAATTTCCACAGAGGCACTTCCAGCTTATTCCAAAATGAAAGTCACTTGTAAATAACTTAAGGACTATTTTTCTGCTGTATTATTAGACAAAGAAATGAAGAGAGAGAAGAGAGTGAAGAGAATGAAGAGAGTGATTTGCACTAGCATGGCAGGAAAGAGCCCCAGCAGCAAGGCAGCTTCCGATGACAGGTAGGTTTTATACAGATGGCTCTTAATCTAAGTGGTTGAATGTGCTAGTGGTGGTAACATAGCAAACATTGAGGGCATACACAAATTTGCTTGCTTCACCCAACAGTCGGTTATAACTGATGCAAAGCTACCAAAGACTTCAAGATGGATTTGATTAAGATAAATTTGCACACACGTCCTCTCCTCTTGGAAACAGTCCTGAGATACTTATTTATAAATAAGCAAATGGAGAGCTGTCAGCATTGCCAGTCACACAAAGGGGATGAGCTCACTCCTGAGCCTTGAAATAGATAAAAGTAGCTTCTCCTTTAAAGCCACAGCTGTGCTCTGCTATTTCACATTAAAGTAGAGCCTAGGCTGCTTATCAAAATAAGAAAATACCTACAATGCTAATTGGGTCAAATTAAGACTAAGGGAAAACACCATAGAAAACATCATAGAGACTGTACAGCTCCAGGTCCTTTCAGTAAAATTTGCAAACTGTACATTAACTTCCTTCTCTTTTTTCCACAAACATTTACTGTACCATTTATTTAACAACTACACAAAACTACTCTCAGTACCACTGGAAACATTAACATGCATCAATTTGTTAAAAAGAAAAAAAATAGATTACGTGATATTTTTTAGGTACCACTACAAGGTCTACTTCTATCAGTAAAAACATCCAAATATCTCAGCTAAAAAAAAGTCCTGGGAATCTGTAATTTACTATCAACTTCATTTTTAACTCTTCCTGCCTTTACTTTCATGTAATTTGGGAAAAAAATAGAAGTTCCTCCCCCATCCCATATACTTAGTGTTACACTGTACAATTTATAGCAACTCCAGATGGAAAAACCTTACCCTCGTTTGTTTGCTGGCATAAAGATAAATATAGTCCTCGTTTCCGGAGAATTAAAAACAACTATTCCTCCAAAGCACTGCAGTTTTCTTTTCAAATTTATTTTCCCATACATAGCAGGTGCTTGTTCTTAAAGAAAAATCATTCCAAAATTATTTCAAATACCCACAATAAAACTGACAAAAATATTCAGAAAAGGCACACGAAGACATAAAAGAGCAGAAATTATAAATATCTAGTAAATCTTTATTTTAAAATATAAAAGAAATATTTTTTAGGCCTAATTCTAGACACAGGCTTGACTAATCTGATTTTATATACAGTTCTTCTATCTTCTGGAGGAAGAATGCCTTTTTGCTAATATTTGGTCATTGGCAGGAATAATGACTCGGTCTTCCTGTCTCATGGGGAGCTCTAACAAACAGAAATGGTCCCACTGGACACAATGGAGAAATTTACATAATGAAGAATTTCATAAAGTGATTCTCTAAGAGCTCTACAGGATAAGTGAACATATAAAAGACATCATTACATCATCTCTTTATACTCTGTAGAACAAGAGGCTCTTCAATGCTCGTCCCAGCCATCCTTCCTGGTTCTGGAATTCTATCTAAAAATGACAAACAGACATAAACGTTTTCACACACTTGGAGAGCCAAAGATGCAACTGTTATTAAGAACTTTGATATGGAATATCATCATAGCAAGCTCAGACAATTTTACAAACATGTTTTTTCATCAAATTGCATGACCAAAGATTGGATCTCAGATTGCTTCAGCCCAGCTCTACGAAGTCGGTTAACAGAAACATCAGATTGCAATTTGTATTGAGATCCCCGTTCTGTGTACCACCTTATTTGAATATTCATTCAACAACATAAGCAAGAAAGACAATTTCTAATAGGAAAAGCAAGATAGATATTAAATATGAGACTGTGAAGGCTGAGTATATGAATGGACTTGATAACCCTGGTGTATACCCTAATTAAAATAGCTAGGTTGTATTTTAAAACCACTGCCTTCAGGTCTCCATTGGTATAGTCCATAAACACATGCAGAAAGTAACAATTTCCAACTCTGCTTTTCTGTTTTTGTTTAGTAATGTGCTGTCATGTCTTACAATTAATCCCGAGGGACTCTAACTCTAAGCAATTAAATCCCTATGTGATATATTACACTGGGGTTAACAGGGCAAGGTGACTGCAAATTCAGTTTCAAAACTGAGACAATTAGTTACAAATCAAAAAAAAAAAAAAAAACAACCCAAAACAAGCACTTCTTTAATACTGACATTAAAAAAAAAAGATAATAAGGAATGAGGAATAAGAACCTTCTAACAAAACGATTAGTTACAGCAGCTTTGGTACTGACATTTTATGTCTTCAGCCCCCTCTGCTGGCAGAAGAGCAACTACATCATCTTCATCAATTAAATATTAAGGTGCTTATTCAGTACTTCCCTTATACTTCTTAGATACTGTAATAATATCTTAGACCTCAGGGTTTTTCAAATTTCTGGATACAAAAGGAACAGGTGGTAGTACTACGAGGTGAAGCAGTATTCCAACCAGACTCCTTGAAGGGGAAGATAAAAGACCAACAATCCCTTTCTTTTTGTAGTTTAGGCAGCGTTAATAGCAACCAGGCAGAGAGCAGGAAGGGAAATAAGATTTAGCAGTGTCCTATAGATCAGTGAAGTTGGAGCTTAAGTTTCTGCAGTCAGTGGGATGTGAATTAGATCCTCAGAAAAGACACAGAACTGACAGCTCAAACATAATGAATGTTCTATAGAAATTATTAGTACAGATAAGAATATTCCACTATTTAATATATCGTACTAAGAATTTGTGTTAAAATTTCTGTTTTAAATTGCCAGTGTACTAAGACTGTCTCTAGCTGACCCATTCCAGATATGCAGTTCTGTAAGGAAGTACAGTTTGGCCAGTTTAACTTTAATGAAAATGGGAAAACAATTTGTTAGGTCCAAATTTAAATGAGTTTTTGGCTTTTCACAGTCCAAAAGAATTAAAAGAATAAAGCTAAACAATTTGGGTTTTTCTGCTTCCCTTTAGTATAGCAGATAGCTGCAGCTACCACATGGTAACAAGAGCTACACAGCACCTTTTACACTGCAAAAAAATTATACACATTTTGCTATCCCTGATTTTTAAAAATGCCTGCTTTCTAAATAAAATATCCGTTCCAGTAAAATATCCATCTATCTTTCCATTTCTGAGGGCAATCAGATTTGTACGCTGTACACAGCATTAACATACCAACAGAACAGAAGCAGACCTAAGAAGTTCTCTAAGTTGGACACTTATTTAAATAAAGGAACATAAAGAGGTAGTTTTAGAAATCAGAAGTTAGATCCAGTAGGGCTATTCTTAAATGACTGTATGAGCAGGAGGGATGGTCAGGTCACATGGTTTAATGGTATTCTGACATATAAACAATGTCCTACTGAAAAATTCTTTCTATAAAAAAGGTTTCCTTGCACAGAGAAGGAAGTACCCTGTGTCCTCTCACACGTTTATGCAGTTATCAGCAAATCTAGCTCATAGAAAATCTAGTTGCAAATAAAACTTCTGTGAAGGTGACCCTATACTCAGACCCACCTTTTTGATTCCTCTCAGTAGATGGTTTGGCAAGGTTCTGCCTTGGATAACTCAGCAGAGACACCTTTGGAAGAGTACTCTGGGTACTTTCTTCTTTACCACGATGTAAGAAATGCGATATAATTCCATATAAGAGAGGTCTGCTCAAGGCAAAAATCACAAAAGCTGTCTATGAAATGTATTAACTACTGAGCATTTAAAAAAAAAAAACAGCTTCTCCTCAGAAGTTCTTACACCTTAATGTTCACTTCTAAAGAATGTTCAGATTTCTTCAGAGTAATTATTTAAAATTCATTACGCTAAATGCAATTATATAAATAAGCACAGGCATAAGCCACCCCTGAAGACCACCCCTCTCCCCATAGGTTGCACTAAGAGACATTCTCAACCGAACCCCAGATCACTTGTAAGCAAAGAATCAGAGCATACAAAGCATGGGTACAGAGCCACATTGCCATGCAAATTAAACATGTGACCAGTGGGCTATTGGCTTGAGCACCACAACGTATCCCAAACTAGATTTTTACTAAGCATGAGTCAGATTCTGTGGGCCCAAATTACAGGCCATCGCTAAACATGTTTAAACCTGCTTCTGTACCCTAGCTAACAAACCTACTTGCATCAGAACACTGTGAATTTATATCTTATCTCACAGTGCAATAATCTTTTTACTGCTTTGCGTATCAACTCGGTAAAGTGTAAAGAATATGTTTTCTTCTTCTGACTGAAAAGAAGACTGGAGCAGTAAGAGACTCAGGCATGTAATTACAACAGCTTGTGAACATATTCTACAGCATTCACAGAATTGAATGCTAGCTTTGAGTATGTTTGAAAATGGCCCCATGCTTGACACTGTGCACTTGAATCCAGCATGTTTAGAGCAGCTGAGTGATCTAGACATACTGAGCTGGTGACAGAACATCTATATGTGATTTATACAAACACTGTGGAGACATATGTGCAGAGTACATTGTGCGTTCCAAAATCAATCCTTACACTGATTTTCCATTTGCATCTTCAACGATGTTCAGCTCCTTGACAAGAAACTGTCTATCCAAGGGCACTTCAGGCTGGCCAGCTTCTGGAAAATAGATCATACTCTCATACAGCAAATGTAATTACCACATCTAAGGACAATTACAGAACTTAAAATTTTAAATACAAATTAGAGCTACCAGTTAAATGCTGTAGCTCTCAAATATCAGTATTTTAGCACAGACAGTAACAATTAATAGCAGTTGTTAAAAAATGCGGACCTTCTTCATATCCCTTTTTGTACGTAAGCTGAGGACTGAAAATCACACTTCTGACAGCCTACATGCCTGAACTGCTGTAATTCAGACTATCAACTACTTTAATACATTAGTTTAAATTATTCCTCAATTTTGTTGATTTGTGTGATTTCCACTTTTTTTATTTTGCTCAAAAGCCAGTAAGAAATTGCAATATACATTTTATCTGCACATAATTTATATATACATTTTAAAAATACACATTTTTCAAAACAAAAGCACATGTGCCAGGCAAGGTGTCTTGGTTTTACGGGCTGCTGGCAAACTTTTTTGCTCTTGCATTAACTGATCTGTCAATGTAAATGCTGTTTACCTCAAGGATAAGCAACACACATTTTCTTAAAAACCCATGGTATAATTTGGCGTAACGCTGCAAATAATGCAGCAGAGAGGGTGTTTGTATGCTATTTGTCTCCAGGGTTAGCCAAGATTGCACAGTTTGTTCCCACCTGATGGCATGGTTTCAGTAGTTACTCAACCAGGCAGTGAATACCAATTACAGCAGTGATGGCACCACAAACTCGGCCGCAGTACCTGCAGTGAGCACAGAGGCTGAGTATTTGTACTTGTTGAATTCCAGGTATTCACGGATCAGCTCATTGATCAGGAGGTTCTCATGACACAGCGGCGGCCGCGGCTCGCTTTGGTCATCCAACGCATTGAACACCTCAGCTCTGATCCTCGCTTTTATTTGCCCCAGGGCTCCTCTTTTTTCCAGCGTGTCCTTTAAAACTGTTACCATAAAAACTCAGTTAATATAAACCCAAACGTGTTTGAGCAGCATTCATCACCCACAGTACAAACACAATTCCCGGATATTCGTGGTGAATTAAGATATCCACACCCGTGGATGGATCACTGGGTGACAACAGCGGCATTGTTGGGTATTGACAGGTACTATCTACAGATGGAGGCGTTAAAGAAACGCGGGGGATGTTTCCACATGTTTTTTAATGAGTGACAAGCGGCCCGAAATGAACTACAGAGCGCCTGAGGCTCAGGGCAGTCCCGTCACTCCCCAACACCCTGCATGAGGCAAGAGGCGAGCAGCCTCGTTAGCACCCGGGACGATCCGAGGCTGCCCGCCCCGCCTGAGCCCCTCAGCGCTCCCGCCCGCTCGGCGTCCCGCGGCCGCCACCTGCTTTCAGCTCTGCTATCGTCGCCATCGCCAACCGCCGCGACGCTGACCCGGATGCAACAAACAACGGCCACCAGGCGGATACTGCGCAGGCGCAGAAGGCAGCGCCGGGCGCCTGCTGTCCCCGCCTCTCACCGCCCACCGACCAATCGCGATGCGCGGTGGGAGATGAGTGACGTGAGAAGGGAGACGGCCTGCTGGGGCCAAGCGCTGTCTGAGGCGTTGCCTTGGCGGGAGTGCCTCGCCGAGGGCACGGGCGGGCTGAGGGTGGGGCAGTGTTGCGCGGGAAGCGGCTCCCAGCGCTGGGTGGTCCCCTGTAGTGCCGGGATGTCCGCTGGCAAGGGTAAGCCGGAATAAATAGAAAGCGGTACACGAACGTGTACCTGGAATTACTCTGATAGGTATCTTGTGCGTGCCTACTGATTGCTCAGCGAGCGGGGGCTGAGGAAGGATGTTTTGGCATTGCTGTAGTGTTATCCCCTCTAATTTCAAAGGGTTTCAGTGTGCTTTAAAAAAAAAAAAAAAAAAAAAAAGAGTGAAGAGAGTCCCTCCCTGTAGAGTTTTGCTCGAAGTCTCTCTAAGATGAACTTTCCATGCACCAAAAACAAGATTCTGATTAGAAGCACTTGCCTGTAACCATCTGCTGGGGTTGTGTGAGGCCGTGGAGGGCTCTGGTGCGGGTTTGGTGCAGGTGTGCCGTGCCTCGCCTTGCTCTGATGAGCTGACAGTGTTTGCTTTGAGGATGATGAAGTATTTCCCAGAGGAAATGCAGTCAGTATGGATGAACAAGTTGATGTGTCATGGTCTGGAAGGAGCACAGCAGTCCGCTGGCCTGGAGGAACGTGGGCGTCCTCTCAAGCACTGAGCCACTTAGTGACCTAGCAAAGTGGTGGCTGCTTTTTTTTCCCAGACATTCTTCTCAAAGCAAACATTTATATTCAGAGTTTTCAAGGAATAGCTGAAAGGAAGCAATGCATACAATTCAGACAGGAGAAAAAAGAACTCTCCAGAAGCACGGCTGCAATGCCCGTTCCTCTCACGCAGCGGTGACTCAGCAGCAGAGCGCTGCCTGCTCCATGCATTCCCCACACACTCAGCCTGTGCGATCGCTGACTTTCAGCACGTGCCATCCCCACAGGCAAACATTTCTCTCCACATCCTCCCAAATTTCTCCATGACTTCATGGGTCGTGGCTTTCTTACACGTAATTTCCAATTGATAAGCAGATGTTGTTTTCCATCCCATATTTTCCCTCCAGGCTTAATTTCAAGGCAAACTTCAGGAACTGGAACAGAATTTCAGATGCTTTTTCTGTTTTGTTTTATTTTTGAGATTACAAGGAAAACAGTTTTAAAACAGGACTTTAATATTAAGTATTAATCTCTGTGTCAGGAGGTGCAGTTAAACAATGGTTTGTGAAATCCATGTTCAGAGGCTTTATGGCAACGTGGGATCTTGCCCCTGTACTACTTCAATGGTTTGTCTTTGTGTCACTTCTGTTTTTTCTTCACAACAAATATTTTGAGTCTTACCTTTTGCTTCTGAACTCTTCTGCTCCAATTTCTCCTCAGAAGGAGCACTGTTTGGGCACTGGCACTGCTGCCCTTGGAGGTGGTGCAGTCACCATCCCTGGAGGTGTTGTGGAGATGTGGCACTGAGGGCCGTGGTCAGTGGGCATGGTGGGGATGAGCTGACATTTAGACTAGATGTTCGTAGAGGTCTTTTCCAACCTTAATGATTCTTTGAGTCTATGATTCTTTGTATTCAATTATTTCCTCTGCATTTTGGCTGCACTTCAATTAAAATCTTTGCTGTTGACTTTTGTTGGAGTTTCTAATACAGATGGAATGAATTGGAAGAGAATTAATTTGAGGTGCAGACCCAGGTATTTTTAGATACAAGAACCATCATTAACCTGGTGCATGACCCATACAGGGTCTGCCTGTGGCTGAAAAACATTTTGAAAGCTGAAATCCTGAAAGAGTAACTTAAATGTTACTACTCTGTCAGCATACATTAGTATCTAGAGAATAGTATCTACGGGTAGGTAGAAATGTGTTCTTCTTGACCCTCCTTTCACTTCATGCCTAGTTTTCTACATATGTTCTCCATATCCTAAATATTCTTCTGCTGTATCATTTCAAGTATAGGCTTATAGTCTGTTATCTCACACATAGTCTGAGTAGAAGTGTAAGCTCTTAGAGATTGTGTTATCTATTTAGCAGGTTTTTTTCCTGGCTTCTCTTATCAACAGTGCTATAAAAAAATTCTTCTACCTTACCTACTGGAACCAGTAACTTTTACTGATTGTGAGAGCTATTAACTTTATATGCACTGCAGATTAAACTGGAAGAAAAGGCAGTGCTTACAGCTATGGGGCAGCAGGATAACACCACTGGAGCTATGTCAGCTTTTTCTACAGGTGTTGTCATGAGCATCAAGGCACCAAAACCCAAAAACCCATGTATCTAGCAGGATTTTAAGATGAATTTAGAGAGTGTACAAAACAGGGCAGAAACTCTTAATAAAAATAAATCTGAAGAATCAGCAGGAGGGCAGCACTGGGAAGACTTTAACAAGGTATAGCATAGGCTGACACACTGAGCGTAACTCCCGACACCCAAATAATTTTGACCTTTCTGTGATTCTGCTCTGTTCATCAAGGAATGCACGATCGCAGTGCAGGCTGAGCGCTGCTGCTCTGCTGCTGCACCGGGCATCCCGAGAACGCGTGTGCCGCCCTGCCCAGACGTGCCGCAGTGGGATGGGTTGTTGGCCCCAGCTGGCTGAGAGCAGCACGGCCGCGAGACCTCCAGCAAGGTGTGCGGGTGAGTCAAGAAGCAATCTGTGACACGCTGTTTTTGTACACGTGTTGCTTTTTACTTGCATATTGAGCAAACGAGATCTGGTGTTTGCTTGAATGACCTTTTCATTTCAACGGCGCTCGGGATGCAAAAGAACATTTTAGAGCGGGGTTCTGTCTATAATTTCCACGTTGAAGCTTTTAAATGCTTCTGCAGCTCCGCGTAGGGCAGCACGTGAGCACCCGCTGCTTCCTGCAGCCGTTCCTACCGCCGTGCCGCCCGCACTGCCGCGGGGCTGTTCCGTTGTTCCGAGTCAGCTCGGCGCGCTGCTGCACTGCAGGTTGAGCTGATGCTCTGAAATTCGGAGCGAGACAATCAAGTACCACCGCGGGGCGGCGAGTTACTTCACGTATTTTAGCGCAAGCTGCGGGTGAAGCTATTTTGGTTCAGTTTCAGTTCCCGCTAGCAACAATTAGAACTAGTTCAGGGTTTTGAAACCAGTTTAACTGGTTCACGTTGGGAAGTTAAACGCTTGAAAGCGAGACGAGGCTCTGCTGCGGCTTTCCCCCGGACGACGCAGGGGCTCTCGGGGTTCTGTGTCGGCGCGGCCTCCCGAAGGGCAGCGCGGATCCAGGGGCCGCGGGGCAGGGCGGGGGCGGTTGGAGCCCCGCGGGTAGGGCGTGTTCGGCGCCGAGAGAGCAGGGGCGGGCGGTGCGACCCGCAGGTGCGCGGGCAGGAGACGAGGGTGGGGGCGCCGGCTTCGCCGAGCAGGAGCCGAGGCCGTTCCTGCTCTGACCGGCCCCCGCGTGCCGAGGCGCCGGGCGGGCCGAGGCCGGCTCCGGGCGGCCCCGCTTGGCACCCCGCCTGCCTCCGCCCACGCCGAGGCGTGGCCGCGCGGCGCGGGCGGCGGCGCCGTCGGGGCCCGCATCCCCGTGACCGCGGAGCCAATCAGGGCGCTGCGCCGGCGCTGCCGGCCGCCGCCGCCCGGGCACGGAGAGGTGCGGAGGGGGAAGCGCAGCGCTGCCGCGGCGGTCCGTGGGTCGCCTCGACGCCACATGGGGATCGAAAGCCTCTGCAGCGCGGACGCCTCCGAGCCCTTTTGGGTGAGCGCGGGATGGAGCCGCGGAGGGCTCGCCGCGGGGTGCGGGCGGGCCGTGGAGAGCGAGCGGTGCGCGGTAGCTCCGGTGGGGCAGTCCGTGCGGGGGGAAGCGAGGGGCGAGCGCCGAGCGCCATGTGCGGGTAGCAACAATAACAGCGGCTGGCTGCCTCCGTGCTGGCGTCACGAAACAGAGCGGCGTGCTGCCTGTGAAGGAGGCCGAAGACGCGCTGGCTGCAGGCTAACAGTTGTGTCTCGTTTGCGCAGCACTGTTTTTACTCTTTCTTAATTATCAGCAGTGAGTGCGGCCCACTGTGGAGGAGTGCCTGTCCAACAGCAGACCGCGCTGGGCTGTGGGATGTGGGAGCGTTGCAGTGCGATGCTGTTCAGTCCGAGGAGACTCCCATGTGCCGGGGCAACGGGGGGGGGGGAAACCCTTGTGCGGGGCGGAGGTGGGGGGTGTTTTTTGTTTGTGGAATGGTCGTTGAGTGCGGTGATGCGGGGATATGAGAAAAACACGTGCATGTTCTCGGGCTGTTAAAAGAACTTGCTGCTGTTCGTCGGATGTTTGACGAATAGTTTTGAGCTAATGAGCTGCCTTCACCAGCTCGAAAAAGATGAGATAATCTCGGCAGATACCATTGTGCCACTTATCTCAAGAACCGTTAAAATATTACTTAGCAAATATTATAAAAACTATTAGCACTTGGAGGTGTTTGCCTTTTCCAGCTGATCGAAAGCAACCTCCTCTTACAGTGCTTATGTTAATATATTTATTCAGTTGATTTTCAGGTTCCTCAAAACTGGCTGAACTGTGAGCATCCATCAGCTGTTCTGGTTTTTCTTTTCTCCTTTGAACCAGGCCTTTCTACGTGAAGAGTTTTAGATGCTACATGTTTCAAATTTCTGTTTATGGAAGAACTTAATTGAGAGTAACAGATTTGTGAATAACAGAGACCCCAATGTGTGGAACTGGGGAGCTGAAACATCGGGTAGCAGCAGGGACCAGGCTGCCGTGTTTGCAACAGCTCATTAGTGTGGCTTTCTGATGACAGCATCTCTTATGTAAACAATTTTTTTTGTGTGTAATATGGTTATTTATGAAGTTTTTGGCATGTTGTAATTAGTAAATGTTTTTTTTTCACTAGCTGCCTTGGTTCCCAAAAATTTAGACAGCTTTGTGATTTGTCATCCTTCTCCAAGCCACGTGGCGATGGCCTTTCATTTCATGAGTAAAAGTTGCTCTGGGTGTGGTTGTTTGGTTTCTGGATTCTTCTAATCCTGCAGAAGAACAATTATGAATTCCCATAGATGTAAGATGTCTGGAAAAGGATTCTCCTTTACTGAACTTGTCCTATATATCTGCCTTGTTATGTTGTTCCCAGTGGTGGGAAGGGTAGAAATGCTGCTATTGGTGGCTTTGGATATTCGGGGTACATTTTCTGGTATTTCCATGGTTGCTACAGTTATTCAAAGCCAGAGTTGTAATGGATTACCAGAAAATGCCTACGTGTAAGCTGTGTTTTACTGACCTTCCAGATACCACTTGTGTGTGTGCTGTGGACTTTCCCGTCTTGTGGAGTGCTTCCTCTTCCCAGGACTGGTTTGCACTTAGAATACGGGTGACTTGTGTATTTGCATTCTTGCGGTAAGCTGTGATCACATCAGATGTTCTGGTTGGTGGCAGAGCAGTGGCACGTCCTGGTGCTGGCAAACCCCTCTGCTCTCAGTGAGGAGATGTGCTTTCTTTCATGCCTCGTGTTGAATTTGGGACAACTCGGTTTTAAATTGTAGGGGAAGCTTTACAGGTTGGAAGGACCCAATGCACCTTTAGAAACTGTGTGCTAATCTTCTTAAACCTTGCTGGCCGGGATTTTTCTTGTTTGTACACTCCAGGAATGTTATTGTTGAAAGTCCTTGTTTAAGAATTAAACAGATTGATTTTATTTAATACCCGCTCTGAAAACCCAGCAGCCCTGTTTGCTATCTTCTTCAGCACTTTTCTTCCTCTCCCTGTATAACCTATCTCTGGTGCCCAGCATGAGAACTTCCACATACAAATCTGATTGCAGTGAAACTTAACTGTTTCTTGTCATTCTTTGAATCACAGTTCCTTTTTGGAAGGGTGCTTTGTCATACTTCTTCTCTCTGTGTCATCATAGAGTACCTCACTGAGTGTTTCATCCATGATAGCAAGTTGCAGCAGTATAGCTTTTTTAAAAAAAGAAAAAAAAAAGATGAAAACTTGTGGGTTAGGGGTAACATCCTGCAGTACCTGTGTTTCAATTTATTGTCTGTTTATATTGGAAAAGTAGTCTGTGACCTGAAGTGCTGAGATAGCTGTGCCTTGAGTATCACCAGAATGTGAATGCAGTGTCTGATATAAAAAAGCAAACTCAAGCAGTTCCATACAGTCCCTCTCCAGCTGCTCTGCCAGG
The DNA here is from genome assembly GCF_016699485.2 of Gallus gallus. Classification (NCBI taxonomy): domain Eukaryota; kingdom Metazoa; phylum Chordata; class Aves; order Galliformes; family Phasianidae; genus Gallus; species Gallus gallus. The sequence continues at coordinate 7,655,083 of NC_052545.1, forward strand.
CTTTATGTCCAGTCTCAGTTATTCATTAGAAGATGTTTGTCAGTCAGGTAGAATCTGAAATGTTGGGGTTTTTGCTTATACGTGCTGATAACTTTCCTGAAAACAGCGATAGCTCACAATAACAGCAAGGGTATGCCATACGAGGGTGCTGGTGTGGCTATTGAATGTGAGGTGGCTGCATTGAAGCTGTCATGTAAAGTTGGGCAGATAGACAGAGATAGCTTAGGGAGCCTGGATAGAGGTGTGTGTGTGAGGTTCAGACTTAACAGGTCTCATTCGCTTTTAATTTCTGTGTGTGTTCTCTTCTCCCGGGCTTATCTGAGTGGGAGGTCAGTGATATCTTAGTGGTAAACAAAGGATGCAGAAGAATAAGGAAGTTTAATACTAATAATGGCTAACACAAAGCAGTATTATAGATGCATATCACACACACAAGTCTTAAAATTATTCATAAAGACAATGTGTTATTTGGGTAAACAGGGAGATGAAAAAGTAATGTTCTTGTGGAGATATGTAGTCTTAAGTTATAGAAATCAAGAGGTTGGTGCTTAACTGGAGGCTGAGGTTTTACAAAGTTTAGTAATAAGACTTCTTGGTTTTCAGACCCCTCTTCACATTGGCAATTTCTACATGGATTTCTGTGGTGATATTTGAAGGCACAGGTTGTATCTTGTAGTAATTGCTATCTGGATTTCATTGTAGTTGGATTGTACTTCTTCAGAGTGTTTGTGGCAGAGCAAGGAAGGCAGCTGAGGGTGGTGCTGGTGGGCGCTTGGTACAAAGTTGAGTTTAAGTTTTTCCTTTAAATTGTAAAGGAATCAACCTGATGGATGTGTTTCTGAAAACCTTGGTGTGAAGAATTTAAATGAGTATGCAGACCATAAAGTACTTGCATTTCCTGACCCAGAAAGGTCACGTGTGGGCAGGATTTACGAGAGAGGAGGAGCAGAAGGTTAAAGCCTTTACACAAGATGGTGCCTTTATTATAATTAGCAGCTAATTGTCAGGTTCTCATTGCTCGGTTGCAGCTTCATCCAGTGATGAAAGCCAGATGCAATTTGTCAGCTCTCTCACGTTAAAGCCTGTAAAAATGAGTCTTGGTGGTGGTTGCTTTCATAGAAATTAATATCAATTCTGTTGATTCAGGGTTGATTAGCTTAGGGAAGGTACAGGAAAATGAAGCCTGATGCTGTTCTTTAGATAGAAATTTCCTTAACAGATTTTCTGTCATTCTATGGCTGTCATTTATAGTGTGAATGTTTCAAGGTTGCTCAAAACATGTAAACCCCAGAGTAACTTGTGCCATTCCCTGCAGTTAAGGTGCAGTTGCAGGGAAGTGCTGTGCTATACTCAGACTGAGGGGAGGTTAACCGGGGCTGCACTGAAGTCATCCAGGGTCACATCTCTAAAAAGCTGTCCGCAGGGGACTGACCTTTCCCTTACTTTTAATAGAGTTAGAATTCCTTGTGTTCCTTTTTTTTCCTCACTGTTTGCATCTGTGGGAGCTCCAGATACAGCTTAATAAGCAACAACAAAAAGGAGATGATAGCAGGATTATCTTTTTTTTCCTGCATCCTATTAAATTGATTTCATTTTGAAAATTTACAGGTAGATAAATGCTGTCCTTTTGATTCTGAACTTGTCAGTGGTAAACAATATTTTATTGTCACATGGTCAAATACTGTTTCATGGTACACAAGAATCATTGCATCTAGAGAAGTATTTTGAATTTCCAGCTGCTGCTGATGAAATCTGTGATGTGTTTATCCAGCCCACAAAAATAATGCCATGTTCCAGAGGCTTTTTGGCTTGGAAATTCCACAAGTGCAATTGCTCCCTTTTCTGGCAAGTTGTTGGGACCTGCTGCTTCTTTTAGCCTAAAGGGAAACAAAGGCAAAACATGCTGTTTTTCTGCCATTGTACACATAGTTTCAGCTGATGCAATGCTGTATATTGCAGAGGATTTCAACTCATTGTTAACAGTAGGAAATGCTATTTTTTGAGACGTGGAGGAGCTGCAGGCACCAGGACTGGAAGGTAGAAGCTTTTTCTTGACTGCGTTGGTAAATCAGATCTGTGTGATGCAAGCCATTGCTGCTGAGAACTTATTCTTGCTAAAATCGTCTCTAATAGATAATGTTACGAGAAACTGAGGGAATGAATGAATGAAGGTGGAGAACTGGAATTGATTCTAGAACCACAGGATCCACCAGTGCAAGCAGTGCTTCGTCCAAAATAATTTGGATGTAGTGCACGTAGTATTTTTAAAGGATTTATAAGCTTGTAAATGGAAGGAAGTTTGTGATAGTTGCTTGTAGTGTCATGTTAATATTTTTGTTGTTGTTGCTGTTAGGGCCATTCCTCTGAATTTTGCTGGGGATACATGAGAGCTGCAGTTGCAATGTCACCGACAGTTGTGGGTGTATCTGCTGCTTTTTTGGGAGTTCTGGAGTAAATTTTTTTGTATCAATATCTGTTGCTTGTTTTTTATCAACTTGTCACCTTGTTCACCTCCTGTGAGTTAATCTGAGCAGTTAGCACTGGACGGTGAATGTTATGCTGGTGAAGGTCATGTGTCTTTATTTGTGCTTGCAGGGTCTAGTCTAAATATGTTGCCTTACAGAAATGTTGAGCTTTGGTCCACACTTCATTATGTGACAGTGGAATGTAAATGGCAGAATAAAGATAATGCATTTAAAGAACGCTGTTTCGGTCGTTCTTCGTGACTTCCATGGCCAAATTTAATGAAAGTTACTTGACAAACGGAATAACTTTGAAGAGCTTTTTGAAATTCGTAACTAGAGAATATGCCTCCTTCTAATCTATTGCAAAATCTGGATCACTTCAGTTGTTGGTTTTCCTTATCTTTTTTAGCATAGCCAAGTGTTACCATGTTTGCTGTTTGTTTTGATGAAGAATGGTGATATCGGGTACCTTCAGAAGTTGTTCAGGGCTCCATCTAAAGCAGCTTTAAAGGGAGAGGTCCTTTTTTCCACCACTGATCCGCTAATGGTGGCTCTTCTGATGCTGCGTGCTTAGTGCAAGAAGCTCTTCAATGTGGGGAGAGGCAGGCAGGGAATCTGCTGTTTGATATTAAGATTCCAGTGTAGTTTTGTCATCTTGTTTTTTATGTGTGTGCATAGAAAAGTTTATTTTTGAGTTGCTGCCGGTTCATACAGGTGGTATTAACTCTGGCTGGCAGCCTATACCTCTTGCACATCTCTGCACAGCAGGCATGAAACTGAGCAATTTTGGTCTCTGTATTTCTGCTAATGAGAATTATAAAATGTGCGTTGGGTCAAATAGGATTATTGATGTGAGAACAGGTGGGTGGCTGCTCAGTTAGCAGCCTTTCCTGCCTGCCAGGAGGGAGACTGCCAGGCACAAGGTCCTGGCAAGTGTCAAACTTTCACTCTTGAGTCTGGGCATGCTGGGGGCACACAGCTTGCCTGTACTCCTCCTCCCTGTGGCAGCGGCAGAATAACTGATCCTTTGTGTTACAACTTGATCTCACAGTCCTACTGCCAATGCTTCTAACTGGCCTGATCCTGACATTCTAGATGGGAATTAATATAACTTGTACTTTATTTTTCTTGGGATTATGCACTGTTAAATAAGTGTTGTACCTCTGAATAGATCCATGCGATTGCAAGGAACATAAAGCATTTTTTGTACTCTTTTTGGAGATAGAGGATTTCACTTGAAATATAAGATGAAACCATTCTGTGCTATAGGAGAAAATGCGTTATTTGGCACAAAAACTGTTGTGGCCTGGTATATTTTTTTCAGCCACAGTGCTCATGGTGGAAATGAAAACTTTCTAAAATGAAAACCGAGGAACCTTAAATTTGCCAAGGGATTTTAAAAAGAAAACAACCAGTGAAACCACAACACCTGGGATGTGCGTTTCATGGAGTAGACTGAAAGTGAGCCTGTTCTCTCCTAGCATCCACCAAGAAACTAGCAGGAACCACTCTGTGACTTCTGCTGTGAGAGCCCGAGGTCATGGTTCAATGTAAAGTGGCTTCCAAATTATACGATGTAGTAACTGTAGAACTAAACAGCTTTTTTTCTTCCTCCTACTGCATTGCCAGAGGCTGCTGGTTTGTGTAGAGCATTTAATGCATACTTGGATCCCTGTCATTTGATGCTCTCTTCAAAATAGAAGTGTTAGATGATCGATCAGAGTGAAAAATAGTAAGACATGAAAATTGACAACTTATTGCTTGAATAGGACATGCTAAAATCTCTTCTAATAGTTGAGTCACAGAAAAACATAAGTTTTGCTAATTAAGTTCTATTAAATGCTACATACAAAGGTCTGCTTTACTGAATTTTACTACTTTGATTTTTTTTTTAACAGAACTTTGTCTTGGGCTGGAAGAAAAACAATTTGTAAAAATGGCTTATGTAAAACCAAAGAGAAGCAGCAGTGTGAAGTGGCATACGAGCCTAGACTAGTCCTACCTGTAACTGACTGCTGTAATTTGTGTACGTGTCGGTCTCATGATGTGAGTGATGTGCCTTCCAGCTTGGATTGAATGTCATAATGCTGTGGTATCCTCCGTGCAGAATTTAGAGTATGCCTTTCCTTTGAAAAGAAAGGGGGGGGAGAAGCTTGTGGGTATATATGAGGGCAGGGAGATCACTCACTAATCACTGTCATGGGCAAAACATTCTCATTATAAAGGAGATTAATATAATGTACCAACTATTTGCTGACGGGCTAAAGTGAATTAAAACTGCCTCCCTGCCCATCCCACCTTCTCCCCTTGAGCAGTACAGGGGAACTGAGGTCAGTCCGTAACGCTTTGTATGTATTGCTCCTCCATGGTCACTCAGGCCCTGTTCTGCGTGGGTTCCTTTTCCCCTTCCAATGGATGCTGTCTTTCCCAAACTGATCCCATGTGGGCTTCTAGAACAGCCCCAACATGGGTCTGTAGCATGGGGGGCTCATCCGTCAGGAACTGCTCCAGCACAGTTTCCTATGGGCAGCAGTTCCTCCAGACTGCCTGCTCCATCCTGGGCTGTATGGGGACAGTCTGCTCCACTGTAGGCCACTCCTGTGCTGCAGGGAGCTTCTGCTTCATGCCTGCAGCATCTCCTGTCCTCCTGCTCTGACCCTGGGGGCTGCAGGGCTGCTTCTGTCACTGCTCTCACCCAGCTGCTGGTCCACAGCAGATTTCCGTTTCTTAAATCTGCTCTTTCAAAGGCACAACCAGCTTCACTCATGGCTTGGCTCTGGCCAGTGGTGTGTCTCCAGACAAGAGTCAACTGTAGCTGACTCTTATCTGCCTTGCAGCATCTGGGCTTTTCTCACAGAGGCCACACCTTCAGCTTCCCAGCTGCCAGAACCTTGCTGTGTAAACTTGAACAAATGGACCCTCAAATACAAGTAAAAAAAAATCCTTCTTGACTTTACCCACTGAGTATCTCAGTTCAGACTTGCAAGACTGTTTCAGATATGGTCTCCTGACAGTCCCCAGTCTGGAGATGGGCAGTGCAGCCTGCCTTCAGAGAAGCCCTCAGGTTGTCTTGGTGAATTTGCATGGTATTTGATGTGCTTATTAGGTCCTCAGCAGAAAGTATTTGATGTATAGGTCTTTTCCTGTTTGTGCTATTATGCTGTAAGTGAGTTGCTTCTAGAGAACCAGCAGGGGAAGATGCTGCTGTGTGTCTCTCTTCCTGCATGATTTCCTCACCTTTTGTTACCTGAAATGTGTGTTGAATTGAAGGAGCTCACCTGTGCATAGACATCTCTTTTGCATGGTATAGCATATTTGAGTATAATGTATTTAAACTAAGCAAGCTCCCATTGGATATCAACAGCCTCTGAAAATCTTGGAAGAGTGTAAAGAATTGACACTGAAGTTGCTGTAGCTGTTAAGTTCTAGCAGTACTCTTAGCCCAGTCTGTTTAGTCATCCCAACTTTCTGTTCTTAATCCTGAAATACCATTGCTGCTCACCCTCCTGTCTGTCAGTCAGAAACACTTCAGTTGCAAATATAAATTTCCAATGAACTGAAGACTGACTGGAGGATGTTTAAAAATTTATATATATACATATGCAATGTGCATAGTAGTTATGCGTACACCATGTCTTTCTTTCACTTAGCCCAATGGCAGTGACATCTGCACGCACTGCTCTGTCCTTTCCGGTAAATGTCTGATTCATTTTACAGCTGGCATTTTAAAACACAAGAAAGGGAAGTAGTTGCTTTCATAAAGAGTGTGTAGACCTTAAAAAATAACAGCAATAGTATTAAAAAGTAAATAATATGTCAGATTTCTTCTTTTTTTTTTTGTAAAGCTGATGAGTGCTCTTGCATAATCTTATTAACTGTGTTAATTTGTGAATTGTAAACTGTTCTTGTAGAGTCATGAGACTTTTTTTCTTGACTATTACGCTGAGCAGACAGGATTTAGGAAGCTGAAAAATGGTTTGTGTGGTGGCTAAAAGTAAGGATGACTCAGCTGAAATTTCTAATGATGGTTTGCAGCTGGGGAACTTAATAAGCCTGTGACTCAGCCACAGCCTTTACAGCTGTAGCCCTTTGCACGAATGGCTTACGTGCCGACAAACTAAAACATAGTTGGGCATTTTTATGTTCTACCAGTGTTAATTTCTGGGAACTGGCTGTGTTTAGGTTGGAGATTTCTTTTTTTTCTTAACTGAAAGGAATGATATGCAATGAAAAGATTGCAGGGGAGAAATAACAGCTGTGTATGTTGTCTGTTGTATCCAGCCAAGAAAGCAGGCCTTTCTTTCTGACAGATTCTGACAGAAAATAGGAGGAAGATAGAGAAGGAAAATATTTTTGTTTCAGTGTTTTCAAAATATGTTTATGAAGGGAAAAAAAAAAGGGTAGAAATTATCACCTTCGTAGAAAACGGCTGCAGTTAAGGGGAAACCTACTTGAAAATTTGCATTTTATATCATCTTTTTCTCTTTAGCTCTGTTTTCCTCTATTTTTAATTGTGTTTAACCAGGTGGGAGACAAATGAAGATGTGTGATGAATCTGAGCAGTGGGATGTTTTCAGCTTTGACATTGGAACAGAGTGGGCAGGCAGGCACCACAGCTCATTTTGGCTCTGTTTCCTCATCTCTAAAATGTAGATAGTAGCATTTGTTTTTGTGACGTGCTCAGGCTTTTACAGATGAGAGAGATTACTGCCGTTGAGCCCCAGCAGTGGTGCTTGGTGCAGTTGTAAGCTATGCAGCAGTCTGAAAAAATGCTGAAAAGGACACTGTAGTTAAGGAGCCTTTGGGCATGTGCCTACTTGTCTTGGATGTGTTGCTTTTAAACAGGGGCCTGTAAGGAGTACTGCACTATTGGAAGATGCCAATAATAAATACAGTGTCAAAGATAGATTTACTGCTTAGACTGCCATCATAAGTAGCCCTTGTATTAGTAATGGGAATGGTGGTCACATTTTCATTACTGTAAGCTGGTTTTACTTTGATCATATGGAGGTTTTTTCTTGTTTTCAAAAATCACGTTGAGAGAAGTAAGGATGTGATTAATTATACTGATGTACTTCTTGTTGTTGCTGGGAGGTAAATATGCTCCAGAGGTGAGCCTGCTGCTTTTTTCTATGTGCTGTTCTTATGAATTACCAGAAACTCACAAGTAGATTTGCTGCATACAACAGTGGATTTGTGAGGCTGTTCTACAAATAGTGATGTTACCTCATTCTGTTCTCTCCTACTGTGTGCCAGATAGTATCTCCACAACTAAATTTGGTTATTTGTATGCACATAATGGTTATAGTGGGAGATGGCTAGCATTGTCACATTATTTTTCTGCAGTGATAATGTGGAAATCCTGGTAAATGCTGTCAAAGATCCCGATTATTACCTTTGAGTGTGTTGTCTGTTACGGTAGCTTTGTATAGCCAACAAAAATGACACTAATGTTATCTTGTGAAGATTCTAAATTTCTGAGCTGTGAGAAGTCCAATAAAATTACATGTGTCTCAGTATGGAGCTGGTCTAATACAAGTACAGAGAAGCATGCAATGAGTTACAGAATAACACAGCTATATTTTTTCTTTTTTTTCTCCCTTTTTTCTTTTTTTTTTTTTTTAAATACTGGAGTTCTGTGATTGCTTTTTCTTAACTGGGTTTTTCTCCCCCCCTTCCCCCCCCTCCAGGATTGGAATCTGACATGGCACACAGAAAATCCAGACTTCACCCAGTGCTTTCAGAACACAGTCTTGGTCTGGGTCCCTTGTATTTACTTGTGGGTCTGCTTCCCAGCGTACTTTCTGTATCTTCGTTCTCATGACAGGGGTTACATCCAAATGTCAATCCTCAACAAAGCCAAAACGGTATGTGACTCCTTAAAATCATTATTTGTTAGGCTGGGTGGGTTGAACCAAATGACTTCCAGAGGTCCCTTCCAACCTTAACTATTCTATGATTCTGATTCTCTGATTCAATTTTGATTATTTATTTCTAGATGTAGCACAACTGTTTTTATTGAACATCAGTCTCTGCCTGTGTGCACAATTCAACTGTAGTTTATTTCTACTTATGCTTGATTTCAAAGTGTTGTGTTTTTCTCTTGCTTTCTGAAACTAGTGTATCAAAAAAGCTGTTTAAATTATTTGTAACATCAATTAGAGCAGACTATTTTGTGCAACTCAAATATATGGTACTGAAAGTTAATGAACTTCTTTTTTGTTAGTGGGATTCAGTAGGTAAAACCAAATTATTCTTTCATGCATGTTGTTGCTTAGAAGGATTGTCCAAAAGAGGTGATCTCATTGTGGCTTCTCTTCCACTAGCCCATTGCATGTAGTATTCATGTTGTGCTGCCTAATCTCTGTGAACTCATGTATAAAACACACTTTTGTATTGCAGGCTTTGGGCTTAATACTGTGGATAGTCTGCTGGGCAGACCTTTTCTACTCTTTCTGGGAAAGAAGTCAAAATATTTTTCGAGCTCCATTTTTTCTCATTAGCCCTACTGTACTGGGTATAACTATGGTAAGTTCTTCTGTTACATCCTTTGGTGACCCAAAAGGCTTAAGCAGTAACATGCATCTTACTCTTACGCAGTGTTTTAATTCTTGTTGTAGTCCGTACATACAGACTTAATTGACATCTTAATTGTGAAGTGTTGAACCTTAAGTGTATGCTTTCTTCTGAGGGGGAAAAAAGCCAACAAAACAAAACTATCCCAGCTTTGTTTGGTGTCTTACCTGTCAACACAAGCCAGTGCCAGTTATCCTGCTTTATTTTAGTAGGCTTGAGCTACTCTTCATTTAATAACTTGATTCAGGTATAGGGTGGAAGAATCAAGTTGGGAGGACTAATGAAATCTAGATAACACAAATTTCAATGAACTTCAAAAAAGATTGTTGAAGCTGTTATCAATTTGTGTGGCATTTAGTGCCTGTTAGGTTTGATGTTGTGGTCCAAAGTCTTAAAATGCCACACGAGGCGTGCAGGTGTCACCTTCAACATCTTTCTACCCTTGGTAAGTATTGTCTTCCTTCACTACATTATCTCTGCAATGTCAGTTTCAAGGGAAATACCCTGCTATTTGTTTATTAGCAGTTGTTTTACATCTATCACGGACATAGAGTGGTAGGGATTACACCTGGTATTTTTCGGGAGAGAACAGTAAAAACCTGGAAGAAGTTGGACATGAAATGCTAAATTAACACGTTCTAGCATTTTACTTTGCATGTGTGTGTAAGGTGTTGTTTTAAAACCTCTCTTACAAATATGTTTATCTTGTTTGTCAACAGTTGCTTGCCACATTTTTGATACAACATGAAAGGTTGAAAGGAGTACAGTCTTCGGGCGTGATGATGATTTTCTGGCTCATTTCATTGCTATGTGCCACAGTAATTTTTAGATCCAAAATTATGCTTGCCTTAAATACAGTAAGTGATTGCTAGCCTCGTTCAGTTGGAAATAATCTTGAAAACTTCAGTAATAAAGTAGTTGCTTGCTAATTATGCCAGTCAAGTCAGTTAATGATCCATTCAATGTGCTTTCATTCCTTGGGTTATGAAAATAAAACAAGCAAGACTTAATGGCCTTGTTTTTCAGGTTTTGAAATGTTAGAGAAATTCATAGTGATCTTACTACAGTGACAGTTGCCAAGAAAATTCTGCTAGCTGCTCCAGAAAGGGGTCCTCTCTGCATGAATACAATAAGTGTGTGTAATGTTTGATTTGAAACTGATGTAAACTCTCAGCATCTTACTGATTATACAGTAGATTACCTGAAACAGTTAGTATGGCTGTAATGTGGTCTCATGGCTGCAGAGACAAAATGAAATTGTTCAAGTGAAACACTTTTCAGTCAGTCTGCTTCATAGTAAAGCCACTTCAAATGGCAGATTAATTATGGAGCTGCCTGCAAACAGCTTATCACTTTTCTTTCTTGAAACCCTTAAGCTATATTTTGAGAACTTTCAGCTAATTTTTGTCTAGTTGTGAGTGGGTTTTGTCTTTATCGATGTGTGTCCCTCCCTCCTTATACTTTGATTTCTCGGGAGTGCGCTCTGTGTATCAGAACCATCGCAAACTGTGATGTAAATAATGCTGTTCCAATTATTGTTGTTATTAATCGTTATTGTTTGATTTATGCTTACCATTTTTCTTTGGAAGCTCCATTCTATCCAATGCATAAGTGCCTTGCGCTTCTGCAGAATACTTTGATGTCAAATTGGGGCATGTTGTGTTGATACAACACGAGTGTTAAGGAGCACTTCTCTACAGAAGTTTATGCTTGCGTATTTATGGCACTGACTGAGTGAAAACAGAAAGCTGCGAGGTTCAATATATGATAACCTTCATCTTCTCCTCTGTTTTTACCTTCCCTTTACCAAAACAGATGTTGACTTTAATTTGCAGGGGTGGGGTGCTAGTATAACATTTATGTGGTTTGCAGATTTTACTGTAATGATCTGTTTTATGTTGAAATGTTGTTTTAAGGAAATCCCTCAGCCTTTTAATTGCGAAATTACCTTCCTTTGTAGGACACTGAAGTGGATGCATTTCGTTACGTCACTTTCTGCACCTACTTCATCCTGTTACTTGTACAGCTCATACTATCTTGTTTTCCAGAAAAACCGCCTTTGTTTTCTGAGGCAGTAAATGATCCTGTAAGTGTTCAGTCTATGCTGACTATTCTAAGTGATGCTGTATGTTGCCACTGGTAGGCAATGTAGTCTGCGTATGTATGTCTGGAGAAAAGAGTGTACTGTTGAGTCTTTGGATTTGCTTCATCTTTGGGTTCTTTTCATCTCAGTAAGGGGTAAAAAGTATTTGACTAGATTTATTATAGAAATATTAAAACCTTTTTTGCTTTGATCATGATTACAGTAATTACAAGGTGCTTTGAAAACAGTTATTTGTTTTTGTTTTCTGAGTGCTTCTAGGAGTGTCTCTAGGAAAGAAGGTAGACTTTCAATTTTAACTTTTGATAAGTGTTGTATTTGTTCAATATTATGATAGAAGGGGGGGGGAAGCAAATTCTTACTCATTCTTAATTTGTTTCTCCAGTGGATTTGTGTAGTAAATCACCTTGTGCCTTTTGAGATTCTTCCAGACTTTCTATTATTTTAATCCAATCAGATTAGGAGGGGATATGAACCAGAAGAGTTTAAAAAGACAGCTGTTGATCTGGATGTAGGACGTGAGCTGGCTGTGTGCATTTGTAGGTCTGGATATGTTGTTTCCTGTATGTGTTGGTGAATGAGATGTGGGGCTTTTGGGGTTTGTTTTGGGATGTTTGATTTCTCTTTGTTTTGCTTTTCAGATATTACTTGTGTGTTTGTTTTGATAGAATCTTAGCCTTTATGAACCAGAGCAATGCAGTTGAGCTCTTCTTTAGTGACACTAACTGTAACCCAATAACACATTTGTGCTTTCCTGATATCTATATTAATGCAAGGAATGTTAAGTCTATGCTGTTTTATAACATTCCATCAACTATTTATGTTGATAGGGTGCACTACTATTTCTGTGACATCCATGAAGCTGGACTTCCCTGTGTTTTTTTTGTTTTTAAAAACAAGTTCTTAACAGCATAAATGAGAAGTTTAATATTTTGGGAAGGAAAGCAATAATTCAGAAGCATTTTTTTCTGGTTGATTTGTTTCTGATGTCCCTGTATCAGTTATGTTTATATGTAGATTGATTTCTTCTTCTCTCCTTTAGAAACCGTGTCCAGAGTTCAGTGCTTCTTTCCTGTCAAGAATCACCTTCTGGTGGATTACTGGGTAAGTCCAGCATAAGACACAAAGCATCAGTTAGAGTTACATGGTATCTTAAAATCCTGCTTTCTCGGTTAATTTAGCATTAGTCATGTAATGCTTATTTTGGCTATTTTGTCTGGCTATTTTATAAACAGATTAAATTGATATATTTTTTCGAATTTTTTTCCTTCCTAATAATGCTATAGAATCCCTTGTTACTTTTCACATCTCTTGCCAGGTTCAGTTCCATCTGTGCCTTGTGTTTCCTGATCTCAGTTTTACATGTCTGAGAGGCATCGCTTTACTCTTTCCAGGCCACGCTTTCTTGATTCCACTGCCTGTGCATTTCCTTCTTTACCCTCAGTTTGCCCATCAGGTCCTTGCTTAGCCATGCTGGCCTCCTGCCTCCCTTGCTTGATTTCATGTACTGGGGTATGGAGAGCTCTTGTGCTCTCAGAAAGACATCCTTAAGGAGATGCCAGCTCTCTTCCACTTCTTTGTCCCTAAAGACAGCTTACCAAGGGATCTTATCCAGTCATTCCTTAAACATCAGGAAGTTTGATCTCTTGAAATTCAGGGTTCTGCCAGGCCCATATTTCTCTAGATCACAAACTCAACCAGGGTATGGTCACTGCAGCCCAGGCTGCCTCTAGTCTTAATCTCTTTCACTGTCTTCACTGGTGAGCACCAGGGCCAGCCATGCGTTGCCTCTGGCTGACCTTTCTAATACCTGGACCAGGGAGTTGTCCTAAACACTCTACTGGATTGTTTACAGCCCACTGTGTTGTATTCCCAGAGCCATCCAGGTGGTTTAAATTGTCCCATCAGGACAAAAACCTGCAAGCATAATGCTTCTTGTAGCTGAAACAAGGAGGCATCATCAACAGGCTTCTCCTTGATTAGGAGCTCTCTAGTAGAACCTTACCACCAGATATCCTGTATTGATCTGGTCCCTAATTTTTACCCACGAGCTCTCAACCTGGCTGTTTTTTAGAGGCAGCTCTTTGCAATCTGTCTACTTAATAACATAGAGGACAACTCTCCTGTCCCTCTGTCTCTGCCTCTCTCTTTTAAAATGCTTGTAGCCCTCAATTGCATTTTTCCTGTTGTGTGATTTTTGTCCCACGATATTTTCATGATAGCAATTAGGTCATAGTTCTTAAATTACATCGTGGTTTCCAACTTCTACTTAGCTCCCTTTCTGCATGCATTGCTGTAGAGGCACTTCAGCTGGGCTGTCAGCCGTATTACCTTCCTAGAGGTGCCCTCTTTAATACCTTTGGAACAATTCTGAGGTTTTTGCCTGATACATCCTAAAGTGTCAGTGTTCCCTGTCTCTTTTCAGTCACTCAGAAATACATCCCTTTCCCCCATCACGTCTAGTTTAAAGCTCTGTTGATCAGTTCAGCCAGCTTGCTGCCCAGAATACTCATGATACACCTGGTCAACTGTGTCCCATCCAACATCACCATGCCCAGTTTCTTGAAGGTGTGACAGAACTCAAACTCCTGAGCATAGCCGGTCATTTACTTAATTTGTTCTCCTCCTGTGTTCCAGTCTCCAGCTGAGGGGATAGAGGAGAATACCACCCATGCTCCACATTCCTTCAACATCTTTCCAAGGGTCATAAAGTCTCTTTTGATGTTTCATAGTCTCCTCATTGCAGCCTCACGTGACCTGGCTTGAAAGAACAGGAATGGTATTAGTTTTCTGGCTTTATTAGATATGCTAGGAAGTTCTTCATGTAACAAATACAGGCCCCCAGTAGTCAGCAGACCTCTCTAGAGAGATTGTCTGGGTGACAGATGGGTGCCTCAGTGCCTCCAATTGGGGACTCCCCAGTTACTAGTAACCCTCCACCTTTTTTGGTGGTTCTAATACGAATGCTTGGTTGAACCACCTTAATGTCATCGTCCCTTCTTGGGTCTTGACTGTTACCCATGCCCTCTCCTTTTTCCAGCCCCAGAGCCTCACATCTGTTGCTTAGGGACTCTTTGTAAGTTCAGAGGAGATTCCTCCAGCTCAGAGCTGAAATGAGGGCCCAATCTCTTGTATTTTATTGTGGTCTGAATGCTTAGGAATGGAAACGAGCTTAGCTTCTTCACCTTGCAAGGACTTCAGATGGGGTTGTTGGTCAGCTTGTGTTGGTTCACAATACCACGCATCAGTTTATCAAATTTCCAGGTACTAATGCTGTGCACTGCCTGGTGATTTCTTACAGCCTGGATACTTGGTCAGAAATTTAATTGAGCTAGGTGCAATTGAACCTAAAACATCCACCTCTGCCCTCATGTTTTTGTGTGTTTAAACATAGAAAGATGCTAAATATTATTTGTGTATATTTGTGGTTGTTTCTTGGCCAGAGTTGAAAATATTTTGGCCAGATGAAAATAATTGCTTCATAAAATTAAAGGCTAACAAAGATTTTGCGACTTAGTAGGCACGAGAATATTAATTACCTGGCTGATTTTCAAGATAGCACTTAATCCTTTTATTTTCTTCTCCCTGAAATCTGAATTTGACATAACCTGAATCCTTAGCTCTTTTGGTGCCTATTTCTCATAGTAAAGGTCAGGAGATTGTATGCAACTAAATACCTTCTTAACATCTGGACCTGTGTTGCTACAGGTAGCAATTCTTCCCTGCATTTTCCTGAGGAGCTGGCTCTGTTTTTGGGCTGAATGTAAGCACCACTGTCTTATGGTATGTATAACACCAATATTCTCAAATATATAGTGTTAATTCTTTCTCATGTAGGTTGATGATTCAGGGTCATCGGAGACCTCTGGAAGCTAAGGATTTGTGGTCATTAAACAAAGAGGACACATCTGAGGAGATAGTGCCAGGTTTGGCAAAAAATTGGGCAAAAGAATGGGCGAAGACCAAGAGGTAAGTTAGTTATCCTATTACTGATAAAGCTTTCATTAAGGAATGAAAACTAATTGATCAAGAACCACTTTATTAAAATATTTATGCATTCTCTGTGTATATCTACAATGCTAAGAAGGAGGAAATAACTGTGGATGTACCTGCTGTGGAATACTAGGGAAGGTAAAGCATACTGGTGCTTGGATCCTACCAGCATGGTTTCTCTGTATTGCTGTAGTGGGGAGACCATCCAGGGTCTAGGATAGGTGAGTGTTGTAAAAGATACGATGGTTCCTCTGAGATGTAAAGGTTCAAAAACTCAAGTTACTTGGCATTTGCTTGGAAGTGTTTGTCATGTATTACTAAATCTGGTTCTGCAAGGCTCAAAGAGACAACTCTGTATTTGTCCTTAAATGCATATGGGCTAGGAAACAAGTTGGATTGTGTTTCCTTTTTCAAGGGGAGTTGCACCAAGTTTTGCCCTAGTCCTTCATGATCTAAAGCTGATTATTGTAATTTTTAATGTATAGAAGTTTTTAATCCCCCTGGGAGGGAATGTTTTCTCACAAACTTCAGCCATGTAATTTAGGAGCTTGAGCTCCCTCTATAGTTAGTGAAGCCTCAGGAGGGCAGTTCAGGGAGTAAAATGAGAAGCTTCTTTCTTTCCTTTGACCATATAGGGAGCGTGAACACCTAAGCAAGATGTCTAAAATTAGAAAGACTGCATGCCTGCAGTTTCCATTCTACTTTCATCTCTTACTTCATCAAATAGAAGTATCTTTTCATTGAAGGAAGAGTACTTGCTTGTTTCTGTAGTGTATTTTTACATATAGCTTGTCCTCAGAAGTTCAGAAGTACGTAGTTTGACATAAGCCAGACATGTGGAATAGATGTATTCAGCTCACTGGGGATGACTTGGCATAAATCTGACTGCAGACTTTTAACTCCTGTGGTACAGTGGGGCTTTGATTTTGATGAAAGTTCGGTATACTGAATCCTAGAATAATAACACTTTTTTGTTTTTGAGTTTAATGTGTATTACGGCCCTGTTCCTCATTCTCCTAGACTGCTGTAGGAAAGATTCACCACAAATGTTAGCTATCCATATGAGGAATACCATTTCTGAATGCCTGTTCATCTGGCTCTGGCTGTGTAATTAAAAAGGTGGTTGATTGGCAATAAAACCTGGTTACACTGTTAAGAATTGTGGTGAACGGCTGCCTCTGTTGCTGGGACACTTGCTGTTGCTAAAATGAAGAATGATGCAAGAGGCACAGGCCAGTGAGTTGGCCAGGACCAGAAGCTAAACAGTCTCATTCTTATACTGTGCATTTTTCCATTTGGCTTTATACTTGTATAGAGGTTACATTGTGTACCTTCAGTATGTTATAACTCTTATTTCAGGCAACCGTTGAACATGTTATACTCATCCAAAAAGCAGCAAAAATCAAGTGACTCCAATGGTGAAGTGACGGAGGAAGCTGAAGCTTTGATTATAAAACCATCTCAGAGGAGTTCTGAGGCATCTTTATCCAAGGTGTTATATAAAACTTTTGGGCCGTATTTTCTCATGAGTTTCCTGTTTAAAGCAGCACATGATCTCTTGATGTTTACAGGCCCAGAAATTTTGAAGTAAGACCTATTTACTTTATTATTGAATTAAAAGTAAGCAGACAGGTTTCTGAGTATGCTGATATTTCAGTCAGTTACCAAACTGCTTTGCCTGTAGCTGGACCAGTTGGGTGCAGCTATCATCCAGATTATCGTGCACACAGATTACTTTGGTCCATTGGTTTTCAAATTATAACCTCAAACATTTGATATTATTTGGTTCCCTTTCACCATGAAGAAAGCATGGCAAAAGCATAATCAGCAATTGCAGGAGAGTTTATTTGATTCTATTCTGTGATGACTGTGGGTCTGCTCAGAAATCTAAAGGTTTTTATAACCACAAGTCACAGTATGTGTTGCAGCACTGGGATAAAGCAATAGGAGAGATTGTATTACTTTAAGGTGAGAAGTAGTAAAACAACTCCCAAGTAGCTGCATGTTAGCTGGAGGAAATATAAGGCTTTTCACTCAGGGAATGCTGTACATATAAGATATCAAGTTTTTGTTTTAAAGGGGTACACTGTTTGCAGTGAGTGCTAGTATAAGACTGTGTCCTGTTTCTGAGAAGTTAGCATAAGTGTTTTATTTAAGTCTTGCACTTTGGGTACTTGCATGGCCCACATAATGTTTGGAATAATCACATTGTAACCTTGAAACTTCCTTTTGAGTTGCATAAGTCAAGAATGCTAATTCCTTTCTCCACAGACTGCTAATCAACTTCGTAAATAACAAAAGTGCCCCAAACTGGCAAGGCTACTTTTATACAGGGCTGCTGTTTGTTTGTGCATGTCTTCAGACATTGATTCTTCATCAGTATTTTCATATTTGTTTTGTAACTGGAATGAGGCTCAAAACAGCTATTGTTGGTGTAATCTATCGGAAGGTAAGTGCTTCCTTTCAGTATATAAGAACACCTCCAGTGACTTTGTGAGTGTGCTGTTTAAGTCTGAGTAACTCAAGTAGTGCAGAATCAGCCCAGCAGAGTCTCCTAACTCTTAACAGAAGTAAAAGATTATCTAACTTATAAGTACAAAGATTGGAAATGAAATAATTTTGAGATTAATTAGTTTAAGTTCTGGTGCCTTTTCCTTCCCACTGGCAAAGAAGAAACCTTGTCATATTTAAACTGGCGGTGAAACTGCTTCAACTTGTGCAAAAATTAAGATGCATTCACATTCTATGATCCTGTGGTTTACACCTTCATCTGTGAATTAACAGACGGCACTACCTCATCTTGGAGTAAGCTGGAACGTTTTAGAAGGCTCTGGACTGGTTGCTCTATGTGAGAAAAATATGTGACAAGAAGCAAAGGTTCCACTTTTTAGAGTTAAAAAGGGAAGCAGGCAACCTTTCTGCCCCTACAAGCAATAAAAACACCAACCAACCCTAACCACAAATACCTGGTTGCTATTTTTAATGTAACCCAAATGCTTCCATCCACTTGCATTAGATGTACAGAGTAGAATATGAAGCATGAAAGGAATTGCTTGTAATTATAAAGTTAGTTGCTCTGTAAAGCAACTTTGATTTAGTGGAGAAAAAGGAAATAAGTAGACCTTTTTTCATCATGTGTGGTTTTTTTGTTTGTTTCTTTGTTTGTTTTTAATTTTTTATTTTAAAAATCTGCACCCAGGCACTTGTTATCACAAATTCTGCCCGAAAGACTTCTACTGTGGGTGAAATTGTGAATCTAATGTCTGTGGATGCTCAGAGATTCATGGACTTGGCTACATATATAAACATGATCTGGTCTGCACCTCTCCAAGTGATACTAGCACTGTACTTACTGTGGCGGGTGAGCATTGTATCTATTGTTTCCTGTTTAATCTTACAGGTGTGACTACAGAGTGCTGTTGTTCAGGCCAATGGAGCATTTAAAGCAGAATTGAGTAAATGCTGTTCAGAAAACTTTCTGAGCTAATTTTGTCACTGCTGTCAATACGTGTTTGACTCAAGATCTTAAATACTTATTGAAAGCTGTTTTTTTACAATCAGATGTTTTTCTCTTTAGAATTTAGGTCCTTCTGTACTGGCAGGTGTTGCTGTCATGATTCTTCTGGTTCCCATAAATGCTGTGATGGCAATGAAAACAAAAACCTATCAGGTAAGAAGCTTCTGTTATGTGACAATGATTTTAGGAAACATGTACTACCGTGACTTCTTTCTACAAGTCTACTACATGCTTTCTGGTAAGAACTTAACTTCTGAGTTAAATATGTTTCCCTCAACTGTTGGTAACATATTTGAATGAAACCTTTTAGCTCTGGGTGTTCAACAAAATATCCTGCAGCGTTTGGTTCCTACATGGGCCAAGTAGGAGTACACAGCCATGCTGCCGCGGGTAACAGCTGTCTAGGATAGCAGTCTTAGTGCAAGCCTGCAAACTGTGCTGGGTGCTGAGTCAGAACATCGTTTCAGGTTTTGCTCAGCCCTCGTTAAAATATTTTCTTCAAAGGTTTTCTTCTTCCTTATGTTCTGTCTGCTTACTGCTGAATAGAAAGCTTTTTGACTTAGTACACCATCAGAAGGCCGTTGTTAGCGCTGAAAATAAAGCAACAAGTTTGGGCTGAGGTTAGATGCAAAGTAGATTTTCAGTTGTGTGAAGAATTCTTTTAATTGGTGTAAAACATTGTGGTGATTCTGCATACTTGCTTGTTAAGATTGTGTCTCAGATTTCTTGCTTGGAAGTTCGTAAGCTTTTGATGATAATGAGGCAAATTTCACCATTGCAAAATAAAAGTTAAGAACTTTGTGGTTCTGCCAAGTACTGTGCTCTGTAACAGTAATTATTCATTGCACTGTTATTTTCAGGTGGCACAGATGAAGAGCAAAGACAACAGAATTAAGCTGATGAATGAAATTCTTAATGGGATTAAAGTTCTAAAACTTTATGCTTGGGAATTAGCCTTTAGAGAAAAGGTATTGGAGATCAGACAGAAAGAGCTCAAAGTCCTAAAAAAATCTGCTTACCTTGCTGCAATGGGTACCTTCACTTGGGTTTGTGCTCCTTTTTTGGTAAGTGAAAGAAATTTGTAGGTCTGTTCTCCTCTTTTGGGTCATGTTTTCCAAAACAGTGTTTGAGAATTATTTTTTTTTTTTAATGAATGGAAAAATAGGAATTAGTTCTGCAGTAGTGGGAAACTGGACTCTTATCTTCAGTTCCCTGTGAATAGGCATTTCTGTTTTACTTGGATCTTAATAACATCAGAGTTGAATGCATCATAGAAGTTAATGACTGAATTATTTAAAAGTAAAAACCTATTGCCTTCCCTTACTGTGTTTACTGGTATACTCAAGGGACCTAAAACTAAAAGTACTGTCAAGTTAAGAAGTTTACTGTGTGCATGGCGCCCTCCAGGTGGTACTTGTGGCTGACAGCAGGGTAAAACTTCCTTATTTCAGTATGTTTCTGGAAGCAGCAGGTCCTTGGATAAGAGTCCTTGATCAAATGGAATGCTGCACAACAAGCGTGCCTCTGGCCTGGGTTCACCCCACATCTATTTAAGAACAATGTGGAGAGGTAAAGCTGTTGCGTAGCCTGGGACTGCATTAAATTCGCATTATTAAAAAGTATTCTTGGTATGTGAAACATCTCTGCTGTGTTTGTGGCTGGCTTACATTCAAACTAATGAACGGGAGAGAGGAGTGAGATCACATCAAAATTGCTTCAGACCCTATTAGAACAATGGGGCATTGCTCTTCTGCATAGAGGCAAATAGAAACCATTACTACATTAGGATAAAATATGTACTGTTCCAGTTGAAGATGTTTAAATGTACTTTCCAGTCTCAAATTCTTTCCCTTCAAGCACTTAGTGTTTACATTATTTTCTGGGCATGATAAAAGGCAGAAGAAGCAGTGCCCTGGATAGGAAACATAAGCCGCATTCTTAAGCAAATGCCTTCCTATAACAAGTCTAAGATGGTTTTAATATAAATATATTATTAAATGAAGTTTCTAAATAAAACTATACAGGTGGACTCCTTAATGCTGTTCTGCAGAGTCTGGGAAAACAACTCCCCTAATGAGCAGCTTTGTTTCGGTACATGTTGTGAATGTGTTGTGGCAGTAGGCCTGAACCTCGAGGGTTTACTGCTGTTGCAAGGCTGCTGTTTAATGTGCTGTTTCCCAGATTTTTATTCTTGGTAGATGTTCTTCTATAAACTTCTGATTAGAGAACTACGCGCATGCCTACTTGAAAGCACTTTTGAAATGCAAAATACTCTCTCTAATACTTCTCCTGTTTCAATGGCCGGGTTTCTTCATCACATTGTTTAACAGTACTGTCAGGAAACTATTTGTTTTGCGGTACCTCCTATAGTGCTCTCTCTGCTGATAAAGTTCTATTTCAGACTAGTTGCTGACAACACAGGAGTGCAGACATACTGCTTCTGAAGTTATTCTTTGGCTCCTGTTGTGTTTTTGATCTCTGTGGGAGGGCTTTCTCGCTGGGATACATTTGTCCAAACTTAAGATTGTACAAACAAACTGCTGTACCAGGCACAGCTGAGTCAGCCACTGTAAGATGGACAAGACTTGTCTTCACAGCAGTCAGATTTTAAACATAAATACTAATGATAATATTTTGGAGGTCTTGGAGCTAATTAGTTCATGCCTTGTAGGAGGGAGGTCACCAGTAGTTCAACAACCTTGTTTTCCTGTGTCAGTTTGGGAAAGGAGTGTTAGTTCTTGTTATATCTAGAGGTATGAGTGTTGTTATCATGAAAGAAAATAGCGTAAAAGGAATAGATGTATTGTGATTGGGAAGAATTGTGCTGTTTTTCTTTGGGTTAACTTAGTTTACTTTAGTTTTATTATAATTTAATCAGCATAATTTTGAAGAATGTTAGATATGTATGGCTTTTAATTGTATATCTTGATGATAATGGCTTATTGTCATTTACTTGTTCAGAATGAATCTTAAGCTTTTCTGTTGTGAACTGTTCAGGTAATATGAGTCTTCATAATTGCAATGCAGTAACATTTAAAATTTCTTAGAAAATCTATGCATGTTAAAGAGGACTGTACTTTGCTATCTAGGGTTGTGGTGGTCCCTACAAGATATAAAATGGGCTAGCACTGGGATATTTCCAACTTTTCAGTCTATGTACGTTACTCATCTAATCTCTGCAATTGACTTAGAAGCAAAGGAGAGCAGAGACAAGGCTAGCCGTCATTCCTTTCCTTCCCTTCTCGGGCAGTGCAACCACAGGTATCCTGGGACGTTTGTGGCTTCACCCTCACTGTGTGCAGAAAGTGAACACTGGACTCCTTCTCAGCAGTTTTCCAAGAGGCACCATCAATCTTTTTTTTTTTTCCCCAACAATATATTTAAATCAAATGTTTGTTTTAGGAGGCGTTAGTGGGTGTACAGACTTTATCAGAATGTTGCTCTTTGATTTTAGACCTCTGGCTTAACAAAGGTGTTCCTCTAATCGTAAGCATTACACTTTGTGTTTCAGGTTGCCTTGTCCACATTTGCTGTGTATGTCAAAGTAAACAAGAACAATATCCTGGATGCTCAGAAGGCATTTGTATCCCTAGCTTTATTCAACATTCTCAGGTTTCCATTGAACATACTTCCTATGGTTATCAGCAGCATAGTAGAAGTAAGATTTTGTTCATTAACAGGCTTTTCTATGTAGAAGTAGTCACTGGTTGGAAAGACTACAGTTGTGTGCTCAGATAACATTTGCTGGTGAAATTCAGTCACCTCAAAATAAACTTTGCATTTCCTCTATACTGAATGCTGTACAGGCAAAATTATCAATCTTGAGTATGGTGGATGAGCGGTACCCAAAATCACTCATGTTTCTTGTGACTGGGAAAAGCAAGCTTGACTGCTCAGGAAGCTACATGATGGTTTTAAAAAGGGGGATTAGGAGTGTGTGGTAATGATATAACGTATACATGGTGTAAAATACTGTTCTTAAATATAATTAGCAGAATATAAGATAGTTTTGTATCTCTTTCTAATGTAGGCTAGTGTCTCCTTGAAGCGCCTTCGGGTGTTCCTGTCTCATGAAGAGTTAGATCCAGACAGCATCATCAGGGGTCCCATTACAAATGGTGAGTTTCTTTTGATATTGAAAAAGAATTTGTGCAAATTTTTGGTGGCTTTGCGCTGTCTCTTTTCTTTTCTGTAACAAATATACTGCGCTTTGCTGGATTTCACTGATTAATTTCAGCCAGCAAGCAGAAAAGGGATGTTATAAAAATGAAAGTTGTATCGAGTTTCTACCACATTCTCAGGTGCAGTTTCTCTCCCCAGCTTCTGTGTCCAAGATACAGAATGATTGCATCCAGACATGGTTGATGACTTTAAAAGTGACTTGTTAAACAGTTTCAGGTGTACTCATTTGAAAGTTAAGAGGTTGATAATTAGTTGTCCCAGAACTGAGTGTTTTGGAGAAAAGGAATTGTAAACCATTTCAGCGCCTTTAAAAGAGAATGGATAACTGGAGGCACATGCATTTCTGGCACATGCCTCCAGTTCATTTTGTGCAGGGATCATTGCTGTGAGCTTTGCTTTATCTAGCACGTATATTTCGCTGCTCTGGTTGTATATAGCAGTTCAGGAGATAAATGACCTTGAAGGGAGATTTACTGAATAGCCAGTGCCCTTTATCTTGCAAACAAAGCTTGATTTTAGCTATATCAGTTATTCCTAAATGATTTTTCTACTTCCTTTTTACAAAGATAATGAAATCTTTGTCCCTCCCTCTCATGTGGTTAGCTGAGCCTCCGTATCAACTCAGTCACTTGATTCTCCTGTATTGATTCATCTGCTTTATGTTTTTTTGGTTTCTTTTCTTCTTCCATCTTCCTTTGGGGAATATCTCCTCCCCTTTCTCAGCTGATGACCATGAATACTTCACTCACAAATTTTTAGTGGATTTTTTTAAGCAATTTTGTCCATAATGGGCTGTAATTGTGTTCACTAAGATGCATACCTAACCTAAGTATTTATTGTCTATTTGATTGTATTAGATAGAATATATTTGCAGTTGTTACTGTAAAAACTGATAGATACCACTACCAGGCAGCATTTGGACTCTCTGGACATGCTTTGAAGAGAGGGGGAGGAAAAAGAAAAAAGTTTCCCAGAGGGCTTATGGATGAAAAGTCAGTCTCTGGAAGGCCAGGCTGAATGTGTCTGAGCAAGCTGTTCTGGTGGAAGCAGTTGCTGCCCATGGTACAGAGGTTGGAACTAGATGATCATTAAAGGTCCATCCAACCCAAATCATTCTGGGATTCTCTCAACAATGCTTTTGGTCAAAACTACTTTCTTTGTATTTCATCTTCCCTGTTATTCTTGTGGTAACTTAACATTCCATGTGGAAGGATCAGTTCAGCTGATGTTTTCCCTTAAAGCTCAGCTCAGACTGTGGCTGCTAGCTTCATGAACTGACTTTGCAGTGGAGTTTCTGGGTAAAGAGAGAGATGATTGAATCTCTTACAGTTGATGTTCACATGCCTCCTGGTTACTGAAGAAATGTAACTTCAGAACCTCTGATGAGGTTACGCTTATTGTTCTTATGCTTATTATTCTGCTTTGAACAGAACACAAGCTTTTGGTAAGCAGTGGGTTTTCATTCTGCTACAGAAGTAGCTATGTGCATCTACTTTTGGTGTGCTTGAATTTACTTCTGCGGCTTAATCCAAAGCATACAGTTCAGCTGCTTGCATTCACATTTGTGTAAAATCGTATTTTCTGTTTATCAGCTGAAGGAAGCATTGTTGTAAAGAATGCAACGTTTAGCTGGTCCAAAACGGATCCTCCTTCACTGAATAGGTAAGCATTGGTACCCTTTGTTCCACTTGGTTGTTTTTGCTGCATCATAAATGATCTGTATTTAGATTAGAATGTCTGTATGCATTAGACTTTGTTTCCGTAAAGGAACAGGAAAACAAATATATGCTTATTTTCCTTTCTATTAATGTATTATGTTTATTTTGCTACATTTATTTTACATATACTTGTATATACATATATACATACATACATATATATATATATATATATATACATATATATATAATAAAAAAAGAATAGCAACAGGTTTAGTGGAAAGGAGGGAGGGCTTCAGGGCTTCAGAGATGTTAAGCTCTTGAGCTCCATCTAGTGGATGCGGTGATGCAGTTAGGTTGTTTCCTCATCCCGTGTCCCTTACGTTTGCACTATGTGCCATGTCTTCCCTATGCTCTGTACCCTTCCTTAATTTTGGCTGCTCTTTTTTGGGTCTTAAATTGCATGTCCTTTGGGACAAGGATGCTGTTTGAGGAGCAACGATTTCTATTATATTTCTGCTTACAGAACATTTACGAGAAAAATTGGAAGTGACTTTTTTTCTTTTTGACTGATTACATGTAAAGGTGCTATTTCCTATCTATAAGAAAAGCTGTGTGCTTTTGGAAAGAAAGGTTGTATTTTTAAATAGTTTAAGTTCATGTGCTTTGTCAGCACTTGCAGTGTGAGTTCACGTTGCATCTGACTTTATATGGGCTGTTCAGTAGATTGTTTAACTACTGGGATATGCCAGCAAGTGAGGCTGAATTGCATGCACTTCATTTCAGCATTAACTTCACCGTTCCCGAAGGCTCCCTGATAGCTGTTGTTGGTCAGGTTGGCTGTGGAAAGTCTTCATTGTTGTCTGCGTTACTGGGGGAGATGGACAAAAAGGAAGGCTACGTGGTTGTCAAGGTGTGTGATGTGTCTGACAAATTGCTCAGCTATTTGTGGGTATTGCCTGAATGATTCCAAATTTGCAAGTGAAATGAGGAAGACAGCCTTTCAAATGAACACAACACATATGTGGCCCAATTTTCTGGCAAGCTGCATTTATGCCACAGCCCACACTCTGTTAAGGATTAATTCAGCTTCTAAATTTGTCAATTTCAGGTTTAGCCAAGTAGACAGAGTAGTGGAAGTCTCAAAGATAAGTTCTGTTGAGTCTTGCTGGCAGCCAGGTATGGTGGAAAGAGACCCCATTACATGTACTCCAGGATGAGAAGCAACATTAAGTCATACCTTTTTAGACTTCAGAAAATTGCAAAGGGGAAGGGCATACCTGTCCCCCTATGCAGAGATACCCAAATGTGGGAGAAGCTGCTCTTTAATTTAAGAACAAAACAAATCTGTTGCATTTGAAAAAAATAAAATAAATTGCATGTTTGGTGACCTCCAAAATTGTTCTGGAAAAACTAAAGTAAGAGCTGAGCAACTGATTATTAGTGCCAAGGGAAGGTAGAACTGTCCTTCAAAGCAAATTATTTTGCAGCAGCCAAGTCTTTTCCTTTGAAGTGACGTTCTTACATAAGAGAACTTCCCCTACTTTCAGCAGAAATCTCTTGGCAGGGATGCATTTGTTAAACGCTCTTATATTCCGTATTAAATTGTTTTGCAGTGAACATAATTTATGGCTACATGAAAGAGCAAAGCTGTAATAACTTTTAAAGCCCAGTAATTGTGTAAATATTCTCTAAACAAACGTTTCTTCTAAGTTTATGTTAGGGAATCATGTTTTGTTTGAAGTCTTATTTTCCACCTACACACTTTGTTACATTCACTTGCAGAGAGGATTAAAAAAATAACATATTTTAGGAGGCACTACCCCAAGTGCACACATTTGTCTCTGTCATTCCAAAGTGACCGTAGGCAGTTTGTGAAGTATATAGCACTGCCAGTCTCACAAGGCCTTGCTGTGCTTTGACTTTGTGAGCAGTCTTTTTGCCTTAACTACTGAATAAGGAACTTCAACTTTTTGCAGGGCTCGATTGCTTATGTTCCTCAGCAAGCCTGGATCCAAAATGCAACTTTAGAAGACAACATTATCTTTGGAAGAGAGATGAATGAGAGTCGGTACAAGCGTGTTATTGAGGCTTGTGCACTTTTGCCTGATTTAGAGATTCTTCCTATGGGAGACAGAACAGAAATAGGAGAAAAGGTATTTAAATACCCACTCTAACTTGTAGATAAGACCATATGACTTCTACTGTACTTTGTAATAAAGTTATATTGAGTTGAAAACATTTGGAGTAGAAATTCTCTAGAATAAGAGGCAAATTTGAACAGCACATATTTTCTTTAACACTCAAAGTGGAGAGATGTTTTCTCAATTACAAGTGCAAAAGCATCTTAACAAGGCCTGTTTTTAAACAGCTCTGAGTTGCCGTGGTTGCAGAGCATGAACATTTGTGGAAACAGAAGAACCTTCTAAACACTTCAGGGGGAGTATGTGGAGGAGAATTTGTTCGGGTTTTCTTTTTGGCTTTTGATTGCAAAAATACATGCAGTGTGATATTTAGAAACTTGCCTAAATGATAGAGTGCTCTGGTTTACAAGCAGGACCAGGTGTCCCTTGAACACATGGCCAGCCATGTGGAGATAACCTACTTGGCGTTCTGCTAAGCTGATGCCTTCCACAGGACAGGAAGGGATATGCAGAGATGTATGCTTTGCCTGCTGGCTAGTTTTAGGTGGGGTATAGCTGCCAACTGTCAGCCTCAGATCCAGGTTCAGGTAAGTGTGCAGCTTTATTTTCCTTTCAAGAAATTTGGCTGGTCAGAAGGCCAACCAAACTGGAGGGTGCGCTCAGAATTTGTTCATGAGATTGGGAAAGCACTATAGAAATAAGGCTGAGAGGAAAATTAGCCTCTGAATGCACGGAATTAGGTATGTCTGGTCTGTGTTAATTCCTTGCAAGATTAGTAAACAATACTTCTTTTTATTTACTAAACCCTCATTGAAAATGATGTAAGTTAAAAGATTTTCTTCTAACGGGATTTTGGCTGTAGTTGTTCATGCTACAGTAGTGAATAACTTGTGATAAGTATCTGTTTATTCAATGCTGAAATTTCTCTGGTTTGCATAAATCTACCACGGCTTTTCTATTTCACAAACACTACGCTCCTTTCACTACAGCAAGGCATCATCTTTTAGATGTAAATGAAAGGTCATATTTTCTTATTTTCCCCAGGGTGTGAATTTGTCTGGAGGACAGAAGCAGCGTGTTAGTCTTGCTCGAGCAGTCTACTGTAATGCAGATACCTATTTATTTGATGATCCTTTGTCAGCTGTTGACGCTCATGTTGGGAAACATATTTTTGAAAAAGTTATTGGACCAAAAGGAATCTTGAAAAATAAAGTATGTAATGATGTAATAACTTGTCTTTGGGGAATGATTTGTTTTTCTTTGCTGAGTTCAAATGATTCCAAGTTGCACAAATTTCACCTTCAGACTTTTGCTTTAAGCATGAAAAAAATAGAAGGATCCTTCTAAGATTTTTTTTGAAATCCTAAACCACTTAGTTTTTGTAATAAGAAATGCTTTGGTTTCTCTAATTCAAAACTCTTGGAAGGAAAAGTCAAAAGATAAGGACAGTTGTTTTCTTTGAAAAGTTGCATGCCTGTCCATAATTCTTACTGTATTATATGCAGAATTAAAGCTGTGAGAACAGAAGCTTAATCATCGTATTTACTAGTTTGAGATGTTGGAATCATTTTTTTTCTTTTGCTGTTTAGACACGGGTTTTAGTAACCCATGCAGTGAACTATCTGCCTCAAATGGATACAATTCTGGTAATGACTGATGGAGAAATCTCTGAGATGGGCTCCTACCAGGAGCTGCTGAAGCAGGATGGAGCTTTTGCAGAGTTCCTTCGTACGTACGCTAATGCTGAACAAAGCATGGAGAGCAGTGGTAAGCTTCTGAGTAAATCCTCTTTTGGGTAAACTGATATATGAGATGTTAAGGGATTCCTGTTGAAGGAAAAATATTAGTTGTATTGGTTATAACTGCTATTTCTCTTAATACAGCTGTAGGTAAAGCAGTTTTTGAGGGCACTGGAGATTGTGAGGTGAAACACGCATTCTTTTTCTTAAAACTTAGCAAAATCTGGAACAGTCCTGTAGTGGAGTAGCTCTCACTGAGATCATAATTAAAATGGTTATGAGATCCAGGAGGAGTTAGTGGGGGTTTTTTACACCTTTCCCTCTGCTTCTTTATTCAGGTAGCTTCTTTGGAGAGCTACATCTAAAATTCACCTACCTCTTTGCATTAAAAAAGCACCTACATTTGTCTTGCTTTTAGTAGTTGTTCTCTGGCTTTTAGTGTGGGTGATTTGCTGATGGTGCTTCTAGTCCAGCCAGTTGTGTTTGTGTGGATTCATAGCTGTGCCATGGACTGCTCTGGTCACGCTTCCAGACTGGGAGCTGTTACTGCAAAACCTCTTGTTTTGACTGTAGCAAATGGCCACTTTAAGACTACCTGTCTTATGACTGTTTTCCCTGTGTTTCTCATACAAACTGATTACAGTAGCAGATGCGGACTTTTGTTTTAAGGGGCTTGGACCCGGAAGTTTTGCTGTTGGGTTTTTTGCTGATGTTCCCAAGTGGCTTCATAATAACTTCAGTTTGTCCTTGCAAAGCCTAGAGCTATTTTTAGTGTGTTTGGAGGGAGTAAAACTTACAGAAGTACACCATAAGGTTTAAATAAGTAGGTCACTCTGAAAGTAATGCCTCTTAATTAATCCACCTGTTGCATGGAAACAACAACAGATAAGAGGAGTACAGTAACATTATTTGATAGAGCAAATTCTCAGCTACAAAACACTATTTTCAACATAGTCATTGCCATTAGTGGTATGTTTTTCGCCAGTAATGAACAAGGGCTGCGTGCTGTGCTTCTAAAAGTCTGCATGAGCAGAGGTGCCCCACTGTCACTGTTGCCACTGCTGAAATGCACTACCAGCGCCTCACTGTGCTACACCCACTGTTTGGTTTCCATCCGTGTTCAGCAAGCGTCCATGAGTCAGTGGGTATCATTTTTTCCATGTGGAGGAATTCAGTTCCACTTTGTTGCTTCATCCACACTTTCATGTCAGATAACGTTGTGTCAGAGTGCTACTCAACTGCTGTCTGTCATATGGCAACGTGTAATGGGATGTTGGTGGGAAGGTTCAACTTCTGCTGGCATCCCACCAACATTTGCTTCTGATGTCGTGGGCTGACGTAAAAAACAGGAGGCGTTACTTTTGGAGCAATCCTCATATTTTTTTTAACTGTTTGGTTTATCTTTGATCTTGACTGCAGTGCCTGAAAGATAAAGTATATAGCACAAGTAACAGTTCTAAATCCGTTCTACATTATTTGGACTTTACTTGAGGTGGGACAGTATAGGTAGGCTGTCGCCCATTGTTTATATCTGTGACTCTGGTGCTGTTAAAGCTGGAAGGTCTTTCAACTCAGATTTTGTGAGGATTGTCCGCACAACTTGGCTTTGGTGTGGGAAATAAAGGGAGTAAAAATACTCTGAAAACTGTTAAGAGTCTGGATTGTTGAAGTTTTTGTTGTTCATTGTTTTTTTTTCTCCTTAAATAATTCTGTGGTCTTAATCCCCTGAATTCTGCTTCTTGTCCAGAAGAGTTGAAATCTGCTTTGTGGAAAACATGTTAACAGTATTCACATAACCATACTTGATCTCTGTAAGAACAAGTAATTTTTTTCTTTACTGCTACAGCTGAGAAGCAATTTATTGAATCCCAAGTTTGAAAAGAAGGTAGTTTACTAGCTCAGTGCCTTTGCATCGTACACTAGGTAGTAGAATATGTGTTTAATAATAAAAATAGATGCTTCTGCTTATGGGCTGAGGTTTCATATCAGCAAGAAAAAGCACTGTACCTTCACAGTCACTGCCATCTCTGAGTACAGAGCACACCCATGTTTTGTGGCTGTGCCTCTTTCTAACAGTATGAAGCTGAGCTGGGCTCAAGAGCGCTATGTTTGATAGAAAGGATGGCTTGTACAGTGCCTGTAGGTATGGATGAGTGCTTCCCTCCTTTGGCTTCTGGAAAGGCAAGAGTTAAATAGTGAGATGTGTTGGCTCTGTTCTAAAGGTTGTTGTGGAATCTAGATGTGAGTGTTAGTTCAGGAAGCACCTGCCTGGGTCAGGAAATAATCTGACTTCCTCTTAAATTCATTTCACTTACCTTTTAGCAAAATTCAGTTTTTCTGCTCTCTTTGGTAAGGTAAAATCTAGCTGTATTCTCTGCATCAAATGGCCTGAGCAAATAACTGATTAGATGTGAGCACTGTTAAGGTACCAAGGTGCTTGGAAGAGTAAAGTATCTCACGGTTCCTTACTAATCTAGCCATGCTGGGTGATCACAGAATCATTAAAGTTGGAAAAGACTACTAAGAGCATTTAGTCCAACTGTCAACCCGTCACCTGTGCCCTCTAAACCATGTCCCTCAATGCCACACGAAAGCTTTTCTTGAACACCTCCAGGGACAGTGACTGTGCCACTTCTCTGTGCAGTCTGTGCCAACGCATCACCACTTTCTGAAAATAAATTTTTCCTGATATCCAACCTGAACCTCCTCTGGTGCAACGTAAGGCCGTTCCCTCTTGTCCTGTCATTGCTACCTGGGAGAAGTGGCTGACCTCCACCTCACCACAACCTCCTTTGAGGGAATTGTAGAGAGCCATAAGATCTCCTCTGAGCCTCCTCTTCTCCAGACTGAGCTATCCCAGGTCCTTCCAGTTGCTCCCAATAGGGCTGTGCTCCAGGCCCATCACAGCTTCATTGCACTTCTTGGGGATGCACCTATGTGGACAAAAGTTGTCACTCTTAAAATATGGTTATACACATCTTTATTGTTAAGAGTAGGGAGACTCTGAGCTTCTTAAATGAAGTCTCTTCCATGCCATTGAGGAAAACTCATATGGTAGTTGCTTGTATATTCTGGGATTTTTCTGTTGTTAAATTGGGGTTGCCTTGGAGCTAATTTTTGGTTTCTGCTCACTAGCCATCGTTAGTGCGTATGTAGAAGGAAATATAGTGATCTGTCACTTGCAGCCATATGGTTTGGATTTTTTTTTCCTTTAAGGCTGCCTTTTTTGTTTTAATCCAAGGAGTGGGATTAAAAAGATCAGTTTCAGTGAATTTGACCCTGCCTTGAGCATTTGTTTGTCTTTATGGTTTAGGTTGTGCTGCTTTAATGCATTTATGCTTGTGAAGGTTGAAAATGGTTGTGTTCTGGGAAAAAGTTAATTATATATGCTTTTAGACTCAGATTCTTCATTAGAAAAAATGATTCAACCTCTGGAAACAGGTAACTGCTTTTTTTGCCATGCAGCTTTTACTAGTGCTTGTGGTGGAGCAATGCTAGTAACTGTACTTCAGTGACAAAAGAGATTGAGTCGTTATTAGAAGAATTTCATCTACATAACAAGATATTTGCTTGGTTTGCATGTAACCTCTGTGTGTACAGTAATTCACACGCTGACTTGTGGATAACTAATTCACCAACAGTGATTCTGTATCTCAAACATTTTCATAGGGAAGCTTTAAATAAACTTGAAAGGTGCATCTCCCACTCTGGATTTAGGAGTATAATGAGTATAATCTGAGAGGGAGAGCTCAGTATTGAGACACGAAGGTCCCTTTTGTTCTTGTATATTTAGTATTTTTATTTCTGGACTTAATATGGCAATTTTCAGTGCATTTCTCTTTCACAAGGTGAATACAGTTTATGTATGGAATCTTTGTAGCCTATAACAAGACATCAAATATAAGAGCTGTTAAGGAAGGGTGGTTTACTTGCGGTTTTCTTCTGTTCATGTGGGTTTAGAGCTTCAATGATGCTCTGAAGTGATATGGTGTTTTTCATATGGCACCCCTGTAAAAGAAAACATATCAAGTGCTTAAAATAACCAACAGTCTCAGATTTCTTTTAAAAACAAGAACTAAGCAATTGAAGCTTTCACTTTTGCCATTGTTTCTGCTTCTTCCTGCTTTTGGACCACACTGAACAGTTTAGCTTTGGGTTTTTAGAGTTCTGCAGAACAGTTTTAAGTTCAAACAGCCCATCCTTAGTGTACTGATGAACTGATTTATGCATATGTGTTTTGCTTCCTTATAAAAACGTGAAGATTTCAGATTCTAAATCTACACTAATTATCCTGCATATCTCTTTAATAGATGCAGGTGAGCTTCTTTCTGTTTGCACAGACTCTTTAAAATGCAAAATTATTTTGTTACAAATTCTGAATTAACTTCTATGCATGAAAATAGGGCTTTACCTAATTATCAGTAATCTTTTAGAGGTAACAGAAAAATGATGATATAGTCTGAACCCAAAAGTTTTATTCATGTGTTACACTGAATTAAATTGTAAGGAGAAATCTTAATTCAAGCTGATAAGTTTTGTGAAGTGTTTTAGGCAACACTCTTATGTGTTCTGCATTTTGTTACAAGTGGGATGTTGTGAAGTAAAAAAAACTTGTGGGTTTTTTTGTTCACTGACATTTGTGCAAACATCTCCTTGCTTAAATGAATGGTTCCTATGGTTGCTTAAAAACATGCAGCTTTTGTATGTTGCTTTCTGCATCATTTTGCAGGAAGGATCAAAGTTAATGGCACCTGTCATCTGTTTTTATAGCTTTCCTCCATTTACTAGAATGTCTGCTTGTTGTGTTCTAAAATAAAAATAATTTATGACTTAACTGTAGTAAAGATGTGGTTTGAGAAGCAGAAGATGATTAGAATGTTGGCTTTTTTTCCTCAGAGCGAGTCATGGTGCATCTTGATATTTTGTGCTTTAACATCAAGTATGTTCTCATAATTATATTAACTTATTATTACTGACATATAATTGTAGGGAAACAGAAAAATAAATGTTTCCTGTGTTGTCAACTAAACCTTCTGGGTTGGGACTAAGCTGATGTGCTTATCTGATCAATTATCTGTTAGCATGTGCAAATACTCCTGTGTTCTACTGTTTATTTGCACACCAGGACCACACCTAGCATTTATTACTGCAATTCAACCACTGTATCATATCACTATCACTTTCATATTTTCTTTTTTACTTTATTTTTTTCTCCCTCAGATGCAAGTAGTCCATCTGGAAAGGAAGGAAAGCCCGTAGAAAATGGAGTCCTTGTGAATGACGCCCCTGGAAAGCTGATGCATCGGTTTGTGGTCCTCTTCTTCCTCTTTTTTCTTTTTTTTTTTTTTTTTCCCAATTTCTTGTCCTTGCAGTCACGTGTGAACAAACAGTAACTTGGTGTTTATGGCATTTGTTAGAGGGAAATGTATTGCGCCAGGTCCAGAAGCCTGAAGGAGGCAAGTCTGTTGCCGCTCCGTGGCTTCAAGTACTCTAGAGGTGCTGTATTTTTGTAAGCTAAGTCTGATCACTCAACCAAGATTTGGTTGAGTACCTAGCCAGTCATCTTGTATCTGAAGGTGGATGCTAGAGAACTGAATGCTATCAGGGAGGGTTAGAAGTGCACAGTGCAGAGGGGAGAGGACCAATGATAGTCACTTGCCAGGTGGTGGCTGATTAGGAGATTGATTATCATGAGAGTAATGCAAACTAGTCACTTGTAGCCATCGGCCCTTTAAATCTATCTATGAAGTAAACACCTGGCCTGTATTTTCCAAGTCCAAAAAAAAAAAAAAGTTGTATTTTTAAACAGGCAGCTCAGTAACTCCTCCACATACAGCAGAGAAACTGGGAAGTCACAGCACCAGAGCAGCACAGCAGAGCTGCAGAAGCCTCTTGCAGAGAAGAATTCCTGGAAACTGACAGAGGCTGACACAGCAAAGACTGGGAGGGTAAGATCTCCTGCTGCTACTCCCTGTGCTCTATTTCAGTTTCAGAATAATCAATGTGATTGGGGAAAAAATGGCTTCTAAAGACCACATAGCTGGAGTGAGAAAGGGCTGAGTAAGTTGCCTCTTGTTCTGTAGAACTTCAATGAAGTATTACTGTGTCCTCTGTTCTCAGAGCTGAATCCCACATGTCCTTGTAGAAAGGATGATAAGGCTGACCTCATCTAAACTTTTTTTTTGAAAGAGGTTGCAAAGTTGTGACAAATTAAGTCAGCTAGTGAAATCTGTCCTTAAGCACTGAATTTTAAGCCAGATTTCCACTGTGGACACAAGTATCTAATCCCAGGATACTAGGGACTCTGTATACAATGGCTCCGCTACTAATTCAGGCAGTGCTTTTCCTTCCCTTCTCTTGTAAGACAAGGAAAAGATGACGTGTGCCTGCCCTCAAGGGATGTTGGGTTTGGCACAACTCCCTAGAATGTCTTATAGTTTGTGCTTCTGGGCAATGGCTTTGTACAATGGAATTGTCACATTTTTATTGCTTGATGCAGGAATATTGATTTTAAATAGAAGTTGAAGGAATAGGAACTGTTGTCTTTGAAACAAAATGAAAACTTTTTTTTTCTTCTCCCCCTTCAGGTAAAGGCAACAGTATACTGGGAATACATGAAAGCTATTGGACTCTATATCTCTTTTCTGAGCGTTTTCCTCTTTATGTGTAACCATATAGCCTCCCTGGCTTCCAACTACTGGCTAAGTTTATGGACAGATGATCCGGTTGTCAATGGGACACAGCAGTACACAAATGTCAGACTGGGAGTATATGGAGCGCTGGGAATTTCTCAAGGTTTACCTGATTTTACCTTTTTTTAAGAGTAGCTCACTTAGAATGTTTCTAATGCTCTTGTTGACCTTGTATTCCCAGAACTGCAGCAGCAGTTTGCTGTGGACCAAGTGGGTTGTGGGGTTTTTTGGTGGGTTTTTTTTTGGTCATATAAAGACGAAGGCACCATGGGGAGGCCAGTTCAGTGCGTTTTTTGTCCTTTTTGTGGTAAAAAAAAAAAATTTAACATGAAGTGTAACACCCGAAGTAGGGTATGCAGGCAGCCCTCTTTAGAGTTGTCATAAAAATCCTAATAAAAATTAAATGCCACCTTAAAGTCAAGTGTCATTTACTCAGGGAAAGTGGTCAAATATTACAGTTTTGGTAATGAGAAGCAAATTTTTCCATGAGAGTAAAGTGCTGTGTTCACTGAAAAAGCTTTTGAATAATCACCAAATCTAACTGTAATGAACTCCAAATCTCAGGATTATTGTACTAGAGCTGACCCAGTTCTAAGCGATGACAAAATGGAGGAAAGTTTTTAGTGTGAATGTTGAGAGCAGTTAAAAACCAAGTTGTCTTTTCCAGGTATTGCTGTGTTTGGCTACTCGATGGCTGTGTCAATAGGAGGAATATTTGCTTCACGGCACCTGCACCTCGACCTGCTGCACAATGTTCTCAGGTCTCCAATGAGTTTCTTTGAACGTACACCCAGTGGAAATTTAGTGAACCGTTTCTCTAAGGAGATAGATACCATTGACTCTACCATTCCACCAATCATCAAGATGTTCATGGGCTCAACATTTAACGTGATTGGGGCTTGTATCATCATTTTGCTGGCCACCCCTATAGCTGCTGTCGTTATTCCACCTCTGGGACTTGTCTACTTGCTTGTGCAGGTAGGAGGTGTTGGCCAGTGTCAGCTGGACCAGAAATTACTTATCCTCTGTGTAAGATAGTGGGCTAGGATGGATTTTAATGTTTACGTTGTGTCATTCTTAGCTGATGGTGCTTTGCATGACTTATGGATTAGCTGACTTCAGCAGATCATCTCCTTATGTTTTCAAGTGTAAAATGACTTATGCATGCAAATGTTAATCCTCTATTACCTAAGCAGCCTTTACAAAACTGCCATTAAATTCTGTGGCAAACTGTGTAGCTTGTTGCTTGGAGCCTGTATATGTACAATGTGTAGGCTTTTCTAAACATTATTTCAAATGGAAGAGTAGTTTTTAGAGGTTTATGTATGCATTTCTGCTGACATGCCCAGTTTGTTAGAACATCGTCTACGGATCAAGAGAAACTATGACAGCCTTTCTACACCTGTCTTGTGTAGGCAAGATATGCTTGCTTCAGTTTGCTTTTCTGTTAGGTATTTGGTAGAGCTAGTATACATCTGTGAAAAGGAGCTGATTTCTAGCTTTGACTTAGTGTAGCTTTGACTTTGTTTTAGCTTTGAGTTAGTGTATCTGTAAAGCTTCGCTAGTAAGTCTTAAAGGCAATGATGCATGACTTAGAGGCTCAGAATTTTGTAATGTTGAAGTAAGTTTGCAGAGGAGAGCGAGTGGTAGTGGCTATTAGATGAGATAGTTCGATTGGCATTTGTTTAAAGATGTATGTAGCGATCGTTTTAGGCTCAGGAGTTTTGGAGAAGGCGTGTATTTCTCTGTGTTAGTTGAATGTCTGTTACTGACAGTCCAGAGGGCCGGGAGCTCTCTTGTGATTCCCTCTGTCTTGTCAAATGCAATCTGGCTGTAACTACAAGTTTCATATTCTGATTTGCAGAGATTTTATGTGGCCACTTCTCGCCAGCTCAAACGCCTTGAATCTGTTAGTCGTTCTCCTGTGTATTCTCACTTCAATGAGACCCTTCTGGGAGTCAGTGTAATTCGAGCCTTTGAGGAGCAGAAACGTTTTATAAAGCAGAATGACATGAAAGTGGATGAAAATCAGAAAGCTTATTACCCAAGCATTGTTGCAAACAGGTAATGGTGGGATTGTAATATTGGGAGATGTTTATAAAGAGAGAGGGTATGGTTTTGTTGCCTCTGTGCCTTGTCAATCACCTGTCAGTGTATTTGTCCCAAGTAGGGCAACCTTTGTGAATATATCTGTTTTCTTAAACTGGTTTGATGGAATTCAGGTTAATTCTCTGAGTTTCCCTTGCTTATAGTTCCTGCCTTACATCTGCGTAGTATTTTTAAATGTTGTGGTTCATCTGCTTTCTGAACTTAAACAGGAATTAATGTCTCTGAAAGGTTTATTTAATTCTGTGTGCCTTTTGCATGCTGCTGGAGCAGAACATCAGGTGCCTTACAGTTCCTGTGCAGTACTCAGATGCCATGTTCCTGATCTTTTTAAAAACAAGATATGTGACAGAGCAGTAGTTCACTGCATTTATCATTGTCTGTGGATGTTACTGAAAAGATTTTATGCCTTTCTGTATTGCAGATGGCTGGCAGTACGTCTGGAGTTTGTGGGGAACTGTATTGTTCTCTTTGCAGCATTGTTTGCAGTGATTGCACGCAACAAGCTCAGTCCGGGACTGATTGGTCTTTCAGTGTCCTATTCGCTGCAGGTAATTATCCCTTAATTAAAATAAACAACCAGGGCTGCATCAGAAAGCTAGAATCTTGCTCAAACTTCGGAGAGAGTATAAGGTACATAACATTTTTAAAAATTGTTTAGTGTAAACTGTTTTTAAACTTATTTTCTTGCAGATTACAGCATACTTAAACTGGCTAGTTCGTATGACATCTGATCTGGAAACCAACATTGTTGCTGTAGAAAGAGTCAAAGAATATGCTGAAATGGAGAAGGAGGTACAGTGAGTTGTTCACCGCAGTTAACATTTGATGTTTCCCAGGACTTGCAGTTGTGTATCATTTGACCTGGTTACATGCAGCCTAACTGGGTAGCTTGAACAAGACTGTAGGGAGCTACAGTTACCTTAATGCTTTATTCCTTTCCATCTAGTTACTGAAATGTTTCAATTGTACTCATTAGACAGGCTTGTGTACGTTACACAAACATCATCCCAGTGAAGCAATCAACCCTTCATTAGCTCTGGAGCAGTATTTATTTGAAGGCGATGCCCTGAGGCAGGTTCCCGTGCTCTCGATCACCTCCAGTTTTCACACTCACCATAACTTGCCTGCAGAGCTTGAGACTGCAAGTCCTTGCCTCACTTTGAGCTCATCTATGGAAGACAGCAAAAATGGCAGACTCCTGGGGATCCTCTTGGTGCCAGGACACCGATGCTCCATTTTGGGACTCTGTGAGTCCAAGTTGGCTGGTCTCATGTACCATGGTCAGCAGAAAAACTCACTCAGTTAAGGTGATGGCTGCTGTCCTGTTGAGAAGTCTCTTCTTCCTTGTCAGACCTTTCAGTTCGCCCTCCCTAGTGCCTTTGGACCAGTGTTTTGGACTAAAGCTTTCACTTAGTTCTGTTTAGAAAGCAGCACCGTCTTCTGAGTTCTCACCCACAGCTTGGTAAATGGGTTGGAGAGTGCAGCTGGACATGTCCTCTGAGCTGAGGGAGTTGATGTTGCTTAGTGCTCTCATTGCCCTTTAAGGACAGGCTGTACATTAGTGCTCCATAGGGAACACTTAGTGTACCACAGCATAGTTCCTGTGGGTGTTTTTGGAGTGTATGCACCAATATTTACACCTTACTATTTAAGAAACTCGCTGTTCTGCCTTGGATTAACCAGAGAATCTGTGCAAATGTGGTTTAATTTTTAAGTGCTTCACTTTTTTTGTTGTTTTTTTTTTCTTTTATTTGCATGTTTCCATTTTTGCTCTCAGTGAGGCAGAGTGAAGAGGAGCTACTTTTCTGTTTTGATTCATATTGCCTGTGATGTCATCACATCTGTAGTTGTGCCCCTTTTGGCTATAGTGCACAGTTCCCCTGGCTCCTCTTTGGCTACGTGCACCATTTCATCTGCCTTCAGGCATCTTCATTCTCCTTTTTTTTCACCATCATCATCACAGTTCCTTTTGCAGCTTACACAATAATGAGGATTTTTCTTAATTGCTTTTAAGCTTTCTGAGCCTGTGCCCAGTTGAGGGAAGAAGTGATTAGATATGCTTGTGTGGTTGTTTCAGGCTGAGTGGAGTATTGACGAAACTGCCCCAGCAAGCACCTGGCCTCAGGAGGGGAAGGT
The DNA here is from genome assembly GCF_016699485.2 of Gallus gallus. Lineage (NCBI taxonomy): Eukaryota > Metazoa > Chordata > Aves > Galliformes > Phasianidae > Gallus > Gallus gallus. The sequence goes on from NC_052545.1 coordinate 7,694,395, forward strand.
TGAGTTTCGAGGCTTTGGTTTACGTTACCGGGAAGACTTGGATTTGGTTCTGAAAAATATAAACATCACCATAAATGGGGGTGAGAAGGTAATGACTTTGAATTAATAGCACACCATTACTGTATTATAAATACGCATCAAGAAGCCAAAGAGGAGCCTCACTCCTTTCTGTGGTAATAGTCCTAGGTCCTTTAGAACAAGAAGAGCTTCTTTAGAATCAGTGTTAAGGTAACTGGCAGCTGCAGTGAGCTCTTTCCAGGTTATCTGGGTGTGACAAAACTCTGACGGAGATAGATTTGTGTGTGTATCTGCTGAGTACTCTCACATGTGCCCACGTACACCTCAGTCCTGAGTGGATTCTCTGATGTCTAATAATAGTGTGACATGGCAGCACACAACATACCTGAGAGACACATCTACTGTCAGGCTTCCTTAGTTGTGATATCCACCTAGGTATTTGCATTGCTATTTTTTTTGGTGAGTGCATGTTTTCTGCATACAGATATGGGCAGAGTACTATGTCAGGGCTAGATAGAAAATGCAGATGGCAAGAGATACATCAACCAACTAAATTAGCAATTAAAAAAAAACACACACTTTTTAAAAGAGAAAAGAATCACTGGAGACTTCAGCCTAACTGGGAAGCAGAACATGTAGTCTGAAACCAAGTGCTTTTGCTACAAATCTGCTTTACATTGAAAGAAGAGAATATAAAGGCCAAATCACAAATTTAACTGCAAAGTATGAAGAGAAAAATAGAATAGTTAGTTCATCTTTTACCTTCTCTACCTGATTCTATCTGTCTTTCTGTAAAACTGACTAATTCTGAGAGTGGATTGCAATCTTGAGATTACCTTTTATTTCCGTAGCCTATGATTTTTTTTTTCTTCCTGTTAGATTAGTTTCTGCTAGTTGCACTATTTTAGGGTGTTGATAGTCCAAGAAATATAACAACCTTTCAACAATGTCTACTTTGGATAGAGTCTTGGAAATACTTTGACTCTGTCCTAGTGTAAGATCTTCCTCTATTTCTTTCCACCAGGTAGGAATAGTTGGAAGAACAGGAGCTGGAAAATCCTCCCTTACTTTAGGCTTATTTCGGATCAATGAAGCAGCTGAAGGAGAAATTATTATTGATGGAATTAATATTGCAAAGATAGGGCTCCATGACTTGCGGTTCAAGATAACCATAATTCCTCAGGTAGGTATAAAATTCTGATGTTACCGGAGCACATACTGTAACAGTGTGTTTTCTGCAGTGAACTAGATACCAGAGGGAATATATTTATTCCTTTTCTGATGTGTAGCTGTGAAATTGAGTTGTTTTACTATGCTCTTTCATGTACTTGAAAACATTTTTTTTACCCAGACTGTCTTTGGTTGCTTGTGCTGGGTAGCAGGTAGGAGCTTGGCTATGACTGAGTTGTGGTGTGAAAGCAAAACCATGGTGTTTAGGCACATGGACATTGTCAGCATCCCATGCTGATGATGTGAACACTATAGACAGCTTAGCCTGAGTAGTAAGTCTCATCCCAGCTGAACAGCTGCTCAGGGGTCCCGTGGTGACCTACGAACTGTTGTTTTGCCCAGTAGGGGAGAAATAATGTCTTGATTGTTGCCACTTGTGGAGGGCCTTCTGGAGTTTATCTGGACATCAGTATTGACTGATGCTTGTTCTCTACTTTTTAGAAATAGAACTAAGTTATTGTGTAGTCTAGTTATGAAGGCCTGGCTTGCTTGCAACTGCAGCTGCACATGTTGTTTTCCTTTCTCTATTTAAGAAAAAATTTTGGAGCACTTGCTGTGTTCTGCATGGATTGACAATTATGTCTTTCTATGACTAGGACCCCATATTATTTTCTGGTTCTCTGCGTATGAATCTCGATCCTTTTGACCAACACTCCGATGAAGACATTTGGAGATCTTTGGAATTGGCTCACTTGAAAAATTTTGTGTCATCCCTTCCTGATAAACTCAATCATGAGTGTTCTGAAGGTGGAGAAAACCTCAGGTAAGCTTTAAAAAAATGGTGCTTGTCTGAAGAGTTGAGCGTGAACTGAGAAGTGTGTGTGTGGTCTCCAGTCTGCAGCTGCACTTCCTACTTACAGAACAGTTAGAACTCACTTTGAACAAAAGGTACCTGGAACCTAGCAGTAGCAGTGTTGTTTGATTGCTTGTGGATGGTGGTTGTTGGTGGTAGTAGTTTATTTTAATTGTTTATGAGAATTTGGGGAGGAAGTTTTAATGCATGACCAGGCAGCCAACCAGTTGGGTTTTATTGAACTTGCTTTAAACTCTCAAGTTTGGGAATTAAATTTAAGGAATACTCAGAATGCTGTGACATTTGACTTCCCAGCTTGTGCAGTCTTGGAAAGGATTTTGGTAGCCGCAGCCTGCTGTTTATAGTAGGTGCTCTGAACTAACGATGGCTTGTGCCCGAGTGATGTAGCTTGTCTATGGGGAGTAGTTAGCATGCTTTTAGCACTGTAACAAAGTTATGTGTTCAGTCTGTAGAAACCATTTGAAGTCCAGTTTTTAACAATGCACTGATTCAGTGATGTAGATCATTTGTAATGTACTCTTTTATTACATGGCCTATGTTTTGTTACGAGAAGGATGTTGTGGTTAAGATGCTGTTACGTACTTTATAGTGAAGTAGTAAGACTGACATTACCTATTTTGCTGAATTCCAGGCACTTATGCTTGAGAAGAGTTCTAATAGGAATTTCTGGGCTTTGGAAAAGTCTACTGAACTTATTGTGACTCTTTTTTTTTTTTCCCTCCTTTCTCCACTCTCCCATCTGTGCAGTGTGGGACAGCGCCAGCTGGTGTGCCTGGCACGAGCTCTGCTCAGGAAGTCCAAAATCCTGGTTCTAGATGAAGCCACAGCTGCTGTTGATCTGGAGACAGATAACCTCATACAGTCAACAATAAAATCTCAATTTGAAGAATGTACTGTTTTAACTATAGCACATCGTCTGAACACAATCATGGACTATACAAGGTAAAGTAATACTTTTTACTTTTTCTGTCTTGAGGAATGGTGTGTGTGACTTGTAGCATGTTCTACTTTTAATGAGCACAATGATGCTCATCTATGTTGACCATTGTGTTTTTAGCTCTCTCCCCACATTGCTGCTGAAATTGTGGTATAGTTGGGTTATCTGTTTTCTGGCTTACAGTGGCTGTGCTTGGCCTGTGAAGCTCCTCGGTTTCCTCTGTCACGCTGCTGTTGTGCCATTTGTGTAGGGGAAGGGAGGCAAGAAGGACAACAGGAATCTATTCCTGGGTCTTGCCCTAATTTAGGCACAGATGGAAGAGGCAAAAGAATTTTAGGGAGCACATAACCTAAACTGGGCACAGGCAGCATAAAGAATCAGAGGGGAAGTTGCTGCCTTTGTCTGAAGTTGATTTGATGTTTCTCCATCACTCGTTTCTGCCTTTATGACCTCTGTCATTTTCAGCAACCTTGTGAAGATGTGGTTGTATAGATTTTTCTCTCAAATTCAACTGTAAGCTCTCTTGTCCTTTTTATCACAGTATGTCAGAGAGCGAAGTGACCACTGATACAGTTGCTTGCTCTTGTACACCTTTGCACTGTCAATGCTGAAAGATAAGAGACAAGCATTGCATGTGCCGTTGTAACCAGGTTAAAACCCAATTTGGTTGTGGCAGTCTGTAATGCCATGCAGCAGCAGCACTTGCTTAAGGGCCTGGACAGCATCTCCACTGCCTGGCACATTGGCAGAGGTAGGTGAAGGACTCTTTGAAGTCTGCTCTGACTTGTAGTGTAGTGACTTGCTTTGTGAATTTCCTAGTTACAGTTGTTTGTTTGCTTTCCGTAAGCTGTATGTCCATGTTTATATTTTGTTAGCAGGAGCTGCATAGCAGCAGTTGATGTGGTAGTGTTAGGGGAATGTTATGATTTCTTAATGTTTCAGTGGCTCTTACTTTGAGAGAAAGTGCTGCCATCTATTTTCTGGGCGGCTCAGAGCACACTCAAAGTCTCATGTCTGCCTGCTACATAAGAAGTAGACCAGACAGGTCTTCTGCAGTGAGGATGGAAAGATGGAAGTGAAAATCTCTCTTTGCTCATTCAGTCTGGACTGCCTTCCCTTGCATAGATTAGCTATGTTACTGTTAATTTCTCTGTCTAGATATGCTACTTATTTACTGACATTCTGAATTGACCTTTTTGTGACTTTTACTTTTTTACATTTCTTGTTTTACAGAGTTTTAGTCCTGGACAGAGGTGAAGTGGTGGAGTGTGATAGCCCAGACAACCTACTTCAGGCAAAAGGCCTTTTCTATAGCATGGCCAAAGACTCAGGATTGGCGTAGGATTTGGATGTGAATGGGGAAGGGGGAGGTGATGCACTCAAACAAATGTAATTTTCGCTGAGCTGGTGTGAATTCGGTTACAGACCTAATGAAGTCAGCCACAGCACAGCAATGGAAGTAACATGAAAATGCAATATTTTTTTTCTTCTCCAGTGTATTGATTTTTAGCCACCTTTAGGAGAAGCACATAAACTCTGCAAAACACTTCATAGTCTTTTAGTTCTTGCCTGACATCTGTCATTATATGCTCAAATGTAAGGTGGAGTGATTCATCAGAGAAATTCTTAAAAGCTTTTTCTTTTCATCTGTTCTTATGTCCTCAAAGCCATTTTTGTTTTAAGTACTTTTGCAAATGCTAGTTATTTACTTGTTTGCTGATTCCTCATCTGATGAGCCATCTATTGTGATATGCACTTGGAACATTTTGTGGCATATAGTCCTACCGTCCAAAGATTTTCTTCCTGTGAAATAATGCTTGTGCCAGATTTTCTCATTATGGCATTTACTGTACATGGTTAATGCTTCTATGCATTCTCCTAAAGATTTTACATGTGTTTACGTTGTATAGCAGCAAGTTCACTATGTCCATAGTGCTGATGTGGAAAAAGCACAGTCAACTTCAAAGCAGTATTTAAGCATATTTGGAATGATGATCACTCCAAAACCCGGTTCTAGCATCAGTTGGTCTGTTGCAGAATACAGTACATGATTTTATACCCGGTTCACTCAGGAATTCTAACTTGGGTAGAGAATTCTGGCTATGCCTGTGGGGGCTAGGCTGAGAAGTGAGGACTGACCTGAGCAGAGGTTGCAGGCTCAATGTGATGCTGACTGTGATGCCCCTAGCTTTGGCAGTTCTGTGCTTTAGTAGAAGTTCTGCTACATTAAGGACCGTTAGCCTTACATTGAAGAAATACGCCCTTCATGCTGCTCCTGTTGACTCTTAAATGTTCTGGGAGACTATTCTGTAACGGTAGTTAAAATCAACAGCCAGCCAGCCAAAAACAAAACAAAACAAACAAACAAAACAAAAAAAAACCAAAACAAAAGCAACACCAAAAATACCCAAAAGCAAAGAACTGTTTTTCTGTTTTTCAAGTTGTGTCAGAGCTCTAACAATTTCAGTTAGCTGTGGAGTCTGGTTTTTGAAGTCTCTGTTAAATGTTCGGTTTTCTGTGGAAAGAAAAAGGTTTTATTTCTCATGTTTTAATTTGTCTTATTTTAGAGGAAAATGCTGGAAAAAAGGCAAACTAAGCCAGATGGATCCAAATATTGCGTACTCGGAGAATGTGGACTTCTGTGAATGATGTTGACCTTAATTCTAGGCAGTTGTCTTCTTTAGAGTAAAGCTATTTATTTTTTTGTAAATTATTACGACTCTGAAATTGAGTAGACTGAAATTTTCTTTGGTCTTTTTTGTAATTACTATATGAATATTTACAAAGAACTTGCAGTAAAAAAAGTGTTTGAAAGATAATGTGATGTGTCATTCCGTGCTTTGTTTTTGACAAAGGCTGAACTTCGGCTGTTGGTGGTTTTTGGGTTTTTTTTTTTTGCCTTGAAAACAGGAATTATTGGCACTGCAGAGACTAACCAGGCTTGCTAGAACTGATGCTTGGGGGTCATTCAGGTGACTAAGAAACTTTGAGTAATGTGGTTTGCTGTGCAGGCGGGTAATAATGATCAATCAGTACAGAAGGTGCTGTGGAGAAGATCCTTTGTCCATGGTGTCTGTGTCCTTTGCCACACATCCTGGGTGGTGGTTTGCTGTTAACTTCCTCCAACTTTCTTGTGGATGGGAAAACTGGAGCAGAACAGAGTGGTTCCTTAACGGTGTCTTTACTCTTTCTGAATAACTGAGAATTACAAGCCTTACTGTATTCATCTGAGTAAGTCTCGTGAAAACAGTGGAACTGCGTGTGGAACAAATGTCTGTTTGAAATACAGAGACTGCAGCATTAAGTTTCTTTATATCAAGTGTGTGCAGTAGAACTGTGAGAATGACTTAAACTGCATTTGCTGTGTCAGGCCGGACACGCTAGAAAGAGTTACTGGTTATTCTCAGCCCTGTTTATATGCTGTTCGTGATCATTGAGGGTACTGCGCGTCTCAAAGGCAGGCTGCATTTTGTGGGTAACTTTATAAATAATGCAACAAGGGATCAGAACACCGGTCTTTGTGTGTCTTGTTCTTTTTCAGTTAAATGGTTGTTAATAAGTGTCACTGTTTTCCCAGTTTTATATATTTATACACTTGCAAGCACAAATTGTTCTGCCCCAGCTCTGGAGCACAGTCACTTTTGCTTGGTCAGAACAGCCATCAGTGCTTTGTGCTATTGTTCTATTGATTCATGATCCTGATTCCACGTCTGTCCTCATAAAAATGATTAATAGCTTATCTGAATGCAACTTGAATGACATTGCATTATGCACGATGAGGATCTGTCTAAATTAATCTTCACTGCATGCAAAGATAACAAATATAGTTTTCTTTCCGCAGAATGTGTATGCATGAGCAGTGTCATGTAGTCTTCAGGGTGCCTTAAGGTAGGAGCAGTACAGCTGAGAGAGATCTGCTTTCAGGTAGGAAGGAGAGGTCCATATAGCGATCTCTGCAGGCATTGTTGTTGGGAGCAGTCGCAGAAAGCGATAGAAGTTGCTGCAAGGTAAGATACAGTGTGTTTTCCTTAATCTGTTTTCATTGTTGTGCTTGTGTTTACACCTAATGCTTTTCTAGTACCTGAACAATTTCAAGACGTGGGTAAGTGGAATCTAGCATGGCAGCTTCTGACATCCATGCTGCTGACCGAAGCCTTTCTGTGATCCACTACAAAAGAGTTTGGTGCCATCCAGCAGCGATTAGTGGTATTACAGCCCAGGGCAATGAGCTCTAGAGGTTAGTATAGAGAGAAAGGGGAGAAGAAAGAAAGAAGGTCACTATGAAATTCATGGATGTGGTGATGAATTCCAGCAGCCAAGCACAGTCATGTAGCAAGTGTCTGTTTCATCTACTTACCTAGCTTTGGCCTTGATGTTGATGCATGTATTTTCCTATTTTCCTTTGTGCTGTGAAGACTTAAGGGGGAGGAGTTGCTAAGTGCACTGGGAGTGTGTATTACAATGAACAGTTCTTGTGAAATATGTCAAGTGGGCACCCTCAGCCAGCTGCTCTAGAACAGGAATTGCTGTATTGCTGGGGAATGGACTGAGTTCATCCTGTCCTCATCCTCTAGGCCTCTTCCAGGTGAAGAGGGAATCAATTGCCATAGCCGGTTGTCTTGTGAATTTATAGGTAGGGGGATTTCCTCCCTGCCCCCTCCCCCAACTCCCAGCTTTTTTTTCTTTCTGTAAAAGAGATAAAATTCATTTTATTCAGATCAGCAGTAAAACTGGAAATGTTATTTGGCTACATTACTGGCAATTTATGTGTTTTGTGCAAAATCTGCCAAGTACCTCCCCGGCCCAAAAATAAGTGGCCGGAGTTAACATCCTTGCTCTTCTCTAGAGAAAGACTGTTTGCTTTTCCATTTCATTCCATGCTCTACTCCTGGAAGAAGTGATCCACAGAGCATACATCTAGAAGAGCTTGTTCTCTTTAAAGGGGAAAGAAAAAAGAAAAGCCTTTTTTCTGTAAGACTTGAGTTCTTCATTTGTCACTTACAGTACCCCTTGGACATGAAACTGGGGATTCTTACTCATCTGAAACGCAGATTTTTTTTTTTTGTGGTCACGTGTAGTTTTGGGAATTCATTTTCTTTTGCTGTTTCAGCACAGCTTTATGTGTGAAAGCTGATGGTATTTTTGCTTGCTGCCAATAGCTAGACAGCACCTGCTCAAAGATTACCAGTGTAAAAGTATGTTTTGATTATTTTCTCCTTCTGTTGCCTTCTTTCTTCATTACCAACTTAGGACTGGAAAACAAGGGTTTAAAAGATGTTTATATCAGAGATTATAGTATGTTGAAATATGTCTCCTTCAGAACTGCCCAGCAACACCAGCACTTCAGCTACTCCTTGACCCCAGCTGGAAAAAGCAGATACCTTACATCACGTTAGTTTTAAATGCTTTTGCTTTGAGATCCACTGATAAACCCCTAGGGTTCTCATGACTTATCTGGTGTGTGAGTCATTTTGGCTCTGCTCTTATGATACTCTGTTTAACCACAGATATTGTTTTAGAGAAAGTAGGAAAAAAAAAAGCAACATTTTTTTTGCTAGTACTTTAATACCAGTAAGGCAGCAGGCATTTGACTTCTCCCACTCTCCACCCTTACTTGTGATCTGAGCCATTTTAATACCTGCTTTTATCTTTATTGCAGTTTTCTAGTAAATGAAATGCTTTAACGAAGGTCATAGTAAACAGCAGTATTTCACAGTGTGATTTGTTCACCTTGTTGTCCTGTGGCGGTCCCTGAGGAAAGACTTGGGGGCAGCTCTGACAGCAGCTTCTTAGCACTGTGGGAAGCCCAGGAAGGCTTTGCTTCAGGCAGCCCTTTTGGTTTTTTAAAGTAACACCTGAGAGATGCAGTGCCAGGGTGGTGGTATGCACAGGAGGTAGACGTGCACTCAAGGAGAAAGCCAGGAATGAACCAGGTGAGACAGGAACCTGTGCCCATCTGCCAGACTGTCAGGCTGCAGGGATTGGAGAAGGACACTGCCAGACAAATTCATAATGACCAAATTCAGTTTGGAAATAGTGGTGTCTGAGTTTGGATGCCCTGTATGTTTGGATGCACAGGATGCACTGTACTGTGTCTGGGGCTTCAAATACGATGAGTGATGTTCTGCTGCCCTCCAACAGCTCAATTACTCCTTTACGTGTCTAAGATGGCTCTCCTTCTTCAGGCAAGTTGTCAGCCTTCCACACAGCATGATTCAGTCAGATCCCATCCAAAGCAGATGAGGGAGATGGAATGGATGTGATCAGTGGCTATGACAACAGGCAGTACAGAGGCAGCTGTGTGCTGTCATGTTTAGTGGCCTCCTACTTTCTCTTCCCTATTCCCCTGAGTTTTTGCACTTTAGATTACTTGATCCAGCTGCTGCCTGGGAGGCCACCACATCTGTGTAAGAATACTGCTTAGGTGATCAGTCCTTAAGACTTTGGCAAAAGGCTCAATTTGTTCTGCCTGGAGCTTTGGATAAGCTGTAAACATTGTTTGCTTCCTACCAATTAAAATCTTATTCTCCATGAAATCTTGGCTTTTAAAAAATAACCTCTGTTATCTTTAAGTATGTCAATGTAAATGGGAAATGCTGTGGTCCTTTGGTTAATTTTCATACCATAAATGTACTAAGGTGTTTAAGTTGAAGATTCTGATGCTCATTTTCAAGTTAAGAGTGAAGTTTTGGTATCTGGAATCATAATGACAACAGAATGGCTCAATTTCCTAAGGAAATAAGGGAAGACCTGAGATGCACATTTTCATTTATCCACTGCGGTTATAGCTTGAACAAGATGTAGTTGAATGTCAGGCATTTTAGAATGAAACCAAGATGATAACTCAATTAGAAGATCAGTTACTCATGATAATGGTGGTATTATGGTGTTCTCCATGACTCAGTCAAGCAAGACCTGATTCTTCCATTAGCTTGTAGAATAGTCCCTTCTGAGCTGTTAATTGCTTCGGAGTATCAAATTCAGCTATCTGACCATTTTCCAAGACTAAAATCCTGTGAACAATAAAACGGAAGTATAAGTCTGGGAGGATACCAGCAACTGCAAGAAACTTAGCTATTTGTAGTTTCTGAAATAAACTCTAGTACTGGGTGAAAAAAAAGGGTATGATAGGGCTTGAAATGCATCATATAGGCATAAACAATCTTCAGTTAACCTACTGTTGCCTAATTGATGTAAGATAGCTCCTAAGATCTATAGCAAAGCTTTGAAAGCAAGGAAAGGACAGAAATGGAATTGTTCTCTAGGGTTTTGTCTAGTTCACACAGGCTGCCTGAGTTTTCCTTCCTCCTTAGGAAAGTAGGTGAAAGTATTACCGGTCACAGTCCATGATGGTGTTTATCCGGTGAGCTATTGTTAACACTGTGCTCTCTTTGAATTGAGTTCTCAGGGCAGACTGAATCTGAAGGTCAGTTTCTATATCTATTGCTGCTGTGGCCTCATCTAGAATGAGGACTTTAGCCTTCTGAAGAAGTGCTCTGGCCAGGCAAACCAGCTGCTTCTGACCAGTGCTGCAAGTAAGAAGAGAGATGGTAAATTAAAAGCAGCAGTCATTTTTCCCTGGGGTCAGAGGACATGATTAATTTGAAATCAGTAATGAAAGGGTGATTGAGGCTGGTGGCTGGTAGCATTGCTGATAACAGTATGAAACAAGAAGCTAAGAAAACAAAAGTTGTGTATTACTATAGCGATCAGAACTATACTTGAAGTATTTCAGCACATGAAGCGCTGCACAAACACAAGTTGCAGTGATTCAGTCTCAGAGGTTCTCCACTCTCAATTATTTAATGCTATGAGATATGCCAATCATGCAGTAATTTGCTGTATGGGTATTGCCATCCCACCCCCACTTATTTATTTACTTATTATAAATTAGACTTCTTGTCCCTCTAGTTGTATGTCCTCCTAGCCCAGAGGCTGGTGCAGCCCTGCCACTGTCTTTCTGAAGATAAGGTACCTTAGGTTTTCCCCTTGGTCAGTGCACTTATATTCCAACTGCTCTGGCAAATCTGCAACAAAGTTCTTGAGCTGAGTCAGTTCCAAAGCTGTCCAGATGTCTGCATCAGTGTATTGGTTTAATGGGTCAAGATTCATTCTTAGAGTGCCAGAAAACAAGACTGGATCCTGAACACAGAGACAGACAACTCCTGAAATGAATTACATCAAAGGGGACTTTGGTTTACTCTGCTGAGTACGAATCTGTGCCTGATGTTATATGGAATGGGGACTAGAATGGTCTAGAGGTTATTTCCAACAGAAATTTCAGAATGTGCCTCTTCTCACAGACTCTTTCTAAACCCCTTCTACATGTTAAGATTTATAGCTCTGCTGAAAAATTCTGGAAATTAATTTAATACCTGGGGAATGACAGTTATCTTCATTCTAAGGTCGTGGAGACCTAGTTGAGCAATGTCTTGTCCATCAATTAGAATCACTCCTTCTGCAGCTTCCACTAATCGCAGCAGTCCTGCAGCAAGAGTAGACTTTCCAGCTCCTGTTCTTCCAGTTATGCCAATCTGTGAAGTGCAGTGTAAATCTTTAATGTTTATCATTTTTCACGGTTGGAAAGACCTGTCTGTAGTTAATTGTTCTTGGCAGGTGTATGGCCTTTGAAATGGATGGTCTTGCACAGATCAGTTTTGTAAGGCTGTTCAAGGCATTCTTAAATCATTTCAAATTTGTGATTGTTTTGTATGAAAGCCAATCTTGAAAGCCTCTAATGGAAACTCAGCTAGGAGGCTTACCATCTAGAACAGGGCCTTGATGTGGAAATTTCTTTGAAAGTAACTGCTAATCTTGTGGGAAATGAAATTTCACTCAAAAATGTATAGTGCGTGGAGCAATCCTGGAAACACTACTTTTTATAAGAAGGGGTGTACAGTGTGATTGATGAGAAAGGCTCATACCTTACCAGTTCTCATGCTTGCAAGTTATTGATGTAGAGCAGGGACTGCATCTGTTCAGATCTCATCACTACAAAGCACTGTTCACACTTCAGCTCTTCTGAAAGCTCTTACCTTCTCTTTACCATTGATGGTTAGATTGATGTGCTTCAGAGCTAACTCCAAATTTGGCCTGTATCGTAAACTATAGTTTCTAAATTCAATTCTTCCTTCGGTAAGCCAAACTTGACCTTGAAGTTTGTCATTTAGCGTCCAGGGTGCCTAGGCAGATGGAAAACATGAGCAGTGTATAAAGCTGATTAAAATAACCAAGTGAATTAGCCTTATTGAAACGGGAATCTTATGAAGATGTGTATGCTGTATTCTTCCTGATCAGTTTGCTGTTTCCAGAAGAGGAAAAGGTCTCTAACTTTCATATTGCAAATGTGGCTTTTTACTTTTGCAGAGACCCCAGTCACCTTAACTGAAAATGGGGTTAAACATTTATTTGCATATCAGAGTTCTGATATTTAAGTGTTTCACTGAAAAGTGTATTGTGTATTGTCTCTATACACAAGGCTATGAAAGAAGTCTCATTTTGTATGATGCCAGGTCAGCATATGGAGAAATAATGATTACAGAACAAAAATTATTGCACTGGAGATTCTTAGTGGCTAAAAGGCTATCTAGTAGCCATCAGTTATCACAATTGCATCTGAACTTGCACAGTAAATACATATTCCAGATATGGGCAGAAAACATGGCTCATTCCATGACTGTTAACAAGTGAAGCTATTTTAATGACAAATCTAATGCTTAAGTGTTGTAAGGAAATACAGTGATCTGAGGCTATAAAATGAGCCACATTGGTTGGATTAAAAAGGCCACAGTGTTTTAAAGGAAACACAACACCTTTCAGAAGGGCAAAAACAGGTGACAGTAAAATTACTAATTTGATGGGCAGCGATGTTGACCTGACTAGCACAAGACAACAAGGGGCTGACTACCTCTTTAGGAGTCCTGGAGTATTCACTCACTCTCTCCACAGAAACAATGTTGTTTTCAATTTCTGTCCAAGAGCGCACCATCCAGTTCAGCACACCAGTTATCTAGCAGAAAGGAGCAGAAACACTAAGGCAGATAAAAGAACCTTCATGTGTGCTCACAGGTACCTGTTGTGTTGTTTTACTATATCTTTACAAAAACATCCTTATCAGCCAATTACTTGAGAAATTACCCCTTCAAAGGCTAAAAAAAAAAAACTTTGACAAGTCTCTGTGGTTATAAGGCTTTGTTAAAGAGCCTCACCAGCTCCCTCTGAAATGCTACTGTTTGGGTGCTAAAAGGTAGTGGGACTGTTCCATAGGCCATTCTGTAGCTAGTCTACAAGCAAATAAGACACACTGAAGAATGTACTTCAGGTGCTTGGAGCATACTGTGACTTAAGTGTGAGGTCAGATGCAGGAGGAAAAAGACAGCTGCTGCATTTGTTTTATGGTCCCTTGTATCAAAAGGGCTGTGTGCTCTGGTTGCTCTGAGTCAGCAATGACAGCAGCGTTTGAGAGGAGAAGGCATTTAGAAAACTACAGAAAGAACTAATGACTTTTTAGAGAACAAAATGGTAGCAGAAATTAAAATTTGGTTTTGGTGCAATGTAAGCATGGTATTACTATTACCTGGAGAGCATATGAAATGGAGAAGCCTGCAGTTCCTGGACTAAGATGTGTTCTGCCAATTGTTGCAAATAGTGCTGCAAACAATACAATGCCATTGCCTAGGAACTCCAGGTTTGTTGCAAGCCACCTGCAAGAGAAGATTACAGAGCTGTTGTTGGGTGCCCTGCTACTTTTTACCCCACAGTATCTTGTTGGTACCCCCAGCAGCTCCTCAGTTACTTTGCAGAGTGTACAACAAAGATCTTGCCATGGCCTGATTGCTGTTATCATCTGTCTTGTAGCTTCGTGAGTGACTCCAGACTCCAAACTGTTTGGTCTGTGGTCTCTGTTAGGATTTTATCCAAGGGCAGCTGGATGAGCAGCTAGCACAGTTTATTTGATTAATTGATCTAACATTTCTCACTCTGCTACTCCTCACCTGCTCATGACAGGTGGTTGATGGATTCTGCATATACTGCATATCCTATGCACTGTCATGTATGTACCCAGATAGGTCTGTTATTACTATAGCTTCTTGAATTTAGGATGCTGGATGGTACCTCTAGCCACGTGTAAGCACATGTGCCCAGTCATACAATAGAGAGGGAGCATACTGGTTGTGTGAGGATCACGTTGCCAGAGAGGGATATAGTATGAGTGGTAAATGTAAGAGACTATCCTGCCCTCAGATCACTGCATCAGTGTCTCATCTTTTGTGTACCTCCACCCCTGCCCCAAGAGCAGCTCTCTCCACTCACAAGGGCCGTGGCAGTAAACTGTAATTTCCTCTACTCTGCAGATTTGTACCTGTCAGCAACTGCTCCAGGGAAGCATATTCTCAGATTCTCATCCACTAGGCAGTTACTTTTCAAAATAAACCTCTCCTGGTCCTTGTAAGCACGGATCACACTACTCCCCTGGAAGGTTTCTGAGATGTGGGAGTAGATTGGTGATCTGCTGGCAGCCTCCATGCGTCTCAGCTGGCAGGAGGTGATGACATAGAAATGCTGGTACAAAGGGAAATGGAAAGAGAAGTGACTAGATGGTTAATGTCTCTGTTGAGATGCTCTATAGAAAATTTGGAAAGGGTTCAGCAAGTGCAACAGTATGTACTATCCTACTGTTATAAAATGTAATGGGCAGGCAGGAGATGCCCTTAAAAGGTGAGGTAGTGTTTCTGCCTGTGTTATGTCCTGTTGTCATTAAGAATAACCCCACAGTTGGGTAACGCAGGAAAGCCAAGGCGCTTTAACTCACAGAGCCTCTAAACTTATTCTTGCTTTCTACTGTAGACCAGCCCTTTGCCTGACTGAGAATGGACGCATACTTGCACTTTTACATCTCTTCCTTCTATTTAGTCTTAACTGGCAGAGCATTTGAGCTCAGTGTGGGGGCTGCTTGGTGTACATGGCTGTATTTAAAAAAAAAAAATTAAAAAATGTAGCACAGGAATGCTGAAGAAAAGGAAAAATGCCTTTGGTCTTAATATGATTTCATGTATGCTAATGGAGATGAGGAATGGAGCCCCAGGGCAGGTTTGATTTGGACAGTAGAAACTTAGAAGTCTCTTCATTCCAGAGACCTTGTGCTTTGGAAGGTTGAGGTGATGTGGGAAGAGTTGATGTTATTCTTGTTCAGATGCAATCGCAGATTATGAAACTAGTTTCTGCATGTCTCTGCCCCTGAGAAGTGGGAGGAGGCTTTCCACAGAGATATGGCCATGCTATTTTCTTGTATTTGTATACTATGAGCTCCTACCTGGAATACAGCGTAAAAAGCAGTCAAGGGCACTATGGCCATTGCTGCCTTTGGTGTAACTACTACAATCACAAGGTAGATCTCAAGCAAGTTGAACAAGAATCCCAGTAAGGACTTCAGCTTGTCAGGGATGATAGAGTCAATGGCATCCATCTCTTTGGAGAAGCGGTTCAGCAAGTTTCCAATGGGTGTCTCCTCAAAGAAGACTGTCGGGGATCTAGCAACATTCCACAGCAACTGCAGGAACAGCTTGTGTGAAGCTAACACGCCGCCTAGAAAGACTGCTGCTGTGGACACAAATCTGACAACAGCTGTAATTTAAAAAATAATAATTATTACTGGGTCTGAACAAAGTTACCCTAGAGGTCCCTTTTGTGAGATCGTGACTTTCATTTAGTGTGAATGCAATATTAGTGAAAGGAACTGGCTCTCTCTCTTCAGTAATAATTAAGCTGAACCTCAGGATCTGATGTTGGCTACAAGCGTGTTTGATGGAAAAATGTAGTTCTTCATTGCTGATTTTTGTCTTTTTATTTTTTTGCTTAGGATCCAGGTCATACATTTCCAGCAAGAAGTGAAGACACTTTATCATGGTTTTCTAAAAGACACAGAACACTTATAGCATACTATAAGGTGGGATTTCAGGCAGTAAAACTGGAAATATTGTTTAGATTGCTTAAAAATCCTCTTTGTGTATCAGAGCCCATAGTTTTAGGTCCCATGCCAAAATTTTCGGGCTAGTGCCAAGAACCCAGGAGACGTAAAGCCTGTGGGTATGCGTTTGTATTGTGAGAAAAATATCCTCAATTTGGGAAATGGAAATGGAAACAATTGGGTGAGAAGTTAAACGAACCTTGAATGACTCCTAGTGCACCAAAGACTCCAACTCTTAGCTCTGTGTATTGTTGTGTACCATTTTGTACAGGGTCTTCTGTCCACACGCTGAGCCAGTAGCCACGAAAAAATGATACACCTTGCTGACATGTGAACAACAAAATGATGTAGGCACACAGTGGTAAGCCTGTCGCCCTCAGGTAGGCTGCATAAACTGGAGCATTAACCTAGAGTGAAGCAGTAAGGAAAAAAAAAAGTTGGAAGGCTTAAGCTTGTTAGTGAGGAAAAACAGCTCTGAGGCGAGGAATGATTTATTAGGGCATATCTACTCAGTTGTATGTTTTGAACCGTAACAAAAATTATTTTCCAGGTAGATGAATAATTAAGTTGTACTTAAATCTATGGTGTTAACCTGGAATTGTAGGCAACTGATGAATATTGTTGTGTTACTCTGGTGTACTGCTGGAATTAAGATGAGACTTTCCTTATGCTGGGCAGAGATTTATGTTTGTTGTGGGCGTGAATGAGAGCTGGTATGTATCCTACTGACTGCCCACAGGACTAACTGCTGAGTGGCAGAGGTGAGGAGATTCCAATCTGCCTAATACTGTGCTTCTTCAAGTTCGCTGCAGCCCCCTTTTCAGATGTCTGACATCTTCCTCATCTCTAACAGTAGTAGTGTGTAGTTTCAGTTATTCTTTTCCTCTCCACACTTTACAGTATGTCCTGAGTACACATCCTATCCATGACTGACTCCTCCTAACTGGAATCCCACATCTGCTTCTTTGCTCATATAGTACCCTCCTTGGCATGGCCTTTTGAAACGTTCCTCATGGGCAAGATGAAAACACCCCTTCTCACCAGGCTCAAGAGTGCAGGCAGACACAAGGTCACAAGTCACTTGTAATCTGTGCTCTTCTGTCCTTTACACCAGTTCACCCTGGCTGCCTCTGTTACATTCTCCCTTCAGGTCAATTTTCAAATGAGGATCTCAAATCCTAAGGTATCATAAATTACTTTTTCTTCTCTCATTCCCATACTGTGTTTTGTGCAACGTATGTGTTACTACTTTTATTTTTTAAAAGGTGCTTAGATTGGATAAGTGGGGAGATAACAGTTTGCACAAAAGGTGCTATGTAAAAGAGTGGTGAAATGACTTTGTCTCAATTATAGGGTGGATTTGTACAGCTCAGCTGACTTCCCTGGAGCTGCACTTTGGTAGAGAGCTGACCCACCTACCATGAGTGGGTCCATGATAAACCTGCAATACCTCTCTTCACCCGCAGAGGAAAAGTGCTGTGCTTACCCTGCCCTGCTGAGTATTCTCTCCCCTGGTTAATCTTCCTTCAGTGACTTCAGCAGTAGTACAGTCTTGACTTACAGGAATGGTCTCCCTTCCCATAGCAGGAGATTTGACTGAATTGTCACTTTATAAAGAAAATAAAAATCCTTTCAATTTTTAGCTAAGGCAGTGAGCCTTTTAGAAGGTATTTATATCCAGGAAATCCTACCACCATGTATGTTTATTTGTAGAGAGTAAAACTGAACTGCTCTTCCTTCTTCCCTAGAGTGCATTTTTAACATTTCTTACAGTGGCAGTGCACTCTTCCCAGAGTCAAATGGGATGTGAAAGTTGGAGAAGCTTATTCACCCTTATTCATCTCCTCTATAGTCATGCTTTTTTTTAAAGGCTGTTCTTTTTGGGGTCCTCCAGAGTGACCCCAGGAATTGTCCATATATATCACAAGCACTGAGTCAAATGTAGCTATTAACAAGCAGAAGTTTGAGTGTTCACTGGCTGTAGCTGGCGTGAAACAAGTCAGACCTTACAGCCCTACTGGGAAGTGAAGAGCAAGCAGATGTATCTCCATGCCTAGTACTGAGCTTCAGGACAGATTTTGGCTTCAAGTGAAATATGAGAAAAAATGTTAGTAAACATCCATATTCAAAAGCTGTTCCTTACTTGTTCTTTAGTTTTGCTTGTTTGCTGTTATAAGTGAAGACCAATCCCAAACCATTTTCATACTTATTAAGAAACTCTTGTATGGGCTTCCAGAGCAAGTTCTTTGGTATCTGAGACAGCTTTAAGCTTACCTAAAGAGGTTGTCTTCTGGCGGATTGTTTCTAGAGGTGATGGTGTCTCTGATGTCCCCTGTAGCTGCAAAAATAAATGCACTATTTCCTCTAAGTGCTTTTTAATACTACTTTATCCTGTTACAGCCTTTGAGAAACTGGTAAAAAGAGAGAAAAGGTTACAAATAATTGTTCATAAGGATAGAAATATCAAAGTGAGGCTTGAAAAACTGCACGTATAGTGGGTAATTATGTTAAGTGCATGATTGTTGTTTGCTAAGAAGACAATTCAAAAACCAGCTTTGAGGTGTTGACTCAGCTAATTTGACTGGCATTTTTCCCACAGAATTCCTGCTCAGAATATCCTTCACAGAACAAAACTTAAGATTGGCTTTTCCAGTTTTGTTCTCTTTTCCCTCTTTCTAGCTTAATAGCACCAGACTCCCAGTTCATTAAGTATAACATCAAGGAAACAAGAATGGTATGTCTGGGAAAAACAATTCCAATTAACTTGCATTACCTGGAAAACCAGAGCATGCCTTCTCTTCTGCAGTATTGTGTGACTGAAGAAACTCTGCAAAAGCCCCACTCCTCTGTGAAAGTTCTTGGTAGGAACCAATTTCTGCGATTGTTCCATCCACCAGCACAACAATGGTGTCCACTTGGTGCAAAACGCTGATCATGTGAGTCACAAGAACACGAGTCTGAATAAAGAGGGACCAGTTACAATTGTTCTGGTGTTCCCCTGTTTACATGAATTGTTCAAATTAACTGTCTTCTAAGAGGACATCCTCAGAGCTGTAACATTTGCTAACATGGGAATAGTTTTGATATTTGTTCCTGTCACTTCTGAGTGTCTCTTTGTCAAAGTTTATCTTTGCAGCATGGCTTTGTAAGTGGAAAACTAAGGAGAAAAGCATGGAGAAAAAAAGAAAAAAAACCTGTGTGGAAAATCATGAGTGGAGAGGTGAACCAACTTGTTCTGTGTCATGCATGGCATAAAAAAGCAAAGATGGGAACTGATGCCTGACTTTCCAGATTAGCACCACGTAGGGGGACCTTTTGCAGGGCTCAGTGATGAGTCCCATGTTGTTGATTCTACTCAGACTGAAGCTCCTAAGGAGGATGATGATAACTAGGGAGTCTATCATGTTCATTGTCATTGATGTCAGTATTCCAGAAAGAAATTTGTGTCTGAAAACTTCTTCAGACTGAAAAAAAGAGGTGCCCTGTCATCCCTTCTTATGTATCCACATTTATCATCTGTATGGTGTGACAGCAGAGAAATACTAAGGTATACCAATGCAATGAAATGCAAAGAAGAGAGGAGGTCTAAGGTGTATCTTAAGACTGAAATTTAAGTGATGAACAGTTGGATGATGAGAACTATAAAGGTGCTGCCATCAAGAATGATGAGATGAGATACTATGATAAAGTGAAGAGAGTAGACACTTTTTCCAAACTATACTAGAAGCAAATCCCAAAGCAGGAAAAATCTAATGTTGACAGAAGACCTTAGAACAACAGCTTTGTTGTAGGAGTAAGGTTGGAATTAGGCATGTGGTTTGAGTGAAGATAAAGGTGGTCTTTCAGAAGAACCTAACCTTTCAGTCTTCCTTCTCCTAGCTGAAATTCACTGCAAGACTTCTCTGCAATCTATGCAGCATGTTGGTTACCCATGCCACTAACTAGTTTTGCCACTAGCATAAATAAGTAAAAAAAAAAACAAAACAGTGTTTGATAAAGGAAGTCACATGACTGGAAACATTTGTGAGGTCTTTATGACTGGATACTTTTTGATGTCTTTTACAGTTCAGAATTTATAACAAACCTTATCCTTCAGTAAACCATTGGGTCCAAGAACATGTTCAAAAATGTGCTGTCCAACGTGGGCATCAACGGCAGAGAGGGGATCATCTAGTAGATAAATGGAAGACCTTTGGTACACAGCACGAGCGAGGCTTACTCTTTGTTTCTGTCCTCCAGATATATTTATTCCCTGTAAAAATGCATTGATAATGCTTATTACTATGCTATGGCATAATTATCAACTTGTGACTCCTTTTACACTGAGGTTTTATGAGTTGCTTATTATTAAACGACGGTCTCTTTCTCTCCTCTCCCTCCCTCCCACCACACTGGGCTCCTGAGATGCTGAAGCAGAGGCCTCTTCTCTTGAGAAACTCCAGTCTCCTGCAAAAGACCTGGATTTGTTTACTGTGTCTGACGCATCTCTCATATCTCTAGTTAGCCTGACTGTTAAGAGGTGGGCTTGAGACCCCTTTAAATTATAGCCCAGCTTTTCAGAAATTCCTGAGTACTTGCCCTTGCAAGTTAATTTCTTTCTTGGTGTTTTAAGCAGGACATCCAAAGTTGAAGTTAATAATGTTTTGGTAACTTTTCCATAAAGTTACCTTCTCGCCTATTTCACTCTTCTGCCCTGCAGGGAAGCTCTCCAAGTCAGGTTGCAATGCACAAGCATCAACTACTCTATTAAACCATGTTTCATCCATCTCCTTCCCAAAGAGAATATTATCTTCCACTGAAGCATTCTGTATCCAGGCTTGCTGGGGGACATAAGCAGCTGTGCCCTACAAAAACAGAAATAGAAGAATGTTATCAATCTCTTTTTCATAAGTACAACTTGATACTGTGTGAATCTGTCTTTGAAGAAACAACTTCCCAATTACCTTTATGGAAATATGCAATGACCATCACCACTGAGAGGCCTCAGA
Source organism: Gallus gallus (assembly GCF_016699485.2). Classification (NCBI taxonomy): domain Eukaryota; kingdom Metazoa; phylum Chordata; class Aves; order Galliformes; family Phasianidae; genus Gallus; species Gallus gallus. The sequence goes on from NC_052545.1 coordinate 7,715,349, forward strand.
GTGCTTTGCAAAATAAAAGTGTCCTCACCCTGCTCTTTTACAGAGGAAGAAACAGATGCAAGTGACGTGACTTACCACAATGCCACTATGCCTCACTGTCAGCTTGGGAAATGGAACTGGATCTCCAAAGTCCTGTTCCAGTTCCCAGTCCTAAGAGCCAGGCTCATTAGAGAACTCTTAAGCACTTCTCAGTGATTAAATGTAGGCTGCTATGCTATAGCCTTTGTTAACATTCAGGAGTGAGTTTTCATCAAGTACGTGATGCCTTAGCTTATGCCTCACTGTTCTTGAATATAGCCTAATTAAAAGCAAATGCTCAAGGAAAAATTTACCTTCATAGTCACACAGCCATCCATCTTTTCCAGGTCACCAAGTAATGCTGACAGCAAGGAGGACTTTCCAGCACCCACTTGGCCAACTACAGCAAGCAAGGAGCCTTGTGGTACAGTAAGATCTATCCTATAGAGAGATAAGACACCCCCCGCCCCCCTCCTGATTACTCTGACCACTTTTTAAATACACTTCCTAAAAGAAAACAAGCAAAATTATTGCTGTCACGATGCAGCAGTAAAAAAAATACATGCTTCTAATTTTATATAACTTCACAAGGTTACTCTTTTTGTTATGCTAATACTTTTCAGTAGCACAGGATTCATCCCTTCAGAGGTATGTTCAGCCAGAAAGTCTTTGCCTGTATCTGTGTTTGAATTTCAAACCAAGATCGAAGACACAGACTCCCACTCTGGATACAGACTAACCCAAAGTACTGGATAGTATTTCTTCTCTAAAACTGCAGTGCCTTTTGAAATAAGCATGTAGCAACTCTACACCACCAATTCCACTTCTTTTACTTAAATTAATCTAATTCCACATTTCAACGAATAATTGTGTAAGTATATTGTGTCTATGTATTAAGGCAATATCTAGATATGGAGAACTTCCTGTTTCTGTGCTCTCATTAAGATAGGAATAGAAGAAAGAATCCATTTTATCTGACTTAATAATTGTCAGGATTGAATGTGAAATATGAAGCAGACTCAGAAACCTCTACGTATTCTACACTGCTTTCACTTTGGGCCCTGAAGAATTCATTCATTCAGCTCCTACTCTGACCTACAGAGCTGAGCAGACTAAGCTTAAAACTGTACCTTCTAAGACAAGGAGAAGTGTCTTTGCTCCAGCAGAAAGTTCCATTTCTTATGATGATACTTGCCTGCACTAAAATAGGAGAAACAGAACATTCGTGAATTCAAAGGTAACTACAGAAAACATCCCTATGTTTCAGTACGTACTTAGAAGGAAGGGGCTCATTCAGTCAAAGGAAGGGGCTGATTACCAGACTAGATTTCATTGTTAGAAATTACTATGCCTCAGAAACAAAATGATGGTAAGGGGCAAATAATTTTCTCTCCTGGCTATGGCAGGTACCGTAATGGAAGCTGAACAATGGTAGCTATTCCTCTTGTAATACAGCAATACTAACACAAAAGCTCACCACAGTCAGAAGTGTGTCTGTTTGAGCTTTCAGGATTCAGTTCTTCCAGATTCAGAAAAGCTGCTAAGCGTTTTAAAGAAACTTTGGCCTGAAATGAAGAAGCACACAAACGCTACGATTTAGAATAGAAAGGGAACTACGACTAAAAGACTCAACCTGCAAATCCACTGAAGACTGTTGACGAGGTGCTGCGTTGCAGGTGCTGTAGGCTTAGATGGACAAATGCAGCTCTTCCCTAAGTTAATTGCCTTTACTTAGCTCATCAAAAAGTTTTTGTTCTTCCATGTGTTTTTTTCTTCTGTTCACATGTTTGATATTGGTGCTTTTTCCTCCAAATTCATCTTGCAGTTTTTTTAGCAATTGCTTCTGTATATGAAGTCATGACAGCCTTCTTGTGGTGCAAAAGAGAAGTGCAATTTCCCAATTTCTCACTGAAAAATGACTTGTTTTTATCTCTGGTTTGGCCTAGCAAGGTTTCCCTGATCTGCCATGGAGCTTTTTTCCCCCTCTGCTCTGATCTCTGCAATTAACAGTGGAACTAGAAGCCCATCTCTGGTCTACTGTTGCTTGTGTTATAAGACTAACGGGTAATTAATGCTTCCAGGAGAAGTGAAGCACAGATACTGCCCAATGGAAAAAGCATTAGAACCCTGCCTCACACAACTTGATGCTTATAAGGCCCTGAAAGATTTAAGAACTAGTCCTGGGGACTATTTTGTCAACATATGGAGCCTTTCTGAAAAACAGCACTTGAAAAATACCTTCAGCTGCAAGTCCTTGCACTTCACTGGTTCAAAATGGCAATTAAATAGCTGACCTGAGTCTCAAAGCCATTAAGACATTCCTACCTTTACCTTTTAATGGTGATATGTAAAAAAAAAACACTTGTAGCCAAAGAAAAAGAAACATAGCCTGCAATTAACCTGGACAGCAGCATTTATGGAGAATGGCAGGAATGAGTGCGCGGTGTTGAGAATGTTGATCAATGTTAAAGATACAAAGGCCTTCTGAGCATCCAGGACGTGTGTGTTATCCACCAGTGTGTAGACAGCAAACATGACAAATGCAATCTGGAAGGGAGCAAAGCAAAACCAAACCATTTACTTCAGACAAGGAAAAGAGAATGATTCATAGTTGGGAGATCCCTTTCTAAATACTCTGGAAATCATTTAGTTGAACCTAGGCTATCATCCATATACATTATACTGCTGTCCTGCTAATATCACAGGCATGGTCTGGCATGTTGGTGATAAAACCAAGTCTGATCATTTGATGTTTGTTCTGCTTTAAGGAAGTTTTGGCGCTGCAATTGCAGTAAGATGAGAACATGGCCATCTTCCATTAAAAGCATGTATGGCTGGCCAGCAACAGTATAAGCAAAAGTGTCTTGTGCTGGTACTGACTGCATTATGAGCTCTGTGTAGCTGGAGGTCTCCAGGTGGTTTTTACAAAGCAGGCTTCATCTGCTTGGAGCACATCACGAGACAAGGTGATATGTTCACAGAACTGTTCGGACAGTAAAAGTCTGTGTGGCTGATTGACTGGGGCTCAGCTCCTCCTGTGAGACCACCAGCTGCTCCACACAGATATTATCTTTATCAGTCCAACAGGAAAAAACTGTCCAGACAGTATCACAAAGAGAAGTGGAAGTAACAGTGTATGTTTTGTGTAGGAAGATGAACCACTCACCAGGAAAGTTGATGAATGGAAAGAAGCTAGAGATGCTGAAAAGAGAATCTGAGATCTTTTTAGTGCCTGAAGTTCTTGCTTCCGGATAGCATGTACTTTCTCCATGAAAGTTTTTTCCCAACCGTAGAGCTTGATTACTTTAATGTCACTAAGAATGGCATTGGTAAGTGTGGCCCGCTCATCTTTATGCTTCATCTGGGCCTCCTGTAATAATGAGTTTTGCTATTTAATAGATTGAATATATAACTGTGCAATTATTCTGAAAAAATAAACCACACCTTAATCCTGCCTATGAGCTCTGAATAAATTTCCCTGCAGTTGAACTGTGTATACTCTTGCTTGTAAATCTTTGAGGCTGGGAGACATTTTGCTTTTCTTCTTTAGAGCATTGTTTTTACTGGCAATACATACAAAACCAGAAAAGGTCAGCAAACACAAAGTAAAAGAAGTAAAAAGCAGATGAGCTTGCTCTAAACCTCAAGTAACTTTGTAGGCTTTGAATTCTCCTAGGTTACTTTAGAGAGACGTAGCCATTGTGAATAATATATATTAGCCCATCACTTAAAACCAAATGACAGTGATACCCACCAGTGCATAGCTTAACAACTCGCCTATTGTACTCATCAGCCTTCGATTTTTTCTGTAGCCCTGGGTTACATGTAATCCTTCCCTAGGAGAGCATGGTGGCCTTTAACTTAGATTGTAAAGCTGAATCCTAGCATAATTCATGTTAGCAAAAAACTTCATTTTTATGAAGCAAAATGTACCTGGAAATGACTCCTCTTCTTGGTGATCATAAAATTCAGAGGCAAAAGAAAAAGGAATACAGCAATTGAAGCCAAGGCTGATGGCCCAAGGAGCTGCCAGGAGAGAAAAGGAAAATGTAGGAACTTATGTTTTTACTAGAAATGACAGTCCTCCATTCCCTCTTGTTTGCATTCCTTCTTTGAAACCTATGATTAACATCCCTGAAGTCTAAGGCTTTTCTCTAGTCCAGCCTTTGCCCTTCTTGGGAGTTGAGCTGCGTAAACACTGTGGGATGTTAATTCTCCAAGCAGGGTAACTCCTGTCATCATACTCTGCTGAATTTATTTGCTTTCCTTTTAGGAACTGGATTAGTGCTGAGAAAGATCCAGAAGCACGCTTGGTGGTTCAAGTCATTTGCTTCCCACCTGCTCTTGGAATTATTAAGGAGGACATCTTGTAGCTGGCATATGGAAGTGACACCAAACAGAAACAGGGTTTGTTTAGAAAACAAACTATTCTTGCAACATAAATAACTAAGTTTGCCTGAATTTATAATAACTAGTGAGATTAAAGGGCAGTCATTGAGTACAGTGCCACATACTCTTGGACAGCTCTTGAGTTCGTAACTCGCACACCAAAACAGAGAGCTTGTTTCTTGTAGTTTAGTCACATCTCTGCAGACAGCTTGCATTTGCTAGAAATGTGAGTGCTGGTATACAGACAGACAAATGTATTCCTTACACAGTGGTCTATAAACACTAGCAAACAAAGTGTTAATTACTTTTAAATAACAGAAAAACTTAAAGCAATCTGCAGGTTGCCACTGAAAACTCTCACATAACTCAAAGTATATACAAGCATGTTCAGCTTGGCAACATCACTAGAAAGGGCTGATGGACTTTCAACTGCTTATACCATGGCTACCAATTTACTTTCCAGGGTCATGGTACTCCTCAGGCACTGAGCACTAGTCCATCCTACCTAGCAGAGGAAGGTCTCAAAGGCCTCTGGAACGCTCTTAGAAATTGTCTCTACTGCCACTCTGTAGTAGTACTCTACTTCCACTCTGCATGCTGCCAAAAACAGGCGAAGAAATATGACCTTATCCTACTGAGAAAATACCATACATTGAATTAGAGGAAAAAGGGATCTTTCAGATTAGCATCGTTTATTCTAATTCGGGTTTTGCTCTGTCCTTGCAAAACTCCTTGATATCTATGGAATTCAGCATATTCAATACTCTTTGAATGTCATATAACTTTGCTTCCATTTCTTTCAGTGATCTTATGATAACAAACCTTCAGGATGAAGTATATCAAGTTGTTACTATTGACCATTTTTCTTTATGTTACTATGCAGAAGAGCTGCGACTGGACCTAGAGCTTGCAGTGGGCCACTACATTTTGACTGGAATGAGAGCAGGCAAAGGAAAATCGCAGGTAGAAGTTTATCAGCCAGCTCAGAAAAATTTTAATCACAATTTTTTTCTCTAAAAGAGACTGAATATACTGAATATACAGGTAGGAAGATAGATAAGGATCAGGAAGAGACTCTGTAAAGACTCTATACTAACAAAAATAACTTCTGACAATAGAAGTCAATTTTCCATGCTACACAGCTAAGAAAAGCATGGCAATTTCAGGTTGTTCAGACCAGCAAAACTCTTAAGATGAATTTTAAAAACTCTTTTTTCCTTTGATAGCTAGAATGGAAATCGATTGCTATGTACTGTCATCATATTTTACCTGCCACAAGAAGACAAAGCAGATGATAATCCGAATAGGAGCAAGCCACGTTCCATTAAAATAGATAATGAGATCCATTAGCTTCTGGACATCAACAGATACCAGATTAACAATTTCACCTACTGTTACTGCTTTCCTTGATGCATTTGACATGGTTAGGATCTAAACAGGGTAGAGAAGGAAGTATAAGTCAGACAACAGCTTTGATCCAAAAATCAAAGAACTTTCTTTTCCTTATAAAGACAAAAAAAGGTCAAATCCTAGATACTGAAAATGTGCTGATGCCTGAAATATGTGACTTCACTTGAGGATGAAAAATTTACTCCCTTTCCCAACTATAATCTACAGCATAACAAAGCTTCTCTTTCCTTTTCTTGTCCTTCCCTTCACAGATAAGATCTGAAAAAAAAAAAACAGTAAAATACCTCACACACTGTTCGGAGATAAATATAGCACAGAATTACATTCTAGAAGTAAATCTCTAATAACATATTCCCTGATATTGTTGAGAACAATGTAACAACATCACAATTACTAAGGTTAGGCTAGAAAAAAAATGAAGTTGAAAAGGAAGCTTACAGACTCACCTTCCTGTATACAAGCCCTGTTACTGCAGTTTTCAGTCTCAGACCCAGAACAAGACACATGTACATATATCGTTGTTCAAATAGAGTCTGGAGGCAAGCTAAAAGAACCAGAATGAAGGCATAGAAATAACCATGCCAGCTAGGGGCTTCTTGGTCTTCAATGAACTCAAGGAAAAGGCTGCAAGACAGGAGCACAATATTGATTAATCTATGTAGAAATGATTCAATGTCAGAAATAAAGTAACACCAGCGATTTTTCTGTATTCTCTAGCTGACCTTTGTCAGTAAAATAGTAGAAGAGATGGGAAAACTGCTAGGTATCCTGTGTCTGCAATATCTTGTTTTTTGACATTTAGCCACTCTTGGTTTTGAAGTAATCTCTGATCTATCTCAGCATCTTCTGAGATGTGATTTTTCTATGTGAAAGATGGCTCCTGGATTCTGTGAATTTGTCAGATATATGCAAATAAGGAGTGAGAATCTAAGGAAGTCATTGAAATTGATGACTGAGAAGTGTTTCTGCCCTTGAAAATATATTGCAATGCAGGTTTGTGTTGTACCAACATAATCCACAAAGCGTAACCACCAACTAACTGAAGATGCTACTTAAGATGTGTAGGATGCTCAGCTATATGCTTTATAATTAGTCAAGGAACATAGAGCCATGAGTCTACAGCAAACTGCTGACAGCCTGTGCAATGTATGCAGTACACAGAACTACCAAATAATGCTTACTCCTGTTAGAGCAAAGTTGTCACAAACCGTAGGGCAACTGGTCCTTTCCACATAGCAGTAAAGAAAATGTACACAGCTCTAGAAAGTAACACTGATTTGACTGTGGGCTTAGCATAGATGGTAATCCAGCTCCTTTCAACAGCAATCAGAGACTGCAAAGGCTAAGAGTCTGTTTATCTACTTCTGTGAGTGCTGACATATATTTCTCTGGGTGAGCTCATGCATGCAGCAGTCTTATACATGTGGTGTTTCCTTTGGGAAATAAATTCTAAATAGGCACATACCTCAGTATCTTTGGGATGGAGAACAAGAAGACATCACAGATAACTAAGCAGAGGGTGCTCAGTAGGAAATAGATTCCAAACATGCTCCAAAATGCTTGTAGCAGTGGCCCACTCTGACTGTGCTCTGACTGCAGTAGAACCTCTGTCTCTTCAGCTTCTGCAGTATCAGTTCCAATTTTCCAACTCTTTTTAAAAGTAGCAGACTCCATTTTTCTAAAGAAAGAAACAATGGAAAAGCTAGCTGTAACTGAAAAAAAATGCATCCTATGTTTTCAAAAAATTAAATCTCTCAGACTGGATCTCATGCCATGTCCAGTAAAAATGCAGTTCAAAAAACGATCCCTCTCATTAAAAAAAACTACAGAACCAAGCTTCTAGGAATTAAAAGATGTTGTCCAGCGTATTTCAACACTTAGGTTTTGCAAAGAAAAAACCCCTCACTGTTTACACACTGAATAGAGAAGACTCCCATGTTTTTGTAACAGTTGACATAAAATCTGAGTAACTATATTTTTCTTCTTGTTTAATAGACAGATAATTCAGTAGCATTGAATTTTTCAAACATTCCTTTGTCTAGATGGACAGGATGCTTCTATCTGTGTTGGAAGCACCAGCAAAGCTCACACAGAGAACCTGAACATGTACTGTTTGGCTACTGTGGTGGAAGTCTTGTACCTGGAGACATTCAAGCTCAGGCTGGACTGGGCTCTGAGCAACCTGATCTAACTGGAGATGTCCCTTTTTGTTCCAGGGGAGTTGGACTAAATGACCTTTAAAGGTCCCTTCCAACTCAAAATGATTCTATGATTTTGTGGTCTATCCCTCTGTGGGGAATGGAGGAGCTTCAAGTCTGTTCAGAGATGGCATATCAGCCCCTGCGGGCATATTTGTTTATAGCATCTAAAGGAGGGAGAAGCTGCCCAGCAGAATCCATGACACGCTTTCTAGATTAAGTACTCACTGCTTTGTTCTGTTGTTATACTTCTTCCACTCCCTCTCAGCCCAGGCAACAATTTCTTCAGAGGAGTCCTCTTTCCTCACTGACCACAGATCATCCACCCCCAAAGACTGCCGACAGCCTTTCCAGACAAGCCTGGAAAACACAGACAGCCATTAAGTAAGCACAGAAGTATTTGTTGTGCATGTAATATTTTCAAAACAGATGGGCCTTAATTTAGGGCTCCACAGTGAATTCTGTAAATACTACTTAGGAATATCCTTCCCCTGAATACATATGAATATTTAGGAACAGCTGTTTTACTTCAAATCCCTATGCTGTCTTCTGTCAGCATAATTATTATTTGCAAGTAAGCCCTAATTCTAATTTTAGTTGATACTGACAGTTGGGTCTCGGGCAGAGGGGGACAAAGTTCTTTTTAACTTTATCTGTGGCTAAGTGAAACAGAGGAGGCATTACCATAGCTGACATAAGGTCCAAGGTATGTAATCTCTGGACAGGTAGCTAGAAGTGAGGAATTATCTGGAATCACAAATTCGTGTTTTAAACTACTTTGAGAAAAATAAGCTCAATTTTATAATTGGATCTTGTGAGAACGCCTCAAGTCCCCAGAGAAGGAATTTAAAACCTCACTACATAAGTTAACCTGCGAGCAGAGCAGAGATGTTTCAACTGCTTCTCATCTACACCCTCTCTTATGCTGTGGGTTTTTTTGTTTGGTTGGTTGGTTTTTTTTGTTTTTTGTTTTTTTTATCCTGATATTATAGCAAACCCATGTCTTTTCTGTGTTTTCTTACCCAGAGAACCACCAGTATGTGATTTTGGACAGAAAAGAGCTGCTGGCTTCTGGACACTGATTCTGATGGGAGGAAAAACATGGATGATATTTATATGGAGAAAAGGGAACATGTCATATGATATCCCTTCTGCGCTTTTCCGAGAGAAACAAACAAAAGGCTACCTAGCCCCCACTCCTTGCCTCTGACAGCCTAAGTGTATTGTGAGGGATCAATGGGACTTTGGAGAATTAGACTTCGAATAATGTCTCCAAATACCATCCTTCATATCCAAAGACAGTTACTTTCTGAAGCACATAATTCTGCCATACGTGTACCTCCGATAGAGGAATGTACTGATTTACTGAAGGCCACGCAGAAGCAAAATAAGCCCTATATGCTGGTTTCAATGAAAACAAGCAAGAGTGTGGATAGGTCACTAGTTTTTCAAAACACAGAGAGAGAGACGGAGTTGTTATCCCCAGATCTGCTGGTTACCTTTTAATACCATTGGCCTTTATACAGAATGATGTATTTTGCATCTCCCAGATAATCATGTTCCTGTGTACCCCCAGAACTTTAAACTTGCTTGAGCAGTGAAGCAAAGCATTATGAAAAGCTACATTATACTTACAGAACTGTTGACAGCTTTAGAGAAGAAGGGAGGGTGATCAACTAAGCAGAATAACACAAGTTCACCAAGCACCAGGCTAGCATAAAGGTAAGTGGCAACATGGTGGAAAAAGTCTTCCAAGAACCCCTAAGAAACAGAATACTGCTGAGAATGTGGTAAAAATTCTTCACATGAAATCAGTGGGAAAAGATGGCTTCTCCGTACGCTACAAGCCATAAGCTCTGAGTTTTTGTTTGAAGCATGGCGTTTATTTTTTGTACTTGCATTTATTTAAATTATAGTTGTGTAGCTATTGAAATAGGTAACTGCTAGAACTGGAACACCAGAAACTGCTGAATAATGGACTCATTTATCATTTATAGTAATGCTTTATCATGAGACTTCACAGCATACTTAAGTCAGATGTCTACATTGCATAATTGTTCAGAGAACTTGTGGTGTTTCAGTGCATAGGTTGTGCTCACATAGTGGAATAAGTCACTGACAGAATGTAACAGCGTTTACATTCATTTGCTTTTATTCATATGTGAAATCTGATGAACACTCAGAAAACCATGCTCTGTCTGTACTGAAAGGGATAACATGAGTACAGATCAGAGTCACTGATCATTTTTCTCAGCACAGACATTAAGAAAGGAATTCAGTTCTTCACCTTGCTATCAATGAGGCAAAAAGAACCATATTGTTCAGAGCCTTCATACCCTTTCATGTTAAAGATACATGATTTCACTTACTCTTTCCAGGCCACGTTGGATTTTGGAACTAAACATCACAAGTGCAGACAAGAATGTGAGCAGCCAGTAAATCAACATGATGCCTGAAGACTGGATGCCCATCATTCTTTCTACTTGGGTAAGGAACATGGCGAGGATCTGTGAGGAAGCAGAAATACCTCCAGGTAAATAGCTGGTAGTGAAATGCCAAACATTACTATCAAGTTAATGGACACAATAAAGCAAAATCAGTTTCTTGCCCAAATATTTCAAGATGCTTATTTTAAGGCTAAAACTGAATGTATTATGAGCAGTTTGCACTGCAGAATGTCACTACTGAAAGAGCAAGTAATAAAACCACAACTGGGCCAACAGGCTGGAAGGCTCTAGGCTATGAAGGTGCCATGACAGAAGGGGAGGATAGGCACTTAGTCAAAAAAAAAAATCCCATCTCATTCATTAAGTGACAACCATTCTAACTAACATACTGTGGCTGTGGGAAACTGGATCTTGTCCTGTTGTTATAGAACCTCCTTCTAAATATTATTGCTGCTTTGGCTCTTGTGAGGTATACGCAACCCACAGAGCCATGTAATGTAGCTGTCTCAACTCTTATCCCCTGCTGCTTCATGCAGCAAAAACTCACAGAGCATTACTCCAGCCTTGTATTCCCCATCAGCTATCTTTGTGCTCAAAGACACTAAAAAACATGGGAAATACCAGAAGTGTCCCCACAGGGCTAAGCTGGGCCACACACAGACAGGACAAAAGAAGAATTACCATTGTGATCCCCAACACTGCAGGGCTAATGAAGAATGCTGGAGGCCGAGGGATTCCTTGGCTTATTTCCCATAGTACAAAGAAGACATTAGAAAAACACAGTATTACCAGGAGGAATCCAAGGACCTGGGGCAGAGACAGCAAAAACACGTTGGAATGAAGTAAAAAGAATGAAGTAGGCTAGGCCAGCCTACTGAAATGACTGCTCCAAGAAGGCTGGGCTGTGAGACTGAAGACTAACAGAGCAGGTTTGAGGCAGAGAGCATTATGGGAAGCAGCAGGAAACTGTGGAGCTACAAGGGAAAAGATCTCACAGTAGTTATTCATAAAGATTTACTTGATTTGTACTGATGTGACTTTTACCTGAGTGAATAAATGTCAATACAAACACAGAGATGGATCATCAGAAAAGAGTTAATGATTTATAAAAATTAAATTATGCATCAAAGTTGCAGTAACGTTAGGATCAAATCCCATCCTCCACTTTTACCATTTTGATTTTGAAGATGTGAGACATCCTGATGTAGCCTTTGTTTTTGTGTTGAAGATACAAGTAGTAGAAGGGAAAACAGATCCACAGATAGGCACAGGGTATCCAAGAAAGGACTGTGTTCTCAAAGCACCAGGTAAATCTTGGGCTGTCAGTGTACCACGTCTGGTTCCAGTCCTGTCACAGAACCAACACAGAAGCGAAACAGTAATGCTAATGTATGCAGAATTTCACCAGCCAATGCAAATTGCTCACAGTCCAACTGAGATGATGTTAAAGAAACTTGATGTAGAGTTTCAAGTGTGAAGAGCATTTGGCAACAGAGAGTGCTGCTGGAGAAGATGCCACAGGAGAGGGATCAGCAGCATTCTGCAGGGAATGGAAATGGAAAGAGGAAAAAAAAAGGATTGAAAAGTGCCAGAGAAAATGAATCATCTATCAGAACTAAGGAGGAAAAAAAAGAGAGAAAGAGGAGATTTGAGTTACTGAATGTGGAGTGAGAAAAAATAATTTTGGAATCAAAAAGATTATTAGCATTTGGGAACGGTCAGTAGAGAACAGCTGGTGCAAAAGATAAGGAGAAGTGTCCTGGATCATCAACTGCATCACAACTGCATTTCCCCAGCTGTCTTTACAATCCAATAATAACTTCTCTGACCGGGGGCGATCAGTCTGATGCCGAAGCTTGGGCAGCCCGGCAGAAAGCTCGGCCCGCAGCAATTCTGGCAAAGAAGGCGGGGTAGTTGGATCGCTGTCGTTGCTTTGGTAAAACAGGTCCGCGTGGCAGCGCCGGGCCGGGGCTGGGCTCCAGCTCGAGTCAGCGCTGCCCAGGCCGCCGGCGGGGCCCTCACTCACCCACAGCCCGGCCGAGCCCTCCCGGGAGCCGCACAGCCGGCCCGCCGCCATGGCGCCCGCAGAATCGCGCCGAGCGGCCCCGCGCCCGTCTGCCCCGACGCCCGGTGCCACGGGGTGCCCGCGACGGCGCCTCAGCGCGGGCGGGAAAGCCGCGTCCTGAGGGGAAAACGGCGGAGAGCCCCGTGCCGCCTGGAGCGAGGGGAGCTGCGCGCCGGGGTAGCGAGCAAAGTCCGGCCGGGCGCTCCAGAGGGTGAAGGGGACGTCACTGGCCGCGGGGGCAGGAGGCGGAGGTACAGTTCAGGCTTGAGGGGCCGCGGCCGGGGCTCTCAGGGAGGCGCTTGGGTTTGTGCGGCCCGGAAGCGGCGGCGCTCTGAGTCGCGGGCTTCACCGCCACGGCCCCGGCCCACGGAGTGCACGCGGGGACATCCCGCTGCCTTCGGGCGCTGCTCGCCACGGCCCCGCTGCGGGATGGGGGCGGAGGTGTTGGCGGGCAGCGGGGCCTCCGGGCCGGCAGAGGGCAGCACCGGTCCCGCCGCGCCCCGTCCGGCCCTTCCGGCAGCGCGGCGCTGAGTCAGGTCGGTGTTGGCGGCATGCGGGCCTGGGTGGCCGTGCTGGGCTGCGCGCTGTGCTGCGCCTTGGTGCGGGGCTCCGAGGACATCGTGGTGGGCTGCGGCGGCTTCGTCAAGTCCGACGTGGAGATCAACTACTCCCTCATCGAGGTGGGCGCCGTCGCCGCCCCTCTCGCAGCGCCGCACCGCGGGACCCCCGCGCACCGCCGCGTGCAGCGCTGCCTCCCACTGCCCCTTCCCCTCCCGAGCTGCGGACGTGCGGCCCGGCGGGCTGACAGCTGGATGGGCCCCGTGCCCCGACTGCCGCAGCTCTGGGCTTGCTTGAGGCGCTTCTCATTTAAGCGCTCGCTGATTTCTCCCGAGCCCGGAGCTGAGCTCTGTGCCGCGGGTCCCCTGGCAGAGCGTAGTCCTGCAGTAAACCTTTGCCCTGTTACCTCCATTGCCGCTGGGGGACGCGCACCCTCTGCTGTGTAAAAGCACTTGGTTGGAGAACGCCTGGTTCCACTTTTGATCACATTTCTTAAAATATCTCTTCGTGTTATTTTATTTTGTTTTATAGATTAAGTTGTACACAAAGCATGGTACTCTCAAATACCAAACAGACTGTGCTCCAAACAACGGGTATTTCATGATTCCCCTCTATGATAAGGTAAGAAACCAAAATACTGCAGTGTCTCTTCTGCAGCGAAGGCACGAGCTGCTCTCATCAGAACAGCACGCGTTGCGAGGCATTTGGATCAGTGCATAGCTTTGTTACACTTGGATCCAACTTCCCTTCTTTTTGTTTTCTGTCTGTCATACAGTTATTCAGTTTCTCATTGGTAGTGTGGTGAGGAAGCCAGGTAGCTTCAGCTGTGGTGCTGTGCACGACACCAGGTGTCTGCAGTGTGAGGAGCTGTCATTACAGCTCACAGCTGTACGAATGCTGAAAGAGAAGTATAGGTCCTGGTGGTCTGAGTACAGATTAAACTTTCACTTATCTGCCAGAAGCAACAGCAGTAAATCTGCTGTATCTGTTTTGATATGACTGAATTGAAAAGAACTTCAGTGGCTCTAAAATAACAAAATTGGAAGCTTAGAATGTAGCAAGATTTTGGTGTTTGTTTGGACTGGAAAAATATTTACGTTCAAATTAGATACAAGCTGCCCTCAAGTGATCTGAGTGTTTTGCTCTTGTAAAGAATTGGTTAACTTGTGTTTTGGAAATAAATCCTTCCCTTCAAATGTGAGGACATAAGACACATCTTATCTCATTGCTTTCATTCTTAGGTCTCAGGGCCTTTTAATGGCCAAACTTCAAAACCTGTGTGGTGTCTGCTGATTTAAAGAGGATCTCTGTGCAGATTAATGCCTTTTTGGCACAGCGCTTTTAGTAGGATTGGAATTTTGTTATCTCATGTTTGGGCAGAATGTTTGAGTAGAACCACCCAGTGGGATCACTAAAGGCAGATTTAGAACACATCTGTTGAGGCAGGTAGAGAGATTTGAAAACTTTCTAACACTGAACAGCTTGTGCATGAGCCAGGTTTGATGTAGATGCAGTATAAATGTGATGCTACTTAATTCTTGCACTTAGCTGTCAGGACGCAAGCTCAACTTGGCAGATTGTCTGGGTAGATTCCGCTGCTTCTTTGAACACAGCATAATAGTAGGTGGAAGGAGAAGAGAATGGGGCTCTTGAGTCTTGTGTTACTCTCTGCAGCATGGTGCTTGTATTCTGACTTTTTTTTTCGTTCTCCAGTTAAATTGAATTCAGATCAGTGAAATCTGTTATTGCTTTTTTAATATATTTTTAGGGGGATTTCATTCTTAAAATTGAGCCTCCTCTGGGATGGAGTTTTGGTAAGTGTTCATATCTCTTCTTAAAATAGGACACTGTATTTGCAGTGTGGGACTTCAACTACTACTAGCTTGCAGTTGGCAGGGAAAATCACATGCTATTCAAAAGACAGAAACCCTATTTGGTTTTAATAAATATACTGACTGTACAGTAGAAAAATAGAGCTGTAAGGATACTGACGAAGTATCACATGAACTGATAAGAAATAATGTGTGTTTTTCATAAAAATGTCTTTAATGAGAGGGGGAAGGATTTTCAGCATCAGAATTTGTGGGTAGTTGGCTAAGATTAGGCTTCCAGAGCCCAACTAGTGTGCTTGAGCCAGTGCGTTTCTGGAAGAGTTTTGTAAAGCTGAAATAGAGTATCTGTGGATTCCTTTGTTGCTAACTGCCATGCTGTTTCATTGTTTTTCCCCTCTAGAACCGACCAGTGTAGACATCCATGTAGATGGCATTAATGACATTTGCACAAAGGGAGGCGATATTAACTTTGTGTTCACAGGGTTTTCTGTGAATGGAAAGGTTAGACTCCTTTATATTTATTTATTCTGTCTTATGTTAATTCTACCTTCAGAAAGACGTTCTACTTTAACTCTGCTAGTTATTTTTATCCACATGTGCACTGTTTTCTCTTCATTTTGACAGGTTCTTAGCAAAGGTCAGTCGTTAGGTCCTGCTGGAGTCCAGGTTGTACTGCGAAATGCTGGCAGCGATGTAAACTTACAAGCCACTGTTACCCAACCTGGAGGAAAGTGAGTGTGGGAATATGCACGTGTGCATGCCTCATCTGTTTGTTTACACAAGATTCTTTCTATTCTGCCATATTGATTGGGATTATAGAAGTTCTGAAACACACAAAGAATATGAATTGCTTTTCTGTAAACAGATGTTAAGGACTCTTAAGCAGCATCACCTTTTTCTTGCTTTACAGGTTTGCTTTCTTTAAAGTGCTTCCTGGCGAATATGAAATCTTTGCATCTCATCCCACCTGGATGCTGAAAGAGGTTAGAGCCTAAAAAAGTTCTGACAGACATGTTTAGTGAGGGTATATTGTCTAGACTTTATCAGCTCTGTGAGCAAGTTTGTGTGAGTGGTTAATGCAATTTTCCTAAATTTTTCTGAGGCTGGCAAGAAATTGCCTGGTGCAGGCCTAATTTGGAGCTAGTGGAACCAGCTGGGGGAGGACTGGTAATGAGCTCCTGCTTTACGTTTTCTAACCCTATACTTCTGTAGGAAATTGGAGGTTATAGCAGATGCTTTAATCCTTTCCTCTCAGATTGTTTGCTTTCTGAGCTTTGAAGTCCTGAGCAATTCCTGAATCAGTGAAACAGTAAAAACACCAAGATGTGACTGCAAAACAGCTTTAGCATCCTTCTGTTTTGAATAGCTGGTGGATTCTCTTTGAGTACTGCTATTCTGGGTTCTTCTATGTCTCATGTTGAATACTTAGCCTCTGTTTGTTATTTAGTGCTGTGAACAAGATTTACTATCTAGTTCTGATGCAAACGTACGTGCTTTGGTATTTCAGTCAAACACAGTGGTACGGGTGACCAGTTCTAATGCTTACGCTGCTAGCCCTCTGATTGTTGCCGGCTACAACGTGTCTGGGTCGGTAAGGAGTGATGGAGAACCAATGAAAGGGGTCATGTTCCTGCTTTTCTCCTCCTCAGTGACCAAAGAGGTAATGGTGTTTCAGAACCTTTTCAGTACAAGTATGGAGATAAGTGGAAAACAGCTAAATAGGTTTGTGTACTTGTAGTGCCCTGCTACTTACCTCTGTTCATCTTGAGCTTGGCTTATAGAAGACATAAACTGCACAACCTTTCCAGCTGTGTTTTTGTATTTGTTTATTTGTTTTCATTTTGTAACAAGGCCCTTGTAATACAACATTTGTGTATGTGTTCAATTTTCACATGATTTGAATGGAATTACACACTCGTGTAACACAATAGCTATCTGTTTAGAAGTTGGCAACATTGAGGCTTAAGGTCTTTGTATTTTTCAGACACATGAAATTAGAAGTTTATTTTAACTTCAACTCTTCTGATCTCTTTCCAGTATTGTTTTCTAGCAATTGGGTTTCAGTGCTCAGGTTGTTCAGGGGTGTAGAAAACTAAGACTTGAGCTGAAGCAGGCAACAAATGCAAAAAAAAAAAAAAAAAAAAAAAAAGTGGTTCTCAGCATATTATTGCTCTGTGTATCCACTGTGGGTCAGTAAGGTAAAGGGCTACAGTTCTAAGGCAGCACTTTTTCACTTGCATCTTTTTGCATATTGAATGTTGTTTGGTAAATATGTTCCCTCATGAGGATTACAGTCCACTGTTGCGAAAGATCAGCTTCTGGAAAAAGACTGAAGTTATTGCCAAACAAACTTTGAATTTCACTACACAGTAGCTGTAATGCTGTAATTTCCCTTCAACATAAGGGAATCTGATCTGAATCACTTTTTTGCCATCGTGATATGAAATCAAAGATCAACAGGTTCTGTTACCACCTTAAAAGTGTGTTATTTATGAAAAGACTGTGGAACATTTGGTGGTGTACTGTGGTTTAATATACAGAGTAGAGCTCTGTTCTGTAAAAATAACTTTGTCCTCAGAACTAAAATCAGTTAATGTTAAGAAATGCAGTGCAGTTCTAGGGTACTGGGGGATGTTGAGTTTCCCTGTTTTCTGTCCTCGTTATCATGAAGTTAGATATTGGTTGCTTTTTCTCTTTTACCTATGCAAGAATTGTAAGCTGCGCTGTCAAACCGTCTTTAAAATGGTTTTTGTATTTCCCATCCTTCATTCTCAGTATACCATTTTGAGTCTTACATGTCCCTGAATTATTTTCTGTGTTCTCTCATTTATTGTCACAGGATGTTGTGGGCTGCAATGTTTCTCCTGTGGATGGATTCCAGTCACGAGATGAGTCTCTCTCCTATTTGTGTAATGTTGTATCAAAAGAAGATGGATCTTTCAGCTTTCTTTCCCTTCCAAGTGGAAAATACACTGTGGTATGTTTGCTTATCCATTGAGTTGTTAACTTTTGCTTTCTTAGCTAGCTTATGTATAATTTTATAGCTACTAAAACAGAATTAGTTGAAATATTTTTAATAGGGTCAAGTAACTGGAAAAGGAGAATCCAACATAAAGCATTTGGAAGGGAAATAAATTGCTGTGTTACAACTCTGTGGTGTGATTTCTGAGGAAGGACTTGGTTATACATTACCTGAATACATTGGCCACTCACAGAACCACCCCTAGGGACTGATGGAAGGCTGAAAGCTTCAGCTGGCTGTGGCTATCCCACATCCTTTAAATTCCCTGTTTTCTTTTTGTTCATTCTCTTCATTTATGTCCAGGAAGCGTGATGAGAGCGTTGTTGTCTGTGTGATGCCTACAGTGATGGTCTTGCAGCCTCAACCTGTGTGAGCCAGAAGTGGGATCCAAGCTTGTCTCATTCCTTTAATCCTCTAGTGATCATATATTGTCTTATATAAACTCTCTGTAAGCTCTCACACAAGTACCAAGTGCCTTCTGAGTGGAGGGTTATTCTTCTGTTTTTTCATATAGTCCCATATGTATCCATCAGACATTCTTGAAGTACTGCCTTTATTTCTGTCTCTGTTACTCTGAGTTATTTTTCCAACAGGTTTGCAGCCCATTTGGCCGTTCATAGAGGTGTCTTTTAGTGATAAGAATGTGGAAAATGGTAAAGGAAAGGAGTTCTGATGTCATGGCTTCTTAGGAGTCAAAGCAATGTGTTCTCCTTTCAGATACCATTCTACAGAGGAGAAAGAATTACCTTTGATGTTGCGCCATCTAGATTGGACTTCTTTGTAGAACATGACAGCTTACAAATTGAGGTAAGAGAAATCATCTTGTTTGTGCCATTCATTCCTGTAAAAGTGTAACTGATGTTAACAGAAAGCAGATGAGCTGTGGAAAAACTTCTTTGGAAGAAGCTTAAAGAGATTTGTTACATACAGCCTCTTGCCAAGCAGGCAGGCGACAATATGTGGCATTATGCTTTATTTCCTATGCTTGTACCTTTCATTAGGAGGAAACAAAACAGGGAAAAGCTGTCTACTGTGTTCACTTTCCTGTCTGTGTTACAAACAGGCAATAACTTTTCCAATTGATTAACTTTACTCATTCACATTGTCATCTTTTCAAGAAGGACTTGGAAGTTTGTATGGTTTGCAGAATTTCTTGAGTAATATCATTATGATGTATGATTTGAGCCTTCTGAACGGTACCGATACAGATAGCTTGAGGATTGGTTCTTTCCCTTAGTGGGACAGTTAGCCTTGAGTTAGATGCATACTTTCATTGTGATTATCCTGGTGATTTTTTTTTCCCTACATCTAGAAATTGATTTCTTTTATGTGTGTGAGGTGAATAGCAGTCCATATTGACTGCTGTAGACATGTGAATGCTTTTGCTGGGTAAAGATTAACGTTAACTTCCTTTTCCATTTCAGCCTGTTTTCCATGTGATGGGTTTCTCTGTCACAGGCAGAGTGTTGAATGGTCCTGAAGGAGAAGGGGTTGCTGATGCCACTGTGACGTTAAACAATCAGATTAAAGGTATACAGTGATCTCGGTCTGTGTTGCTACAGGGAAGTGTTTAATAAGCTCAAGTACATGAGTAGTAGGGTATGCAATGGAATTAAACCTTCATGATAATACACTTCTTTTTTCATAATTTATTTGTAATATTACAGTGATTTTCATACAGTTGAGTAATTTTGTATATTTTCTGCCTTAGATGAGAGTATTAACTGTTCATTTGTTTTGTAGTAGAGAATGTCTTATAATTTCCTTTGAACATTCACCAAATTAGGAGTGTTGCTTTGCAATACAGAAATGAAGATTCATCTCTTAAGAAACGTAATAGTGTTTCATTGTTGTGCAGTTTAAATTAAAAGTAGTCTAAAGCAATGAATGCCCTTTGGTGCTTTTGACCCATAAAGATAGACAGTGAAAACATGCTCTGCTTTTTTTAACTCTTCACTTTATTTTCTTCCAGTAAAAACAAAAGCTGATGGATCTTTCCGTCTTGAGAACATAACAACAGGTACATACACAATTCATGCCAGGAAAGAGCATCTCTTCTTTGATACTATCACAGTGAAGATTGCACCAAATACCCCTCAGCTAGCAGACATCATTGCAACAGGGTAAGTGCCAGTGTCATGAAAATGTAAATTGGTACATGGACAGTGTCTTCAGAGGGGGCAGTCCTTTCTCATGTCATGCCTGATCTGGTGCACTGTTGTTTGTTAGGAGTTAAATGTTGCTCAAGAAATTCAAGGGAAATAGGACAGCGTAAGTGCAAAATTATGTTTTATCCACAGAGTTTTGCTCAGTACTGTTTATGCCTTAGAGAGCGCCCTTTTAATAATCTCTCCCTTGCAGGCAAAGGCTCTACGACCTGAGGGTATTGAGCAATTGTAGAACTGTATGTGAACCAAGAAAAGGAGAGTTTTGTTGTCACTGGTACTGCACTTCAGATACCCTCCTCTTGTGTGAGGGTGGAGTTGTGTAACTGTCTAATACAGTATTGTACCAAACCTCTTCCAAGAGGAATTGATTCCCATTCCTGTAGTAGTTCCAGAAGATAACAAAGTTTGCTTATCAAGAAAATTTTCAAACAAGTGTTTTTTATGAATTTTGTCAAACTGTTATATGTATTCTGATACTTGGCATTTATTTTAAAGATTCAGTGTGTGTGGCCAGATCTCAGTAATTCGTTTACCTGATGCAGTCAAACAGATCAATAAATACAAAGTAACCATGGTGTCTCAAGACAAGGACAAAGCATCAATGGTTACAACAGAAACTGACCCTCATGGAGCATTTTGTTTTAAAGCAAAATCTGGTGCATACATTGTTAAGGTAAGAGTGAGCTTCTTTTTCTTCACTGTAGGACTGTTGAGAGGTTTTAGAGGATTTAAATCATTTAATTCCTAAAATTTGAGAAGTTGATTGTAGATTTTCTTGGCCCTTTTCTCTTATTTGTGCTATTTAAACTACAACAGGCTTGTTTTTTTTTTTTTAATAAGCAGAAATTGTCATGCACCTTTCCCTTTATGCTTGTTTAAAAGGAGATCAACCCACTAAGATTGAACAGTTTTCTCTCCCTTCTCTATTTGTAATGTCCCTTAGGTTGCTTCTTATCTTCATATATTTTCCTGTAAATGAAACATGTGATGTGTGCCTTTTTTAGATGTGTCAGTGGCTCCTGAGATTACAGATCACTGCCGAACCACGGCACAACCACAGTGAACCTTGCATTGTAGAGGACAGTGCAGGCTGAGAGATAAGGAAGTGTACAGTTATGAGGTCTCTAACTGTCCTTCTAGATAAATGAAATAGCCTAATGTGAAAACTGGAGTAAATAGATCTCAAAGTGAAAGCTCATCCAGACTTTTGAAACTTACGTCATTTTCAGCTCAGACTTAATGCCATTCTTTGGAGGAATTTTGAAAAGCATATTTTGGAGGCTGGTTTTGCTGTGACTTATGGTTAAATACCCATTTTCTTATTTCTGATAAGTCAGTTGAACTCAGCAGAGTTGGGTGTATTTGGTATTTAAAAGCTGGTGATGTGCTGATGACCTGTGCTCTACAGGTAGTTATTCCAGAGGCTGAGACCAGAGCAGGATTGGCTTTGAAACCCAAAGTGTTCCCTGTTACTGTTACAGACAGACCGGTCATGGATGTGACCTTCTCTCAGTTTTTGGCATCAGTTTCGGGGAAGATCTCTTGTTTAGGTAAGGCGGTTTTGAAAGTGAAATGGAAATGGAGAACTTCAGCACTGCGTGTATGAATCAGTACGGTTTAAATCCACTTGCTTTAATACCACTTGTTGTGGTCAAGCCCCATCGACAGATGATTAAGTTAACTTCTAGATGGAAACAGGTCTTTTATCAAGAGACCTTACACCCTAGTGACTAAAGTTGGGATGAAGTTATGAACCTGTTTTTAATACTTGCTAGCAATAAGTTCTGACCTATTTCTCCCAGAATACAGTAAGTACCGGGAGCAAATGCTCCTGGCTGATGCTTGGCATCTTGTCCAACAATGTCAGAAATATTGTAAGTGAAAAATACATGCAAAGAAAATACAGTGCCTGTGAAATGGAGGATCAGGCTGTTGCCAGAAACTAGCAATCTCCATCCTCTTAATGTTTTCTCCTTACTTTAGTCAAATATTCCTCTCTCCTCTTGTGTCCTTGAGTACCCACTGATTTCAGCAGATGATGATTAGAATTTAACTCTTGTCATTTTTACCCCTTTTTCTCTCTGAGCCTTCTCAGATGTTTCTGGGCCCTGCCCTCTGCTGTGTGAGGTGGACCCAGGAGTTTAGTGCTGGCTTCTGGTTGTTGCTTCCCATTTAATACAAGAGCATGATAAACAGGATTAGACTTACTGAAGAATGTAACAAAGCACTAGTAAGGAGATGCTTAGAAAATAAGATTGATAGCTTGAATTGGTAATACACTCTGTTGTAAGAAGAGTAAGTGTTTTAAGCTTAGTACATGTGAAGCTTCCTTGGAGTTGGGGGTTTTGGAGGGAAGCCAGCTAGCCAGGATGCACTCATTTTCTGATGTCTTTTCTGTGCAGATGCTTGCGGTGATCTGGTGGTGATGTTACAGTCTGTGAGCCGCCAGGGTGAAAAACGTAACCTCCAGCTCTCTGGAAGCACAGACTCAGTAGCCTTCATGTTTGAAAATGTGCTACCTGGCAAATACAAAGGTAGGATAATAGGGTATTGCAGGAAGTCTTACCTGGCTCTCTAAACTTCGCTTATCATCTTCCATATGCCCAGTGTGGAGTTAGTGTCAAACTTGAAAAAGTTGGAAAAAATGCTGTATGCCCATGCATCGGGTTTTCTTAATATTGTCTGTTTAGCCATTTTTTTGGTGCTGATATTTATTTTTTATCTGACTTTGAAGATTATTGCCTGAGAAGTCAGTGTTATAGGGGCTTTTTACACCACAAAACCAGTTTTTATTCAAACAATTTTGCATTACTAAAAGCTTTCTGTGGTGTGTATTCTAGTAAGCATTGTACATGAAGACTGGTGCTGGAAGAATAAATCTCTGGAGGTGGAAATCATGGAGGAAGATGTTTCAGGAGTAGAATTCAGGCAGACTGGATATATGCTGAGGTGTTCCCTTTCTCATGCAATTACACTGGTATGTATATAACAAACATCCTCATGTTTTTTCATTAACATGTGTAGGTAGGTTGAATTGCACTTGGAATCAAAGCTTTCTCATGTCTGTAGGTGGTCTTGTAGCACAAAAACTCTTACGCTGAATGTGCTTTGAGATTTGTTTCTTAGATTTGGTGAAATGATCTTCTGCTCTTGGTTGCTATAAGAGAGAAGCATTCATATCCCATTAGGCAAAAACTATTTTCATTTTGTTGTTCAGTAGTTGCTAATAGTGAACTGTGTTGTGGCTTCACAGGAATTTTACCAGGATGGAAATGGACCAGAGAACGTTGGTGTTTATAACTTATCTAAAGGAGTTAATAGATTCTGTCTTTCAAAGCCAGGTAACAGCTCTAAAATATTACTTGAAAAAAGGAAAAGAACCATTCAGTCAAAGCTATTGGTAATTCAAACAGTCTGTTGTGGCTTCTGAGGTTTCAGCATATAAATTCTTTATTTTTTCTGTTTTAGTAGCCAAAGGCATTGGTCTTGGGCCAACTGAGAGCATGTTAAAATAAACTTGTTTGATCGGATTCTGTAGTTGGAACATAACTGATAAATAGAAGTTTCATTTCAATATAGGATTCCTGCAATATAGCTATTAATGGTACCACAGGATTATTTTATAATGTTTTAATGTTTCACATTTTTTTTTTTCACTTTGAATGTTTTAGAGCTAATTACTTGTTACTGCCCATTAACAGAACACTTAACCAGTGCATTTGGTTTTGATTCTGTTTTTAGCTTTGCATAGTTCACCCTTAGAGTCCATGGTTTCATTCACAATTCAGTAATGGAGTTTCAGTGGTGGCTCTTTAATCCAAGGCCATCAGCTGTGGAATTACAATAGATAACTTCTGACTTAGGTTTGCTATATTTGTAACTGTTTTTATGTGCCTCTTTGTTGAGGTGCCATGCTTTGTATCAGTGTCCATTAGAAAGTCAACTCAGCTTCCAGTAGTGATCTGACTGAAGAGATGAATTAATTTACTGTAGTCAAACTCTGGAATTCTTTCTGTACCTCAGGTCATGTGTAGTCTTCAGAATTCAGGCAGCACAGTAAGCTTTATTTCTTTATTTGTGTATCAGTGTATCATTCTTTGGCTTAATGTTTACAGGTGTGTACGAAGTAACCCCACGTTCCTGCCACCAGTTTGAACACGAGTATTACACTTACGACACGTAAGAGCAGAATCTGCTTTCAATCGTACACCTCTCAGTATGCTTTCATAAAGCTTCCTTCTGCTGCAGCTACTTTCTTTCAGTAATTCAGGACGGGTTGCTATGACTGGCTCTAACCAATAGAAGGAAGCTTTAGCAAAGTGTATCAGAAGTGTTTTCTTGCCCTTTAAAAAAGAAGAATGTGACTAAACGTGGGCTTTAAAGATGATTTTGCTGCTTCAGATGGATGTTTCAGTCTGCCTTCTGTCCATCTTTTTTGCTTTGTAACAAAGGAGAGAGATTTTAATGAAAAATGTTGATGGCTTGTAAGGGTTGAAATGCAAAAGATGGTATACTATGTCTTGTACCACTTGTACATCCCTGGTACCAGTGACTGTCTGTGGTGATGCTGCTCACCTCGGTTGTGCAGGCTGAATAGATATTCAGTGTATACCCTAATTACCAGTGGGCAGTGCGGATCTTCCCAAGTCAGCCATGTTTTATCATGTACGTCTTGGTTGTGATTTGGCAATGTGCTTAATGGCTTTGCTCCTATAAAGAGCCTTTCTGCTCCCTGACTGCTTCTAATTCCTTAACACAACAGGAAACAAATTCAGCATTAAAATATGATTCTTTTCTGCTGTGTTACTGAATTAAAAGTACTTCAAAGAGAGAGCTTCTAAATGTGAGCCGGCGCAAGCTGAATACATGGATTGAAAGAGGAACCCCTTTCTGCAGCAAAGTACTATTAGACCTGGGGCATCTTTGTGAACTATTCCTAGCATCGTTAGCTTGTGAATGTTCCTCTGATGTGTATAGAGAAATTGCACATATGAATTCAATCAAATCAACATCAGCTTGAGAGGAGATGGGAAGCACAAAGGAAGGAAGTTGTTTGGCCAATGCCATGCAGTAGTTGGGGTTTCACATCTGCAAAACGCCACCATCCCATTAGCATTACAGATTTGCTGTATAATGTATATATTGTGTTTTATAGAAGTCTCTCTGCTTATGGGTAGGAGTACCAAATCAGCTAAATAACATCCGATTATTTTCTTTAGGAGGGACCCTTAAGTTCTTCTCTTTGTTGCTTTGATTTACAGGTCCTCTCCTAGTATACTGACGCTCACTGCTGTTCGACACCATGTCCTTGGCACGATTGTAACAGATAAACTGATGGATGTGACTATTACCATTAAGTAAGAACAAAGAAATAATGTGGCTGTAAAAAGAGGAGGAAAGACATCCCTCTCATAAAGTTTTATTCTGGTTTTAATACCTCAGTGGCTACTCTGTAAGGGAATGGCACCCTATGCTGGACTGCAGGAGGTTTTTATGCCAAGCTGTTCTTTGAGTTCTTTGTAGACAGATAAACAATTCTCAGCCCTCGTTTTGTACATTGTCACTTGATTTCAGTATAGCTCCTTCCTACTTGTAGGTCATGGTAAAAAGAAATGATTTTCTGAGTGATTATGCATTTTAATGAACTGAAATTTCTGAATTCAGAAGGTATTATTTTCGTTTGCTCTGAGCTGCTTAGCACCAGGACTATTTTTTTCTTTTTTTATTACCTCAGAATAAGAATCTGCTGCTTTAGAGCATTGTTATTGATGCGGAGAGAGCTATAAGAGGAAAAGTATGCAGAGTGATTACACACTAATGTACCAGTTTATGTTTAGCTGAGCAGACAGCTCACTAGGAGGCACTGATTTGTGAATAGCTTTAATTGTGTGATGTGCCAGATCTGCCTGAAAGTGGGTGATAACAATGAGTGCTTTAATGCTTTCCTGATGTCCGCCTGCTCTGGACTAGAGGTTCTCAAACTTTGAGTGTAGAAAGCATCTTTGTAAAGAAACAGATTTCCTCAATAGCCCTTCCTTGAGTCCCTGAGCTTAATGAGCCCACAACTGCAACTGCTGGGTAACTACAGCAGCCAGATTAAAGAGACCCATTAGAATTTTAAAACTAATTTAGCTAATTTATATTTATCTCAAAAAAGATAAACTAGGATATGGGTTAGTACTGAAGCAGGAGGTGGAATTATCCTGATAATCTAAAGTGGTCTTAGGAAAAAATAATGGTAATCATTTCATTTCACTCCTTGTAGAGAATTTTGCAACATTTGGAATCAGTTTTTTAGTCTGTTGTAGACAAGACAGTAGATAAGGTACAAAGGATGGTTGGAGACTAGAAGAAATTGCTAGGAAAGACAATGTAACAACATCCATTGTTCCAAGTTGGTTTAAAGAAGGGGGATGAGATAAGCTTATCCAGCAATCTGTTCAGTAGACAGTGATAAGACAGCTGGATGGTTCAAAGGTGTAGGGCAGATAGGTTGGAACTCAGCACTTTTTCTGGGAATTGCCAACTGCTGCAAGTATTTGCTTGTGTCACAAGTCTTTTTCTTGTGTGCTCTATATCTGAGAGGTATGTTCTGAGGGAAGGTTCCTAGTACTGAAAAATAGAGATACCAGTCTTCTTGTTTATTTTGTATAACATCTTTTCTGCATTAAGCCTGTTCTCAGTTTTGAAATTTCTGCCTTTCATAGGTGACGACTTGGTTAAAGGTACTCTTGCAAACTGTTCCTTTGGCTTAAGAATTCGCTGCTCACTCTAACTTGTCACTGCTTCTGTGGGAGGTCATTGCCACTGCAGTAGAGCTGGAGTATGTTCCTTGTTGCAAAACTGAGACTCTACTTATGGCAAACTAAGTTAAGCTTAAGTTAGGGTGCTGGATTCTGCAAAATGGTTGAGTTGCAGCCACATGGGGGTTTTTTTGTTTGTTTTTTTTTAATGCTGGCTATGCATTTAGGTGCTGAGTTGTGGCAGAGGGAAGGAGGAGACAGCAGGACTTTAACTTCTTGAATGGTTATAGCATAATGTGGCAGAATATGTGAATATAGTGTGTTACAAGTAAGTCCTTTCTAACTAGGCCTGGTAGGTTACCGATAGCCCCTATGGTCAAGCAGTAACTGTTTGTTAAGAATGTGAAAGTTTTACTTATACTTGGAATAAAGAGCAGAATTGAAAGGAATAGCTTTAAAAAAAAAAAACAACAAAAAACTGGGATATATCTGCTGTTTTGTAAAGGCTATAATTAATGTATAAAACAGGATCTTTTCCCTTTGAATGAAATGAGCTTATTTTGTTATCTTTTGTATGTTTTCAGGTCATCTATTGACAGTGAACCTGCCTTAGTTTTAGGGCCATTGAAATCTGTGCAGGAGTTACGCAGGGAGCAGCAGCTGGCAGAAATTGAGACCCGCCGACAGGAGAGAGAAAAGAAGGGCCAAGAAGAGGAGGGAACAAAGCCACCAGTGCAGGAGATGGTGGAGGAACTTCAAGGACCATTTTTATATGAATTTTCATACTGGGCAAGGTACTACCAAGCTCTGATGGGAATGGTGTTTTCTTTGGCCTATTGTCTGAGTTTTCCAACAAACAAAATACTGATCCATGTAGGAAAGAGCTGCTCTGCGGGTATCTGTTCTGGCTGGCTGTTAGCAAAATGAAAACTAATAACACATAATATGAATTTTGCTTATATTATTGCTAGTATTTTCCCTTAGGGTATTTAGAAGCGTTCTGAGGTCAATATGCAGTGCTCTGTCCTATGTGAGAGACACCGATTTCATTGTCTTCTAATGCTTTCTTTTTTCTGTAGGTCTGGTGAGAAAATTACTGTGACACCATCTTCAAAAGAGCTTCTTTTCTACCCACCTTATGTGGAAACAGTTGTTAGTGGAGGTAAATATAAATGCAATTTCTGGATATTACAGCAGATTCTCAGAATTACTTGTATTTCTCTTATTGAGAAAAATAGCTGTGCAGATTCTAGGTGTATTCTGAGTATGATAACCAATTGAAGTTCCTGTCAGTTTTTCCTTTGTATTATGTTAGAACTATAAAAGTAGCTAGAAACAAACAAACAAACAGAAACAAAAAACAAAACAAAACAAAAAATCACACTTCTAAAGTTGTGAGGGCTACCAGCAATCAGTTATGCTGCCTGTTGTATCAGTGTCCATCTTGCCCTAGGATTCCTAAATGAACATCCTTTATTTGAAGCAGCTAGGAGATGTGAGGTACCTCTTTTTATGTTCTTCTTTGTTGTGTGCAGTCTAAGTACATAATGTAAAAAAAAAAAAATTTACATGTCACTAAACATGGCATCTGTTGACCTCTGTTTGATCTCAGAAAATTTTGTTGCTGATGGAATGCTTTCCATGTGGCTGCAGTGCATGGTACTTTATGAACCTCCAAAGCACTTA
Organism: Gallus gallus; assembly: GCF_016699485.2. Taxonomy (NCBI): domain Eukaryota; kingdom Metazoa; phylum Chordata; class Aves; order Galliformes; family Phasianidae; genus Gallus; species Gallus gallus. The sequence continues at coordinate 7,743,885 of NC_052545.1, forward strand.
GCAAATCCAATTTTTTTATGCTAACCACGTGCTTATAGCTCTGGAACTCAGTTTCTGAATTTGGTGAATGTTTGGATGTTTTAAGATGTGACAAGGAGCTGTACTATTATGTGGATTGATCTCTTATTCCAAGGCAAAAGAACTTCAACTGATCTCTTTAGAAGTAGTTACGCTCTTGCTGTAAGATGTAATATTGAATGTATTCTTGACTTGTTTGTTTTGAATCCCCTTTGCAATGACCAAGAGAGCTGTCCTGGAAAGCTGATAGAGATTCATGGGAAAGCAGGCTTATTTATGGAAGGACAGATTCATCCTGAATTGGAAGGTGTTGAGATTGTCATTGGTGAAAAGGGAGCGCCTTCCCCTCTCATCACAGTTTTCACTGATGACAAAGGTGCTTACAGGTAACTAGCAGATTTCTTTTGATGTTTTGGATTCTTTCATTTAAGTACCATAGTGACTTGACAACACACTTGTGTGATTTCCAAATGCTTGTTCTAAAGTGAACTTTTCTTTCCTTATATTTTGAAGTGTTGGGCCACTCCACAGTGACTTGGAATATACAGTTACTGCACAGAAAGAAGGATTTGTTTTGACTGCAGTAGAAGGAACGGTTGGTGACTTCAAAGCTTTTGCTCTTGCTGGTGTGACATTTGAGGTAAGCACATCTAAGCACTTAAGTTTCTGAATGGTGTTTAGTTAAAGCTAGACAGGCAAAAATGTTAACCTATGTGTCCTAGGGAAACACAAAGTATGGGATGTGGGAATCAGGTAACTTTATCATAATGGAAACAAATCTCAATGATTTGGTTGTAACTTGCTATGCAAGAATATTTTGCATATTTTGTGGAATAAAAATTAGAGCTTACAATCCAAAAGACTGGATTTATTTGCTTTTACAGAATTTGACAACCTTCTCTTGTATGTCAAGGGGATTTTTTCTTGTACAGCCTGGTCCAGCAGGTACCTGGTTTTAGTCTTGGGAGTACTTTATTCTGGCCCCTACCATGTCCCGTGAATTGTTGGAGAGTGGCTTTTCTGGTGTTTGGTGCATGTGCTTGTGACTGCCTAGATCCTGAGAGCAGTAGGTTCTGTAGCCCTGCAGTGTGACACTGCAGATGTGGCTACTGCACTCTCAGAGGCTTCTGAATTGAGCCTCTTTTCATGAGAGAATCCTATCTTACACTTAGAGTTATGGCTTTTGTTAAAACAGATTAAATCCGAGGATGACCAGGCTCTTGCTGGAGTACTCTTGTCTCTCAGCGGAGGGGTGTTCCGGTCCAACCTCCTTACGCAGGATAATGGCATGCTGACCTTTTCCAATCTGGTAAGTTAAAATTGCTTGTTCTGAAAGTGGTTGTACGTGTGGTGCTGTGTAACTTTGCCTTCCAAAACAGGGATGTAATCAGTGCTCCTCAGTGACAGGAAGATACATGAAATTGTAACTCATAGTGAGAGATGTAGGTTCCTCAGAGTGGACAGTACTTAAAATGTTAGCTAGTGGGCATTGGGAAATCTAACCTGGAGAAAGTTTTGTCCCCAGCATGCAATAGGTGATGTTGATCGATCTCATTTACAAACTTGCAGTCTATAAACATGATCACTAACAAACTGGCTTGGTTCATTTTAGTCTTTAGAAGAAAAAAATGTAATAAGATTATTGATCTATACATGTGTGTAGACATGCCTGAATAGTTTACTTCCAAACTTCCTTTTCTCCTGTCCACTTTCCTGTCCTTGCAGTCTTGTGATGAAGTGTTAGAGTCATAGTTCTTTCCCTTTTCAGGCTTTATTTTCTGGTAGATCTCCACCAGTCCATTGTCTGATGTGTTCCTCATGTTTCACTACTCATGTTTTCCAACCAGTTTAACCTATGGCTGGAACAGAGAAGGTTAGCTCTTCAGGGAGCTCTAAGAGAAAAACAATTGTTTGGAGCTGGTGAATTATTGTGTCACTATCAATAAACAGCTTGTTTTATGCATCTTTGCAGAGTCCGGGGCAGTATTATTTTAAACCCATGATGAAAGAATTTCGCTTTGAACCGTCTTCTCAAATGATTGAAGTGCAGGAAGGACAGAATCTTAAAATTTGGATAACTGGTTACAGAACAGCTTACAGGTTAGTGGAGATGATAAACTGTGCAAAATGCTATGTACTGTATCAGGATACACTGTACAAATTATTTGTCTTCTTCTGACATAACTGTTCTGAAGGCTTGAAGGTACTTTTGAAGGCACAATTGTGCTTGTGCTTGAGAGTACTGTTTCTAGCCTCTTTTTCATGCGCATGTATATACTAGCTAAGACCACAACAGAACTGTAAGGAAAAACATTGCGAAGAAGGTACCGTGTCAGTGGCACTGCGAGTGGCTTGTGCTATGTTCAGTGGGAGAGGAGAGATTTATTCTGAGGACTGTGTACCACTCCAGGTATCTGACTTAAGGGTCCTCCCTTTTCCTGCCCCCTGGGGTGAGTGTTACTTTTCTTGAAGGGTTGGGAACTTGGATTCCTTAAGTTGTCCTCTGAACTGCAGCTCATTTAAATGCTTTGAAGCAGTTTTAGGTGCATACGTTACAAATTCTGCTTTTGCATGCTATGCTAGATATATGGAGTACTTTTCTCATGAGTTACAACAATCATGTCTTAAAAATACACATTAAAACAGCATTTGCATGTAACTAGCAATTGTTTCTTCCTCTAGCTGTTATGGCACTGTTTCTTCATTAAATGGAGAGCCTGAGCAAGGAGTCTCAGTAGAAGCTGTGGGGCAGGAAGGGTGTAGCATCTATGGAGAAGATACAGTAACTGATGAAGAGGGCAAGTTCCGTCTGCGTGGCCTTCTGGTAAGGATTAGAAGGCTTTCTCTCATTTATGTTTATGTTAGTGTGATAATGGAATGGTACAATGTGTTTTATGAATTAGCTACAGATTTTTGTCGTTTCCTCACACTTGCTACCTCAGAGGTCCTTGAGTCTTTTTTTGTTAGGACAAGCTGTGAGTGGTGATTCATTCTTGTAGAGGGGGAACATTTTTATACTGCAAATCTGTGCAATTTCTGACTACCTTCACACAAACTGAACAGCTCCCATGGTGTGACACATGACTGTGTCTCACTGGTGTTCAAGCACAAGCACAAGTGCTATAGCAGGGAAATCTCATCTCTTTAGCTTTTCCTGTGAAAATTCTGCAGCAAGTGTGTCTTAGAGGTCTACTGAGTGTATGTATTTTGTTGACTGTATAGCATATGTGTGAAGTAAGTTGTTCTGTGGGAAAAACAGCAACTGAATTTCTGGAAGTGAACACAATTAAAGGAGTTAGTGGGTTGAATTATCTATTTAGGATAAGAAAACTTATGGAAAATTCACTTACTGTCTTCTAAAATTAAAGTACATGCTATTTAGTGTTAAGACTTATCATCTGAATGTTGCTTGTAGCCAGGTTGTGTGTATCACGTACAACTCAAAGCTGAAGGCAATGATCATATTGAAAGAGCTTTACCACAGCACCGGGCAATTGAGGTAATTTTTTATTTTTTATTTTTGTGGTATCAATTACATTTAAAATGCATCTGTGTAGGCATTAAATTGATAGCTGTGTATTTGAATGCATTCTGTTTAGTCAAGTGGCTTTCAGCAAGTTAGCTCCTATTGTGCTTCGAATTGCAATAAGGCCCAACCAGTAAACAAGTGAACAGGATTCTTTTACAGCACAAAAGCTATATGTTAAGAAATAAGAGAATAAATATGCAGCTTACTTTTCAGTATTCTGTTATGATGTGGAACAGAGGAATGATGATTTGAGATTGTCATAAATTGTTGTATTATCTTCATATTCAATTATAGATCAATAAATACACCTTATTGTGGTTTCTTTGGTCCAAACCTTGTGGTCTTGATGTAGATGAAATTGTCATCCAGACTAGCAAATCTTTATAGAATGTAATAATAACTTTGAATTTAAGACTGATGAAATCTGGTTGAATACTCCTCCATCCTTACAGACTCAAACTACCTGCTACTCACCTTCCTCTTAACAACCGGCAGAGGTTAATTAGCCTTTGTTAGTTGCCTAGAGCTTTTCGGTGGAAGATGATTATTATTTGAACTCAGACTCATGCCTGACCAAGGTGTCCTCCTTTGCAGCAAAACAGGCAGAATTCTTTCAAGTCCATTAGCGTCTCTTGCTAAGAGTGGTTGCTGCTTGGAAAGGGAAGTGAATGGCAACACAAGTTTCAGAAAATCAAGTGAAGCTGCAAGTGAGAGCTGTTGGCAGTAGATTGTACTAATAGCATCATAGAATCATAGAATCGCTAAGGTTGGAAAAGACCCACAGGATCATCCAGTCCAACCATTCTCCCATCACCAATGGCTCTCGCTAAACCATGTCCCTCAACACAACATCCAAACGCTCTTTGCTTGCCATTTTCTTAGGGGCAGAAAAGCATTTGAAAGAAATCTGCTTTAGTACTTTCTTTGTCTGCAAAAACATGACTGTGTTGTATGTTGCAGGTTGGGAACAGCGACATTGATGACGTTAATATTATAGCGTTTCGGCAAATTAATCAATTTGATTTAAGTGGAAATGTGATTACGTCTTCTGAGTATCTGTCCACCTTATGTGTAAGTTCAAGCCTGTGATCTTTGTCAATGCATTTGCCATTGATTTCCCAGTGTTTTTCCTGCAGGGTCACTGGAAATCATTCAGTAGTTTTATCTGAGTATGATGGAATCCTCTTTTAATTACGCTCGTTTCTGAGCAAACTGTTTTCTCAGTATTTCAGACTGACTTTGTACCTTGAGATGTCTGATTTGTGAAGTAAGTACAGAGAAATTGAAACTCAACAAAATGAGCTTGCCAGAGAAATTAGAAACAATCTTGAGCTGCAAATTCCTGTGAAACTCTTGGGATTATTTAAAAGAATTACTATATTCTTTTTATTGCACAGCACAGGCTATCTAATACATCTAGATATGGGAAAATATGATGACATGTTAGAACAAGCCCAGGTGTTCAAACTTGACATCTTTCTGTTTATACAGCTTGTGATGAATTTTGAAGTACCTTTATCATGTAGGAGTATGGGCTATTCTAGTGCAGACTCAGAAATATCTCTTGTGACTTCTTCTTTCCCTCACAGGTGAAGCTCTACAAAAGTGAAAATCTTGACAACCCAATTCATACAGTCAACTTAGGCCAATCCCTTTTCTTCCATTTCCCTCCACTGCTCCGAGATGGAGAGGTAAGAATATTCCTGAATAATTAGCTTAATTAGCTTTACTATTTTTCCCCTAAGCACACTGAAGTATTATTTCTGGTTTCCCTGCAGTACTGTATTCATGCCTGTGGTGACTAGTGTCTCAGGCTATGTGAAGCCTATTAAACTGACTTTTGCCTTTGAATCTAATTTTGCCTCAAACTGCTACTGGTGCTGTAGACTTGAGTTTATTTTATACCCACAGAATTACATGGTGCTCCTGGATTCTACATTGTCTAAATCACAGTATGACTACATCCTACCTCAAGTTTCGTTCACTGCCATTGGATATCATAAGCACATTACACTGGTCTTTAGTCCCACTGTAAGTACAAAGTAGGTAAACATTCATTTCAAATGCTCAGCTTGAGAGCAGTGTCTGGGTATTGTGGCCTGCATATAACTTGTGATCTTGGCCTAACTTTCTGTTAATGTAAGTATAAAGAGGTTCATGAGAGGCATTAATGTGGCAGTAAACTTGGTAATTTGGTTTTGACCACGTTTAAGGCATCAGACAGGGATGTAATGACCTGGTATATTATGGGAGGCAAATAGGGAGTTCAGAACGGAATTGTAGCCTCGACACTAACTGAAAGGATGCAGTAACTGGGGGCTGAAGACAAGATTGTTGCTGGGATTTCCTTTAAAAACTTCTGTATAGAGGAAAAAAGCATCACCAAGCCCAAATAAAAGTTTCCAGTTCTCAGAGCCCAAAGCAGATGGATTCTCAGACTAATGTCAGGAGAAATTGTCTCCTGTAAGAGAGAGAAATGTCTTTTTGCATCTTTGGAGCTGAACAGTGCAGTCAGTTTAGGGAAGTGTTTATCCTGTAATACTTAAATGATCTATTTCTTTTCTGCATCACTGCATGTTCAGTGAAACATGAGGAAAACATGAAACAGCAGTTAAAAATGAAGGACGCAAATATGCCTGAAAGAAGATGTTGTGCTAATGTGGCTGCTGTGGTGTTATCGATGGGATCACAGAGTTTTGGGCAGCTTGTGATATAGGTAAAATGGTTGACTGTAAAGTGGAGAGTGACCATTGGTGAATTAGCTTTAAAAAACAGCAACAAACCCCAAGAAGAAATTAGCAGATGAATGGGTCTGATCTGATTGAAAATTAAAAGTTGAGTAAATCTTAGGTGCTTGGAAGGAAACCAGATGGGAAGGGCTGGATGTTCTACATGGTTCTTCTGCTAAAATTACTTAAAGCTGAGGGAATTCCCAGTCAAGATAAGTGTTAAAAAATAATAAAATGCATCATACACACTATTTTCAGAGAAAGCTACCTGAGCAAGATATTGCCCAAGGATCTTACATTGCATTGCCACTGACACTGCTTCTGTTGTTGGCTGGCTACAACCACGATAAGGTAGGACATGTTTTTTGTTCTATCTAGGTATTACTGTCTGTGGGTACCCATGAATACTTTGTACTGTGTTAAGTGAATTTGCATCTTGGTGAATATCCAGATAGAGATGCAGTCAGCAGCTGCCTTATGTGACATATATGTAGCTAAGCTTTTGGACACTTACCTTGGGAAAACTAGTGGGAAGTTGTGTTCCTCTATTATTTCTCAATTTCTTATTTGATGGCTCTGGAAAACAACAAACAAACAAACAAAACAAACAAACAAAAAATACCCAACACAATACAACATCTTTTAAATTCATCTAACTAGAGTCAGTGATAATATGAACAAAATAAATATTTTACTGACTTCAGGAACAGTCAGACTGAAAAAACTCTTGCAAGTCATTGAGCCTGATCTCTTTGGCTTTATACCCTTGGCATAAAGTTCTCAGGAGGAATATAAGGAACTATCATGTTACCCTTCTTTTTGTTGACAAACTGTGCTCTTTCAAGCTTTCTCTGATGGGGCTGGATTGTTGTTTTGATGATAAGTGGGGAAAAAAGACTGTAAGTGCAATGTGATTTCTTTTCAGACTTGAGTGTACTTGAAACATGAGTTTCTCCAGGATTTTTCAGTGGCACTGAAAGTGCCATGGAGATTAGCGGCCTGTCTAGACCCAGAACTCAAATGTTAGTCCTAGAAAAATGACTACAAGAAAAAAATTAGGGATGATTTTTAGTTTTGATTATCAGCAGTTCCAGTAAGTTTGGTTTGCTTCCTTTCCAAAGAATTGCTGCCGTTTTCTGACATCTTTTTAGATGTTGTAGATGTTCTATTTATGCAATAGATTCTATTTGCTTGGGAGTGTATAATTCTGAAGAACACTACTATGCATACCTTACAAGCCATCATAATCACAAACTATTTCCCCTTTTTGTTGGCCCAGCTTATTCCCTTATTGCTCCAGCTGACGACTCGATTGCAAGGAGTCCGTGCTCTTGGACAGACAGGTTCTGACACGGGTGGCCCAGAGGATGCGAAGAGACAAACAAAAAAGCAGAAGACAAGACGGACTTGAGGTGAAAGGGGTGGTTGCAGAATGTGACGCTCCATCAAACTGATTTCTGGGGAAGCAAAACTAAAATGCATTTTGGTAAATGTGTGATGTTCACATTTTTGTCGTTGCTACTTGAGCGTGGTTTGTCACACTAGCTCCATTTTGGTTGTAAATTTTTTATGGAGTTTATAGGTTTACTTATTATAAAGTAATGAAATGAATGCATCTGTTGTTACTGTGAGTACATCTCCCATACTTGAAGACAGTTCATGAATTCTTTTTTTCTTCAGTGGAATGGGTTGTGTTGTCTTCGTTAATGATTTGTAAAAGCAGTGGTAATAAACTGCCGATTTCACTCTGTCTCTATATTTTGGGAATATTTTTCCTTACCTTTCAAAATACCCACTTTACTCCAGAGAAGCAGCACAGAGGGATTTTGCTAAATCAGTGGTACTTGAAGCAACAAAGTTCTAGGAGACATGCATGAACTGGTGAATGATGTCCTTGGCACTTCCAATTCAGCAGCTTGATTGAAGAGTCTGTTATCTACACAGCTGTGATTTCAGTTCTTATCCAATAAATACTTGATTTTAATCAAAGATAACATTTTTGCCCAATGGAGACAAATTGTTAATGTCACATAAGATTAGTTGATAATGTCAGGTAAGTTCTGCTGATCCTAGTGCAAAAGCAGTGTTTAAATTTCAAGTTCATGTACAGTGTGATCTCTTTAGACCTCCAGTATTCCTGAAGTGGCTACAGCTAGTTAGCTAGCTGCACTGTTCTTTCCAAAGTTGGACTGTGTTGCCATACTTGTCTGTGTGTCTGTCTCATCTCCTGCTCAGGCAGTGTGTAAGATATTTGCCAGTTACTGGTGGATTATTTTCTTCTTTTTCCCCAATTATTTTAAGAAGTGTTGAAACCTTTCAAAAAGCTAAGAAGCTTTTTGAAACCTTCAACATGTACAGTCCCAATAATGTAGACTGTAGTAAATAATAGCCTGCTTCTTACAGGCCATCTTTTGATTCTTGTTTGAAACAGACAGTTAGACATACACAGTTTAAATGTTAATGGGGCTTTTTATTGACAAATAGTATAAAGGTTAATAGAGCTTTTGAAAGATGAACATAAATGCCTACAAATATTGCAAAGACATTGGTACTGCCAGTGAGTGGCAATGTTTCTCTTTTATAGTACTTGAAATAAAGTCCCTTTACATTTCAATATTGAAGCTTAGAAACACTACTTTAGAAATCTGGATACAAAAATTGCTTTAGTTTGGTCCTAAATATTAAAACTTCATTTGCTGATCCTTCTACTTTAACTGGCATCTATACAACGCAATCTGTCTGAGGGAAACTTTACCAAGATCATAATAAAAATGAAGAATGTCAAAAAAGCATGTGTACATAAAGCTTGAGATGAAGCTCTGACAAACTATCATGCTCTCAACTTAATGACCTCAAATTTTGTGGTTTGCTGTGATGAAATATGTGGGGGAAAAAAACATAGTGTCGGAGGCCTTGTGTTAAAAATGTACAATTTTTATATCTTTATTTTAGGTTGGTGAACGCTGATAAGGGAATTGCTACTTGGGGGAGTTGTGTGAGGAATGAATGATCACTCAGTGTGACTTGAGGGACTACCAGATATTCTGACCTCTGAACTGTGGGACTTGATGATTGACATTAAACATTGGAAATGCTGTTAATAAAAAGGCACTGATGCTTGCTAATTTGTTGACAGAAGCTATTTGGTTTGTGACATCCATTTTCCCCTTGCTAGCTAAGGATCTCAGGATAAGATCTGGTAAATAGTTCTTGCTGCTTCTGACAGCATTAGTGAGTTGGAAGAAACAAAATGTGTCTGAGTGTTCAATACAGAAAGTGGGTTTCTGTCAGACTTCTTTATGAGGCAGGATTCCTAGTAATTTTATCCTGATACTGATCTATCCAGAAAAACTGTATATGCCCATCTTCCATATTGTCCAGAAAGGTCAAGGGCAGCTGGAGTTGAGGACTACCTGCTACACTATTCTGGGGAGAGTGTTGGGGTATGTATATTAATACAGAGACTACGTGCAAAATGGGACTAGCATTTAGATGTTGACTCTTAAAAGGAAACACTTGAGGAGCAGTGCTTTGCATACTTTTCTGGAGGCACAATAGTGAAAGAATAGTGAATTCATTTGCATGGTGAGCTGAATGTGGACAAATGTCTGATTCTTTTGGAAATGAGAGTAAGGCCTTCTGGATAAAGCTGACATTGCATGCTACTTGTTTTTCTTTTGAAAGCAACAAATGTTATTGGCTAACTTATCAGTGATGCACAGTGATGCTCTGTTTCTTAAGAATGAAATGGACTATTGGTACAGAATTTTACAGTTTCTGAGCTTAATTTCTAAAGCATTATTTTCGTTATGCATGTCAGATGAAGGCAGATTTTGAGAACAAGTGTTTTTACTACATAAGCAACAGTGTTAAGTAAAGATGCAACCATTTAAAAAACAAACGTGCAGGAGAATGAATACAAAAAAAAATGAGGAAACGACTCATTTCAGCAGGGTTAGAGAAGCACAGATTTCTTCACAATACTTCTTGTTGCATTTACTTTAAAAGTTTCACTGCATGCTGAGTGGCACTACTTAATAAACACCTTTGTCAGTGGACAGTTTCTTGGGGCTAAACATTTGTTTTTTTTATTAAGGACACATTGGGGCAAATTGACAATGCTCAGTGAGACTCAGAGCCTGTATGTCTCTTTGGAACAGAACTTAGTGTGACATGATGTGCTGGCCAGCTCAGTGCTCCTCATCCTGCAGAGGATGGGATTCCAAGAGGAAATCTCTGAAATGAGTGTTGCTGCTTTGTGCATCAATGTGCTTTGGGAGCTCCCCACCTCTTCCCATGTTACTTTCTACACAGCAGGTAGGTTTGATCCTTGCAAACTTCTCTAACTTATTAAGGAAAGAAAATGAGTTCAGTCAAGGCTGACAGCTGGTTCCAGCAGGTCAACCTGTGGTTTGGCAGTTTAACACTGTAGCCCTTAGATATTTTGATTTCTATCAGCAAATGTGTCTGTGCTATGAAAATAGGAAGGCAACACTGTGATCCTTCAAGCATCCCCCATCCCGCCCCTGTTAGCTTAGAGCACAACTTGATTGCTTCCTTGTGAATATTGTTCTTTAGATAGAAACAGCTGTCGTAATAAGTAGAGATAACTCTTTTCAGCCCTGTGCTTAAGAAAATACAGAACAGGCATTGAGGATGCTGCTGGTAAGGTGCCTTTGAAAATCCTACTAGAAATGTAAGTGACTCCAGGAGGAATGTAAGCTCTCTAGGAGAGCTGGGGCTGAACATGGAATTGAATCCTAAGATGATTTTGCCTCCTAATCAGTATTCCCTTCTTTGTATAGTATCTGAATTTCTACTTTTTTTCCAGTCTGAAAATAATTTAAACTGAGCTTGTTGCAAAGGTGGAGGCAATAAAACAGGTGTGGTAGACAGAGCCCAAAGGTTTTGAGATTTCCCGAGTTGTGCACAGAAGAGTTGGCTCAAATCCTGCTGAGAGGTGAGTGTATTTGTGTGGTGAGTCGTGGCTTCCTTCCATATAAATCAGTGGCTTTAGGAAAAATTTCCAGAAGTCCACTAGATCTTTTTCTGGGGTGTTACAGACTGATGCCAGAACTCTGTGGTTTTTATTTTTTATTTTTAACTTTTAAAAGAACACCAATGAGTTTAATCTCCATTGTTCAGTCGTTTAAACGTGGAACGTGCTGTATGTCCTTGTATACATGAGGAGCAGCTCTACGCTAATTAGCATTCCCCGAGCCCTTGTGGATTATTATTAGCAAGTGCAACTTTTTCCCCTTGAATGTTTTACAGAGCTTTTGTGAGCTTTTTACATCAGCTAACTTGTCCTTTCAATTTTCTATTATACCTTTTGTAATTGCTTTCTGTCTTCATTTGATATGTTGGTGCTTTACTCCAGTAAGCTCTACTATCACTTTTAACGGTTTGCTATTACTAAGATCAACACGATTGCATTATTTACTCTGCTTGCTTTAAACATCAACTTTTCTCCATCATTTTCCCCCTTCCTCTCCCACCGCTTCTCTGGGAATATTTGAGCTTAACAACCTGATGCTGTCTGAAGTTTTATTTGTTACCTTCATAGCCTAAGACCATGATTACTTTAAGCCCTGTGATACATTGTCATAAAGCAGTAATACCCACCAGACCATTATTGAATTTATTATATCTAAGAGCTCAATAAACAGTGAAAGATAAATCTGTTTTTTACTGCCTGTGGAAGTCAGCCTGTTGATTCCTCCCTTAATTCTCATTCTTGTCGATACTAGAATAATTAAATCCCCATCACAAGAACTCTAATTTCTTCTCAGGTCTCTTATCACACAGACTCTGGCTACTTCTATGTATTTATTATTTTGCTGCATAGCATTTTGGCAAACCAGCAACATATTCTCACTCCAAGCTTCCCTTCTGTCAGGCAAAAGAGAAAATAATAGGCGCTTATGTAAAACACAGGAAAACAAACTGTTTTGTTTTTCTGGTGTCCAGTATTTGCTTTATTGAAGTATTTTCTTCAGCTCTCACTAGGAAGCACATTGATACTCTGTTCTGTACTGTAAAACTTTCTCCTTCTGAGGGAGATGCTGCCCATGACTTCCTCTTTCCTTTCCTCTCTGTGTGACAGGTGATGCACCTGGATGATTCCTTTTATCAGACATAATCAAAACATTGATCAAATAACACATCTGCAGGCTTGGGGCCTGGTGGTTTGCTCTCTACTATCAAGACACGTCTGACAGAGTTTAAGTAGCACCTGTGATTCTCAGCATGGCTGAAGCAGCCCTCTGCATCACTAGAGCAGCAAAGCCGTTTGTGTGCAGAGAGATACAAATTATTTTGTTTTAATAAGCATGGAAATTGGATGCAAATTTCATTATGTATTTAAAATCAGGAGTGGTATTTTCCTTCTGTTCTGCACTCCAGCTGTATGCACTATTATCTTTGGATGGCTTGGAGCAGTTGTGAAGTACAACTACAAGAATCCATCATTCTTTCTGCTGAAGGAAAGGAAAGCCCAACCTTAAGTAGTAAATGTCAGCTTCAGGACAAGCTCTGTAAGGAGCTCTGTGGTATCAGTAAGCATTCATGTGACAATGTATGCTTGTACAAAGTTCAATTGAAGTGGTCCAGCAGTGATATCTTAAGCTATGTGGAGCAAATGTGGAACTAGTAACATATAAGTAAGTCAGAACTTCACAAATGAAAATAAAAAGTTGAAAACTTGTATGCACATTGCTTTTCATGTTTATAAAAGTATCAGCTGAGATTGCATAAGGCGTTCTGTAATGCAGCCATCAGCTGTCTTGTTGATTATTCCTACCATCTTTCTAAAAAGTCAGCATGCCTGCAGATACTGATGTGTCACATTATTTCACCTGCCACCCACCAGCTGGAAATGTTACAGATTTGTATCATTTTGCACTTGATATTATTTATTTTGGTTCTCTCCTGCTGGAGCCCAGTCTTAATTTATGGTATGCAGAAGTTTCCAACCCTTCAGTCATTATGCATACCCAAGGACTTCTCAGTCATTCCTATGATCGCTGGGACATGGTAAGAGTTCACCGTGTCTTGGCAAGTTCCAAACATAGCACTGAATTTCCTAGGGAAATAGAGAGATGCCCAAACTTTACCTTTAAAAACTGTGGTAGTGGAGCAACTGATATGTCAGTGGTGCTATCAATAAGCACTGACCAAAGGATGCAAAATAGGACAGTGAATTACAGTTTTGGTGGTGTGGATGGACTTTGTGAGGTGACAGTTTTGTTTTTAGTGCTTTTGTTTCCAGTGAGCACCAGAGTAGAAGATGAACAGAAAGAGGCTTTGGTAAGAAACTAATTTGTCTGTGTCTAACTTCCAGTTCTACAAGATGGGAATTTGGCTCACGTAGATTCAGATCCTGCACTGGGACTCGTCTACAGAGCAGTCCAGGTACTGTGGAATAGACAAAACAAATGTCTCTCCTTTTGCAGTAATATATTGCAGGACTATGATGTTGCAGAAGAAAGAAACAACAAGAAACAATGTTGTAAATAACTGTGAAATTGCAACAGATACAGTTTTTTGGGGGGGCAGGGTGATTAATATAATTGGTATCAAATCTGATTCATGTGTACATCACAAATCCCAAAATACAAACACAAGGTACTTCATACTGTACTTCATATTCAATAATTTTAACTGCTTAATTTTGAATGTAGGCATTTATCTTTGCTAGTAGCTGAATTGGACAACTATCTGATCCTTAGTTGGTCACATCTTTTTCTTCTCATTATTAGAGAGCAAGGGACTTCCTCGACATGTTTAGCCCAGTGGTGATCATCATCTTAACTTGATCCTTTGCTAGCCCACTAGCATTTTTCCTAATCTTCCTTAAAATAAGGGCTGTTATCTTTCTTTGCAACTAAGCTTCCTGAAGTGCTGAAGGCCAATGCTTGGAGATGTTTCAGTGCAGAAAAGGTAGAATTTCTAAAACGATTTATGCAAGCAATTTCACATGTTTTGAGTTAAAAAAAAAAAATGCTTTTGAATATATCTAATAAACATCTATGTGCATTTTCAGGTACCTAAGTAAATAGTTAAAACAAGAATTTAATATGCATTCTAAAATGAAATTCTCTGCTCCTGATCTATGAAACCTGGTACCAGCTCATCCTGCTGTGTCTTAAATATGTAGAACAGATGGCTGCTTTGTAATTGAGCTTCTATTTTTCCTGCATCCTTTGCTACAAGGGCATTGGGTAGTCAAAACTTCCATTCCCAGGCTACAAGTGTGATGTCTCCAGAAAACAGATGCCATACCCCAGCAAAATGCTTGTTGCGTGGGTCCAGACTCAGCTGGGAATTTGTGTGTAAATAAGGCTTCAGTCTTTTGGTGTGCTTCTGTTGTGCCTGAGCTGTGCAGACAGATCTTATACAGGAGAGGAAAAAAAAAAAAAGCAACAGAATACAGAAAAAGCCCAGCTTCTTGATTAAAAAAAGATGACCTACACAATTAGAAAGCTTCTGTTTTTATAGTCTTCAGCTATTTATATATCAACAGAGTAAACAGGGAAAGGAAGTAGCGCAGGAGACTGAAGACAGAGGGCACAAACATATTTTGCCTGCTTAGCTTTTATTCCTCATTGTGCTGTGGAACATTTCTCCATTAAACTAATTAGTGAAAAACTGCATCCGTAAGGCCCTGCCTGAGCTACTAGGTCAGTGAGCCTGTGTTGGTACTGAATGCTGTCTGTAATTATTGCAGTCATTAATTTCTATATAGGAGATAATATCTCTGCCTTGATCTATACAAACACAGATTTCTGTTCCAAATCAAACTTCCTCTGTACATGCTTTGTTGCTGGGAGGGAAACAGAAAGCTAATACAGCATTAAATCAATGTAAAGAATATGATTTTATAAAAATATCCAATAGTAGTTAGCGTTTGTTCTATTATGCAAGGTAAACTGGGGCAGATGAGTTGCATTGATTACATTTTGTATGATTCTTAACTGTGAAAGCAGAACATGCGGTATGTTCTGACTACAGACACTCACGTGCCTTTGGACTGCTGGCTTCCCTTCCGCATATTTCTGATACAGCATTAGATAAAGTTAGGCAGTGACATTATTGTTCAGACCATCATAGAGCCTACCCACAAAGATGCTGAGGAAGGATGGAATCTCAGTATAAACACTGGAATGTTGAGCACTAGGTAATGTTGGGTGATTCAAAAGGAACTGCATTCTCTGACTTGCACAAAGCTGGTGGGGTCAAGAGTGGCAAGTGTTAGCACCTGGCACAACTGGAGACAAAATTCCCTGGCTAACCTAGTTTTTATTAATAATCTGTCCATAAGAAGATCAGCACTGATGTGAGATGATTATTTCCAAATCAACATGGGCTGTTGTAGCAACAGCACTATTAGTATGCAGCCTTCCTTCCCCTGGAATACTGTCAATAGGCCATAAAACTTAGCAATTCCAGATTTCCTTAAATGTTGTTCCCAGAGGTTGGCAGCTTGTGTGGGGTGCAGAAATGGCAGCACTGACCAGAGCAAGAAGCACTTATGCCCCAAACTTTTCTCAAATGAACAAAAGACTTTTAGTGCTTCCCAGCTGCTGATCCTGTGTCCCCAGTGCAGAATTATCCTTTGGATGAAGTCATTTAATGCCTGTCTTTTCTATAGCATGTTTTATGCTCAAGTGCTAGACAGTTCACCAAGTACATTTTTGCAGAAGAACCTAATTTCATTGTTGTCTTTCATCTTCCTTTCTCAGGTTTATTTTGTTAGAGACATTAGAGATGTGAACCAGAGACCACCTCTGGTTTATGAATTTGCTTACAGTTCTGCAAATCTTCTCTGATCTCCCTTGTTTCAAATGTTTTTTCTTCAGCTGTTCCAGTTTCTGTTCTCTCAGGTACCAAAATTCCAGCTCTGGTGATTATAACCAAGAACTGCATCTAAAATCTTCTTTGCTTAAGAAAACTCACTGAATAAATCCTAATTCCTCATGTTTCACTTATCTTATTTGCTAAAATATTTTTTAAATAATTTGATTAAATGTCAGAATATACAACTGACAGCCATCAGGTCATTTCATCCATCCTTCACCCCCCCAAGACCTCCCCCTGTATTCGCTTACACCACGTCCATAAGGTATATAACAGTCACAGCTTCCAAACTCCTCTGGTATTACCACATTTCAGAATAAGATTTTGTCAACAGCAAGGAAATTTTCAATCTTTGTCTGTCAAGCACATGTTGGAAATCTGGGACATTTTAGTGCTAAATGGTGTGGGCATTGTTCCATGTTGTTATTTACTAGCTGAAGTGTGAAGGCATTCTGAAAGCCAAGTGGAAGCTCTAATGCTCATCATTCTAGCTACTCTATAATAAAATGCCACTGCCTAAAGGCTTTACAGTCTAAAGGGTTTGGACAGTTAAAAGGTGATTGGAAGTTCAAGTTAATAGTCTACAGGATGGCCACTGAGATCCAAAGTATTTGGGACCTACACTGCTGCCACTGAGCTCTGCAGTACCCACTCCTATTCCCTGTTACAGGAATTCCTCATCACTTAGACTCCTGAGGGACAAAGCCTTTAGAAGTAGCTTCAGGAAGATGGCATGGTGCTTCAGGAAGATGGGGAAAAGGAACTTAAAGCATGTAATGCGCTGAAATCTTTAGTTCTGTAATTTGTCCTAGAGGAAGGAGCTTGAACTTGTATGGGTATAAGGTGGGACAGAGATTGTTACTCTTTTAAAGACCAGGATGATACAGGTCTCCTGAGTATGTGAAAACTTATTTCCTTAAAGTAGATACTAAATACTTTCTCCTTATTTGAGTCCTTTTTAAGGTGTAGTATATCAACTTCATTCTCAATATCACCAAAAGGAGAACAACTGATTTGTTTCTCCATTTTCTTCAAGGTCTTGCAACTCTTGCCTGCAGATATTTCTGTTTCTGGTTTTTTCTAATTTTCTTCTGTTTGAAAGATAAAATAGAAGCCATTTGCATACTATAAGATGAGGATTATTTAATTTGCAAGGAACTTAATAGTATTCTGAAGAATCAAGTTTGTTTATCATTTTAGGGAATGGACATTTATGCTTTATAAAAAAAAAAGCTACTAGAAGGTGGCACATTTCTGAGACCTTGCCTGGATTGAGGAGGAGAAAAAAAGGCATTCTCATGAGAGCTATTGGTTCTTTTGCCATTTGTAAAACTGACTCTGAAATGATGGCTTTAGTGATTAAAGACTGAAAGAAAGAAGTCTCAGAATAATCAATGGATTCTCCAGCATATGTTAATATATTCTGTTTGGAAAGGTTACTTCCATTTATATTGCAGATGAAAATACTTTATGGCATGTAATTGCAATCTTTTTTATCTATGGGAGCTAAATACTCAGGCTAACATGGGTAATAAGAATAAAAAAATATCTGATGGATTAAATTAATGAGGAAGTGTTGGTTTTAATAACACATTTTAAAAGATAAAACAGCATACTGAGTCATTTTTTTCTTCTAAATAAGTTTTCTGATTTTATTGTACTGTATCATCTAAAGTAAATTTCATACAATAAAGGTGAAAATAAAAAATGGAACAGGAATTTTTAATTTAATAAAAGCAGGTTTGTATTTGCCTCCAAAAATTCTGGAGATCTCTTGTTAGTGGACTTTTATGACTTTTTTGTCTCCTTCCATTTCATTTGGTAACAGAAGGAAATCTGAAATTGCCAGGTGTTTCTCCTGAAAAGGGATTGTGTATTCAAATGATTCCAGTCAGAGCACGCAGGCTGCTCTACAGAGAGCCAAACCTTTTCTTGAAAGCTCATATTTATGCAGGCCAGCCATTTAGTCTGAGAAATTCAGGTGGATATGGGATACACCTAGTATTGCTGATAGTTAGTGGGGTCCTTCATGTATGTCTGCCACCATGCAAAATAAGCTTCTCTCGCTGTAGAAATTCATTGCTTTAGCCAGGTAAGGAAAGAGTCTTCCAGTTTTCAAAAATGGGTCAGAGGCTTGGATTTATTTTTCTTTCTTTTCTAGGTTAGGACATAAATAACACCTTTCTCAGTTTTTCCCTGAAATATTTTCTGCTCCTTTACATCCAATCCCACCTTTGCTACTCAAAATGCTCATTTGAAGGGTACGAAAACATTCAGATTCAGATCACTCCTCCCTGTTACAGTTCGTAAAGGGATCTTGGCATCTTAAGAAGGTGTTTTAAACATGAAGCTAGGAAAGATGGAGAATGGGGCTGTGAATTAGCTGCTGCAGTGTTGAACACACCGCAGGAAAAACATGAATAAAAAAATAAAAGATGGTAGCATAGGGCTGACCTTCACAGAACCATGGTTAAACAGCTATCAACATGGAAGGCAACTGATTTTATGGAGCCAAAGTGTCTCTTCAGCATGCTGCAGTCATGCAGCTGAGGGCAACATGATTATTGACAAATAGCCATGTGTGCAGCACAGAAAGTGTGATATAAACAATGAAGAGCCAAAGAATGGGAGAATTTGGAGACAAAACCTAAAACTTCATCTTAATATTCTTGGTATAAGTATCAGCTGCAGCTATACTATGGTATCTGGCAATACACTTGATTCAGTGCTGACTTAAAAAGATGGAATCTTTGATGTGATTTTGTGGCATGTCATGTATGAAGCAGTCTTTGGGGTGTGTCTGTGTCCTGGGAATGGGTAAAAGTGTTTTCTAACTTGTTTTTATTAAGTAAAAATAACCTCATAAATAAAACCTGAGGACAGTAATTTCTGCTTCTCAGGTTGCTTGTCAGTCTGAAAATGATAAATATTAAATGACTGCAATTTCAGTATAAAGTCAATTATCTGTGTGTAGCAAATTAAAATGAGACACATTCCTTAGTCTGGAAATTTATCCTAATGGAGAATGCAATTTGTTTCCTATTGAAGAATAGTTCTCTTGGGTATAACATCAGTGTGCATCAGTTCAGGAGGAGCATTGACTTGACAGGTTTGGGAAACTGTTGACTCCTTCCTCACCAGTCCAGCCAGGGGGCCTTTACAGGAGTGGGATGGTAAGATTTTTTTATTCAGAATGTGCTCTGAACGTTTAAAAGATGTGTGCTTTATAAACAATGGTCAGAATTTTTCATGCTTCTGGGCATGTGGATCCAAGCAAACAGTGTAACCAAAAATAATCTAGAGATACTAGAGTATAAATATATATATAAAGGAAGAATGGGATAGAAAATAGAGTTATGTCTCCTGTAGAGATACTCTAAAATATATTCTACTTCAATTCTGAAAATCCATCAGAACATTCTTTTCCTTCTTTTTATAATCTGAAGAAGGAGGTGGTGTTGATGGCTTGAAGGACAGGGAGGCAGATTTACTGAGAGTCAAGCATAGAGACGCAGATTACATTCCCTGAATTTAGTCTCATGCTATTAGATACTGTTCTTTTTGCTGAAAAAATTGTAATCTGAGGTACTTGAATGCTGCGGTCATCATTAGCATAAAGCAAGATACCTTCATCATAATTAAAAAAAAAAATTATCAGAGAAAATGATGATAAACCTGCAAATTTGGAGCTCTGCTGCAATGGGTGCCATGCTGGTTTGGTGCCCTGCAATCTGCAGAGCTGCTGAGCCGCCTGGGTCTGAGTGAGGGCGGCTGCATGCGGGGGGCAGCAGTGGGCCCTGTGCTTTGAGTGGTTGAGCCACCTTCCTCCAGTGCTCTGGGGGTCTGCCTGCATCTAGATGCTTCTCCTCAGTCCTTTTACAGAACCTTCAACCATTTGCAGCAGCCATTAAACTGCCTCAGATGGATGTTTTGTGTTTTGTGGGGAGTCAGGATGGCTGCCGGCATTACCTCAGTGTGGCCGTGGGTCAGCAAGGTGGTCTGCCAGCATTACCTCAGTGTGGCCGTGGGTCAACAAGATGGCTGCTGGCATTACCTCAGTGTGGCTGTGGGTCGACAAGATGGTCTGCTGGCATTACCTCAACGTGGCTGTGGGTCAACAAGATTGACTGCTGGCATTATCTGAACGTGTCTGTGGGTCAACAAGATGATCTGCTGGCATTATCTCAGCCTAGCCGTGGGTCAGCAAGGTGGTCTGCCAGCATTACCTCACTGTGGCCGTGGGTCAACAAGATGGCTGCCGGCATTACCTCAGTGTGGCTGTGGGTTGACAAGATGGTCTGCTGGCATTACCTCAACGTGGCTGTGGGTCAACAAGATTGTCTGCTGGCATTATCTGAACGTGTCTGTGGGTCAACAAGATGATCTGCTGGCATTATCTCAGCCTAGCCGTGGGTCAGCAAGGTGGTCTGCCAACATTACCTCAGTGTGGCCGTGGGTCAACAAGATGGCTGCCGGCATTACCTAAGCTCCAGAGGTAATGTGTTGTGTGGAATCCGCAGGTGGAGCTAAGGTATGTCTGATCCCTGTGAGGAAGGTCATAATTTCAGAATGATAACTTGTTTTTTTGTTTTGTTTTTATTTGTCCCAAGTTCCAGTCTGGTTAGTAACAAAGAAGGTTTTGTAGGGAGAGATACTGGTCCTATGGGTTTGGTTGCCAGAAGCGACAAGCTTTTGAATATATGAGTTTTTCCTCATGAAAGCAGCTTTTCCCAAAGATTTTGGCACTCTCACGTGTGGGGATTTCTGTTCCCAACAAGATGGTGGAGAGGCACTAAGGTGCCACTGCTGTCTTTGGGGAGATGCATCTTCCACCATTTGTACAAGGGTGTAGATCAGTAAAAGCCTGTAGAGATTCTTCAAGTTTTGCAACAAGGGCTATTGTTTGTTAATTTCTTATACTGTTCCTAAAGCTGTGTTCAGTGCTGGAAATATTCACATTTGTTCAGGGATACATGCGTAGGCTGATACACTGCAGCATTTGGTGTATCCTGACAGGTTGCAGACGCTTGGCTAACGTATTGCTTTGCTCTTTTGCTGAGTTCATTGGGGATTGTTTATGTGAATAAGAAATACTTGTAAGGATGCATCTTGCTAGATCGAGGCCTTATCTCCTGAATTTTGAGACAAGATGTCCATATGGTAGGTTGGTTTGTTTGTTTTCTTTTTGTTTTCGTCTCCTTTCTTTTACAAATGTTGATGCAGGGTGAACACTGTCCCTGCAAGGGCTCTGTGCAAGTGCTGTGCAAAGCATGCTCTGTGCACCCTTGTCTTTGATCTCAAGTGAAATCTAAGCAAGATCTCAACTGAGATAACTCCTGTGTGACTTGCCTGTGTGGGAGGTGGAAAATGAGGGTGGCATCTTTTTTCTTCCCAAGAAGGCAATAGGATAACACAGTCAATGAGTAAAGAGCTGGCTGTGGTAAATAATAAAGGCCTGGTGCATATAAGACTGATACTGATGTACATAGAGGTCTGACTGGTATATGCTGTGTGTTCTGCTGGGAGAGCTCTACCAGCACAGTCTGGGAAGTTGAGTGTGAAAGATTTCTTAAGCTGTTAGTTCAAAGGGTGCTTGACTGAGGTCAAGACTCTGCCGTGGAATCATTTGAGGAGAAAGAATGCTGCTTAAAATCAAAGCACTTCTTATTTATGTAAATCTATTTTACTATTGCATGTTAATGGAGCAGTTAACCTCAGGTTGTCCTCTTGAAGAACTGCTAAGACTCTTAGCTTGTGCTTTCTTAGAAGTTTTAAGTGGGTATTTGCAAGTCCTGTTCTCAAAAGAAATACAAGCAACCTGCCAGTCACACCTAGCTGACAGGGAACTGTCACTAAATGGCATTTGCTCTTTAAGGGTGGAGAAAAAATACACTTCAGACTTACAGCAAAGCTTTTCTCCTTGAAGCAGTCCTGCCAGTCGGCAATGACTGTGTTCCAGCAGGAGAAGACTTTGGCAGGGAGCAGGGTGAGCTGTGGTTATTGAAAACTGGGCTGAAGTAGTAGCAGCAGAAAGCAGCTGAAAGAATTTCTGACAGTGTGATGATAGCCTGTCTAGTACTGTCATCCTCCAGACTTGGCGGGAGCAGAAAATTCCTGTTGTCTTTGGGGGGATATAGAAAAGTTTTATTATTTTGCAAAGGAACGGTTGTTCTCTTGCAGCACGGAAGATTGCTTTGGCATTTGCTTCAGTAAAGCCAGTGTGTCTTGACTGGCCACTAAGGACAAGGTGACCTAAGTATTATGGTTTAATTTTCAGTTGAAAAGATAGGATCATCAGCTGAAACATTGTGTTTCTTTCAGAAATCCTATTGTTACAGTAAGTTACTGATGCTATAAGACAAGAGTTGAAGTTACCCCTCTTCTGTGAATTTGGTACAGCTCTGAAGATGGTTCATTTCACTTTTGATTTTGCAAGTGGATAACTTGCAATGTAACTGAGAAAAAGATGGGATGAAATCCTAAATGGGAACTGATTGAATCCTGGGCATAGAAGCTGATAATATCCCAGAGCTCTGGAGTGATGAAGATTTAGGGTCAGCAGACAATCATTCCCACCTGACAGGTCAGATACTTCCGCAACTATCCTAAGTGCATCTACGGCAGGGTGCATACTTGGTATATACAAATGTAAATCAGTATGTAAACTCCATTGTGGAGATACCAGTGTTTTAGTAAGGGCAGAAGGGCTTTTAGCTTCTCTGCTACTGTGTCTGGCTGGCATTTTGGAGGCTGGTATTAAAGACCATCCAAATGAACGATTCCACACAGCCAGACCAAAGCTAAATAGGCACCCATTCTCACTTCTGGAAAATGTGTGTGCCAGAGCAAGGGCTACTATGGCAGTCACTGAGAGAGGGAGGTGCCAGAGAAACTCACTGTGGTGTCACTCTACAGACAAGACACATGTTCATATTTAGCTCTTGAATAAAAACGACTTAAGTCTTTTCTGCTGTGAGGGAGAGGTACACCAGAAAGACTTACACAACATGCAGAACAGATAGATTCCTCAGGCTTATCCCAGCTACAGGATACTGTCTTGCAAACAGGTCAGGATTGATGTGTATGGCAAAGCTCTGGTATCTGGAGAAGCTTGTTCATCCATATGAGGTATGGGGTTGGATCAAAATCCTGGAGTGAAATTACTTTTCTTAACAATTGTGGATAAATTTAATTTTGCAACTAAACCTTGTATTTCAGCTTAGTTCAATGCTCTGCTCAGGCAAGTATAATTTCTCATTAGTAGCTACCTAAAATGATTCTGGAAGCTGTCTTATACAAGTATAATGGAGTAAAATACAGTCTTGAGTATTTATGCAGTGCCAAGTATTAATTAGCTGGAAAGATACCAACAATTGACTGAAATGTCTGCATGTAGTTTTATTAATATTTTTAATCCTTATTAGTGATGTGTTATAATTATTTGGGTACATGTTTTTCTAGCACATTTAACATATTCAAGTTTATTCCTGGGGTTTAGCTTATCTCTGTTGTAAAAGAAACAATAGAGGCTGAGCTCGAGGTTTCCAACCTTAAGCTAAGCCTCCATGTACTTCATTTGGAAGGAGCAGCTGTTAAGGGATGACAGTATGGAGACTGTCACCAGGGATCTGTGTGTGCAGGCATGCGTTTGGAGCCAGGGATTCAGGCCAGTGTTTTCCAAGTGAAACTGAAGTCCTGTTTGAAGGTGTATGTCTGGCTCCTTGGAGTCTTTGAAAATACCAGCTGAAATATCTCTGCTTCAGATTACTTTTAGCCAGATTTGATGTTCCAGTGACATGCTTGATTAAAATTTGCATGATGGAATGAATGAGCTCTTAGCTACCTGATGAAAACAGTGATTACATCTAAAGCTGTAGTTATGGTACAGTACACATCTGAGCTACAAGTCTGAGTTACTGTGGCATATGAGCCAGTTTGACATTGAATTATGTTTTCAAATGTCAGAATTCCTTTCCCAGTCATCCCACAGTCCTTAGATGGATGGATGGAAGGCTTCATTGGCTACTTTATCAGCCAACTGACATTCTCTGAATGGTGGCTGATAATGCAGTAGTGACCTTGCAGTGATAACAGAGTTGCAAAGGGAAAAAAATGGAGCAAAGAAGATAATTTACACTTGCAAGGACAAAATATACAAATCATATATGAGATAAAGAAATCCTGGGGCTTATGATGGCAGTTTGTTTGTTGTGCATGATGTTATCGCAAGATGCTGTAGCTAGTTTATCTTGCTGTCTAAGACACTTACAAAACATGCTGGCTTAAAAACAATTCCAAATCAAAAGGGCTTCAGGGAATTAATTTTGCAATATGCTTGGTTCATTCTCTTGAATGAAGGTAGCAGTAAGGACTGAAGCAGAGTAGAAGACACCCTGTAGACTACTGGCAGCTTTTTAAAAATCATACTTCTTTTTTATTGAATAGGATTCAATTTTCTTGAATAAAAAATTGAATAAATAATTATTTTTTATGTTTTTTATTGAATAGGATTAAGTTGGGATAAAGTGCAGGCTTGCTGCTGCTGAGCTGGAATGTTGGCTGATGTGAGCTGAGGCTGGTAGAGCACCAATGTCCTAGGCATGTTCATGTTGGTTTGTGTCATGTTATTGATTTCTCTAGTGGCTTTGAATTACCATAACCTTGATAGAACAGCATTTTAGTCCTCTGAGGTCTTCTTTAAATGTCTTTGTTAATGCGCTGCTGGGTTGGATGTGCAATGAAACCACGAGGCTTAACGTCAGATAGTTTTATTCCAGATCTGACATATTTGCAAGTTATAAATGATGCCTTTAAAGCTATGGCAGCTTTACAAATGGATGTACAGTCATTGCCAAATACATGGAGTTACACACTATTAGCAGAAAAATGCTTGAATTCTGGAATAAGATCTTGTTAATCTAATGAGTGAAGAAACAAAATTAAAAAATGAGTTTGGTTCTTGAAGCAAGGTTTCATTAATTAGAAAAAAAGTCATAGCTGCAAGTTTATCAGTGTAGACAAATAATTAATTTTCATATTACCAAATATGTTTTCATTTCCAGTAATTATGGGAGAAACGGAAGTGTTTATTTTAGGAATTGTTTTTCTAGTTACTGTGTTAGTTAAGAATATTTACTAATGGCTGTATATAATGAATACCACAATTCACTATCTTGATTTTTCTTTAAATGGAGTTTGCTGAAGGCACTTCAGATCCTATCCTAATTACTGCATCATACAGTTACTGAAAATCTAGTAACTAGTCTTGATGTTATTTTTGCTCTACATTAAAAACTTTGCTTTGCTAGTATATGGGAACCGTTAGGTCGTGGCCTGAAGCAGTGATTGAGCACCTGGTGAAGAGGCGTAGCCAGCTCTGGGAGCACAGGTGGAAGCAATTCAACCCCTCCCTAACCTCATTTAAGGGCTGGCAGCCACAAGGGAAGCATCTCAGCTTGGGGATTGTTTCCCTTGGAGCGTTTAGTGAGCCCTGTCCTTGGAAAGGGGTAAGTGATTACTTCTTTATCATCAGATTGTGACCACTACCTTTCTTGGGTTTAAAGCAACCATATCTGCTGCCGCCCAGCTTTACAGCTAACATGTGATTTTTCCTTGGATGCAATTTTGGGTGACAAATATTTATTACATTAAACGTTGTGAGGTATACGATAGAGAAGTCAAAGGAATTGAATTCTGTTCTGTAGAAGACTTCTAGAAAAGTCTTGAATGAACTAGTTGTCTGGTGCACGAAGTGCTGTTTTTTTTTCTTTCACTGCCTATGGTGAAAATCAAACCTTGTGTTGAGGCTTTAATTATACCAGCAATGTGTTGAAGGCGTTAAAGCTGCTGCAAAGTTTGCTGTTTATTCACAGTGCTGTGGCTCCTACAGGGTTCATACTTGTCCCTTTTCTGAGCAATACAGTTATTGCTCACTGTGACATGGATTACAAAATGAAGAGGTAAATATGTGAGAATGATAAGGCTGGAAAAGGAATCATTAACAGCACTACTTAATATCTAAAATGTGAGAAGGATTCTGGAGCTTGAGGGAATCGTCCTTAATCTGGGACCAACCAGCCGGACCTGCTCAATGTGCAGGTGCTTATCATCTGGTTTGTGCAGCTGTGCTGGAGGGAGACTGGGCAGTAGGCTCTGTGGAATCCCAGTGTGCTGCTGCTGTGAGCTCTTCCTTGCTACTTGGTTTTAACTCAAATGGACTAGCTGATTTTAGAACAAAAAGTATCTCCACGTTACTATTATTGGGAATGTACTGTATCTGAAGAGCTGTGAAGAATTACTAATGGTAAAATCAAAGGTAAATCAAAAGGGAGTTTATATACTGCTTCAGCAAAGTTGATTTCAGGGTAAAATAAAACCCTGAAGGCATATCAATGAAATGTATTAAGTGCGTCAGGCAGTGGATAGTGATTTAAATAAAATTAGCCTAACAACGTAAAGTACCTAGAATAATAAACATCTCCAGCCACAAGAGGCTCATTTCACTTAACTCAGAAATATTAAGCATTCTGTATAATTGTACTTGAAAACAGTATTCTTGTTTCCATATACATTTTTCATCCTATGTTTGCTAAGTCTACTGAACTAGTTGGAGGAGTACATCAGTACCTAACATTGTTCTCATTAAATGCTGTAGTCTTTTGCTGATTTCAATTGCAAATTATATTGACTGCTGTAGTAAGACACTTGCTTTTCGTATTGGTAGACTTATGCAAGAGATGCAGTAAGACAGATACAAGTAATGTTCAACAATGCAATAGATTGCTCTAGGCCTTGGGTCTGGCTGTTGGTGACTAGGTACTGGCTGCTGTTGACTGGGTGGTGTAAAAGGAAACAAAGCAAAATTTATTGGTTGGACATGCTGGACGTGGGGCTGTGCAAAGAAAGTTTTGCTGATGGCTTGTAATTCCCTTAGTTATCTTCACTTTGTTGCCACTTGGAAAAAAGTGGATGTTGGATAGTTTAGACTGCAAAATGTACAGCTAGCTCTTTGTAGATGGTAAGCTGATTTTTCTTGAGAAATGATATGCCATTGTGTCAGATGGACCTGAATTGAAACCTGTCTACTCCCCACACTCCTGGATTCCTATTGCATCAGTCTAAACTCCCTCCCACTTGGTTTGGACAGATTCAATACTGAGCCAGCATCTATGAGAGCTGGGATGGAGCTCTGAAAACAAACTCTGGAAGCTCAGATTTAAGGTAACCTTAATACTAGACAATGCGGGAAAGGCAGGCTGCACTGAAATCAGCAGCAGCTCTTTGGTTGGTTGAAGTGGGGCTTGTTTTTTTTCTCAGTGCTAATTATCAGCCACAGAAATATGTTATTGTTGTAATAGATATAATGTCAGGTGCAATGCAACATCACTCCCCACCAATAGGTCTCTTAGCGAGAAATAAGAGACTCAGACCATGATATGCACATGAACTATTAACAGGTTTAACTGGAAATATACCAAATAATTAGATTGTTACTGGTGCTCAATAAACGCATGCTATTTAAGAAGTGAACTTATCCTTCAGTAGATAATAAACCAATCAACTTGAAATAGTTTTATTGCATTGATCTCTCCCTCAGTCATGGGTTACCCTAGCAGAAGTCTGTACAATGTCATGAAATGAGAGCTGTGAATGGAGGAGGGCTGTTAAAGAAAGTAATTAACGTTATTGAAAATAGAATTTGTTCCTGTGAGGTGGGAGTGCTGATTGAACACAAGAAACACATGAGCTTCATTACATTGTGTTGTACAGGGGAGATATATATACATATACACATGTATTAGACAACACTGAAGGCAAATTGTGATAGAAAAGGGAGTCACTGCAATAGAGATTTTTTTGGTATGTTTTATTTATAGCAGCTTTGGAAGGATGTTGAATAGTTTCTACGTGAAATAGCTGTTCTGTACTACAGCTACAAAATTATCAAAGAAAAAACTCTAGGCTCGTGTTCAAATAAAATATTGTTTTTTAATGTAGACTAACAGCTTAGCTTTGTCATCTGAACTTTGTTACTAAATTGGCTTTTTCCAATTTACAAAAACTCTTTCCTTTAAATTACAGCAAATAGAAGTAGTTATTCAAAAATGGTTTTCTAAACCTTAGGCACCTTTTGGAACCCTGAAAACTATGGATGTACTTTGTCCTTAGTAGGTAGATATACATTTTGCAGTGACTATGGTAGGTGCTTGTGCTTATAGTGAATGCCTGCAACTGTGAACTGTTCGTAGGTCTTCTGTTGCAATGTAAGAGAAGCTTCAGCTGCTTTCCTAAGCCAAATATGTATATATCTTTTGTTGGGGGAGGAATGGGAATTATACAGTCTTCCTGTTCCTTTCCTAAAGGTTATGGGTTGATATGTACAAGCCAATAAATGCTGCTTAACTTTCTGATCTCTCAGCAGATTTGTAATTATCCAGTGTTTCTTCACAAATCTTCCAGATTTGTGATTATCCAGTAATGGTCTCTGCTCTTAAGCATCAAGGTACTGTCAGGACAATGTGAATGGGGAGCTATCAGGTAGTGTTAGTTCTGAGATGCCAGCATGAGGAAGAATTGCAAAAGATAGGCAGACACCTATGGATGTGTAGAGAGATGAGACCTACAGAGAAGAAAGGGAAAACATCTGCAAGCAGCTTTGGTAGAGGAGGAGCAAACTTATTTTTTGTTGCAGTTTGGGAGTTAAAAAACAGCCATTAGAAGCACAGTCTTTACTCTTCACTTGTGGATACTTTTTTTATTTCAAAAGGCTCTACCTTTATTTAAATAAGGGTAAAGTAACACTAAGCTGCTTTGAGTAAAAACAATTCTTTCTTTGTTCTGTCAGTGAACCAAAAAATCAATTTGCTTTTTCAGCTTAGCTGTTGAGTAATATGACTTTTTATTTGCTTTCCTGACTGTAAATGCATTTTAATTCTACTCCACTTTAATTTTCTTTTGTCTCTCAGGGTTTTTCCACTTCAGTTCTCGATATGTGAACTATATGGACAAGATAAGGGCATTGCTCATCGAGAGTGTGACAGGCTGGCATTAGCCTGCCCAGAATTTAAGTCTGATGCTTTGTTTGGACGAATTATAAATCTGGTCTCTAAGAGTGTCTCAACAAGAAGACACAGCCCTTCACAGTAATGAAGAAGGATAGTGTAGAAGACACAGCCCTTTAACAATAATGTAGTGTAATGAAATCTGACCCCTTGCACACTCAGTAATGCATAGTCAAGACAGAAGCACTAGTGCGATGTTATGCAGTGCTTTTGGAAGGATGGAACAAGTTATTCTTGTTGTGCTCTGGTTGCTAGTGTTGTGGTGGTGGTTTGGATATTAAAAATCCCTTAGCTCAATAGCAATGATGCTAAAATAGAAGGTTTATTCACTGCACCTGTCTGAACGTTCTGTATATTCTCCCTTGCTACCCTCCCTTGGGCTGGCTGTGTGTTTGGCTGTGGAGGAAGTGGTGATATTGCTGGTTTAGCACTGGTGTGGCTGACTGAGGAAAGTGTGAATGACAAATCTGGTCTGTGGAGATCTAGCTTAGGCTTCTGCATTGTTCCTTAAACTGGTGCTCTCTGACTTTAATTTCAGCTGAGATACATGTGTGCTTTCATTTATTATCCACTAAAGCAGTGCTTAAGGATTCCATTGTGCATGTGGAGAGTGCTAGGAAAAAGCTGGGTTCATTTGGACGTGGAAAGCTGTGCTGATAATTTGCAGTTAATGCTACTCACAGGTGCTTGCATCTGTGGGTTTTTATTTTCTCATAACTGCACTAGATGGCAGTGGAGGTGAAAGGGATTTTCTGGGGTGCTGCCAAGAGAAGCTGCTAAACCTGATGGCTGCAGATACAAGTTCTGGCCATCCTCTTTATGTTGTCAGAGCCTAGTGATCTATCTGCTGAGCTGTACTGGCCAGGGGGAAGAATAGCATGTGATTCTGGTTGGAGGGGGAACCTGGGTTGCAACTATGTGCCCAAACAGAGAGACAGTGCATGGTGGGCAGACCCCAGTGAGGTGTGTGAGGATGAGCTGCAATGGGACATGAGGGTCCCAGGAAAGGGGCTGCTGAAAGGTGTTTTTTCTTTTTTCTTTTTTTTAGCTTTTGACTCAAGTACCACCTGTGACTTCTGTTAGTTTTGATCAATCCTTAGTACAACCCTGCTAGTGTATGCTAGCTTGTGACTGCTGAGCCTTTTGAAAGCTATTTGTTTCTGTCTCTGACAACGTGTAGTTGCTGTTCCACTTGATAGTCTGCATGACTTCTGTAGTTAAGCTTTTTCTGTGGATAAAGCCAGCTGGCAGAAGGCCAGAACTCACTAACCATCCTTTGTCTGATCAATGTCTTAAAT
The DNA here is from genome assembly GCF_016699485.2 of Gallus gallus. Lineage (NCBI taxonomy): Eukaryota > Metazoa > Chordata > Aves > Galliformes > Phasianidae > Gallus > Gallus gallus. Next base: position 7,774,378 of record NC_052545.1, read on the forward strand.
CTCAGTGGAACAAGGTAGTGGTCAAAGCTCATGTTGGAGTTTTAGCACATGCTCTGCTGATGTCCAGTAGGGTGGAGTACAGCCATCAGCTCTGTGGGAAGCCAGCTTACTTCTCCCAAGGATCTGGGACAGAGAGGTTTACAATAAGCTCGTTCTCGGAATTGCCCATATCCACCAAATCAAAGGTCCTTGTCTTGTTCCTACAGTCCATTAGTGGGTGGAGACACCTGAAAACCCCTGACATTCAGATGCCTGGGTGGCTAATGTTTTGTCCAGGATGGAAATTGTGGTGTGCAAACTGAATGGGGCTGTAAGACACAACATCCACACAGATTGCTCCAAGCAGATGAAACAAACTCCCACTGGGAAATAAGCGATGCAGTGCCAGACAACAAGGAGAGGGTGGTGGGGAGTGAATCATAGGAGACAAACTTGTCTATGTTATTGTGGCAGAGGCTGAGACTGACAGACTGAAATGGGGATGGCAAATCTGAACTGGAACTGGCATAATTTCTCTACTGTCTTCAGTGCAACAGCAAAGGTGGAATTTCCCCTGTTGCAAGCAGCAGGAAAAGATTAAGGCTGGGCACTTACATTGAATCAGGCACAGCATGAACTCCAGGAAGGCAGTTGTTGCTGCAGGGATAAATTTGGCCTGGTGAATGTCACATTAGCACATTCAGAGCACAGAAATGCCCTTTCTGAAATTTTCTATTGATTTTTATGACAAATGGAATATCACAGAGTATGAACACAAACACATTACTCCTGTTCTGCAGAGATATTCCAAATTTTGCATAATAGCAGTGGGGCAGCTGTTGCAAGGGGACTGTCAGTGATTCAGACAGGAGGAGGCTGATGTTGAAGTGCCTGTCATGGAGAGCTCTCCTGTAACTTGGATGAGTCAGACAATTTACACGTATTGAATGCACAGCAAATAATTGCTGTGCTTTGCCAGACTTTTCATGACCAAGGCACAGTTGATGGTGTTAAGTGATTTCAGTGTGCATAATTGAAGATCAAATTATTATGTGGTATTCATCCTTAATGTTGATTAAGAGTTGCACCCTATGTAATTTCACACTAATAGTGAAGCACTCCATATTGCCAACTATTCATACTGGTGAGGATAAGGGTTTAATCACTTACGCTGCCATGATACACTGTATGCACATACGCTGACTATACGCATGCTTTTCACTGACTTCTGTCCCTTTTCTCTCCCCCCACCACTGTCTCTATGTGCAGTCCCTGAGGCTGCTGAATCTGATAGAAGTTACTGCTGTCACTGCAGCAGCTGCACAGCCTGGCTGAGATTTTCAGGTTGCTGTTGCAAGCAAAGATGATCTAGGAGAGCCTAAGTGGTCTTATTCCCTTTTCTCTTAAAGAAACGGAGCTTCTCTAATCTTCTGCCCTTTACCTCTGCAGTATAAAGGTTTGGTGGTGACTCCAGAGAGATGGCAGGTGTTTGGCTCAGAGGTTTGATGGAAAGGGGAAAAAATGGGAAGAAACATGTAAGCAGTTAGTGCATGGGGCTGGAATGTGATACATTTCAGGACAGACTGGTGCTGATGGCAGTATTGCAGGCATCTCTTCCAGAGCAGTTGCATTTGAAAGCTCAGTACTGTTCATGTATCCAGCAGTGTAACTTCCTGAAGTATTTTTTGATTTGCGAACAAAGTATGTGCATTTATATAGAGTTGTAGGAGTATTATTAAAAAAAACAAAAAGGAGGGGTAGGGGGGCAAAAAGTTGAGAAGGAAATTTAATAACTGGGACAGTGTTTACTATGAATTCCAATGCTCCTGACAGAGCAATAACCAGAGTAGCTTGTCACACAAATGCTGTCTGCCTTCTGAATAGGTGTAATTCTCTACTCTATGGAGTAAGTGATTGCAGTGCAGTCTGCTTTTCTGAGCCCTCCATTGGGTGTTGTCTTATGTTGTGCCTTTCCTTTCTCTGTTTCTTCCATGTTCTGCATCATTGTGATCTTCAGGCCTTCCATCCTGACCTGAAGTCAGGCAGTGCAATAGGGGATAAGGCCTGGGAAGCCACCTGTGCTGCAGTGTAGGCACAGTCACGTGCACTCACCTGGACACGACAGGGGTGGCTTGTTCTCCCTTTTAGCAGCATCGTGACAGTGGTTATGTACAGATCTGTTTGAGAATATTTGTAGCTGCTGGCAAATGTCTTTGCTCCAGGCAATTGTGAATGCAGTTTGTGTCACCAGGAAACAGCCAGAAGACTGGGACAGAGCCTGAGAATGTGCAAGAGAAGACAAAAACTGAGTAGTGATGGCAAGAAAGTCAAGCTGGGAAACAGAACAAAGAAGCAGCCTCTTGCAGCTGGATCCTACTGTGTTCAGGAAACGAGACTGTGAGACTTTTGGTATCAATTTATTTGTTAACAATGAATACAGAAATATTATCAGTGTGTTCTTCTGACAGAAGCAAGTGGTGAGGACCCTGGGATACTGTTTAGCTGTTCAGGCTGCAGGGCAGTAGGTTCTTGCCCAAGATGGGCTGTGTGCAGTGGGACTGTCTTTAGGATCTTCTCTCTAACAACTGTGAATTGTTAGAACTCCAGTCTGTTGCTGGAGTTAGCCTTTGGGATTAACTGTCAAAAGATATTAATTTGAATGGAAACTCCTCTGTAAAAACTTGCAAGACAGTTTTGATAATCTCATCCCTGGCTTCTGGGGAGCAAAGTACCAACAGTTCCTTCTGACCTGAGTGAGACCTTCAGTGGTTACGATCTCTAAAAAGCTGCCAACACCTTTTCCCTCAAATTCATTTTGATATCTCATTCATATGTGAGGTTTTGACATTATGCTAATGGATGCTAATAGGTCTGCAGAGGGATAGATGGAGGGTGAACTTCATTACTCATTCATTAAAACTTTATCGGTGCTTCTGAAGGCATTATGTACTGCAGAGGCTGGGTGGTATCAGGGAGCATTCACCAGGAAACCATCAAACATGTTAATCAGCAAATATTTGGGAGGGATGAAGGCATCCTAAGGAGTGCTGATCCCAATGTGATAACCTCAGCTTGGATGGGGAAGGTAGGTCTGTGCTGTGCAAGGCAGCTATGTTAAATGTGCTGAAGCTGGCTGGCACAGTGATGCTGACTCTGGTCCTACAAGCAATGTAACCTTGTTATTGAGCCCCTATGAGCTAGCTGACTAACTGAAGTGGAGTGCTATGTGGACTCAGCAAGGTGGCACAGGCATGGTAGCTGGTTTGTTTGATCTGGTTAAAGGATGTCTAAGTAGTGCTGTGTTCTGTGGCACAGTTATCCCTGGAGGAACCATCTCTAGTCTCTGCAGGCAGGTCCGACTCTTTCAGATGAATTGGAGCCAAATGTTTAAATGCTGGAATGAGATCTGTGATTGCTTCTAACAACAGTGAAGTCAAAATGATTCATGAGCAGGATTAAATTGGCACTGGCTGTACCATATGAAGGAAGGAGGCAGTGTAGTCTCTGGTGTATTCAAACTGTGTTTGACATGATATTCTATTGACTATTCAATTTCATTTTTTTCACATTTTGAGTGGTGTTTATAGAATAGGGAACTTTTATTCCCCTCTCTTAACTTGCACTTGCTGTGTGAACTAAAGCAAGTCATTTGAGCATGCTGTGTGTCAGCAAGTCATTTGAGCAATTTTTCTCTTTTTTTTTTTTTTTTTTTACAACAAGACTAACACCTTTTTTGTAAGTATGATGTCAGTAGGTGTGTGATGCTGCTTAAAGGAATTTGGTCTTTAGGACTGGCTTCTGTGTAAAGATTTAAGCACTACATGAATTTGACTTTAGAGAACTGGAGACACAGCACTGCCATAAGTTTTTTTTTTTTTTTTTTTCCCCAAGATCCCAAAAAGCTGGACTCCATTATCTGAACTACTTGTACATCTGTCCTTCAATAGACTGGAGCTGAGCCTCTGTAGTGCTGGCCTGATCTTTCTCTCTGGAAGGAAGGTGGTGTTCAACTAGCATGTGTGCTAATTTATTTTCTTTGTTTTTTAATTAATCACTAGCTCTATTGATTTTTTTTTAATAATTGTTTTAGAATGTAGTCATAAATGTCTTTAGAATATCCTTCGTATGTCAGTGTGAGCAATGAGAGCACTTTATTGTCCTGACATGGGGAGATTTAATCCCTTGTGCTTAACAGATCAAACTAATCATGGGCACTGTACTGCAATTTGGTGAAATACGTTACTGTTCAGTATGGGCATCACTATTGGAACCTGAGGGCTGGGGAGAGCTTTTGCAGCTGAAGTGAAAATCATGTGTCAGCTCCTGTTTGTCCTGGTGTTTCATTTCACCAGGAAATGAATTTCCTGGTGTTTTTAGGGCTGTGTGGTAAACTGTTAATTACACCAGGAGATAAACAGATGCATCTGTCACTCTTGTGTGCAGAAAACTCTTCAAGTGTGATACTGCTGGTCCTATTAGTGGAAGGATATCTGCAATGAGAGTGTTTTCCTCCCTTTGAGACCTGATGATTTTTTTATTTATAGTCATAGGAAATCTGTGCTTGTTACTTTTGCACCAAGAGGCTTCTATTCAAATCTAGCTCTTTCTATAAATCATTCACAAGCTATTTAACACACCAACCCTATTTGTACTCCAACCATTGCTTTAAAGTTCATACATAAACCTTACGACAGTTTGATGATAAAATACTTAATTTAGCAGTTAGGATACCTCTTTGTTTAAAGTTGGGCTACGGAAAGAAGATGAATCTTTAAAAAATGGCAGTGCCTAAGCAGTTTGCTATGAAATGGCTATGAGCCTGCGTGCAGGGAAGAAACCCAGTTAATGTACTGGGGGAGGAAGGGGACAATGGCTCCTGCTGACCCTACCTGTGGCCTGATCTTTTATCACAGCATATTTTCCTGCATTTGTTGGCCAGCTGAGGGAACTGATAGGTCTTCTCTCCTTTTTCCCTTCTCTAAGTTCGTCACTTCTAACCCATATCACTTCAGTTACCAGATTTATAGTGCAACCTCTGAGAATATTTGAGATGATTATTCACGGTAGCACAGGAAGGAGGTACAGTGCCATGTCCTCTGTAATCACTGACACTTGTGGAAAACAGCCTCCTTTCTGCTGCAGATGATGAACAGTGCAGAGTACCCAATATAGTATGTTGGTTGTGGGGAAATTGTAGGATTGCAGAGCATCACACTCCAGTGTTCTCTGGTTCTTGAGTAGTGCTGTTTGGAGGAGCTGTAATTAAGCAGCCTGCTCAACCTCAGTGTTCTGCTAAATTTAGCCGAAGAACCCAATTAGGATCAAACCAGGTGGCATAATGATTAGCTCATCTTTGCTGTGGCCCTCAAAGTGGGTCTGAAATAGTGAGAGTGACTCTATACTTGCTTTGCTGTGGGGCAGAACAGTTTGACTGCTGAATCAGGCTTGAGATACCAAAGATGGTTTTGATTACCTGCATTTCATAACGGATGTCCTCCCACCATAGAGATGGCCACAGTGACCTGGGTTGTGCCTGTCTTCCTCCATGCCCCCACCATGTCTAATTGGAGCTTCATGTTAGAGCTGAGCCTTGATAGGCAGCTGTTGTAGAGCACAGTGAATAAAAGTGCCCTTCATTCAGATAGCTTAAGTTCCCAAACTTTGCTGTTTCCATGCTTCTGTATGCTTTTCCTTGTAACTGTGAAAACACTAAGTTATGATCCAGTGAGCCTTGTGAAGTGCATCACATTAGGCTCCTGGAGAGCTGTGGGTCTTTCTGGATGTAGCTCAACACTGAAGTTTCAGCTGAAGATGCTTACCGAGAAAGGTTGTACCCCATATGGAGGGAACATCTCATTAGTTTTTTCTCCATTAAAACCAATGCCAGTGAACTTTTCTTATCTGACAGTTGCCTTAGTAACTTGTAGGGACCTGAGAAGCTGATCTAATTTGTTGCAAATACTGCATATTTTCTGTGAGTTGGTGTTGACCTGAAATACAACTGAGTGCTGGAAGTCTGTGTCAGACAGGCACAACTCTGTCTATACCAGAGCCTGGCAGACACCAGCTCTTCCTGTGCTGCAACCACCCACGCTTCCCACACAAGCTAAGGGATGCCTGACTGAGGGAAACCACTTGCCATCTGTTATGTGCTCTATAAATTCATTTGAACCTCAGTACCACTGCATGTGTTGCTCACACGCTTTCCTTTAGAAGCCCTGCCTATTCATTGCAGTCTTTGCTTCAGACAAACTGTCCTTCTGGCTTGATTCACTTATCAGGAATTGTTGATAGTGACCTTTGGGATTGTGTGTTCATTCAGCATATTTCAGATAAAAGTTATGAATTCTTGACAGATGCTCCTACATACTTGCATGGTAACTGGAGTGCTCAAATAGGCAGAATACAGCTTTTAAGCAGTCTATTAAACCACTTCCTGTGCATTCATTTTTGCTGTGTTTCCACCAATACACAAAAACAATGCATCTCTGAGAACAGTTATGCTGCTTGTTGAAAGCCTCAGTACTTTGTGGAGTGGATTAAAATAGTGGTTTATTCCCAGAAGCTTCAGCAAACCTGTTGTTAATCAACTCTGCATTCCCAGGTGTTCTTACCACACATCTTAAGACAATTTTCAGGATTTGTTATGCAACAGATGTTAAACTTTGTCATGTAGTTTTCTGGTGCATCTCTTGACCCTTTTGGAAATAAGGGAGATTTTTTTTTTTACTGTCTTCCTCTTCTCATTTGCCATTTGATTTCTTTTAAATAGAACTAAGTTCAACAGCTGTCTTAACACTGGAGTTTGTCTTGAAAGGGCAGTGTTACTGAGCAGCGGTCTGTTGAATTTTCAAGTGAACTTGTGTTTATCTGGTCTTTCAACTTCTCTGGTAGTCAGAGGAAAAAAATAGCTCTATCGCTTAATACAGTCATTGTTTTCAGAAGCTGCTTTGCCGTGCCTGTTTAATCTACTGCAGTTTGCCATTACTTTCACGTGACATAGGAAGAGCTTTAGTGGCTGGGCTGCAGCCAATGCTTCTATGGTACGGGAAGAAGGGAAAGCGAATGGAGTGAAAAGTAGGATGTGAGTATTAAAGGCCCTGGTTTAAAATTTCACTGTAGTATAACATTCCTACAGAACTGCAGAGAGTTACTTTGTGTATTCCTTCTGGTGTCAATCATGGAAATACTGATTGTAAGCCTCAAATATTAACTTGAACAAACTATGCTTTTGTAAATGTGCCATGCTTCATTTCAGCTGGGACTCTGTTATCCCTGTGCTATTCCAGTTTGTCTTTCAAAATTAAAATGTTTTTTTTGAAGTAGATCATAAATGTAATATAGTCAAAGAGTAATATGTAATATAGTAATGTAATATAGTCAAAGATCTTTGTTTAAGGTTAAACTGCTATTTAATAGTGGCTAAGCTCGGAAGTTATCTACTTACATTTGCTAGCCTACCAAGGTTGTATGTTAACTAGTTTTGGTTTTGCTGGAGCCCTTCATGGCTTAAAAGACTCTTCAGCAGAGGGTAATGACGGAGAAGCAAGGTCCTGGAGAAATAATTGTGGTGGTGGTCAGAAAAAGCTGTTGCCTAAAGAGTTGAATTTTTTTCTCACATTTCTAGATCGCTGTTTGTCAAATGCTGATAACAACATGGAAGTGAAACTTAAGAAATTACTAATGCAACTCCATTTTCACCAGAAAAGTCTGTCTTGTCAATACCAAGTGCTTGGAGCAGGAGTTACTTGTTGAATGTCTGGTGACTTAAGTGGCTGTCTGTATGTAAACATATGTGTAGTCCTGAATTGTACAAATCAGAATAGACTTTTTCCAGTTTCCCTGTTATATGTTCCTCCATCAGCAAAGCAGGAATTAGTTTCTGTGCTGGAGATGTATATTATGAGCTAGAAATTTACATTTTCCTGAGGCTTTTGTTGGGGTTTAAAAAATTTTCCCATATTATTTCCCATCTCCTAATATGAGTTAATTCCATTTTTCTGGTGCAGATATTAAGGATATTTTTTCAGCTATGAGTGGGTATCTGATAGTGTATGAAGCAGCCTCTGAATTTAGGCAAAGTGCAAACCTATTAAAATAACAAACATTGTAAACAATTTTTCCCACTGAAAACTACAAAATGACGTACTTGAGAAGGGGGGCAATGCAGACAAGGGGACAGTCCACTGTAAAAGAAAATTAATAGTATTGTTTGCAGCTGCTGTTGGCTGTATGCGGAGTTTAGTTTCTTTCAGGACAGTGGCTCAATGTTGCACATTTGTTAAAGTTGAGTCAGCTGGCAGGACAAAGGAAATCCAGCAAGCTTTATGAGACATCTTTGCATGAGGTCATACAGAGAGGTAAGATGAGCTAATGAGAATATTCACTTTTTTTCCCTTTGAATGAAGCATGAAGATTTCCTTAGTGTAAATATTGCTTAAGTACCACTAGCTTTAGTTGTAGCTGTTTGGAGTTGAACTGAAGTTGCATGCTGCAGTCAAAGAATAGCAGATATCTTTCTGATTAACACAACTTCTAAAAGGTTATCTTTTTCTTTTGCTTCAGAGCTCTGCTTTTGTAACCCTACTAGCAGCCATGTAACATTTAAGGATTTAAAAAAAGGATGTATATACCTTAACACTTCCCAGGGCGTCTAATTTGATTACAGTGCTGAGTGAATGTTTTATGAAAGCAAGTTGTTAGAATTGAGTTTGGCTAGTGTGAGACACATTTTATATAGATGGAGAAGAGGGTTTCTTTTTTGATGTAACTTTGATGGTACTACTCCTGATCTGGAGGAGCTTTGAATTGTATTTTAAATTCACCTGAGTAAAGAATATTAAATAACAGGCTAATCATAGCCCACCACCTATAACTTGTAGTGGCCTGAGGGCTATAGCAGATTTGTGAATTTACAGCAAGATCTTGAATTTGCTGGGCTAAGGAATGCATAGGCTTGTCAGATTGGAGTTGCTGATGGCTAATGGTGAACCCTTGGGTGAATGCAAGAATGGTAAATGTTAGGTTGGGTTTGGAAAAACAAGCTTGTTTGTCTGCTGTGCCTCCTAGATTTTTTTTTTTCCCACTGAATCTAGTGAGCATAATAGAATCACAGTTTGCAGAAGTGCATTATTTTGACAGCAAATGCTGAATCTATAAAAATGAAACACCTTGCAGGATGTTTTATCAATATATCTGAAAACCTTTTGCATTTATTTATTTCACTTTTTTTGTAAGTCACACGCAATTCGTGGAGAGTAGTTTGATCTTGTCAGAAGGAAATGGGTATAACTAGAAGAGAAAAGGCGAATGTTTGGTCAGAAACAAACCTTTCTTTGTAAACTATGTGGGAAAGAGACTCAAAAGCTTTCAAGTCCTTGAAACAAAAATGCAGAATTTAGCATTTTTAGAGTTCCACTTCAATCATTATACGAAACATCAGGGTTGCCTAATCAGCCTTTAGGAGCTGTCACATCGTGCACAGTATCCAGAAAGGTGCACAATAACTTGGTAGTTTTGAGTGAGAACTTTAAATTTGTCTTCAAGTGTAAGATAACATTTCACAGTATATGTTCTCATTAATACATACAGTATCAGTTCTTCAGTGCACAACTCTGTGCTTTGACAGATGGTTATGGTGAATCATAAAATGGAGAGGCTGAAAGAATTGCTTGACTTTCTTTCAAGACAGGATTTCTTTGATTTCTGTCACATCAGAAGATATAGTTGCACCAGATGATGAAGTATCTGGTCTTATTTTTTTTAATTAGACTGAAGATACTGTCGTTGTTTTCCTTGTAGGTCAAGTTTTCTGAACTGCTAGTTGTATTACCTGTTGAATGAGCTGCTGGCTGCTTTCTGAGAAGCTGGATATTGAGGTGTGGTCCCCAGGCTGGACACAGCCTGCTGCCTATAGCCTCACCAACAGCATAAAATGTGGCTCTGTGCTGTGCAGACCAGCATCACTGATATGTGTCTTTGGCATAGCTTGGGGATGCTAACTCATTTCTAAGTTGCCACAGAAATAGAGGTTCTTGGATGTTTTCTGTAAAATAATTCAATAAAGCAAAAAAGTTTACTCCTGAACTGAAGAAACCCAATTCTCTTGGCATCATAGAGGCACAGACAACATGTTTTCAAGGAGTTTTTTTTGAAAAGAAGGAATAGGGAAAGTAGCTTCATGCTAATGCTGTTATCCCACAGAGCAGTCCTTCAGCCTGTTGTATGGAAGAGTGATTTGCAGTGCAGTGAGGGAGGGCTTCAAAGACTTCAGTAAGCACGCTGTTTAGGTAACTAGACAGCCTGTGAAACAGTGATTGGCAAAACAGGAGATACCCAGCATGTAATATGAAGCAATTGCCCACAGCAAGCAGTCATGGCAGGGTTTGCATCAGTGCTGCTATAATACTGTGTATTATCACTGTATGTATACCTGCAGTTATGAAAGTATAGGTCAGGGCGTAATCATCCATTATAAATTAATGTTTACTAGCTATGCAACCTCTGCTGTTGTTTTATAAATTGCTCTGGTGTAGCTCAAATGTGGAGAGTAGGCTGAGCAGGATAAATCATTTCTGAGGCCTTTTCAAGGTTTTGCTTCAACAGAAATACTTCATGTCTAATTCACAGCCACTGATGCATACTACACAATGTCAAACTTTGGTGACCATACATCATTGGATTAATCTTTCCCTACAACAGTCTTATGAAAATATATGAAATGTCTACATCTACCTTGCTGTCATCTCCTCGCTCTGTGGAGATGGGCATATAAATGTTAATGCCTGGGAAAAGTAGAGAGGTTAGATGGAGTATATTGCGATAATCTGTGAGGGAAGTGATTCATGAAGACTAGATTGTTTTACATAATTCTGTCAAAATGTCTCCTAAGGTGAAGTAGGAGGTAAACTATGCAGTTAACATGGTTTTGCCACATCATTCTCTCCATTTTTATGCTATCCTTGTTTTTCATACGATACTTGAGCTAAAAATTACCCCATCTGTTTTTTGATTCTGAAATGTTATTTACACTGAGATCACTGCATTTTAATTTTGATGTCAGATTTTACTGAGGAGTGCTTATGTATATAAAATAGCTCTAACCCTCTCAGGAGGTGACTTGTTAGACGTCAGAGATACTGTTGGCATGAATGAACCTGTATGAAGCTTTCTAGGCTCTAGAGCACTTTTTGCTGCTACTGGAAATGCTGCAGTTGTCTTAAATCACATTCTTTTCTGCTGAGCCTTGAAGGCTGCATGTTTGTCTCTATTCTATATGATGCTCAACTCTCCTATGCTGCCTCCTGACTCTCGAGCCATTCTATGATTATAACAAAACTAGTAAAACAGCTAACCTGGAAGACCTCTATGATGCTGTTGTACATCTGGACAGGAAGTAAGCAATACAATTTGATCTAGCTATTCTTGCAACATAATACTGTAAATAGGGGGTTTTTAGCTAACACTGTAGATAAGAAAATTCTGCAAAGGAAAATCATCTGATTACCTTCAGGGCACAATTTAAAGCACAAGTGCAGATTATTTCAGTAAAGATTCCAGAACTGGGGGGGGGGGGGGGAGGGAGGGGAGGGAAAGCGCTTTCAGTTCATCAGAATAAGCTCTTAATATTCTGCAAGATCGGTCTTTTCAGGTATTATCCCAAGTACAGTCTTTAACAAACCTATTTTCTCCTTGGTAGGATTGCAGTGCTGACCTCCAACAAGGCCCATATCTCTAAAATATCCAGAATGGTTAAATTGTGAGTAATTCAGGCTGCTGCAATTGTAACAAAAAGATGAAGTGAGATGTGTCCTCTGAACTCTAGAAAGCACGAGAGGCAGAGCTCATCTGTGTCCCCATTTCTCTGGCACAGAGCCCATTCATCTTATCAAATCAAGCACAGGATTAAAACTTCTGGTGTCTAGAGAGGAATTGATAGGAATTGATGAATGACATATATGCCTTGGTTATCTGTGTGATCAGATAAGAGGTGCCTCTAGCCAGGTATTTTGTCTTCAGCAGTGGATAGATAATAATGGGGAGGGAAAATAAAAAAGCATAGTGTCTGTTCCCTACCTCCTTTCCAGGAATGGGTGATGCAATACAGCTGAGAGCTGCATCTGGATGCTGTGCTTCCTGCTGTGCCCTATTGATTCATTCAATCTGTTGAGTCCCTGCAGGCATTTTTTTTTTTTTTTTTTTTTTTTTGCAGTGTCCAGTGGTATGAGGTCTACAACGTGTTGTTAGGCTGGGGAGAGCTGAAAGGGGAGGGAGGACTTGTCTGAATTTATTGCTAATCCCAAACAAATGAAGAAGCAGAAGCCTTCACCTTCTGGAAGCTGGCACAAACAGTTTTTAGAGCAAGCAGATTTGGAAAAATGAAACAGTTTTGGAGCAGAAGAACACTTCCTGTGAGTTTGAGGCTGTCCTGTAAAGATCAAAAGAAGCATAATGAGAAGAGCCAGAATGTTGTTGGCTGCTGGCAGTGTTATCTGAATTTGGATTGAAGTTTCTGTGGGGTTTGAGAGAACGTAAAGTTTTTGTAAAACTTGCCTGAGTTCTTGAGATTCCCCAGTCAGCTTCTGTTTACTTGTATTCTGTGGTCTTGAATTTATTTTTCCCTTCTTGGAGCAGTCAAATCATGAAACCTTTGAGGTTGCTTTCAGGTCTTCTATTTCAGTGTGGCTGGAGGGGAGGAGGAGAAGCAAAGATCACATTCTGTTTTTGAAATGGTTTGCCTCTGGACTATCACCTTTTGGCACTGCTTTGAGGAAACTGAGATATAGTTCTGTGTAACTTGATCATAGAGTTTTAATATATTTTTTTTTCCCCAAGCGTTGGCATTCATTTGCTTTTTACACTCCAGGTGCACTGGGTTTTAGTCCCGATTGTGTAGTGTTGCAATGTAGTGTGATGTAAAAGTAGAAGAGTGCAAAATTTACATTCTCAGTCTTTATCAGCCATATCTTTGTTTGCAATAGTTTGCCCAAACAAGTTAATGATAGAATCTTTTGAGTTGGAGGGGACCTTTAAAGATCATCTAATCCAACTCCCCTGCAATGAACAGGGCACCTATAGTTTGAGGTTGCTCAGAGCCTGATCCAGTGTGACCTTGAACCTCTCCAAGGAGAGGACATCCACCACCTGTCTGCACAGAGTGTTACAGTGCTTCACAACTCTTGTTGCAAAAAAAAAAAAAAGTTCAATCTAAATGTTCCATCTATTTCCCATTGTCCTGTCACAACAGATCCTGCTAAAGAGTCTGTCCCCTTCATTCTTATAGTCCCTCTTTAGATACTGAAAGGCTGCTATCAGGTCTCCCTGGAGCCTTCTCTTCAGGCTGAACAGCCCCAGCTCTCAGCCTGTCCTCTTTGAGAAGGTGTTGCTTCCCTTGGGTCACTTTTGTGGCCCTCCTCTGGATGTGCTCCAGGAGGTCCACATCTCTCCTGTACTGAGGACTGCACGTCTGGACACAGCGTAGAGCAGAGAGGCAGGATCACCTCCCTTGACCTGCTGACTGCACTTCATTTGATTCATCCCAGAGTACCGCTGGCTTTTTGGGCTGTGAGGGCACGTTGCTAGCTCTTGTCCACCCTGCTGTCCACCAGTAACCCCAAGCCTTTATTGGCAGGGCTGAGCTCCATCCATCCATACCCCTATTTGTACTAATAGCAAGAGTTGCCATAACCCAGGTGCAAGACCTTGCACTTAGATTTATTGAACCTATGAGGTTCTCTTGGGCCCACTGCTTGAGCTGGTCTAGGTCTCTCAAGCATCCTGTCCCTCAGGAGCATCAATCATGCTGCACAGCCTGCTGTTATCCACAAACTGTGGTGTGTGCACTCAATCCCAATGTCAATGTCATTGATGAAGGCAGTATAATAAGAACATTTAAAAAAAAAACTCATAAAAATCATCAACAAAAAATGTGACAAACTATAGCATTCTTAAAAAAAAAACAAAAACAAAAGGTATGAGCAAAAAAACCCCTTCATCATATGGATGAGATTAGCTGGTAATTAAAAAGCCAACCAATTTGAGTTAAGAGGTGGATTAATTAGATAAAACACTGGGAAATCTAATTTACTCAGCAATTTATTTTTAATCCAAGTCAAGAAGATCTTATCAGGGCCTCTATGAAGCTTGGAGGAACCCAGTCAGATTTAATTATACTCTTGTGTAATGACCCACATCTCTTAAGTTTTATGATTGTAATTTATTTTATTTATAAATAGATGTATGTTTAAGATCTAAAGAGTATTGAGACCATTCGATAGGCAGTTTTGATGCATTAATACTGAAACTGCAGATGGAAACAATTTTATGCTGTTATCCTTGAAATACAACTGTTGGCCTGGAGTACTGAATTTTCTTTATTCCTTCTTATGTATCAAAAATCTATTTTTCTGTTCATGTGTTAAAACTGTCTTTTTACCACTGGGCACCTAAATGTTCAGAGAAGGGGTAAGACAATGAATACATCTTCCCTGTGTAACGCTACATGCTTTGAAGGCTAATTATTTTCCTGGACGTTTTCCTAACCAGATCCCTTAGTTAGAAAATGCACGTATCATGTTAAGATTGTGTAGACTGAAAGTGGATACTAGTGAAGACACTGCAGATAAAAACACTTGTTCAGGACTAGATAAAACTCTGCAATATGGGTACACAGCAGCAATTTTATTGAGGTTTCCCCATTGACTTAAATATTTAGTTTAACTGCCTTGAGCAAACAGTCTTGTATTGATGCGGTTTTCTCCTATGTTATGGAAGTACATGAAGGTTAAGCATCTTCAGGCCTGTGGTGTGGCTCACAGGGTCATCCAGGATGATGTCACCCTGTCCCGTGTCTGTCATGTTTCTGAAGGAGGAGAAACTTACTGAAGAATAAGTTTTTGAGGAGAGAAATCACTTAGGCTTGAGTTACACTTTTTTCAGCCCTAAATGCATATTCCAAAAGTGGCAGGAAAAAGTTTGGGAATGTTAATTGTTAAAACTTTGAAATAAATGTTTTCAGTTAGGCTATTCGTAAATCTCCAGTCCCCATTACAAATAAATAATCCTTCAGAGTAAAGCTATGGACTATCCTAAGAAGGTATTTTTTTTCAATTTGTCTTCCATTAAAACACCTTCAAAAATACCTTCATATCCTATTTTTTTTTACATGAACTGAATGAATTTTTAATATACCATTCAGTTCTGCAACCAACCCAACATATACATTATTCATGTGGATCTGCATCTCCAGATAATTATAAGGAACTTCCTGAGTAATGTCAGAGGTGTTTGTGCTAGCACAGGAAAGGTGAGTCAGGCGGCAAGAAAAACTTCTCGCTGCTCTGCTTGTGGAGTCAGCTGTATCCCAGAGAGGGATTTCTTGCATGGCCAAGAAATGAGTTGTCATAACTGGACTCGTTGGAAAAGATTTTTTTTCCAGTTACTCTACTTTTGTGGGTTCATTTTCAGGATTTCTTACTGGCCCTACAGATAAACTCTAGATGTGCTTAGGTACAACAGCTAGATTCAAGATAAGATATTCTTCAAGCGTACGTTCCATATCTATGGGCATAAGATGTAAGATTTGAGTGTTTTCAGCCCAGTTGTAACTTCAGAATTACTTTAAGGAATTCAAAGCAAGGTCTGTCTTTGACTTCTAGTTGTACTATGTGAAACTTTGGTAAATGCAGCTGTATTTGAAGACAACAGTGTATTCTCTAGCTGGATCTGTGCTGTGTTGGCAGGTTGTGTTTTCTGGAATTATGTGAAAGAGAGACTGTGGGCAGCAGTGCTCTTGTCCTGCCATTCCGTCAGTGCACATCTTTATCATCTTGAATGCCATCCTGTGATTAAAGGGCAAAAGGGGAGGGAATGGTAGCAGGCTGATAGACATCAGTGCTTATGCAGTCTGTCTTATTTGCTAAGGCTGCCAGCTAAGTGAACTTGGAATGAAGGTACTCAATAACACTTTGTTCCTGTAAGATCACTTTTGAAGAATTTCACGGAATGTACTATAATTATGATGGCCACAGTATGTGATACTGGATTCTCCTTCAAGAGCTAAAACTAGTGATTTAAAAGTGCAAATCATTCTCAAGTTGTGGAAGAACAGGAGGAAAATGATTAGAAAGGAAAGCTTAGAATTGGAAGTCCTTAAGCAGAGGTTTACTGTGGGATGGAAATGTGTATTCTCAGTCCAGACGGGTGCTGGTGTTACCCAGAAGACATCCTCCATTTCTTGACGAAGTGAAACAAGCCTCTGCAGACCCCTAGACAAGTGGGGAAGTAATAAATGTAAGAAATATAAATGAAATGCTAAAATTTAGATGTAGAAAAACAGTCCTTAAAAGATCAGGGAAACTAAGGACATAGAAGGGAAAATAGAAGCAGAAGGGGAGAGTCCCTGTATATCGGGGGGGAAAAGCTGTGATGTGATTCTTAGAAAAAGGATGGTTGTAAGCAGTATTTTTGGAATTTATATAAATTTTTATAAGAATGCACCAAAGTTAAATGCTCTTGGGAAATGCCTGTTCTATAAGTAGAAGAATTTAATTAAAGTCCATCCTACGGATTTTTTTATTTAGAAAAATAACCCTAGGCAAGCCCAGAGCTTCCTTTGAGATTACAACTTTAAATACAGCTGCATTAATTGAACTCCTGTAAGCTTCTAAAAGGTGCTTGATTAAGAAGTCTAGTGTTTTGCTTCTTAAATATATGGAATGAGCAAACTGACTGATTTCAAAGGTAGATGCCAACAGGATATTGTTTGTTTCATCTAAGGTCACTGATCAATGTCAGTGATTGCAAAAGTAACATAACAGCATTTTTAGCAGTTGTTTGGAACTGGCAGGTGAGTTAGGGGAGGGCTAAATAAAGTTTAAAACTCTGGCATGGAGAAATGTCTATCTTTTACCTAGTTTTTTTCAAGGGTTTTTGATTTACTGAAAGAAACCTGGATATCTGAAACATTGAATCGCAATGTTCCTGTGAAGAGTGTATTTTGGATATCTCTGTTGGAAGGGTGAATTAAACAGGCAATTATTCTTAAAGCCATTCTGTCCTCACCTACATGGAGCAAAAAAAAAAACACAAAAAAGAAAAACCAACCAGGGTCTTTGTCACATCCTGTCCAGTCTATGTTTGTGGGTGAGCTTGGATAGGTACTGAATGCAAGGTACCCTGGAGGAAAAAAGCATCCAGTAGGGACTTTTGGAAGGGAGATGTACCTGGGCAGCTGAGTACTGGAGCAGCCAAGGACACATGGGGTTCTGGGCAATAAAGAGCAAGGCTTTAAGGAAACTGGAGAAGCAAACAGCTCGCTGCTGTGTAGTCCTGGAGACTCCTAAAATGGAGGCTGCAAAATTAGAGGGAAAAGTTGATCATCATTTCCAAGGAAAGGGATGCATTTCAGATAACTTACCCAGGGAACTAAAAGCTTTCATGTAACGCTGAAAGGTATGTGCACCAAACTGGATTAAACCTCTGCAGGCTTTGTCCCAGTTTTCTCAGTCAATATTGCCAGTTTCTTTCCCCTTAATAGTTCAGTACCTCACTGACTTAAAATGAGCTGGTGGCTTGTGGCGCTCTCCTTGCTTTAGCCTTTCCAGGATGTTTTCTTTGAGTCCTTTGGTTTGAAAGGCTCTGATTTTTCCTCCTTTGGCAGGCTAGCTCCTTCAGAGTACTCAGATTAATTTTCATGCCTTCAAAGTCTCTGACCAAGTGATAGCTTTCTCCTCTTGATTGAAATCCTGTCTGGATTGACCTTAATGCTTTTCCCTCTGTCTATGGAGTTACCAATTGTCTCTTCACTTGAAACAGTGCAACTGTTCAATATTTCCATTGCTGGCTGAAGACTTTTAATTGCATTGTTGATTCCTTAGCCTTCCCTGCTGGGTGCCTGGGCTCTGTAGCTCCGGTCTTTGCTGTTTTGCCCTTTTACTCTTTGAACTCATCAATTTCCTCCAGTTCACTGGCCTTAGTGGATGGCTTCACTGGCTGTAGCTTCATTCAATGCAGCTGAATCCTGTGTAATGATATTCAAGCACACTTCTGCCTCTCATCAGTAGCGAAGTGTTATAAAGCATTTGTGGGTTTTGCCCATGCATTTATATCCTGTATTTAATGTTAGGATTTTGTAAAAATATTTGTTCTAAATATTTTCAAGGGATCTCATTTTGCTGATAAAATATGTAGGACGAAAGTGGCAAAAGGCATGGAGGGATTCCCAGCAAGAATAACTGCCAAGCTGCTAAGCCAATTTCATATCTGTCCGATTCCATCTTTTGTCAGAGAAATGGTTTAAAGTAGAAGAGAATCAGGTCCACTTGAGGAAACCAAATGTGATCATCTTATACTGTGATTTAAAGAAATAATTTATACTGAGCAGCGAGAATGCCTTAAAGTTTTGTGAATTCCTAGCTGTTTTGTTCATCTGTCTTTATTTCCATTTGAGAGCTGATTTTGGCTTCATGGGCTTATAATTGAAATTTGATGTTGTTTGTTCATATTAAAATATCGTTGATATGCAAAAAGGCGCACACGGACTGTATTTGATTTGCAAACGGCTGCTTTAAAATGGATGATCTTGAATATTAATGAAAGGAGCTTTCGAACAAATTGCTGTTTTCTTTCCCTCCTCCTGTCCCCTCTTTTTGATGTGGATGCAAAAGGTTTGACAGCATGGAAATTATGAAAATAAGCAAATTCATTTCATCAAGTGCACCATTAATTTTTCATTAACTATTTGAAAGGCAGTGTCTCAGCTCTCCGTATATATAGTGTCATGCACCAGCCACTCTATATTGTGTACTCTGCCTTGATTTCTGTAGGCTTGTTGCACAGTTTTATCATAAGTTATTCAAAAGTTTGTGTCTTCCATTAGTTCAAAAAAGATCTGATTAAGGAACCATTACTGTTCCTGCTCTGACTATATGAGCTTTTTGAGCAATGCATTATATGCAGTGCATGGTTTTTGTCAGAGCTTCATACAACATAGCTTTATAGCTAAATTAAAGTTCCCTTCATCCATTAGCTGGAATTTCAGCTCATACTTCTTGCTCTGTAGAGCAGATAGTTTTATTTCACTGGGTGCTGATTTTGGTCTTTAGACATATGTATTCCAAGTCTTGATAAGGAGATTAGAAATTGTATTGCAGTGAACTTCATGACAGAAATTGGCCTTGGTCGTCAAATAAGATAAAAGGTAAATATAAACTAGATCTGGTTTAAATGCAAAATGTGAAGCCTTGAAGGTTATTCTGGCATTAGTAACTGTAAGAGATAAAGATGATGTCAACACAGCAAACTGTTGCTTTTGTATCCCAGAAAGATTTCATTTAAATCTTCCTAGGAACAACCTGTGTTGGTTTTACTGCAAACCTAGGTCCAGTATCTAATGCTAGGATGTCGTTCAGAGCAGCTTCATGAGCCAATTGGCTTTGGGAGAGCAGAAGCATTATGTACCTTACATACGTATACAACCTATGAAGGTGGGTTTACTGATCCTCACTGGGCTCTTAAAGCCATTATTTTTGGTCTCATCTCATGCAAATTAAAATCACTTTACAAACAAGTTCCATGCGTCTTGTAATTAGATGCATTTGAAAATCAGTAATGTCTAAGTGATGTTGAAAAATTATTAGTAAACAAATGTCTGATCAGTTACACAATGGAGATTGCTTACACCACACTAATCAGATGGAGAGAGGCTGTTAGCAGCAAAGGTCATGCAGCTTCAAAGAGAGCAACAGATGCCCAAAGACAAGGTTGGTAATAAAATTGTAAGCATCCCTGTATATGTAATTTATTCGGTTTGCTGTACTCTTTATCTAATTTGCCATATGCTATGGGATATAAATTTTGTGTATGTGTTCTTTTTTTCTCTTTTACTCTGATCATTACACAAAAAAATACTAAAATCTTCACCAGGAGAGTGCTAAGGATCTGCTGAGAGCAAGGACATTTCAGTGTTTCCTCCTCTTTTTATAACATGGGCTATTGAGTTTAACAATTTATGATGGTAGTATGTTGTGCAGGCTATGCTAGGCTTATAATTTGGCAATAAATACACTGTCTAGGCCTGATAGCAGAAAAGGGAAGAGGAGACTGGGATCTGAAACTTTTTTTTTTTTCTCTCTATCATATGAAAATGTTTAGGTGGAAGAGAGACAGAAGGGTAAAATACGTGACTCCTTGTAGGGCTGACCTGTGTGCAGCAGTGTGTGCCAGGCTGTGTGGAGCACTGTCTCTGTCGCTGGTTGTGCTGGGGAGGTGCTGTGGTTGATGCAGTGGCAAGGCTTGAAACAAATGCTCTGGCCACAAATGTTTGTTATCAGAGGATGTTTGGGATCGTTTGAGTAGCAGAAAACTTCTGCAGTACCCTTTCTGTCAGCATCCATGAGATGTGCCTTGTGTTGGTACCAGGGACATTCTTCCCCTGTGAGTAAGTGAAACACTTCTGGATTCTGCTTCTAATTCACTACTGCTAACTGGTTGGAGACAGCAGAGTCAATCTGTGTTCTGTTTGCGAAGGAGAGCTGCCTGTCATTTTTTTCTTTTTTCCCAGAATATGGGAAAATCATGTCAGAAATGGTAGGGAGCTAGAAGCTAATAATGAAACATGCTTCTTCTCGAAGAACAGCAGAACACTCAAAGGCAGACAATCTGAAGATGTGTTGAGAATGCATAATGTAGCAAACATTGAGGAATATGACTTGAAATATGAAGAAACAAAGCCTGCAGATAAATTAAATGTCCAATTAAGCTATCTGCTTGGCTGCAAAATATCTTCTTGACAGACAATTAGTTCTGGGCAAGTCAAACATTTCAGCTATGAATTCGCATAGGGCAATTAAAGAAACTAATCTGTATTTGATTTGAGGAAATAGTAAATTCAAAAGAATATAGAAGGTTAGATTGTGTGGACTTCCCTGCAGCTATTTCACTGCATGAGGAAGGAAGCAGTGACTTTTCTGTATGACCTTGTAGTACCTTCTCTTTAGAATGTCTCAATTGGAGTAGAATTACAGCGGTGTCTTCCTGCCAACAATTAGCGCTACTATGCGGTTTTTCAGCAGCGTGGGGCATCTCAGATTTTGTCATCCTGAGGTTGAGCAGTTGGAGTTGTCCCAGGGCTGGCCTGTTTCCCTTTGAGCACGTGAAAAGGGAAGAAGGGCTGAGGCTGAGAGGTATCCTAAAATTCATCTTGATGCGCCAGCTGGTTGTGGAGGAAGCAGGAGAGAGGAATCACTGGAGAAATGAGATGGGACAGTATCAGTTTCTGTAAGATAAACTCAAATTTGGAACCTGTCAAGTATTTAACCTGAATGCATACATTACTGCTGCCTCACATGCACACCAGTGGTTTCCCAGAATGCCCTTCTGAATTTTATCCTGAAAAACCTTGATATTAATAATTTGAGGAAAAATTGCCTGTGAAACTGTTTGTGATGTAGTTGGTGTTTCCAAACTGTTGGTGTTTCCAAATCTTCCCACCCTTCTTTTTGATTCTCCTTTTCCTTAAGAATTTGCATTTGATCCTCTTATCTTGCAAAATAAAAAATTTAGATGTATAAGAAATTCAAAGCAGAACCTTCTTTTTCAAGCTGAAAAATGTAGGCTACTCTTTCCAGTATGTAATTAACAGGGCACTTTTTTTTCCCCCAACCTCTGGCTCTGGACATTGCTTCAGCCTGCCTGAGGATCTGTTCTGTTCCTCATCCCTCTAATGCCAGAGATGCTGAGAATGAAGCTTGAAAAACCTATGGAAAAAAAAAAATCTTTTCTGTAGCTGAAGAGTTTATTGGCTCCTTGCTCACTTGTGTTCCTGGAAGCAAACTTTTTTTCTGCACCCCAAAAGTATTTTCTATTTTAGTGGTAGAGAACCATATGCATTGATGGGTTTTTGATATGCCAAGATCTAGTCTAATACAAGCTAGAACTCCTGAATTGTATGAAATTCTTGAAAAGCAGCATTTAGACTGGAAGCAGCAACTGACCGTTAACTATAGTGATGCTGTTGAGGTACTGCTATAATAAATTGTTTTGACTTTATGAAATGGTGGCATAAAGAAAGAACATTTGGTTTTAAAGCATAATTATCCCATTATTCTACTTTCTGAATTTTGTTTTATGACTCTTTCTCCTAAAATTTATTTTATTACAACCATGAGCACATTAAGCCATAAAGTCTATCCCACGGGCATGTATTTGCAGTTTTAATGTATTCTTTGCATGTGTAAGGCAAGCAGTATATTATGTGACGTGTGCAAGGGCCATAAACTCGGCTAGCAATTGAAAACGCTAATGTAGCTCCGTAATCACAGTTCAGAAGCTTGTACAGGTTTACACATTAAACCCTTGCTGAGCAAACAGATTGCTTGATACACAAAACACAGCTGTAGGACCTGCTGGTTTTTAAATTTTCTAAGGAAATTTTACAAAAGGAACAAATAACTGTGCTTTTTGGTTGTTTTTTTTTAAGTTACATATTTAATATTTGTTCTTTGTCAAGTAGCCAGTTCGAGATTTTATTTTGGGAAGATCTGAACTTCTTTGGAGTTACTCATGGAAAGTAAAATTGGCAGTGCTTTTCCTGTTTGCTCACTTCTGTGGAGGTTGAGTCCCATAAGATTCTCTTTGTGTTTCAGAAGCACTGTGTATTCTGCGTCCAGGTGAGGTTATGTGGTTGGAGGGACTTAATCACTAACTCCAAGCAGATACCCACCTTTCAGATTGTTTCAGTGGTATAAAGATGTAAATAACCCAAATAATGAGAAAAGTTCTTCTATACATCCTTACAGGAGAATGTGTACTTTTTGTAGAAGAGTATACCAAGGTCCTGTTTGTAGTGGCCTGAGGATCACCAACAGACTAGGAAGGTTGACTGTCAGAATAACACCATGGAGTTATTTTCTGTCTATGTATGAAGTGCCTGAGAGTAAAATTCAGCTCAGAGTTGCTTCTCAGTTTGGATCCTCTGCTATAGGAAATAACAACAACAAAAAAAAACAGAGACTGGAGATCAGTCTGGTAAACTGCTGGTGAGCTATATTCATGTTTAGCTGCTATAGTGCAATATTAATAAGACCTTTTGTTCCCAGCGGCCACTTGGAATCTTAAGAGAGATTAAGCTGTAATTTACCACATGTCCCTACTGATGGTTATTTAGTAAATGTTTATTACACAGCGAAATGATTCATTCCTTTGGCCCGTTACCTTCTATAGATACTACGTAATTACAGCAAGTCCTGTTATGCAAAGGTTCTTGTCACTAAACCTAAGGGCAAACTATCTTCCCATTACCAATCCAAGCACTTTTTCTTTAAGGGGTAATAACAGTCTCTGGGGCTCAGCTAGGGCTCCAACCCTCAAGTACCTCTCCCTTAGAGCTTTTAGTCCATGTCCTTGGCTGTATGGCTAAAAGTAGAAGTTCCTCCATCATAGACACCCCTCCTACATGCTGCATTGTCCTAAATTGTGGCTGTAGACTTCTGTCTCAAAAATGGCTTTCCTAAATCACGATAAGTGAATTAGTGCAGAGCAGATACCTGGTACCTATAATACTATGCATGTGACAATTCATATTTATTAGACAAAATGATAAAGCAGATAGAAAGAAGAAAAGAAATATCAGAGATGCCAACAGTCTCCTGGGTGTGATGGATCATAGTTCACACCAGCCTATTCCTCTCTCCCTGATCTCCAAAGTTATCAATTAAGAGACAATCCACAGGCAGCTCCTGTATAGCATCATCTACAAAAATAAGTCATAGTCATGAAAAAGATTTATTCACTGTTCTGGTGATTACCAATTCATGGTATAATGAATTCTGTGCACCTGAAAAGGAGTGTAAGTATACTGACATTAAGAGTGAGCTGTATATTTAATGCTTTTATAAATAATAACTAGTAAAATCTTTGTAACCAGCAAATAATAATTAAAGGAGAGCACTGAGATGTTATGGATTATGTATCACCTACAGAAAGGAAAGGAAAAAACCTCCTTTTATACTCTGTATAAAAAGAACCTACTTAAAGCTTGTTTACTTTGACCTAATTCTTTTAGGATGGTAAGGAGCCTGTGGGCCAGAATGTAGACCACCTCGTAAGATACATTATTCATAGGGAAGTATTGACTTGTGTACTACACTGCATGTGTTAGCCCTTAAATTTGGAAAGCCGTCATTTATCTTCTTCATAGCATGACACTTTCTGAATCTTCATGAGCGCTGTACTCACCAGTTGCCTGTTCTCTGTGGGATTTAGCTGGGTGTTTGACCTTGCCAGCATTCCTGACTTTTTATCAGAAGATTGTCTTTGAAAAGGGTAATCTGTAATAGATGTCCTCTAATGATTAATGTCACAGAAAACATAGTGGAAGGTTCTGGGGGGAATACATACAGCATTTTTCAATTAGAGATCTGCTAACATATCAATTAATTATCAGGAAGTTAGTCGATCAGGTATTATCCATTTCAAAGATGCTAGGTTTTCCTCCATCCACTCCTTGCTTTCAGAAAATGTTAATTTAAGGAATACAATCTTTCCTGGGAATTAAAGTGAACACAGCTCTCACGATGTTCTCATTTCATAGATTTGGTACTGGTGAGATCAGTCAGTTCCCAGTTGGAACTGCATCATGCAGTTGGTGTGGCTGGTGCAGTCTGCTCCCATGAGAATGGCTGTGGAAGCAGGTACTGTGGGATGGAGCAGCAGAAGAGAGTTGGATTTGTGTTTTGGATTTGGCTGGAGCTTCTCTGATGGAAGGTACAGCTCTCTGTGGGACCCCACACTGAGCAATGTGGGTGAACCTCCTTGAAAGGGGACAAGAAGGGAGGAAGGGGCAATCTTCTGTTGCTCTCTTCCAAAGTCAAAGTCATTTTTGCTAGAAGCAGTTTATGCTGTGCTTTTCAATGCTGTTAATAAAGAAGCCACCCATTGTCCTCCAAGCACAGAATATAATAAGGGTGATTTAAAAAACAATTTATCTTAGATTCTACTTAGAAACAAACAAATAAAACAACACATACATCTGTTTGTGTTTCTTTTGTTATTTACTTTTCCAGGTGAAGGAACTGTGAAAGATGACTATTTAAAGTTTTTTGTTTGTTTTTGTCTCTTTTTTGGCTTATTTCCCAGTTGTCAAAATTTCAGAGGGGTTGGGATGAGTTTTGCAAGGTCGTATATAATTTTGCTTTGCTGCTTGATGTAGTGCTGTTCCAAATCCCATGGATAGAAGTGGGAAGCCTCCAGATGTATGTTACAGCTAGCAGTTGTGATAAAGGACTTGCTGTTCCTTTAGCCTAAAGAAAGGAGTACTAATGCAATGTTTGCTTTAATGGTTAGCAACTTGTGCTGTCGAATCAGTCTCTGGGGATTTGTAACAGTAAGTGAGAGAGAAACATGCTGGACAGATAAATATCTGGATATGGGGGATAACTGAAGAAAAGTATATCCCTTTCAAACAGCTTCATCCACCTTTCATTAGGGTGTGTTGTCTTTCCTTACCACCGGTAAAATGATTGTAAAAGATGACTTTGATACATTAGCACATATCAGAAAGATTTCCTGCTAGGTCCCTCTTTTTCTTCCTCAAGTCTTATGCTTTAGCTTGAAATAGAAACATTTGTCTGATGCACACTTGGAAGCAAAACATTGCTTGCTTTTCTTTTTCTGTGTTGTTGCTTAAGGGGGAAAGTGTGTCAGGATGATCTATGGTGGGCAGTTAAGTAAATCCAGTTCCAATTTGTATTCTGCACTTTTATCAGTAGAACATTTCCCATGGCCTTAACAGGGCAATTTAAAAATATGCAAACTATTGTCAGATTTCATAGAGAAGAGCAAAAAGATTCCTAAATAATTCAAAGTGAAGTTGTAGTGGTGGGTCTGTCTGCAGCTCTGTCATTTTTCATCATGTAGTATATAAATGACTGACTAGTTGCCTTCTGTCCTGGTCTTAGGTGTTGACCTTCCTGTACTGGCAAAGAGGTTGCTTACTCATTTGACAGTAACCTTTTCAAGGCGATCACTTCCATGCCATACAATATTAATGGGGCAACAATGAATAATAAATGTTTTCCAAGACAGCCTGCTTGTTTCAATTAGATCACTGGATTTCCCAGGAAATGCGGCTGCCTTATTTTGTCAGGTGTGATGTAGGTGCTTGTGCTGGCAAGGACAGCCTGGTATTTTAAGAACAAAACATTTTCCTTGGAAGTCTATGTGCTCAGGATAATACAGGCTTCATCGCTTGATGCTACTCCTGCTGATGTATAAGACCAAGGATGGGTGGGATCTTTAGCTGAGGAATATTATTAGCATTTGTGTAAGATGTTTTGGACCTCAACCTCTGGCATGTGTTTGAGAAAAATGAGCACTATGTTGTTCTTCTGATTTCTTTCCACTGTGGAGTGGCTGTTTCAGTAGATGTGACTCATTTGAGATTTGAAATGGTCAGGAATCAATGGCATCTGTAAAGCTTTTCCAGTTGTAAAAAGGGGTTTTTCCAAAGACTTTCACAAAGAGATGTAAAACAAAAAATGTTCCCAGCTTTATTTGTACATATTCTGGGGGAAGGGAGAAAGTAGAAACTCCCTTATTATGAGGGCTGGAAGTAGAAACGTCTTTTGATTAGAAGAAAAATAAGTGATATATCAATTCTGAGCAGTAGAGAGGACTGGAGGTACATTTGATACAGATCTATGCAAAGGATCCTGCTGCCTGCTCCGAGGAAGGGTTTTTGCTGCATTGTCGCCATGCAGAGTGCAACATGCCAGGTGTTTCTTTGAGACCTTTGCAGTGATTTTGTTTCAGTGCGTCTCATCTATTCCACCTTTCCTGCCTGCCAGGCGGGTAATGGCAGGGCTGTATATGTAGGTGAAAAGCACTGTATTTTAAGTGATGTTCTAAGGGAATGTGGGTCAAGTATTGTCCATCATTTCATGCTTTGAACTGAAGGTTCCACACCAAAAACAAATAATAGTCATGTCTGGAAGTATGGCTGTCCCTTGGTTTTCTCTGCACAGAAAAGAATCACTTGTAATATTTTCATTAACAGATTTAAAGCAGAAGGTTGGAAATCTATGCATCCATTCTATTTTGCTTTTATTATGATTTCCTTCAGATTAATTTATTTATTGCTAGTAGGCTATGACAAGAAAGAATTCTCATTTCTGTAGCTGAGTGACCTATGGCTATTCAGAATTCCTTTATCTGGTTATAAAATCTGACAAGCTGTATTAGGGATAACTTTTAAAATGAAGTTGCTCTGTCTGTTGCTGACTGTTAGAGCCATATATGATTAAAACGGGACCTACTCCAGGATTCCTGTAGGCTTTTCTTGCAGGGTAATAAGCAATGCTGTTGCTCCTCCTGTGCAGCAGGACAAAGCCCTGTTTTTATAGCTTTGTGTAGGGTTTTATGCTTTGTAATAACCTGAATTTGTTTCCACTGAGGCAGTATGTTTGAAAAACATCATGTTTTCTGATGTATCTCACTTAAATTTGGTGGATTGCTAACCTGCCTACAGTCTGCTCTGTGGGGGGAGAGAATTTTTTTTTTACCAATACATTAATCATGGTATTTTAGTGTATTAAATTTTGTTTTCTTTTTCTCCTGAAAGTTTCTGGCAAGACAATGTTTATATTTGTTCTGGCTCTATGTGAGGTTTAGGTCTTTTTATGCTCCATGGAGCTGCTTATTTGCTGTAGGAGGAAACAGAGTTGTGGGCTGGGGCTGAGGCAGGGGGATGTGCTCAGTGGAAATCAGCCACCAACCAGTCATCTCCTCCTTTCCTGAAGTGTGAGTAGATGAGTGACAAGTCTCCTAGCGAAGAATGACTTTACCTGTCCATCTGGGAGATAAACTCTCTTATATGTGGCTGGACTTTCTTCTCAGGCCATTACAAGTCTGTTGATGTATATGCAGTTGTTAAAGGAATTTGGCTGGACTAAATTCTCCTTTGTGAAGAACTACAAAGTGTTTCCAGACAAGGAGACAACTTTAGACAACTGGGCTGCAGTGGATCATGCTGTTGTTGAAGCAACTTGCATAGAGGGAACAGCAAAAGTGAAGCAAGTGAGGATCCTTGTAAGAGTGTGCTGTTTCTGAAGCCGGTGAGGTGGTTGAAAATAGCTGGGGAGCCTGTGCTGTGGCAATTGGAGTTCTGATCCAGTCAGCTGGACCACGATAACAACACCTTCTATTAATGTCACTAGAAATTACAAACTCGTAAGGTAGATTTGCAACCTCTGAGCTACACAACTTCTAGTTCATTCCACTACTCTGGATAGTTAAAGGTTGCATTAGTGCATTTTATTGATTATTAGAGGGATTGTGGATTTTGCTGTAATTCACTCATATAAAAGAAAGAAAAGCATCTCTCTCTATTTAAAATGCTAAACTTCTGACATTACTTTTCCATTGTTTCAGGGTTCAGGTTCTCATTTGCAAGTAACTGATGCTTGCACTTTTTTTTTTTTCGAAGACCTCTTTTTAAAAAACATACACAGAATTAAGATACTTCTGTACTTTACCAGGGTCAGAGTCGAGATGAGATTTTTTCAGAACAGGACTTCCTATGCTGTGTTAAAACAAGAAGCCTTCGTGTTTCTTCTCCGTAGTGCTTTTAGACAACCAGTTGATAATGTCAATCCCTAATTGTTTACTGGTGATCTGTACACAGCAGAAATTTTGTATAAGGAGTTGATTTAAAGAAAAAAGTCACTTTATCCTCCCTCCCTTCTCCCTCTGGGATGGAATGAAAGCAGTGAAGGTGACAGTGCTGGAGCAGCTTGCAAGGAGGCAGCTTTGTCTGGGGGAGAGCCTTTCCCCTTCTCCTGCCCTGTGATCTGTGCAGTGTTCTGTGTAATGTACAGAATGACCTGGTTCTTAGTCTCATGAGCCTTTGCCTGCAAGGCGGGCAGCTAAGACAGTATGTTTCAAGAGTGCTTTGTATGTTCCTTGAATTTCCGTGAGCTGTTAATAGTGTGAGTGCACTGAACTGTCTTGCACTTCTTTACAACACCAGTTCTCTGTCCTGTTACATCCTGAACGCTGCTTCTGCATGATAACTTAATTACTTAGTGCCATCTTCAGTGTTTAGCTCTTGAGCTTGAAAACCTGAGGAATGTTTTAACTGAGTATGTGAGTATAAATGATTTTAAGAGCATGAATTATCCCATGGGGAGTGCCTGCCAGATCCCATTCCCTTAGCTGTTGTCTCTATTGGGGTTTGCTGATCCAAGAAGAGATTTTTGTATGATGGGCGGGACAGGATCAAGAAATCAGTTATCACCCTGTCTTTTGATAATTGTGTTCAGTGATCATATGACGTTAGGATCTGGGGGTGCTGCTCAGCAGCTGGAGGAATATGGCCAGCAGTGTGCCCAGGTGGCCAAAGATGCCAGTGGCATTCTGGCCTGCACCAGGAATAGTGTGGCCAGCAGGACCAGTGGTTGTCCCCTTGTCTGCAGCACTGGTGAGACCGTACCTTGAATAGCCTGTGCTGAGCACGGAAATAATCCCACAGGGTAGAAATGTCTGTAGCTAGAATGGATGACAGACTTTGGCACATGACTTTCAGTTCAGTGACATCAGGGCTGAGGTGACTGACATAACAGTTTATAGCTCTCCAGGAAGGTGTCTCTAATTAAATTTACAGGAATGTTTTCAGAAATAAAGCTTAGAACAGTTTTTATTTTGTTTTGCTTTTGTTTTTCTGACTCCCCTCGTTCTCCTCTTCCCACACATTTTTTAATGACTATTCTGCTTTTCTTTCTCAAATCTCCCAAATTCACTTTAGCCCATTAAGTTTGTAAACATTAACTCAAAGTGATGATGCAGCTTTACACATACACAAAAAAGATAGAATGCCAGGGCTTTTGTGAAGTTGTTTTGAACCAAACTACTTGGTATTGCTATAATAATAATAAAAATTATGGAGTGGCTTTAATTATGTTGCACATAATAATTTGGCAGTGAAACTATTTTGAAGAAAAATCTATTCCCAAAGTGCCCGTGAGCCAAAAATCAGATAATGAAGAGAGAAGATTAAAAATGATCACTGTTGGGATTATCTTTGAGCTCTTGTACGAATAAAGTTATGAAACATACAAGCAGGTGAAGGCATTTTGTAGCATCTGTAGGTATATACCAAGCAGTCTTGTTATAAATTTTACAGCATCTTTTGCCACTGTGGGCATTTAACTTGCAGATGAGTTGCTTTTTGCTTTTATCAAATGCGTCATATGTGGATAAAATCTATGCAAATCACAAGCTATTCTCCATGAGTTTGTTATAGGGTTAGATCTTTGAAATAACGTCTTTGTACCGATTTGATTTTCTACCTTTGACCTGACACTGTTCTTCTAGGGGGCAGTGTGTTGGAGGCATTTTGATAAACAATGCCGAAGTGACAGATTTAGGCTTTAAATGAAATTGTGTTCCATAAACTGTGAAACAAAGAGTCATAATTTACCCCTAGCTACATACATTTCAGGGAAAATTATCTTTCATGCTTTGATCTACACTGTATCATTTTACTGAGTGGCCTTGTGTGTAATATCAATCAAATCCACTGAAGATGTGTGAGAATCTCATTTAACGTCAGAGAATACAAATCATAGATTCATTTGCCTGGTAGGGAGGAAAATGTTCCATGAGCCCCACTTTCCCCCGTTACAAGTGAGTTATATTTGTAAAACTCCAGAGCAGCACTCTGGTGGTCTTGGTCTTTACTTATCCATTTGGGTTGACTGCACGTGGGAGACCCTGGAACCTACCTGACAGATCCATTTCTTGTCACTTGAACCCTGACCAGACGCTGGGTCTGGTGATGGACTGAAGGAAAGATGTTGTGTGTTCCTGTTCACCATCAAGTAATTTCAAGCACTGCTGGCAGTGAGCTCACCTGGTGTGCTGGTGAAGGACTGTCTGTGTGGACTGGCCCCAGGGGATTCCCTGGGAAGATTGTTTCAGGCTCCACTGTACCTGCTGCACTCAGGACAAAGCAGAAGAAAACAGGGAGGTAATTGCTCTGAGAAGACTTTTAAGGGTGGAGTGAGTGGCTGTGTGCAAGGTGGGGAATCTTCATGCAGCACAACACTTCTCTCTAAATACACTACTTTCCAGTCATAGCTTACTGTCTCTTCTTTGATATTTGTAGCTATTTCAGTGTGTTGCCAGGGAAATAAGGCCTGTGATGTGATAAATTCTGTGTTAGAACTTCAGTCCTGAGATAAATGAGATCAGAGAGGAAAACATTTTTTTAAATGCCAGCGGTGGTGCTAATGAGCAGTGGTAGGAGGGGAGTGAACTCTGTGAGGCAGGAGGCCTTGCAGAGCCTCTGAGCATCCACAAACCTTTTCCTCTTTTGTTTCTTCAGCTGGAAGAAAGATTTTAATGATTGTCCGTAAAAGAACACTTATTTGGAAGAGCTGTGCAAGCAGCATTAGTGACGAGAAAAGGGGGAAAGGTAGATGTCATTGCTCTTCATCTGGACACAGCTTCCCTGTCTGCCTGCCAGCAGGCCCTCAGCTTTGCTCAGAACAGGAGGAGGCCACTGTTGTCTGATTCATCTGGTGTGCACAGGGCACTTGTGTGCTGCTGTAAATTGATAATTACAAAATGCCATATCATATCCACATTTAGCTTAGGAAAAAGAAAGGCAGAAGAGGTTCAGAAAGTGAAGAAAACTTCTTACCCAGGCTGTAGAAATGTGTCCTTGCACCCACTTTGGCTGGAACACAAACTGCAGGATGAAGTTATTTAGCTTACTAAACTCTTCTGTGTTGGCTGCTCTAACTGTATTTACTCTCTGAGATGATCCCACGGTGGTTTGTATGGGCTTGTGGCTCTGGGTACTAAAAGAGTTGATCGGTCTCAGAAAGTACTCCAGAGCGCTTAACCCCCCAGTTTGCCTTGTCTCTGATTTCCCGATCATTCCTAATGTTGCAAGAGGAAAGGCTTAAGAAAAGATGTTGAGAAATGAGACTGATTTGAATTTTTTCTGTACATTGCACCCTTTTAAAAAATATTTTAACAATTAATGACCTTTAAACAATAATATTCCTGAATAACATAGTTTCAGGTGAACCAAGACTTAAAACTGCTGAGATGTAGATCTTTCCAAGTGCCATTTACTTTGCTGAGGGCAGGTCTTGTTTGTCTAGGCTCTTTGAGCTACCTGAGAGGAGGGATGTCTGCCTTTAGGGAGGCAATAGGAGTCAGATGCCCTGCAGGGTAAACTGCTTCAAGGAGAGCATGATGCCCTTCTGATCCTGCCCTCAGCTTGTGATGGAGCTGATCTATAGGGAAGCCTGCAAGGCTGCCATTTGATTTCTTTTTATTATTATTATTATTGTTTTCATTTAATTGTAGCTCTCTGCATTGAGCTGATTTGATGTTAGGAGGAGGATTGAAGGGATTTCACTTTTTCTCATAATCTTCTGTCCTTGATTTTGGACTCAGTAAGTAGTACTGTTTGGTCTGCAAGGGCATTAAGGGATGTTGCTGCTGTGTACTCTTAAGTGGCAATA
The DNA here is from genome assembly GCF_016699485.2 of Gallus gallus. Lineage (NCBI taxonomy): Eukaryota > Metazoa > Chordata > Aves > Galliformes > Phasianidae > Gallus > Gallus gallus. The sequence goes on from NC_052545.1 coordinate 7,806,888, forward strand.
ATTCTGAGAACGCTAACTTTGGTTAGCAATCTGAAATCAAGGAGTGTCTTCCCCTGTGGGGGCACTGGAGAGGCAGTGTCAGCCTTTAACCTTATCTCTCTGTCCTGGAAGCTCTTTGAGACAAACGTGAGCTCCTGGTGAGAGACTGCAATGCTCACAGCAAGGAGACTCCATGCTCTGAGGCTTTTTGGAGTTTTTGTAATACGGACTATGTAAACTTAGTCTGTGTGGAGATTAAAAATTCTTGATCTCCTTGATGACACCAGAACAACTATAGGAGCTAGGGTGTGGTATATCTTATTCTGTAGTATGGTGGGAAGCTGCTGTCTACATGTGGATACCAAAGTCTTTTCCTCTTCTGCTCCTGCCTGCTTGTACAGATATCACTAAGTGTGCTTGTAGCCTATATAACCTGTCTGCATTTTGGTGTGAGAATGTGGAATGTTCAGAACTGAGATAGAAAGCCTGTTTTAAACATGCTGGGAGAGGAGCATCTGCAAAAAATCATAAGAGCAACTAACATCTGCCCCTCGAGAGGAAATTGTCAATGTTCCCATTTTGTTTCAGATAAATCTTTGAGTGCTGCAATGTTTACATATTTAAATGCAGATTTGAAATGGAAGAAGTGACTAATTAATTTAGCTTGAGCTCTTAACATTTGCATTGTTTTTAATTTTAATTGAACATTGTGTTCCTAGGGTTAGTGATTTTTATTTTTTTATTTTTTACTGCAGCTCAGACTGTGCTGTAAGTAGTTTTCTGTGTAGGAATGGCAAAAAGACACAGTGATGTATGGAATTGCTGCAAGGAATCTGAAAACGAAAGGCTCTGCTGTTACTCCGGTCTTTCTCCTCTGCATTTCTTATACCTTTTAAGAATTCATATTCATTGTAGTTATCGTGTCAGCCCAAACATGTGCCCCCTGTGTAATCCATGTAGGCTTTTACCTAACCACTTTCTCCAGCCCTTGAAGCTGTGTGTCCTTACCCCCCCCCCCACTCTATTCTCTAGTCCCATTTTTGAACATAGTAGAGTAGCATGGTACCCAACATGAACACAAGTGGGATTGCACCAGGCCCTTGCACTGATGCTTTCCCAGCAAGGATATCAGAATCAGTCTGCAGCCTGCCACAGCTTCTAGCAGATTAATATAAAAGGACAGGAAGGTGAGTATTTGTTTAATAATACTTTTCTCTTGCTTTTCTAAAAGGAAAAAAAAGGGACTTCTATTCTGATACCGCTGCCATCTGACACTGGACTGCAATTGCATTTTAGTTTAGCTGCAATAAAAAAAAGGCAAAAAAGTGTACCACCATAAAGAGCAAAATGCACTAGGAACTGGTAAAATTAGAACTGCATGTGCAAGTCTCTTCTCTTGTTTTTTGAGTGTAAATTCTTTTTGGCTTGGTTTGGCTCTTAGACACATTAGGGACCATGTTTTTGTGTCATACTCAACATTTGTATGCAATTTTGGCCTGTGGGAGATAAAGCAGTATAGTGGCACTTCTGGAAGGGTGAAGAAAGCAGAAGTCCTCAGGAGTGAGTCTGGAAGTTGGCCTGTGCTCCAACACAGTGGTCAATTTGTGTTTTGTAAATCAAACTGGATTCATCTCTTAAAGCTTTTTTTCTTCTTCCCTAACTCATAGGGAGATGGTGGCTCTTCTATACAAAATTCTGGAAAAAAGCTGTAAGAACCCTATCTGCCAGGGAAGGGAAAACATTCCTCTACAGAAAGAGCAGCCCTGCAAATGTGTCAACTTTCATGTATAAAGCAGTCTGTAACAGTTACTGTAAGCAATAGATCTCTTGTTCCCACTTCTGTTAGCTGGAATGTTCCCTCCTGCCCACCTTCATTTGTAGCAAAGGCTAAGTAGAAGTTTGGTTAAAAAAAAAAATAAATCAAAACAAAACAAGACCCTACCAAACTGCATGGAGTTTTGGCAGTTTACTTTCATAATTTCAGCTTAATAGGCCTAAAGAGGGCAAAAATACAGCATATCGCTGAGGAACAAGGTGTACAGTGAAACTGTGCTGACATCACAGCTATTACTGAAAGAGGAAGTAAATAGCTGTTTGTTCTAATGGTGCAGACTCAACAGCACTGGGAAACTTGAACTTCACCACAGAAAATATGGAAACGGAAGCTGACAGATTCACATAATGATCCAAGTCAGTGTTGTTTCTGCTTGAGCAGACAATTTTGATTTAAAGGTAAGTCTGCCTGTGGTATGCTTTTCACTAGCTGTCAATCAAGGGAGGCAAGGGGTTCCAGAAAACCTGCTCCAGTGTGCTGCATATCAGCTTTCCATGAGGCAGTTCAGTCTGTTCTGTATTTCTTGTGCTCCTGAAATCCCTCTGGGATTTGTGCTCTGGGGTTTGAGGAAACTTAAATCTCGCTACAGGAAGATAAACAGAAGAGACAGCAGCAGCCCTGTGTGAAAACACTTGGTAGTGCTTGCTTCTAATTTTAGACTTTAGGAGGAAAATAATTGTCAAAAAGATTGCATATTAATGTGCAGAGCAATGTGCTGATGTCAATTTAAAGCTAAAATGTATCTGAAGATCCAGCTTTCGTGTGTCTTGCTGGCAGTTACGTGCCTCATATGTACAAGCAATAGCTCACTGCATTATGACATAATGTGTCACTTACAGGAGGATCTGGCAATACATCACTATCAATTGCAGGCAACAGATTTCACCCCCTGCAGGAACAGAAAAATTAAATCACTTATTTTATGGAAGGATGCTTGGTGAGTGCTGGAGAATTGCTCATCCATTCCTCCCAGCATTGCTTGTGGGGTTTCTGCCATGAGAAATCTGCCACACGCTTGGATTCTTTGGTGTCATATGTATGTGGATGAACAATGTCTGTTTTCATCTCAGTGATGACTACAGATGAATTCCTCAGAAGCTCAGACTGGACAGCTATGCATTTATTTGAATGAAAAAAAAAATTAATAGAACAAGTGTTTGTTATTAGCTGCATGCTGTTTCAGTGAGGCCCATCTTTCTTGTGCTCTCCTCTCCTCTTTTTCCAAGTTGAACAGAATTACCCTTCCTAATTTCTTCCTTGTCTTACCACAGCCCATTATGGCAAGAATGTATGCTTCTCTGAACTTGTCTATCTCTCGGTCTTCCCCTTTCTCCCATTGCTTATACAGAGGTCCAGTGCCAATACTGAGAAAACAGAAGTATGCTTTTGTAATTGTATAGCATTCATTAGTTTTTATTCTACGATATTTATGCTTGCAAGAGAAATGAGGAAAAGGTGATTAAATAAAAGAAAGGTAGTGCTGAAAATAGTAATGATGAAGAGTTTTCACAGGTGCAGTGCAACAAAACTGTTTGCATGCTCTAGTTGGATTCAAGCTCTAATAGCCCTAATCTCCAGACTCTGCTGCTGCTAACTGGTTGAACTGATACAATTCTTTCATCTTGTAGGAGCCAGTCTGTCCTCTGTTTGTTTGTTTGTGTAGGTCTTTGTAATCCAGCTTCAGCTGTGACTTGGTTTTAAAGCCAAGAATTTCCCAAATATCAGGTTGGTTGGGAGAGGCTCTATTACAAGGAGTGGCGTGTCATTCCTAGTCAGTTCTTCATGGTCTCTCCAATTTTCCACCACCTTTTTTGGCTGTGGATTTCAGACCATTTGTGATTTCTCTGTGCCTCACAGCTGTGTGTGTGTTGTGTACTTCATTCTGTAGAAGCTAAAAGTCCTGGGCCTCTTTGGGAGCATAAGCTGGAGCAAACTTTATTCACGTTGGTTCATTTCTCCTCTTGTTCCTTCGACTGGCTGGCTGTGCTGATTTTACTGCATTCCAGCTTCTGGTTCCAGGGGCATGCATTTTGGCCTGAACTTCATTGTTATGCCAGAATGACCTTTTCAGTCAATAGCAGGTAGTAACTTCTGCTTAAAAACAGTTGCTGGAAACGCAGTATAGCAATTCAGAACAGGAAACGGTTTTCTGTTACTAGATAAGGTGGGGGTACTTGTGCCTGGACAGCTTTGCAAGTGCTGGGTGTTGCACGATCTCTCTCCATCACTACTGAAAGCTCTTGCCATTTTCTGAATGTAGCAGCATCACCTTTTACTTCAGAAGGTAACGTTTACTGGCAGGAACTAATGCAATTATTTGGATTATCTTCTGTTCTACATCTGGAGAAGTAGGTGGTGACAAGGGTATCAGTGCTTCTGCATGAGAAGTCTTACCCTTCTCCATAGCTCTTGAAAGGCAAATATACATCTGTTCTGCTGCTTTCTATGGACTGGTGACTTGTCCAGTGTTTCTATTCTTGGTTGTAATCTCTGCTGATCAGACAGAAACTGATGTCCATAATGAGTTGATTAAACCCCCCCAGTATCACAGCTTAACCACTGACATTATAAAAGTATATTACATATGTAAAATGACTTGAGGTAGAAAAAAATGCTATTGTTCATTCAGAGCAAACAATTTAGCAATATATGAATGGGATTTTTGAATTCTTTGTTTTGATCTTCTGCTAGCTAGGGGCCAGGAACACTTGAGGGGTAAGAAACTGTATGGCTGAGTTTATTATTCAGTCTACAGTTTGAGTGGAAAAATCTCCACAGTTCATTGCTGTCTTTGAATATTATTATAACTGTTTCATTTTTTTCCTGGTATTTTATAGCCCTTGCTTTTAGCTGATAATGTAATTTAGTTTTGTTCATTCTCATTAGAGAGTGCTCAGGGATGCATTTCTTAAGGGAGATTTACAAATGTGAATGAATAATTTGTTGAGAAGAAGGATGTCACTGAGCACATGGAATCTGGTGTGTTCTAACAGTTCTGAAGGATATGTGTGTATGACTACTTGCACACACTTTCACTGTCTCTGTCTTTTGCTAGATGTTAAAGATTTCCGAAGAACTAAACCATGCAAGTCACAGAACATCCATTTCTATGGCAGCACAGAGCAGTGTGCACCACATTTGTATAATCACTTCCTGGTAAGCTGTTTGCAGAGGCAGATGAGGCTGCAGCAAAACAGCTGTGCCTTTCTATCAGAAGTTGACTCAAAACTTGTTTTCCATCCCCAACATACATTCTTCCTAAAAGGATGAGCCTTTTGCATGCAGTATCTCCTCTATTTCCCTCTTCCATTATATGTGATTCCAGCAATAGGAAATATTCCAATGTAACGGTAACTGTTTCCTGAGACCTAGTGTGGATGCAGTCCAGGAAATGGTTTTTGATTTTCATATGAACAAACTAAAAATAAGACTGAAGTTTTAAGGAGCAGAAATAATTTCTGGGTGAAAATGGATCCCATGAAGAGTGCAGTAGTGGAGCCCAGCCACCAATTACAGCTGGTTTCATGTTCTGACAGATAAGTGCATCATCTTGGAGCATCTAAGCAATGGCCTCACGGTCAACTTTGAGGGGTTATTTTGTTAATACAAGCTCATTGCAGTTTCTGCAGGAAACCCAAATGAACTGCATTGTGTCATATAGCACAGAGCTTGTATTCTTCTGTTTGTTCCCCTTTTGGTAAGGAAGGCAAAGTCTGTAATGTCTGTAGCAGAGCAATTGGGATGTATATTAGTTGTGGATTAGGAATGCTGTATTTTTATTTGCATGAAGATATGAAAATAATTGTTCCATTTGTTGTTTTTAAAAATAACATCATTAAAAAAAATAATAATGCCTCAGAGGATTCTTTTCCCAGAGTTCATCTAACATGTATTTCATTGATTCTGATTTATGCAGAAAGCTTTTGAAGGGAAAGGGAACATCCCCTCAGTCTCCGTGCTATCTCCTCAAATGCTCTTTAATGATCTTGAATTTTCTTTTTGTTTTACTGTGAAGACATCCCTGATCTAATTTCTGAGCACACAAAAGTACCAGTCCAGAGATGGTCTTGTTCCAGAAATGCAATGTACTGTAGCAGGTGGTGATCAATAGCATTAGATTAGTCTGGCCAAGATAATAAAATCTGTACCTGTCAGCTGCTTCATATATCAGATAATGCCAAGCAAAAACTGAACTCTTATCAAAATGAGTGCGCGGTACAGTTTGGTGCAATCAACTTGTAATAAAGGCTCATGGAGTTTTGTACCAGAATAATTTCTCAACTTTAGTCTTAGAAAAACCCTGACGTGAAATGAGAAAAAAGGAAAAGGAGAAATCCTTACCACCCCGTTTTGCTCTTGATGTAAGGAAATTTATTTATAATCCATGTGAAGAGCATGCTCTTGCTGTTTGCTGTGATATAGTGGGACAAGGGTGAAAGAAAGATCAGCATGAGGAGGAGCTGTGTCACTCTTGGCACCTAGATTTTTTTCAGCTGCAGTTACATTAAATAAGATGAGGATTTAAATCGTTCTTTACAATCTCTGTAGTCTTTGCATACGCCTTGTAGGCATTGCTTATCTTTAACTGGGGAAATCTACACAGATTTTGGTCATCTAGTGAATCCCAGCATTGGCTAGATACAGGAAAACACTGTAACTCTGCAACGACTTTTAAGACCTCCTCAAATTTCAAGAGGAAGAAATGCTAAAGCTTCCAAATATTACTAAACCTTTCTCATTAGTTTTAAAATGGATCTGTAACTGATGCTTGCAAATCTTACATGCTTGTTCAGGAGGATGGTGACTATTTTTTACACATAAAACCACAGTTCTGTATTCCAGCGTACACAGCTCGTTTCCTGAAATCAGGCCCTTAGGATTGCTAAAACTCCTTTTCTCTGAACATCATTTACCTTCTGTTCTCTTTACTATGGATCTACTAGCAAAAAAAAAATAAAAATAAAAAGCATTATAATCTTCTTTTGAAAATTGAAATCTAGGTTACATCATCTGCATTGCTCTGTTCTTTTTCCTCTTACTTAGAATTATTAATAGAAACTTGAATTTCCATTAAACCTTTTTCATTTGTTAGCAATCTGTAGCCAAACTCTTCTTCTGTGTGCCTCAAGGTGACCGGGAATTCGATCATCTCTGAGCAAATATCTGATGGAAATCTTATGCTGCCATAGTTCTGTCTTGTACTTTTCCCAACAATACATTTATGGACACACACACACAGTGTGGCAGTTGGTTCAGTCTGGGAGCAAGCACAGGTTGCTCTGAGTAAATAAGGTGTTGCCCAACTTGACTATAGATTTCAAGTACAAATGTGTACTTCATATGAAATATTTAACCCTTGTCTGACTCTACTTGTGAGCATAAATTCCAATTTTCTTACAAAAATGTTGCTCTTAACATAGCTTATTCTTCTAGATGCATAGATGCGAAAATGCTACTCTCAGGAAACAGAGCACAAATGCCCTTTTTCTTGCAAACAATCAATACTTTCTGCTTCCCGGTATCATGCTTTCTTAATTAGAGCAGTGGCATTGCTGAAGGTCACAGCCTGTGACACTTGGTTTCACTTGGACTTGATGTTGCCCAAAGGAATGAGAGGCTCCTGCTGTCACAGGGATGCGTTGGCAGCACAGGCAGAGTTCTCACTCGCAGTGTCTATGAGGAGAGATTCAGAAAGAAAATGTGCATCGCATTTCTATGAGATACTGCATGGCTGTTACCTGAGATTTGAAATCCTTGTTCTTTTTAGGTTGTAAAGTTTGTAGGTTTCTTCTTTTTTCTTCTTTATAATCATGTGGTTTTAACTTCTTAATTTGTTCTGTCGCAATAATAGCCATTAGTGACAAGCAAAATATATATGTACTGAGGTTCACAGGATATTATGTTTTTTATTGAAGTTTTAATGCTCACCCATCTAACTTGGATTTGGGGAGAAAAAAGCATTTTTGCAACATAATTATATGCAGAAGTGGAGAGCAGAAATGTGAAGGTCATGATGTGAAGACCTTGGGGAAAAGGGAACCTGTAATGTCACTGCACGTTGCAGCTTATCTAAAAGGAGTTTTGCCTCCACATGGTGTTTATCTGGCACAAATCCTGAGAACCATCGCCAAGGTCTGCACGTGTCTTGTGTGAACTGGTGCAGCTCAACTAAAGACAGCTCTTTACCTGTCTAGTCTAGCTTTTACATATTGCTGGGACCAGAAGGGAGAGATCATCATTCTGAGCTCTTCTGTTCCCAGGAAACTTAATGCCAGTGTGAGAAGCAATCCAGTGCTATTTGGTGGTGAGAAAGGTAACGATGTGAAGCAGTTTCTGTTTCTGTAGGAGCAGTCTGCTTCATAGCAAATAGCTATTTAGCCTCTGAAATGGCCTGCGGGGTCTTGGCTGATGGATGACAGGGAGCATAAACTCCTGGGCTGCTCAAACCTTGTGGTGGTTCTGCTGAGGTTCAGAATGTTTCAGCTGGAGAGACTACAACTGCACTTCTCTCCTACGTGTATGCCCTGGCTCTTCAATTGCATTGTTCAGAATGAATTATTGTAAAGTACGGAGTTAATGTTTAGCATATTAAAGAACATTTGTTGTTAACCTAGTAAGGATTTCATTTGAAAAGAATGCATATAGAACTAGAATATCCCTTTGAAAAAGAGAAGGTTAACGTAGGTGGAAAGTTGCTAATTCACTGTGAGTGCTGAAGTTGATAAAACATTCAATTTTTTTTTCTTAAGCCTCATCAACTCTCTTTAAACCTTTTCCCAGACTTCTTTACATGGTAACAGTTTTTCTTGGAAAGAAGTTTCTCTTACAACCTTCTCTTGCAAGTACAATTTTTCCAGTAATCTCTCAGTCATTTGGCATATTTTTTTCTTCTGTCAATATGTGATAGCTTAATTTAGATTTATTAATCTTGCTTGTCTACGGTCATGTACGTGTGTATATATATGTATATACACCAACTCCTTTTTGTGAGTATGTCTTTCATCTTAGTCCTATATTTCTGCATCTACTGTTACATTTGTGACAACTATTTTAGTCCTCTGATTATGGCTAGAATAACAAAGATTCTCAGGGCACAGTGTCTATAAATATAAAACATATCTACATAAAGAATAAAGGGAACTTTTGAAAATGTTCCCCAGATATCTGTTATTCCACTGTATCCATGAAATCATGGGTCGCTATGCAAACTTCTCATTTATACATATAGATTTTATTTTTTGCAAGATGTCTAAATCTTGCTTGTAAGCAGTCACAAACACTATAATGTTTTTCTCTATATTATGTTAGTGAGAAAGTTGCTGTGGCCTTAATTTTAATACAATGTATAAAACAGAATGATATCAACTTTATTGGGAGATTTAGCATCCCAGCACACGTTTGAAGTAGATGCGTTAGGTGTGAAAGACATAAACTTCATGTATATTTGTGTTTTTAAATCTCCTTGGAAGATAACCTTTGATAAAAATAGTTTGTGCAGTGATTGAGAAGCAGCCTGACTTTATCACAATGACTCTTGACAAAATTACTTTTCACACAACACAGTGAACAGAAACCTAATTTAATTTGTTTTATGATGCATAAAGATGAGCTGCAAGGGTTTGTTTATTTCCTTTTCTGGTCCTTGACCATAAAGATATCTGGAGCAGTAGATCTTCCTTAGTTTTGCTGAACTTTTCCTTTGAACAGAGGAAAGCTTTTTAATGCCATCTTTCTCTGAGTTTACTTCAAGGAAGGAGGGTGTGTGTGTGTGTGTTCATTTCTACTGTATAAATCTTTCAAATAATTTTCCATTCTTTGGCAGGAGCTGGTGAAACAAAGAAGCAAACCAGAATTAAAATATGAAAACTAACTTTTAATTTCAACATTAATGTAAACATTTCTACTTTTGTAACTGGTTTCCTAAGTTCTCTATTTGTATTTTCCTAGTAAGATGCAATAATCAAAAAAAATTCATATTAGAGATGTATTCTTTTAAATATTGGGGGTGTCCCACACCTTATTATCATAAAGAAATAAAATACTTTTAGTCTGTTTTCCACTGACACTTTATCTTTTTTCTTTTCCTTTTTATCTGTCATATTTGTTAGATACAAAATGACAAATTTGATCAAAATGTGGAGAATATCTGGGTACAAGTTCCTTTATGCTTCAGTCTTGGGGGCCCCCAGCACAAGAATGATGCAGAGCTGTTGGAGCAGGTCTAGAGGATGGCCACAAAGATGATCAGAGGATTGGAGCACCGTTCTTATGAAGAAACAGTGAGGGAACTGGGCTTGTGCCATTTTAGCTTAAGAACAAAAAGAGGGGAAATCTAGATTGCATGTTAAGAATAAATTCTTTACCCAGCGGGTGGTGAGATCCAGAGAAGCTGTGGGTGCCATATCTCTGGAAGTGCTCAATTGCAGGTTGGATGTGGCCCTGGGCAGCCTGATGTGATGCCCACAGCATGGGTTGGAACTAAGTGATCTTTAAGGTCCCTTCCAACCTAAACCAGTCTATGATTGCTTAAATCATTAGTCAAACTTAAAAATTGTTATTCCACTGTTATTCATTAATCTGACATCGAACTGGAGATATTATAATTAAGGTATTTTCTTCAGCAGAGGGAACAGCTAGTGCCTGCCAGCAAAGGAAATAAATTACAGTGCTGGCTACCCAGTGCAGCCATCAATTCAGAGCCCTGTGCCTAGCTGACCTCCAGCTGCTCTCCTGAGACCAGCCTCAAATGGCAGCACTCAGGTAGGGAATGCTGATGAGTTACTGAATGTATTATAAGGGATGTAAATGATACTGTGGACCATGCACACAATTGTCTGTGCCCCGCCTGAACTCTTTTTGGCGTTTGAGAACTTTGTTCCTATTCTTTAGGGACTGGCTGAGGTATGGGGCACTGCATCCTAAACTGGGACATCTCGTGGGACAGATTTCCAGTATTTGAAGAAAATGAATTGGGTTCAAATTTATAAGTTGCAAAATAGATAAGGCTAATCCTTGTAAAACAAGCATGGCATCCATTGTCAATATTGCAAGATACAAGTAAGTTAGTTTAACAAATCGCCTCAACCAATATTATTTGCAAGTACTAGGTTAAGCAGGCAAGGGACCTGAGTATAAATGTATTGACAAGAGACTTTCTATCTACCATGTAAGTCAGAAATAACATTCAGTGTTTGAAGCATCTTTCTGTTGCCTCTTTTATTTTGTATTCTCACTTGTGGGGTGTCTCAGTCAAAGCAGTGCACCAAAAGGATCTCTTCCAGAAGCTCTGAGCACCTGCATGGTGTGTTTGCACAGCGTTAGCAAACAGGGTTTGGAGTATAGCTGGAGGCATTTGTGCACTGTGTCCTTGTGTCCTGAGTGAATAAGATCTATGTTTCTCTTGTCATTCTTTAGGAGATTCTTTCTTCCATTGCATTTTTCTGTCCTGTTGCAGCATTCTTGAGCTTCAGGCATGGGAGTAAGAAGAAAGTCTTGTGCTGCGCTGTGCACTGAATTTAGTTTGAGTATTTAACAGGATCTCTTCTCTCCAGATTGTGACAGCTCTCTTATTCCAAGATAATTTCTTATGTGACTTTTGTATATACTTCCTTGCCACTGGCAAGCTCTGCCTCTTCTAAACCTTGATTTCATATTGCAGATCTATTCCTTCCCCTTTGGCTTCTGTCCCACTGCGTGCCATTTGAGAGACATGCTTTGCAAGATGTGACGTGTTTAAGTCATTTCTGGTATCAGGGAGAAGACTTGTTCAATCTGCTCTACCCCCAGCAGCTGCCAGTGACTCTATGTGTTCTGCAAGGCTATGCTCCAGCTCCCACTGAGCTTTTCTGTTTCCTCCTCTGTCAGTGTCACAGAGAGACAACTGTTCTTCAGGGCTGCTGCCTGAATTTGGAGGAGACTGGTCGGCTTCTTGCTCACAAAACCCTCTATGGTCATAGTCTCTCACACAATGAGACAGCAGCTAAGTCCGACTTAGTCTGTAACCATTTCCAAATCTTGTACTTTCTTGCAAGTTGCTGTCCTACAAAGTAGTACATAAGTTGATAAGTCATTTTTAATGAGTCCTTCACTGTACAGATGGTTTGGGAACGTACATGCCAATAGCACCAATTCCTGAAGACTGATGGGTGGTATTTACAGTCTCTACAATCTACACTTGTGTGTGATAATTGGATTTTTCTTAATTAGGAAAAGTGGGTGGACAGTTTTGTCACTTAGCAAAGTCCTTACCAATTAAAAGGATCAATAATGCTCTTCACAGAGCCTCTAGATTAAATACACATGGAACAGATACCTGAACTGGAGTGGATGTGTAGAGTAATTGTTTGAGTTGCTTGCAGTCGATGAATGTTAGGTGTGAAAGCAGTCTAGTTTCACCTGGATACAAGCCAACAAATACCTTTTTGCAGTCTAGCTGCCTTTTTTATGCTACTTTCTTTTTTATAGAGATGTTTACTGCTGTCCTGAGAGCCAGCCCAAGACCCTCAAACACTGAAATCTTCCCTGAAACTTTTACAAAATATTTAGTTTATTATTGGTTATATTTAAATAGGTGATAACATTTGTACTGCCTTTGCTGTAGGACCACCAGTGCCATCACATGAGACAGGCTGCACCTTGGTTATAGGTGGCTGCATATCCCATAGCAATATGCTCCTGTGAGGCTGTGTGTCCTTGTGCTGCCCTGCAGAAGGCCAAACTCCGGATGATGCCCAAAGCCTTGTGGTTGCTGAGCCCTGGCTCAGGTACATGTGGATTCATAGAGCTGCACTGTGATTTTCATTTAAAACGCAGAAATACCGACTAGTGGTTGTTGGCACCTAGTGTTGTCTTTCCCAAAACACAATTTTTATCCATGTGTAACTTGATGATTGATTCCCTTTTAATAAACAAAATTAAGCATATAGAAGTGTGATACTTAAGCACAATGACACAAGCTAGGTGTTGCTATTATTAATAGCTTTCATTAAATGACTTTCATCCTGCAGGATGAGAAAGCACTTTACAGACTATGTGCAGTGGTAACTTGTATGCTGCTGAAACAAACCTTCCTCTGCGTGGAAGTGTGAAAGTGCATCAGAAGGGCTGAGCTGGCACCTAGAGTTGTATTTAAGGAAGGAAACAGTCAACAGTCATTTCTTTGCTGAAAGGCTTAAAGAGAAATCTTGAACTGTGAGGAATGTGATAACTGAAAGTGGATATCTGGGTGATTATTTTCACACTTATTTTGTGTATGTGAATGTATCCAAATTCTGCAGAGATGCCTGAGAATCTGCATGAGAATCACCTTGAATTTGAGAAGATTGCAATTTGAAAATGGAAACTTTACAAGCAGTCCCATGTTGCTCCCTGTTCCTGCCTCCCTCCATCCACAGAATGGAGGAGCTCTGGAGAGGAGCAACTTCAGACCAACTTTAGGATAACAACCAAGAGTTTGAGTGACCTTAATTATATGAGAGCCTGGAGATTTGGTTCTTCATAAATGGTTTCTAATGACTGAGGGATGGGTAACAGAGTGGGGACTGTGTGGAAGATATGGAGACCCCAAGTGAGTACGAACTTTTGAGAATGGCAGCGTCATTTGAAAATTCATCTGGTTTTTAATTAGAGAAACCTAATGGGACTAAAATGGCAAATAAAGCTATAGGAATTATCTAAGCAAATTGCTTTATTTGCCCTCAATTAGAACCATTCAGAAGCAACCTTTAGCCGTCATTGCTTGAAACACAATTGTTTAGGAGGTTTTTTACTTTGTATCGGCTTAAGAGGAGACATCTTTCTCATAAAGCAAGCATGTGAAAAAGAAGTTCCTATGCTGTCACGAGCTTTCTTCACCCTTGCTGTGCAATGAGATGGTTCACTTTTCATTTCCTGATTCCTCTGGAAGGTGAGAATGCTTCAAAGCTTTGTCCCCTTATAGTGAGGAAAGCTTCTTTTTTTTTTTTTTTTTTTCTCTCAGAAATCCATAGAAAGGCAACAGATTCTGAAATTCAATGCTTCTCAGCTCCCTCCTGCAGAGCAAGTTTTGCATGCAAGTGTGGGCCTGGGCTCTTGTTTCTTAGCTTAAAAGTCAAAATCCTACGCTAATGTGCTACAGTTAAGCTTTAGCCTATGAGAGCTACTGGTCTTATGTAAAGACTCTGAGTTTCAGAAGAAAGAGGGGCTTTGCACCCTGTCCTTTGAATAATCTGTGCTGTGAACTGCTGCTCGCATGGCTGAGGTTAGCTATCCAGCAGATCTGCTTCTCTGCTGTGCAAGTGGTGAAATAGTCATTGGTTTTCCACCAGATGTGTGCAGAGAAGTTCATTAATTGGCTGGTTCTTCATCCATTCTTGCCAGCTGTCCTTGGCTGACTGACATAAGCTTTGGCAGATGGGTATGATAACATCATTATCTGGAAATAACTGATGTGCTACTTGATCTTGCTGTAGGCAGTTTTGTTCATATGAAAACTTGATTAGTATGGCCAGATTCTCAGCTTGTTAAAAGAGGCTTTGAGTTCCTTTTACACTGTGTATATGAAGCATCACCAGCCAGACATTAGGCATGGCAATGGTCCCAGCCTGGCTCTGCTGCTGAGAAGAACCCATTTTACTGGAGATGAGAAATGGTTGGAAAGCCAGAATGCAGCAACCTTTACTCCTGCTAGAGTCCTCAGCATCTGCAGCTGCTTCAAGGAAAGTTCTGAGGGCTAGACCAAGCTAGCCATGCTCTGCAAGTCCTGCTAGTGACTGAAATCAGTCTGTTTTCTGTGGCAAGCATTAACTGTTTTAGCCTGCTGGAAAATCTACAGGATATTCTCAGTTTCTGCTCTTCAACATTTTAAAAAACTCCTAGTGTGTTTGGATAAAAGGAGAGTCCTTCAAATCTTCATCCTTATTTGCAGGTTTCTAGAAGTGAAATTCTTTATAGATAAAGTACTTGAGAAATTTGTAAGAGACATTGAAGTAATGAGATAGTGCAGAATTTTACTGCTCAGCTGTGGGGTAGGCAGCAGGACAAATGGAAAAGGGGCTTGTACAATGCTTGGGTTTAAGTAAGTTAATAAGAAAAAAAAGCAGATATTGGAGTGAAAATACAGGAAATGGTGAAGGGTATGATCATAAGCATGTAATTCATGAGAGGCTGAGCAGGAAAATGAAAAAATATTTATGCACTCGTGGAGACTCATTTAAAGGGTGGAGCACTGATCACAGAGGATTTCAATTACTTCATCTTTGACTGGAATACGAGTTGTTTAATGCCTGAGAAAAGATACATGTGGTAGCAAAAGATTGTTTTTTCTTATATAAATAAGCAAGTAAAAAACAAAAACAAAAAAAATCTCAGAGGATATTTTGGATATAGTCCCAGGAAATGAAGCAGGACCTGTATTGTAAATAAGATAGACACTGGTAAGCTTATGAGGTTGAGTGACCATAATGCGATTGGATTTGAAATATTCATGAGGCTACAGTATGTACAGAGAGTAGTGGCACCAAAATATTCAACTTTGAAAAGTCAGTATTTGAAGAAGTGTGTAATGAATTGAAGAAAATTGATGGGGATGCAACTACTGTCCCCAGACTGCGTTGTGGAAGAATGAGGGACATGTTCTAGGAACAGAAGAAAGATGCAATCTACATCCTTCCCAATAAAATGTAAATGTCAAACGTGTCATTAGTCATCTCAAAGCAACATTGTTCAGTGAAATAGGAGACTGCAAAGGAATTAAAGAGAAAAATCAGCCTTTGTAAATAATATATTAAAAAAAAAAAAAGCAAAAATATGTGAAGGATGCAAAGTAAAACTTGCAATACCATAGAAAATGACAATAATGTGCTGAAAATGTAACTTTCTTCAGTCTCAAAATAATGACAATTAGATTAGAAGTGAATAATGTTCCAAAAGACCTATTTGTTCCTGCCACTTCAAGGTTTTCCTAATCCTTTTTAATTTTTTTTTTGTCCCTACGTACCTCAGTTGAGGTAGGACGGTCTCTAATGACAATCCTGTTCATGACTTGCGCTTACTAATTACAGCTGTATAAATTCCCAGTTAATTCCTGGTATTCCCTCACTCCTTTGAAGAGCATGCTGTCTTTTGAATTTATTGGTGTTGGGGATATATTAATGTTTTTTTTAAGTCTACATTTTGATTAAGTCTGTGTGCTTGAATAAGAGTTAAATGGAAATGGTCTACAGGTAAACTTCCAAGGATTACATGGCTGTTGGGTTTGAAGATACAGACTTACACTGTGGATCTGACCTGCTTATTAGCTCTACGATGGGCCCAGGCCCCTTTGCCCCTTGTTCTAGGGCTGAGCAGTGCCTAAGCATTCAGAAGTTCCTGTAAGCTGCTATACTTGCTCTGATAGTAGCTAGAAGGTGATATTTTGACAGAGACGATTTAAGAGAGAAAGAACAATTTCTGCAGACTTTTATCACTATCTACCTAGGAAGGACAAACCATGGGCAGTGTTATTACCAAATATAACTTCTCTTGGTTCTGTTCTTTTATAGCAAAGTGGGCTTTAAGGATTGGTTACTGCTCACTCTTGTAGGTTATAACCATGTGCTCTTGAAAATACTGTACTGTTTGCTCAGTCACTGTTTTCTCTTAAGAGAATAAAGATGGATGAAAATAATATTGATGAAGAATTAGTAAAAGAAGAGGAGACAACAACAGGGAGTCCCTGCCTACCTCGCTGCTGTCACTGCTTGGCTGGCCTAGCTTGTAGTCCTGGGAGTGTGAAAGAAGGCAAGTGAATTCCAAGGACTTTGCCAGTGTGGTTGAAAGTCTCTATACACTGGCAGAACAGACTTCTCTCAGTACAACCAATAGTAGTTCCTCATTACTTTGCTGTATTCTCAGTTCCTTTTCAACAGTAACTGTGAAATTATTTCCTCCTCAGTGTTCTGAGTGATGCATTGTCTTGTAGTAAATATCACTGCTGTTCTTAAGCCTGATCATAACAGTCTATTTCTCAGTGGTGGAGACCTTGTGGGATCTGATGATCCTGTTGTGCAAATGGCCCAGATTCTTTGTTTGAACCTCATTTACTCTTTTCTTGTAACTTATTCCACACAAGGAAGAAGAACTGCCTATTTCTTATGCAAGACTGATAGAATAACTGAAACAACCAAAAACTAAAGGTGAACTGCAGTGTGATTGGCTGTGCTCTTCACTTGCTCAAGTGGAGATCTGAAGATGTGCTCACGTTTTTAGATCTAATTAGGAAGATTGACAAATTTGAAACAGAAATTAACTCAAGACCTTCCTTGTCTCCTGAACTAGAACTGTTTTTAAACAAATAACGTTATAGCTGGCACCGTTAGAAGCTCGTAATGACAAATTGATCTTTCAAACTGCGTCAGGGAAATCTTTCTTTGTCTATGATTACAGCGCACCAAAAGAAGAATATCTAATTGGTTAGTTTATTAAAAAAATTTTTTACATATATCAGATTAAAACGAGTGACTTGGTGATGCCCACCAGTCTGCTGCTCAGCAGGAATTATCAGGATTTTGATCATGCTTTGCTCAATATGTGCCTTTTCATTTTTCTCTATATTCAACCCTTCCTTTTTTTCTTATTGAAGAAAAATCTTTCTGCCCCTACTGTTTAGAGAATTGCATTCTCCTGCTCAACTGACCCTAAAACATTCATTGCTCTGTGGCTGATTTAGTGCACTTGCTTGCATGCTTGATAACAGCGTAAATGCCATGCTTATGCGCCCATCTATCTTGAAGTGCTGAATAGAACCCAGAATCCTTTGCTGCTGGCAGCTGCGCCTTATAAGTCGACTGTATGCTGGTCAAAGCCATGAAAGTGGCTGGTGGTGAGTCCAGATTTTCATTCTTCCAGCAAAGTCAGCAGAATTGTAACCACCTGATGAGATCTGTCTCACCGCATCACTTGTTTTCAAGCTAAAAATGTCTCTGTTGTATTGTGCTGTGAATCTGCTGTAGTGTTTGTTCAGTTTGTCATATGTATAACCTCTGTGCTTTGCTATGAGCAAAAAAAGTTAGAGGAGCTAATTCTGAGGGTTTTTGGTTTGTTTTTTGGTCTAATTCATCCTAAGACTTAGCTAATATGTTTGTATCCTAAATTCTTCCCCTTTGCTTCATTCATTCCTATCTACTTTGAAATGTAAATCTCGGAAAAAAATTGGTTGTTACAGTCAGGGGAAAATAGTTTGAACATATTGCCAATAAATAAGAGGTGAAATTAAATATAAAGGAGAATAGTGACCATAATTGATGGATAAACATCTCAAAGCTGCTTTCTGGGGACTAAAACTGAGAGATGTGCAATGCTAGATGTGCAAAAACAGCGAGGCTGTTCTCTGAGTGTGTGCAGAAAAATGGACATCAAAAGAATCTTCTCTAACAGAAGTTGTTCTGAAATTAAATCTCTCCAGTGTTAATACTTGCTGGAATGTGGATTGCTTTTCACCCCATTTGTACCCTTGATAATGAAATCTAAGAATTTGTGACCTGTAGGAGTGTTGGGAGGATAGGAAGATTTGATTGTCTTTCTTGAAACCGTATTATGTTAATTTTTCTGCCTAGACTATAGAAGCACAAAAAGCAATAACTCATTTATATGAAGACAAAATTCTTAGGATTGTTGTCATGGAAACGAAGTAGAAGTAGCATCACTTTTCCTTAAATAAATTCAATGGCCAAGCTAACACAGATTGAATGCACAGCTCAACTGTAGGCTCTTGCTGAATGGTGCAGCAGTTTGCTTGCATACAGAGCTGCCAACATCTGCACAGGTATGGGGCACCTGTCCCTGCAAGGGTCAGATTTTTGCATAGGAGTTAAAGGCTTGTCCTTGGGCTGATGCAGCGTGTGTTGCAGCAGGAGGCAAGGACAGCATTAACTTGCTTGTACAGGTTTACACAGGGGCTTAACCAGACAGGGAGTTTTCCTTGGTGCTTTCTTGGCTTGGTTCTAAGTTTATTCATCTTCAGAGACTTTAGCTCCTGCTCTAAATCAGGGTGACTTCAAGAGCTGTTCTCTTCATTGGTACAAATCTTGTTTTTACTTATGAACTTGGGTAATTGTATTTGAAAAATCAGTGAGAAGTAAGCCTGGGAGCTCTAGAGGGTTGGTTTCTCTGCTCTAAGGGGTGCCTCAGCAAAGGATGAGCTTGCCTGTTCTGTAGAGAAAAAGCGAGTATCCTTCCATTATTTGGGCAGCTTTTTGTTCTTGGAATGTGATATTTTAGTTTTGTCATTTGTCTGAGTTCACCTTTGTTTTGGTATTGATGGCTGTATATGATTTGACTGCCAAGGAAAAAGAGCTTGCTCACATGTTTCAATCTCAGTAGCTACAAGACAGTAGGGAATAGAGGGAAGAAAGCTTGGAGGAAGATGGGAGTATCAGAAACTTTTATTTTAGTGAACTCTTGGTAATTTGGTACTATTCACCTTTGGGGCTGAGCCAAACTGGATTTTAAGTCAATAGAAAACCTTCTGCTGAAGTGTTGTAGGCTTTGCATCATTTCCTGTGTTACCATGAAGCAAAGTGGTGCTTTCCGGATCATGGGGTCATCATGCTTAAACTTGCTTTGAAGAAATAGATCTTGTCTGGAACTGTTCTCAAACAAGTTATGGAACAAATGGGAAGCCTTCAGACATGAGGCCACTTAATGCATATTTGATATACCACAAAGAGGAGAATTGTGATGGCTGAATTGAAAGCACTGTGTGGCACTGTGTCACTGAAAGTATGTTTGGTTCCTTCTTCCAAAGGAATTAATTCATTGCCTGTATATTTTGTCCGGTCCTCTGTTGCCTTACTGTCTCTTCATTATTCTTTTTGCATTATTAAATGTGAGAAGGGCAGAAATTACCCTTGTAAACTCTTGTGCAGATTGATTTTGGCTTGTGTGAGAATTTTACATTTGAGAAGCTTGACAGCAAGCACATGTTGTCGGCACTGCAACGTGGAGTCAGTGTGTAAATGCTGTGGAGCAGCAGGCAGCGTGATCAAAGTTCATCAGCAGAGCAGCTGCAGCAGGGTTTGGTTATCCTGTTCTGTTAATCTCTGCTGTGAGATACGTGCTGTTAGAAATTCGAGCTCATTGTATGTTGGGTGCAATGGAAAGATGGGATAATTCATGAGCAAAATTCTCTGTATTGCTCTTAGTGCATAATATTGTATTTACTGATTTATACTGAAACACAAAACACACCAGTACCAGCCAGGACAGCTGTAGAGCACCACATATCCAGAGAGGATTTAATCCAAGCTTAAAAAGAACAAACACTTTTCAAAAGTATTTTTTATTTTTTTTCTATTTAAGTTCTTTTGATGGTTACATTGGGAAACATTCTACTCATGCGAGATGTGAAAGTTCCTTGGAGTGCTGAAGTGTGAAAGTATTCCAATTTCTGATCTTCCAGATGCTGAAGTATGTGAATATTTTGACTTACAGAATTTGAGTTGAATTCACTTCTTCTGGGCTAAGTGTCTGAAGAATGCAGATTTACGATGAGCTCTGGTGATGCTGTTTGGTGTTGATATGGCAGGTGGAGTACTCCTGCTTCTCTTTATGCCTTTCCTTTGTATGGTTTGTTAAATAAAATAAAGGCAACGGGGGGAACTTTTTTGTGTTTCTTGCTCCTGCTTCTTATTGTCAACCTTGTAATGATTGATCTTATCTCACTCTGGAGTTGCTGGGAGGTTTCCTGTTGGTTTCTCAGGGAGGATGTCTGTACTGCAGGCATCTAGCCCTGTAACGCATTGGAAAAAATCTCTTTGCTCACTAGGTAAAACTGAGATCTTGATCTCACTTCACACCTTCCACATCTCTGCTGCAAAGGTAAATCCAAATATTAGAGCAGAATGAAACAATCTCCTTTGCTACAGAAATTTAAACAGCTGCACATGAAAAGATAAAAATGTTTTGCCAAGTTAATCTCATATGATTTACTGCCTACGCCTAATCTGTTTGGAAGTGGCTATGAATATTCTAATACCTTTTGGAAATTACTGCCAGGGATGACAGCAGCTGAGGAAAGCTGTGAGAGCTGTAAGACGGCTGCCTGTGGATCGCACACCTGCCTGCATGCCCACAGCAGTTGTAGTTAGACTCTTGGAACAATGAAAATTCATTGTTATTTGTTGCAGCAATAAAAAGAATGCTGTCTGCATTCCCAGGAACTTCTGCAAGAGTCAGCAAATGCGCAGATGACATCTGCAACCTGTTAAGCAAATTTATGTTTTATATTGGATGAGTTAGGGCTGTCAGGAGAGGTGAGGCAGAAGCCCCCAGAAGGCTGCCCAGCCCTGCCAGCTGGTGGCTCCCAGCTGCTTGGTGAGCTGGGGGGCATGGCTGCGATGTGCCTGCTGCAGCCTTGGGACAGCTGGGAGATAGGCAGGGCATCACACTGTGGGCATGCACCTATACTTACCTTGCTGCTTCAATGGAGCTCCTACATCTGATGTGGGGCATGACTTCAGTACAGCATGGAGATGTCAGCAAATGTCTTACTGACTTCTGCTTTAATAACAATAAAAAAAAAAAGGCAGCGACTTTTGACATAATTCTCTCAGAACTGTTGATACAATCTGCTGTTACACCTGTCTGCTGTGCTCAGCACACTGACTGAATTAAATGCCAAAAGGAGCTCAGGTGATACTTATGAAAGGTCACTTCATTTCTGTAAAATTCTACTGGCGTTATTATAGAAGGCTCTTCTTGGATATGTTTTTCCTCTTTAAAAGGATGGTAAAACAAAAGGTAGCAGAGCTGTGAGCTACCTGAGAGGCAGCTGTGGCCAGGAAGCGTCAACATGTGGCTGCACAGTTGCATACTGCTTTGTGTTTGCAGGTGGTTTTCGTCTGGTACAACTACCCAGTAAAATCAATTTGAGAAAATGTGTAAGATGAGAGAAAGAGGTTAAATGTGTTTCCATATTCACATCTATGGGGTTGTAGCACAAAGGAGAAATCCAGGAATAGCTACAAGGGGGATCAAAGAGTTGTAATGCTGAGGTGTTATGTGTATGGCCAGAGTGACACTGGATGGATCCGCCAGCATGAGCCAGGGGCCACAGGAGAACAAGAAACACTGCAGGGCTACTTGCTACATGCAGCTACTCTACTTTATGATGAAAAGCCTAAGTATATTTTTGTATTAGGCTGGACAAGTCTTAAGCACTTCTTTTTTTTTTTTTTTTTTGACTGAGCTGTTGCACACTTTTATCTTCAGGGAGAAGATGACTGAGCGAATCATGAAGAGGTTTCTCACCCTATCTGGTGTCCCAGGTCACTGTGGCTACAGTGAGTATCTGCTGCTCAATACATAAGTATCTGCTGGTTCAGTGCTAGTTTAAATCTGTTTGAAGAAGTGGTTCATGGAGAATAAGCACTGTCACATAGCAATGAGGAACTGAATGGGCTGAGTGCTGTGCAGGTA
This sequence comes from Gallus gallus, assembly GCF_016699485.2. Lineage (NCBI taxonomy): Eukaryota > Metazoa > Chordata > Aves > Galliformes > Phasianidae > Gallus > Gallus gallus. The sequence goes on from NC_052545.1 coordinate 7,829,134, forward strand.
TCTCTGAGGGCAGGCAGGAGGCAGGGGGACAATCAGGCATGCTGCAATGTGCGCTGCTTGGAAGCCAAAATGTCTGCCTGCCAGGTCCTGACCTGGGAAAAGGCTCTCCTGACTTTAAGACAGGCCCTACTTCTGTAAATACTCAATTATGTGGTGATTTTTGTCTGCTGAGGGATTCCTTTGATTTTTTTTTTTTATTTTTTTTTTCATGGTCTTGCTGTAGTGCACGCAACAGGTTGACTGGCCTAGCTTTCTGTGCAGGGTGTGGCTGGAGAGCTACAACCTGCAACTGCATGTCATTGTGCCTCCACATAAGTAACGGGATGCGGAGGCTGTATCATCAGGCTTATGGCATGAGCATGACTGGGAAACCCCTCTGTTTCAGCCAGCTGTTCTTGCTGATAGTCCTGGAGCTCAGAGCAGTGTCATTATGTTCCAAGTGTGCTTGGAGCCAGCTAGAGCCTGGTGTGAAGCCCTTCTGTCATCTTGCCAAGTTCAGTTGTCTTTGCATCTGACCTGGCCTAAAGTGAATGTTATAAAAAACTTTCAAGGAAAGCAATGAATTTTCTTTTTTTAGTTATATAGCTGTGGGATCCAGCTTAAGGACACTTAAAAATTCATTTTCCTTATGTCTTTATCTTAGAAAGGAGTCTTATTTGTCCCAGTAATCACTGAATGCTGTTAGCAGTACAAGCATGTTTGTCAGTGCTGAAAATTTATGGCAGTAATTCTAAATGCAGGCAATTTATACATTGCCAGAAGAAAGTAAATATTCTTATTTCATCTTAGTTTTTATAACTCCAACTGCCAACATCTCCTACAGATCTCTTAAAATTGCAAACGTATTCCCTAAATCCCACGTTTTAGTTGTTTATTTTTGCTGTCATTGTTGTTTACAAGTTTTATGCCACTTTGAAAATACTGCCACTTCTGTAAATGTCATTTTTTAATTTTTTAATTGGGACCTAATTTGAATTAAGGATTTCACCGAGGGGACTTGTAACACAGTGGCAAGTGATAAAGCTAAATGCAGCTACTGCAAATAAGTATCCAAGGAAAAGAGTTAAAATTACTCAACACACCATATTGAGATCTAAATAACCTGTATCAGTCCAGAAGAGAGCCTGAGATATCACTGTGGGCCACTCAATATGCAGCAGTGATTAACCGATCAAGTGCAGCTCACTGTGTGCAAGAAGACAGGCAAAGGACAATACAGCACAGAGGCTGGTGCAGGGTCAGCCCGTGCTGTCCTGACTGGAATAGGGCCCTGCAAGCTGCAGTTGTTGTCCTCTTGCAGAATTTGGCATAGAATTTGGGAAAGTTTGGGAATGGGGAGACAGCTATGTAACAGAACATTTAAAGGGCTGATTTCTTTATAGTGATTAATAAGGAGAATGATGCACTTAAATGTTTCATTTTTTTTTTGTTTCTCCTTTCTTCTTTTACTTTTTAATACTGCTGAACCCCCTCCTCCAGGTGTTCATGAAATTCTAATGTGATAAAAGAATCAGTTGTCACCCACATCGCAGGACTTGTTGCCATGAGGGCTATCTGAAGTACAAAAAAAATGTAAAATTCAGAGGGGGATGAGATATCTGCATAGGTAACAGGAGTATGTAATCTACCAAAGTTCTGGAAAAGACAAATTTGTATTTCAGAGTTCAAGCTCATCTCCAGCTATGAGGGCTTGGGAACTAGCCAGCTGCTGTAGATGTGACTGTTTCCAGCCCCCACATAGCAATCAGTCATGACAGACCGCAGTCTGTGGCGACCTAGTGAGGAATTCTCTGCCATCCTGCTGCTCTGCATCAGGCGTGGTAAAAGGGAAGGAAGAGTTGTGTGAGGCCCTGGGGTGGCTTGAGCCCTGCTTTTCTTGTGTGAACATGGGGGAAGCCACCTGGACTTGGTTCCAGTAGGGTCTGTTGAGCAATCAGGCTTGAGTCAAACCACAAAACTTCTAATGTTTATACTTAAGCTTCCTAGCATGCTAATACAGTGGTTTGTCTATATTGATTACATGAGGAACAGAGAACAATTAGGCTTCTGAATTAGCTACCTCAGTTAATTGCCAAAGGTAATCTGAAAGATGGATCAGGGCCTAATGTAATATAAAAGGAGAAAGATTGCAGCTTGAGCTAAATCAGCTTAGTTGAGAGCAGTGTGTTCTCTGGCTTGTGGTGGGAGGCACGTGCCAGTAACATGAGCATGCTGTGGTTTTGTGCTGGGCTCTCCCAGAAAAAGTATCTGGTGAACATCATACTTTTTGTCTTTCAAGGGGAAACTAACAATAGAAAACAAAGCTGGTATCATCTTTTCAGACATCTTCTCTCAATGCTTACTTAGTCTGCAGGTAGGCTAAGGAGGAAAACAAAATACTTTATCAATGGTGACTTACATTAGTCAAAGTGTCATCAAGTCTCGTATCCTCTAAACAGGACAGGAAGGGAAGTCCTTGATCTCTCCTGCATTAGAAGGTCCTTTAGAATTACAGAGGTAACTAGCAGTAGGATGAGAGGTAATGGCATGAAGTTCTGCCAGGGGAGGTTGTGTTGGATATTAGAAAAAATGTCTTTCCCAAGAGAGTGGTTGGGCACTGGTACTGCTGCCCATGGAAGTGGTGGAGGTGCTGTCCCTGAAGGTGTTCAAGGCAAGGGCAGATGTGGCACTGAGTGACGTGGTTTAATGGACATGGTAGGAATGGGTTGATGGTGAGACTTGATCCTGGACGTCTTTTTCAACCTGAATGATTCTATAGTTCTATAAATTGTAGGCTTCTGAAAGGTTTGATATTGGCATTTTCACTGTCTGAAGTGTGAGACTTTTAGCTCAGAAGCATCCAGCTTTGGATCCAGCTCTGTCACTGTAACTGTACAGAGCACTCCCCTCCACTTCTCTAGTCCCTTTGGGCATGGTGTGGTATCAGTTACAGCTGGAGTAATTCAGAGTCATTCAAACTAAATCCCGTTAAACCATGAGCCCTGGACTGCATTTAGCTGCCTGTTTACAGATGGGCTGAATGAGAGGGGACAAAGGGGCAGTTTCCGAGGGGTTCATATCATGGCTACGAAAACACTCTGACTTGAAACTGTAAACTGGAATTAGAAAGTGGGAACTGCTGTATAATGATTAATTTGCTAATAAATGCAACCTATTGCGAGCACTTGATTCATAGATATACGAATAAGAAATAGGGTTTTTTCTCCCAGTTTGTATATTCTTTGCCTAGCAATGAGACACAAGATCTGAGATGAATAGATGTGGGGGTGGAGAGGGGAGGGACTGTCAGTCAGGACAGGCAGACACAAATTAATATCCTTGCTTGGCCAGGATGCCACTCCATCACTTGTACATGTCTTCTACATTACTTATGGAGCAATCTGTGACTACAGAATGTAATTAGGGGATGCTTACTGGAGTAGCTTTGGAAGGAACTCTTGGAAAATCTTGAGTATGATCTATCCACACCATTCTTGTTATTACAAAATGAATTTGTAACAAAATATTAATAATTTCTCACTTCAAATCAGACTGAAGCTCCCTGCATTCATAGGGCGCACAATAAGGTGCCAAACTACCACATGTTTGCAGCTCAGGTTGTCACACTGTGTCATAACTGTGACAATCTAAATGCAGTAATATTTGAAAATTTAGCTCAGTTTATTTTAGCCTGTCCTCAGGATCTTAAAGGACAGAAGGGCCAAATTATACTAAGCAAAGATACCTTTGAAACCTTATTCAGTTTCCCAAAACTAATTGCTGCTGTCCCAGGAAAACACTGAGATATGGTTTTATGACCAGAGATTGTGCACTTGCTCTGTTTTTTCACGTTGTTTCTATTCTTGCATGTCTGTGTGTACATAATTGATGCCTTAGCACTTTGCACAGCTTGCATGTATTTATCTCTTTGTTAGTAAGACAAGTGTTTCTACACTCATAAAAAACAGCTGACGTGAACTAAATTGGGATGTCCCGACTACAGACCTTAAGTAAATAAACAGACTTTAATATGGACGAGTAGTGCTAGCTGTAATTACCTGGGGCTGTGTGCCACGGAACTGGAACAAAAGTCCAAACAAGCTAATTTCATTATTTTAATGGAAGTCTGCATCACATTCATTAGACTGACATATGACTAGTCATTAGTAACAGTTCGTTTCAAAAGCTATGGTGGATAAAGGTTGATTAAAACTTAATGAGGCCCAGACCCACTGCATTGCCATCGTGTCAGGCTTGAAGTCATTGTTGAAGTCTGTAGAGCTAAAAGAAGAGCATGCTTTATAAACCTGCTCAGACTTTTCTATTTTATATGATTTATTTATTTTTGCTCTCTGCCACTGAGGAGCAAGAACTTGAGTACCTTGCCTTGCTGTAGATGTCAGCAATAAATTACACAGTAATATCAGTTATTAACAAAACAGATCACTGTGTCATGCTGATGTTTCTGCCATGCATCTGTAGGAAATATATTTTGCTGATAATCTGGTAAATGTGAGACTTGATTAACCAGCACTCTCGTTGCCCTCAATTCCCTGAGAAGTCAGTGACATTGAATTGGCAACTAATACATCAATCGATCATGCCCTGAGTGGCTTTTCTGACTGCTAGCATCGATGCTGGGGTTTTGTTTTTGGAGAGAGCTCCACTGTGAGAAGACCAATATAGTAAAGGATGAGCACGTGGGCAATTTCACTGAAACCGTAACTGGAAGGCTGAATGTAAATGCTACCAGTGGAGGAATCAGGCTTTATTTGTATCAGCATGTTTGTAAGGCAATTTAGTGAACCTGGAAATTGAATTCTGAGTTCTTTGAATATTTATTTACATACTTACAGGGACAGAGCTAATTCTAAATTGCTGGTTTTCCTTACTGAAAGGAAGTAGATAATATTTTGGAGAGCAGAGAGGTTAAGAGGAGAAGTTCTTGTGTAGAAAAATAAGAATCGCAACGTAAAATCTAGTCCAGTGAGATGAGTGTGGAAATCTATAAAAAGGAGGAGATGTGACCCGTAGAATAGTAGTCAAGACTAAATTACATTTTAATTGCAAAAGATGTTGTAACAACTGCCCTTCTGCATAACTCTACTTTTCCTGTTGTCTAACAGTTAAGGAGAACTGCAGGACCCAGGCTGACAGCAAGGCTAGCCACTCCGGTATATTTTAAGAGAAGATGAACAGCTGAAATTAAACATTCCTAGTAGAGACTATTCTAGGAGCTGTGCTCTGTATAGTGAAGTGAGATGCCTGTAGTGGCTGCTTCTGGTGTGAGTAGTGACAAATTTCTGAACTCTAAGAACATGGAGGTGTTTTAGGAACATATCTAAGCAGTTCTGTGCCAATTCCCTGTTATCACACAACAGGTCTTCCATGACTGTTGCCTTTCTTGTGAGTTTTCTCTTTTGTAGGGTAAGCCTAAATGGGCAACAGTACCCAATGTCTTATGACACTGACTCCACAATCTAATGTCAACCAGAATCTCAATGTAATTAAATTATATGAAGCTGTGATTAAAAGGGACTTAAGAGGAATGTAGCTGGGAGAAAAAGTGGGACAGAATTGCTTGCTATGCTTCCAGCTCCCAAACAATTAGAGTTGATGTGGCTGTCCCTAGAGGACATTACACCTCTTCAGAGAAGTGGCTTGAGATGCTATAAATACCATTCCTGATCCATACCTTGAGAAGCAAGGTTCAACGTTATCAGTTTCCTGGTTGGAGACAACCACCTCGTATCCACAGTGGCTCTGTTCTGGCACTTTGCTCTACAGCAGGAGGAATGTTAGAGGAAGGAGACCTGTTTTTTGCCTTTCCCTTCTCTGTTGCTGGACCAGAAAGACTCTAGTTGCACTGGCCTGGCCGTGGAGAAAGGGAACAGTAGAGAAGGGCAGAAACTGGATTAGTTTCTTTTGTGTGGAAGCATATAGGGTACAAGCCTAATGCCAAGGATCGGTGTTATCAGCACAGTCATGCTGCCATCATATTATTGGCTTTTCTTCATCGTTGGATGCTTTAAGAATATGAAATTACTTTTCACTTAAGTTAATGATACCAGGAACTTAGTGTCAGTCTGCAGCCTTCTTCTGAAGGCAGCACAGGATGCTGTTAAGGTGTATAAAGCTTTGAATGCAACCTGCCTATGTGCTTGTCTTGTCCTGCCAGCAGCTGTGGTGGGGTCACCATGCTGCAGGGGACTGTTTCACCTTCAGATTGTGCTTCAACTCTGTCCAGAAGTCTTGCCATGGTCTTGGAGAAGTTCAGGAATCGCTGTTAACCTTGTTTGGTACCCAGTCCCCAGTGACCAAAGGTATTAAGCATTTTACTAACAAATATTAACTAATTCAAATAGCAATCTGCAGTACTTAGTAATTGTACAGCCCTTGCTCCAAAGTTTCTTTGTTGCTTACCATTATATCTTCAATATGCTTAACTTCATTTTAAATGTTCTGTGAAACAGCTGAACTTAAACCGGAAGATAGTCAGAAAAATCTGGAGTGACCATATGGTGTTATAAAATTACAAAAATGTGAGAGAGGGTTGAGCCAATTCCAATTGCCAAACTTGCTACTTGCTTCTAATAAACACTGAACTATCTGGCATCTGCTATCCCTCAGGTAATACCATCAAGTGTGGAAGTAAATGTTTCCTTTTAATTGCATTGTTTATGTCTCAGAGGGTCCAGAGAAATCATGCAATGTTTGTTGAAATTTTCCATGGACACCGAACCAGCCATTTCAGGGAGAACTTTGATATTCTCTCAGTTTTTCTTTTTAATTAGGATGAAGTTTTACTTGTAATCTTTCAGAATTTTTTGGTGTGTCTTCAAGAGTGAACATCTCAGCAGTTACTTTCAGTATGGTTTTTGATAGGGTTATTTCTTTTATTTTCACTATTGATTTGGTATTTTGGCAAGGAAAAACTGAGTTGGTGCTTTCAAGGAAAGCTCCAGATGAAAGTGCAGAATGCTACGGATTCTTAGGGATCTGAGAAGAGCTTGGGTATCACGTTGTATTACTTGAACTAAAAGGGAGACTGGATTTTGTGAATGGCTGGGAGGGATACCCTTTTTCCACCAGTTGTTATTCTGTCAACAGCAAACTTTAAGTGAATTGTAGATATAGAAGGGATTTGTTTCTGGGTAAGTTCTGTTGGATTCCATTAGGAAAAACTGTGACACAGCTGAACAGCTGTGCATTACCACAGATGCATTGCTTCTGTGTTCTGTTGACAATGCATGGATACATGGGCTTGAGGCTTTCTAGTGAGTATGCTGAAATGTCAGACTGGAAAGGCATTTTATATCCCTAGACCAGCCCCTGGGCTCATGTGCTTTGTGTAGGGACAATTTGCATCAGCTGTGCTAGTTCTTTTAGGAATGGTCTTTCTTTGAACAGTGGGTAATCTTGCGAACAGGACATTTCCTACTAATGATGCTGAGCAGAAACAAACTGTTGCCTTTAACAGCATTAGGAAGTATGTGGGACATGCTCCCAGTCAAATTGGGAAGTGACCCAGGGGCACAAGGAATTACGTGGTGTAAAGGAGGATTTGCTGTGTCAGTGGTGAAATCCTTTGCATCTTACATGAAGGCCGAGATTCAGTTCAGCTGAACCGAATGGCTGCAGGAGCCACGGCTGGAACGTGCACAGAAAAACCAACTACATAGAAGTGGAAACCTGTCAGTTTGACAAATACTGCAGCAGAGCTCATGTCACCCAGAGTCAGAACTTCCCTATGGTGAAGTGCGTGTCTGATTGGCAAGGCCTCAAGATAATTTTGTCTTGGCTGAGGCTCTGTGCGGGCACTGGTGTGAGCTGTCACAGCTTCCTCCTGGGGCTCCTCTGAGAACTGGCCGCGTTCTTGCTTGATATACATTGTCAAATTTCATCCATATCTCTGTGTTTGAAATTTCTGCTCATCTAAAATATGTGAGAAGGTGTTAAGAAACACCAATGATATATGATCTAATTTTTTGGGCACAATGCACAGAGTTTTTGTTTTATCAAGAGAAAGTAATGCATGACACTGGAAATACTTAGGCTGGAATACTGAAAAGCATGGTGACATTTGATGGGTAAAAATACCATGTTGTAGGGTATCTGCCAGCTGTTCTTGAGATAACTTGTCATCAGGGAGAGAAACAAGTGCATGAACAGGGCAGGACTGCCAGCCTGTTTATTTGTAAGCATATAATTGTCAGAGAAGTAGTCCATATTTGTTATATGCAGATATGAAAAACGAAGCTGAAGAGCCAGGCGTGTGTGTCCTGAAGCCACAGAAGGTAACAAGCACCCTGCTGCAACAAGTGGATGGGTAAAGGGGTGAAACTGTCTCCAAAGCTGAACCTGTATTCCTGTGGTGCTGGAAGGAGGGGCTCTGCCCTCTTGCATAGTAAGATATTTCAACATTCAACATTTGGCATTCTCTCTGCCTCAAATTTCTCCATTGTCTATTTCCCTTAGTGCTCTGAGCACCCAGACACAAACAGGCTGATAAATGTGCCTGGGGCAGGAAGCAGGGGGTCATCAGGAACCAGAAATCATATGCTAACAAAAAAAGATAACTAGCGTTGATGAGGGCTTTGCTGTGACAGTCATTGTGCAGGGTCCAGTGCATGGCTCCAGGCCTGTAGGGGGTGTGAGGGGCTCTTGCTGCAAACTGCCTGAGCTGGGTGAAATTCCCCTAACATGAACTAAGCCTGTGCCAAACATGGCCAGACAGCGTAAGTAGAAAAGTGTCGTCAGTTTAATTGCTATCTGGGAAGGTGTCCAGTGAGGTTATCATACACTTGGGGTGCAGGGGACTTATAGCTCCAAGGCACACCTTCTTGCTATTTGAACCTGTATTTTGTTGGTACTGGCTGCATCTGGCTGGCACGTTCACCATTTATGTGCAAGTAATTAGCTTTCTGCCTCTTTTTCACCACTTTTGTGCAGAACTACAGGGTCTTCAATAAGTGATGGTGTACTTTGTGTTTGAATTGGAGGAGAAAGATGATAGAGATAATATATGACTGGGGGTTTTCTGTTTGTGATGACTCCATCGTAAATCATTGTGCAGGCACCAGTGAAATAGAAAAAGATTCATAACTTCTTTGAGCCTGTAAATATCCAAACATTACACTCAAATTAATTAGAAGTAGTTAATATCAAACATATCCAGTAGCACACATTGCTTAATCAAAACATGTAGAGCTGTCAGTGTTTCCAGCCTTGTGTTTCACCTTAGAAATAAAAGGATTTTCTAAATGCTACATTTATAAGTGCTGCGGATCGTGGAAGAGATAAATGGTTTAATATGGTTTTGCCTTGTTTTATTTGTGTTGTGACAGAGGAATTGTAGCACAAAGCTCAGTACACTTAGATAGGGAGGTATTCTTTCTAACATTGAAAGATTAAGGTAGGCAGGGTGTCTGTTCATTCACAAATAGCTCAGAGTCTGGGGCTTTTTAATAGTGGGTGACTTGGCAGCCTGTATTATATGGTAGTGATTAATTTATCTGGCACTAACATGCTGGCTGAGGTGCATGCTGTGGCACATCAGTGTGAAGGTGCTGTCCTGAGCAGGCTCCTGCAGGGACAGGGGTGAAGCTGGCAGCTCCCAGCTCAGCCTGCACTGGCAGAGGGGCAGGAGAGCCCTCCACTGAATGTAGGGATGAGATTCAGGAGGTCAGTTGTTTTAAAAATAAATTTTGAAGGCAGTGATTTTAACTGAAAATCAGTGTTATTTTCATTAAAAAAAAAAAAACAAAAAAACAAAAAAACAACTTTTTTTTTCCCTCTTGCCTGGGATGGCTTCCTACCCCAAGGGTACAAGGGATGGTGGAAGCCAGCCTGCACCTGTCACCATGGTGCAAAGGAAATGAATGAAATGATTTCTGATTCCTGACTTGAGGAACTAAACCAGTTTTGATGAGAATCGAAGGGCTGTCTTGATGTGACACGGGCACTGGAAGCAATTAAAAATAAAGCTGGTTAAAAATAAGCCCAAAATAACTGTTTTAGGAAGCTATTTATTTTATACAGGACTAGAATCAACAAGAAGTTTTGAGAGGGAGATACATATATATATATATATTTTCCCCTTCATAGATGGCTAGTTTTGCTTCTTTTTTTTTCTTTTTTTTTTTTTTTAATATGTAGAACTGCATGCAGTAAATGAGAACCAGTTGCAAGAGTGGCAAAGTGAAAAATATAACTCTAGTTCTGCTATTTTTCCCTTGGACTTTTGAAAGCTTGATTTGGGAAATGATTTCTTTGAGGGGAGGGGTGGCTGGAACTGCTGACATCTTTCCTTCCATGTTTAAAATGAGAGGTGGGTTAAAAGAAAATCACAAACCTGTGGTATTGCCACTGAATTCATTAGCCCTGGATTTCATCCAGTTTTCCTCCCAGCCTGATCGAACTGCAGGTGACTGCACAGATGGGGGAGCCTTGATGTAGGTGTGCAACCAGTGATAGTTTTTTCAGTGATTTCTCTCATTAAGATGAAGTTTGAAATAGGCTTGGGCAGCGCATTTGTGGTGTCAGTGACAGCTGAAGAGTGCAGTATTGCTCAGATCTGCTGCCTCTTTTCATCAAGTGCCACTTCCAAGTGAGAAAGGAGACTGTTCTCTGCTGCTGGCCCTGGCAAACAGCACTTGGCAGACAACTAATTGGGGTCCAAAATAACCTCATAGTTTTAATTAGTATAAACTGAGCAGTCTGAAGAATAAAGAAAGAGCAAAACCACAAGACATGCAGAGATTTCTAGTTTCTTCGTGATGGCAAAATAGAGTATTTGAGAATCTTAAGGTTGTTCTAACAATCCTCTGAGCCTGCTGGCTGTGGGATGTGTTTCTGATCACCCAGAACAGACAATGTATATCTCTTAAATACCTATCACAGATTTTATAAATAATAGTTAGACCCAATCGTGTACTGGAGATGTAGTGTTTGTTTGTTTAATTAGGAAGCTGAGCTGAGCTGAATCCTGTGGCAGATGTTGCCATGTGTAATATAATAAATAAAAGTCTTTATGGGACCCAGCAGGCAGCAGAGCTTTCAGTTAGCAGATGGCAAAATATTAAACTGGCAGTGCAATAATTTAGCTGACTGTGTCAGCTGGACCGTACCCAGCTTTAGCACAAACATGAATCAACTTCACATAGGAGGTGTCAAACCTGTGCTTCTGCAGTAGATGGTAAACTTTTTTAATATAATACATGATAAAAGAAGGCATTTTATCTGGCAAGATGCTGTTGCCATAGAAGTCAGTCTAGGCTTAACATGATCTCTGCTGCAAAGGCTGCAAAAGGTCTTTTACAGAAGAAGAACATCTATTAAGCAGAGCAGACGTGCTGCTCAGTCCAAAATGAATAGAAGTTCAGGAACAGGATCTGTAAACCTGTTACCAGCAGCCCTCTGGAGCCCAATGGGTGAGAGGGCCTTTTTTCTTGCTGCACTGAGTGCTTGGTTTTGACTGCCCACCACAGTCCCCGCATGGCTCTGTCAGAGGGCTAAGTCCCTACCTAATCAGGGCAAACCCATCTGTTGGTTCCACAGACATCAGGTCATGCAGGCTAAAATTCTGCAGTTCACTGCCATAAAAATGAGTTGTGCTTTTCACACAGATTTACTAATTGGTCTTCCCTCATGTGCCTATGTAAATGTACATGCATTGAAATGCATAGCTTCAGGCACTGCTTTGGTGCATCATGCTGGAAGCTCTGTCTCCTGACGCTCCCTGTGCTGCACAGTGGCTTCTCTAAATGGTGATTTGGGAGCACAAGGATCTGTAATTTTCCCCAGTCCCGTCCCTCTCCAGAGACTATTGGAGAATGTTCCTCCCAAACTACATCTAAACATAAAGCCCATGTTCAGACACTGCTAACTTCTGTCTCTGTCTCCCCATCATTTTTCCTCCATCCAAACACATGGCAGATGATTCTGGTAAGGGGTTTTCCCCAGGCTCCAGTTTAGGACCTGTGGCATGATGTTCTAGTCCATCTTAAACACGACTGTCAGAACAGCAGGTGTTTATGACAGAGTAAAACAGGATGGATTGCAAAGCAACTGGGAAGACAAAATTCTTTGTATGACCTTCAGAATCGAACATAAAGCAGTTAACCACCCACTTACTAGTCTGACTTGCATGTGCATATGGCAAATTTAATATACCCCTGTGAAAGAAAAAAAGTCAGGTTTTTCAGGGATAGGCTGTTCCCTTTGTTGTTAGAGAATGTTGTAAAGGGATGAAAACGAAGATGGGACTTTTTCCTGTCTGTTTTCATCCCTTAGTCTCTCGGTGTTTCTCTTCTCTTAGCAGTCAGCTCACATCACCTTTTGAGCAAACTGGAATATTAGAAAGGTTTCAGAATTGGCTTTAAAAAGCAAGCAAGTAGATAACTTAGCTGTATCTTGAAAATACAGTCCAGGTGAAGCGCAGCTTCCAAAATGCATTGTTTTGCTTAAAAATACTTGCTACTGTTTGCTGTTTTGGTTGTAGGTGTGTATCTGGAAAACATGTCTCTGGGTAATAAAACCAACCAGCTTTTTAAAACGCAGTTTCCTCCTTAGAAAACAATGGGCCTAATTTATTACAAGTTTTTTTTCCTTATCCCCAATAAAGCAAACCAATAAGTGTGAGGTGCTGGGATGAATGGATTGAGATAGAATTCCTGGTGTCTTCCAGGAGGCTATTGCTGTTCTGCAGTCAAGCTGCATCAAGTCCTGATATGAACAACACAAATAACCCATTCCCCTAGAAAATACTGTGAGACTGTGATGACTCAGGAACTTTCTCTGTCATTTAAAGCACTTGGAAGATATAGTAGTAAACAAAGCAAGTTTTATTTTCTCCCGTGTGTAATGAAGGCCCAAAGCTCTGGGTACAGTTGAGCAAGAGAGATCAGGAGGGCAAGATGGCTTTGTGCTGTCATTGCTTTCCCTGCCTTATGTAATTAATCAGAATTCTTCTGCCTCACGAAGTCCAAAGGCCATTCTAGGAGCTGATAGAATAAAAATATTGTCTAAGCTCTGAAATAGACTTGCTGACCTTACCATACCTTGAACCAGTGATCATGAAAGTGTCAGTAGCTATTTCTTGCCTAGAAGAAGCAACATAGAATCCTTTAGGAGAAGATGATGGCTAAGTCTCAAATGTAAAGCAAATGGCAGTCCATGAAGATCTTGTTTCCTTCTTAGCCTTCTTACAGTGGGATTACAGCAGTTGCCATAAATTGTAGGTTTGTTGATACGTTAGAGTTACGTTAGGAAGAATGTTGAATCTGGAGGGACTAGTTGGTGATTGAATCAAGATGCACTCAGTGGAGGACAGGAGCTCAGAAGTGTCCAACAAGCATCAGCTGGGGAAGTAAGAGAGAATGATAACAAAGATTGCTCACAAATCATTGTGTATTATGAGATGCAAAAAGCCAACTGTGCTGACAGATTTCAAGAATGTACAAAGTTCTTGAAGGTGTTTATAAACATATTAGGAACATCTAATCAAATCAGATTCATCTGAGATGAGATCATGTTTGGAAATAATACAATTAAGTGTAGACGCTTAGGAGTGTCAGAGTGTTTCAGAATCAATTTTTTTGCTGCACTTGGGCTGCAAGTCTGGAAAGCAATCAGTTTTTTATTGCTACCTAAATGTCTGCCCACACTCTTTTGAATGTCATTTATTCAGATATAGCCAGATGAGAAGGCATCACGTTATTGGAACACCTGACAGCAGGTTTGGAAGCACATGTATCCACTGCTGAGAGTGAGAGGGAGGAACTCAGGACCTCTTGCACTGCACTCCCTTTATCCTTGTTGGTTAGGCAGCCCTTCGGTAATCGGTTCTTGCTTGTCAGGATTAAAACAGTCCCAAGGCTGCTCTAAGCTCCACAGGGGTTAATACGGAGCTATGCTCACAGTCAGAGACCTGCAAGCACATTCCTTTCCTGTGTTCCCATGCTGTAACAGTGCTGGAAGATGAAGGTTTGAAATCAGGTAGTGCTGAATTATGGTTTATATTGTACTTTGCCTGAAACCAGTCTAGGCAGCGCAGGCAGAACTTCAGCACTGCTGACCACTGGCATTAACCTGCTCCACCAAACACCAAAAGCCCTCAATTTCAATTAAAACAGGTAAGGTCTGGACAGTGTCACCAGATGCAAAAATTCACCGTATTACTCTTGTCACCTAAAAGCATCTTATTAATATTAAATGCAGTTATTCAATTAAGATTATTCTTAGCCCGAATGTGTGCTGAGGAAGTCTTTCAAAAAGCAAATTTGAAGTTTAAATTTATGCAGCTCATGTTAAATTCAGATTGGTGCAGTGATCCCGGGTTAATATTGATCCTTTGTCTCTGAAGGACAATGTGAAGATTGTGTTCTTTGTAAGAATTTACAAAACAATGGATGAGGTATCAAGTAATTTAAGCAAGTGTAGATGCATGGCTTAAAGATGAACTTTTTGGGGAGAAAAATGATGGTAATGCCAGTGTCAGACAAGCAGGATCCTTGGATAAGTGCATTGGTTGTTGCTACTGACAGATCTTGTGCTTATAGTAAGACTGAAGTACTGAGGTCAGCAGCAGAGTGAAGCCACACTTGTTTTCACAGACATATTTCTGTGATGGTGATAGTACCTATTAACGAGGTTGGCGTAGCGTCCTGCCAAATAGAAAGATGAGTTCTCCTCTGCACCACAAGATGAAGAAAGTTGAGGGGATAATAAATCATAAAATTAGTTAAGACATCATTTATTTTTCACGGTTTTCCTACATTGCAGCTTAGAGTCCTTTGAGACTTAAATTCATTTATTGCTTTTTATTGTTATGAAAACACGTCAAAGCTGGTAGCAGGCTGTGAGAAATGGGGTAAGCAGGGGCAATAATGCGTTGTTAATTAAAGAAGCGTTTGCATGGTTTCCTTCAGATTGTGGCCATCTTGCTATAACCTGTAACTGCTTCCTCTGAGCCCTGTCAGTGAGAAGAATCCAGAATGAGTAACTTTAGTTTAAAAATCTGTGGATGTCTTTGGTGCTGGTGAATGGACGGTAGCCTACACCGTCAGCTCTGAAGAAACAAGGTGAGGTTATGCTCCGTTCAGCTATTCGTCTGTGTGCAGTTAGTCTAGATTATTAATTTTAGGCTCTGTCAGCATCAAAACGAATGCTGTCTGTTTTATTGGGTGTCCTCCTGTCTTTTATGATTCCATAAGTATTTTGCAGTTTGTTGTCAGAGGATTGCATCACTTGCAATGAAAGCAGAGGTATCATTTCTCTGATACTGCTTCAGTTGCACACTGCTGTGGTGCAGTGTTGAGGAAGGCAGGGGGATGAGATGACTGTGTTGATCTGAAATTTTAAAGAGCGAAAGAGTAGAATTGTAACTTAGGTTCTGCCTTCCCTCCAGACAACAGCTAATAGTATATGATGGAATTATTTCCTCAGTACGGGGTTATTTGTAATTGTAATGTTTTGAAAACTGAAATAAAGTTGCTGCCTAACTTGGATTTCAACCCTACCACCTCAGCTTTGTTTTTCCTTCTAGAGGGTGGAGATTCTTAACTGTTTTCAAATTCTAGAGTGAACACACCCACAAAATACATGGTAGATCTTCAAGGCAATGGCTGAGCTGTGTTCTTCCACCAGCAGTACCCATGACAGCTGCTATGCACAAGTTGTATGGAACTGGGAAAAGGTGCATGAAATGGAAAAACAAATGGATTTTCACTTGTGTTCCCTTTACCCTGAGAGCATTAAAACATTTCTTTACGCGATACCTTGAGCTATTAAAAAAATAGCTTGATTGATTTCTTCCCTAAAGGCCAATAAATGTGGGATTCATTTTCAGAAATTTTGTGATCACACCTGGTGGGATTGCAGGGGGAGGGACAGCGCACACAGCTTGCAGGAAACTTCAAATGTGCTTCTTGCATTAAAGATACAAATACATATATATTTAAATGGCTTTGACAGGTGAGATAAGCCAGAAGGTTTGAAGCTAATGTCCCCATTCTCTACTTTCCTCTCCTCCTTTGGCCTATTTCTCTGGAAGGCTCTCTGTTCTGCCCTGGCTGCTTTCAGCACTGGTTTTATGGGGCATCAACACTGAATTATTCCCTCTGCTGCCTTAGAGGAACTTGTGTCCCAGTTTGAGTGTCTTGAGTGATTGGAGGTTTAGCTCTGAGCTAGAGATGCTCACTGCCATTGAAAACTACTTTTAAATTAGTAGGGCTATAATCCATGACATGACTGTTAATTTACCTATTCCCAGAGGAACAGTGAATATTCCAACTGTTACTGCAAACTGACCTTTGAGGCATGAACAAATAAGGATTTAGAAAGTAATTGATGACAAAATACTGGCAATTTGTTAATCTCAGTAGAAAATAAAGAGGATAGCAGATAGGACAGAGCACTCTGCTACACTGAATATCACCTTGAGTAGATGTTTGGGGGAGCAGATGATGTCCTTTTATTCTTGTTTTTTCTTCTCCTCCAAGTCCATCATCTTCATTTCCCCTTTTTTTCGCTTGTTGAGGGAGAAGTCTCTTGTTTTTGTCTGCTAAAATTGATGAAAGCCTAATTTAGCAAGTTACTTACATTTGTCCCCAGATTTAATCCCTGTTTCAGAGTGTTTAAAGCATATGATCTTCTGCTTCCATGTACCACAGTTTCAGCTCACAAGTCTACAGTAAAATGCATTTGTCACTGGTAAATTTAAAAGGCTGAAGAATGATAACATACTGAGTTCTCTGTTCATCTCAGAGATGCTAACATACCTGGATGCCCCCAGACACAGCCATATTGGAGTTCTGCAGTGCTGGTGTGCAGAGGGCATCTGTAAAAGCTGACTTCTTTAGCATATCTTTTTGCGAGCTGACAGTGAATGTCTGTCATTCTGCTTCCAAGTCATGGCATCCATAAAGGGATGTTTCAACAGGTGAACTTTCTAAATGAAAAAGCTTAGCAGAAGTGGAGTGTGTGGAAATCATTTTAACTGCCTATCTGTCTTCTCGATCTCCTGACTGCAAACGTAGCAGAGAAGTATTCTGATGTATCTTATGCTTGAGTATATGGCAGCTTGAGTATTTTTGGGAAGTGTTAAGCAGTCATTCCATCTGAAGCCTACAGGGAGAGGTTAGGCAGGAGATGGAAGGTTTCTATGCTGTCTGAATGTGCTCAGCAGTGCCAGGTATTTGGAGCAGATTCCCTGAGTAGGCACAATGCCATTCTGAGACACCAGCTAGCATGGATGGAAAGGAAGGGAAAGAGCTGCTGGAAAGGAGGATGTACCCAAGCAGTCCATATTGCACATTAATACCTCTGTCTTGGCAGATATTTGAGATATGCTGGATAACTGGTAGACCTTAGAGGGAGATGAAGGGTGGTGTATACAGCAGGGAGTTGGAACTAGATGGTCTTTAAGGTCCCTTCTAATTCAAGCCATTTTCTGATTCTATGATACGATTCTATGACTGAAATCCAACGAAATATGAGGAGGGTAGAAACATTACCTGCCTTGACAGCTCTCTTAGCAGTGCTTTAGAATGGAAATGTCAGTGCTGCGTTCTTTTTGGGCCAGACATAAGTTGCTGTTCTTTCAGTCCTGATTTGGAGTCTGCCCATCATTTGGAGAATAAAACTGCTAAATTTTGGTCTCTTTTGTTTGGAAAAGCTTATCTGCTCCCGGAAACAGGCAAGTTTCTTCCAAAAGTTTGGGTTTTTGTTCAGGCAAAATAAATGCATCTTTTCTCTGGGAAATGCCTACACTGCCCTGAGAACATGGGATGTGACTAGTACTCCAAGAAGCCAAGCTGTATGGCGGCAGTAATGGTATCAATAAGCATATATTTAACTATATATGTAGGTATGTGTTTGTGCATATAAAAAAAGGCTCTTATTAATATATATATGCATTATACGTTTGCCAGCATATGTATGTGTTAATGCATGTCTGTTTGGTGTGGTATGGCTCAATCTCTTTGGATGTGTGCTTCCTTCCTGCCTCAGCAATGCTGCTACTCAAATCCGCTTTTTCCAAGCAGACAGCAGCGCTGCCTTTGCAGTGCTGGAGCTTAATCCCTCTTGTGCATTGTCTCTGTAATGATAAGGTATGATTCTTACCGAAGAACTTACACTCCTGCTTTTGCCGTTTGATTCTTCTGCCCCCCCTCACCTTCTGCTCACTTGCACATCTCTGTCCGCTGCCGCCTTTTGCTGTCAGGGGAGTTAGCCATCAGCTTTACTGGGCTTTTGCATCAGGTGAGTGCAGGCCTCTGGGCTTTGGAGGCTTTGCCAGCTGCTGCTCTGACTGAGATGAATCTTGTGTATCTGTGTAATGCACGGCGAGTAACATAGCACATCCATATTCTCTGTGCACTGGGCAGAATTTCTCACTTCATACATCATTTGCAGCTTGCTGCAGCAATTTCACAAAGTCAATCCCTATCCATTAATGTGTAGAAAAAGCAGCAGAAAAATATACATGTGTGGCACAGGATTTTATTTTATTTTTTATCTTGAGAAGGTTTTCTAGGCGTATTAGACACAGACTTTATCCTGCTGCAGTATCATGAACTGCATCTAATCCTCCAGAGCCAAATCTTTATGCTAAATAAGAACAACAACAACAAAAGCTTTGGCTTTTTGACATGTTCTGTGCAGGAGCTGACTTGCCTGTCTGTCATATTGAGTTGCTCACAGACTTCATTCCCTAAGTTATGTGGTTAGTTGGTCTGTAGATGACCATCTCAGCGCAGTTAGAGCTCTATTGCTGACCCTGCTTTAATAATTCTTCTTATCATGGTTTTTTTTTTTTTTTTTTGTATCCTCTTCTGTGAGTTTGCAGCGTGAGCTTGTTTCCTCTCAGCCAATTGCCGAGAAATCCAACTGCCCAAATGATGAGGTTTTCACCATAACAAAGGATCTTAGAGGTTTTTATACCCAAACAACCTCCTGATTTGGAGAGAAGGCAATGGGCTGGCAGGAGACATGGGATTGAGGCCAGCTGAGTGAGCTGGCAGGAGCACAGCCAAAATGCTGCTCTCCTTCAGCATAGCTGACACCCAGCCACCAAATTATCTTTTGTTTTTGCAAATCCTTGTCTCTGGGAGCAGCTCGTTTGCCTTCATTAGTGCAAAATTTCCAAATGACAAAACCATTTATACAGCGTTGAGCTCTTGTGGTCTGCCTGATTTTTCTCTGCAGCTGCAGAGAGCACTGTGATGTGCCACAGACTCAAGCACTGTGCCGCACTGCCGGTTAGCCGTGTCCTGTAGCTGGTTCATCTCTGGGGCACAACACCATTTCTTTACTTGGTTTATAATAAGCCATCTGTGAAAGGCCCTCAAAATAATTCAGCAAAATTAGCGGCTGCAGTTAATTAAGTACTTCAGCTCATTCTCAGTGCTCAGGAGGCAGAGGTGTTCTCAAATACACAGCTCTGCATTGCCACTGTCTCTCCTTTCGTTTTTGAGTCATGCTTCCCTACAGAAGTGATGTTGCAGATGTGTCCCCTTTTGTGTTTCTGAAGAATTCGTTATTGTTGTGCAGCTCACTTGTGCTAAAGCAATTTTGGGCAGAAGAGCTGGAGCAGGTAAGTGGAGCTGTTGGAGCAGGGAGAAGCTGTTTGGAGTCTGCAGCCCTCACATGCTCCAGTGAGTTGGAGCACAGCATGTAGAGGAGCTGCAGGTGGGTGGTGAGCCCTGAGCTCCAGCCTTCTTGGGCTTTGGGCCGTAAAAAGCTATTGGGTTAGAGCAGGCTGAGAGCATGGCATGCTCTGTGCTGGAAGTGGGTACGGCTCTGTGTTGATGTCACAACTGAGGGCCAGAGAGGTGACAGCCATGTTTTGCCAGGGCAGGTGGGCAGAGCCAGGCACCTCTTGGAGGAACACACAAGGACCCAATCTGTCTTTCAGATCTATTCCAATTGAAAAGCAGTCTCTAGCACCCTACTGGGGCCTGCTACTCATTTCTTTCTCTCCAAGCAGCTGGGGTGGCTGGTGCCAGGAAAGGAGGGCTCCTTGTCCTATAGCCACCGTGAGAATTGCTCCCAAGAAAGAGCAGCTTGGCAGCAGCACCCTGGGATTTGCAATTCTGGCAAGTCGTTCATGGTAGGGAGTGAGGAAGAGGTGTGAATGAATTATTCCTTCTGCACAACTTTATTCCCTCTGGGAGATCCAAGCATAATCTTCCTCCTCCTGAGCTTGCCTTGCTGATTTTATAAATCTGCAGCATGCAGGCAAGGTCCTAAATACCACCTAAAAATATCTGCCTGATACAGAGATTTATTCATGCTAGTCCTTATGGAACATCTCTGCCTAGAGGTGACTTTTGCCTAGTAAAGTGTTGCGTAGAATTATCTATAGGCATGGACCGCCTTGGTCTGCTTCTGGTAAGACAGAGGGAAAATAATACGAAGGAAGAGTAAGAAAAAGCACAGTAAAATGTGGAAGGAGAACAGCACCAGGCTGGAAAAATACAGTTGGACCACTTGAAAGACAGGTTTGTTGAGCAAAAGCAGTAAAGGGTATCTAGTTCTGTTCTTGGTAATGAGGTTCAGTCAGCAAAAAGTAATTTCGTTGCTGCTAGTTCCAACAGCATTAGCTCATGATTTGAAGTTTCTTCCTCCCTCCCCAACAAATCCTTAGAAGCGTTGTTACTTTCTGGTTAGAGGATAAGCTCTGTTTGAAAGCAACTCTCTATAATTAGAGATTTGTTTTGTTTTTTAAAGTGTGACTCTGTCACGTGGTTCCTTGACTTGGGGCTCTGGAGGGATTGCCAAATTTTTGGGAATCTGAGATAAAACGGTGGGATTGGGCAACACCGCCTCTTGTTCCCATCCCTAGCAGATATTTACAAAATGATAATGATTTTTGGTCATTGATTTTCAGCAGTCAAGTGCTGCATGGATTAAAAGAAGCAGCAAGGAGAAGATACAATCTACTATAGAGCATGAGGTGGCTCACTGCCAAACAGTAGCATTACTGCATGTAGAGGGGCCAGCCACACACATTTCATAATATAAAATGACAGGAGGAAAGGTCTTTCTGAAGAGAAAGCAGCCACAGTCCTCATGTCCCCTTGGTATAAGGAGAGTCACAACCACAATAAGGTCAGAGCAGAGATGTGTCATCCCCAGTGCATCACATGTGCATGTGAGAAGGGTTCTTGGGGCAGGTGCTTGCTGGCAGCTCTGCAGGGCTGCAACACTCAGCAGCTGTGGAAATGCTGAAGGCAAGTGCAAACTTCTTGGTAAACAACCTAATCTTTCATCAAAAAATTTATTCCATGTAAAGGAAGGATTTTATTTTGCAAAGCTAATCTGTCTTGTCTAAACCCTCATTTTTATCTTTGAAGCCCAAGTAAGTGTCCGATTTATAGTACTTAGTAGATAGGATTTGGGATTCTTATCGACTTAGCAATCTTAGTTATGGACTTTCTGGTCACGTTTCTAAGAAAGAAATCAGCCCAAGAAACTGACATTTTTGACAGCGTATTTGGTTTTCTTTTTCTTGAATGCCTGAAACATTTCTGCTTGGGAACTGTGTATATTGCAATTATCAGAAGGCTATAATAGTATTCTGAATTTTTCTTGAGAGTAAATGACTATAAAAGCTGCAAGACTATGTGGAGGTAATTTTCTTATTTTTCTGGCTCTGCTATTTACAGTCAAAATGTTCCACAGAAGCCAGGAGATACCAGCTTTAGCAGGGGTACATATCGGTGGCAAAAGAGGAAGAGATTTAATCAGTTGCCAGTTGGACTTTAAGACATGCCAGCAGATCTTTGCTTGTATTTTTTTCTGAGGTTTATGTCTTAAGATTCTGAATCTCATAGGCAAAAATGTCCTTATTTTCTAATGCTTTGAGCACCTTGGTAGAAATATTGATCTTGCTCCAACCAGGAGGGCTCAGCATTTCAGCAGAGCAAGGCCAAGGTCACCGCTTCATAACTCAAATGCCACCATTTTCTATGTACCTGTTATTTTCAATCACTGCCTAATGCTATGTGTTACTATTTGTTTATAGTTGCATTCACATCTATGGCCTTTGCTGTGCTGGGAACCACTGATGTAGCTGTGTGTGCTGAGCTGCTGGGTGCAGCAGGCACTGGTAAAGTGGGAACAGGGGCTGGGGCCCAGGGAAGAGCTGCGTCTTGTGTGGAGAAGCTCTGCTGTCTGTTCCTCCTGGGACCTGGACTGACCCTCAAGCACCAGAGCATTCACACGTGTTGTGTTAATGTTGTGCAATGAATTTGTGTTGTGCCCTGGCAGACACAAAATACTAACACATTTTATTTTCATAGGACAGATTTACCCAGTCTCTGGTGGAGCTGTTCCTTCCCATACATATCTCAGGTATTACTTAGGCAATTACAGGTTAGGGCGAAGGGTGGGAACTGCTTTTAGAGTGGGTTGCACTGGGGTTCAGTGATAGTTTATCGTTACTGATGTATTGCTGTCCCAATGGCTTCTCCAGTGAACTAGTACATGTTATATCCTGGGGAGCTGTGAGCTGGGCACACCATGGGGTGCCTGCGTGGGAGATGCAGCCATTATTAGTGGCACCGATGGTATCCCTGCCATCAGGGCCCATACAGCTGGGGTTACACAAATGTCTGTCACTGTGGTGTGTGAAAGCAGTACAGAAACTTTTCCTGCCACCTTCTACCTCGTAGGATTGAGCTCTGCTAGGGGTTTTCATCTCCCTGCCTTTCTGAGGGATGAGGAGCAGCAACTTTTGCTGCTGGAAAAGCATTGTTTATTACTTTGAGACTTAAAGAAAGGCCGGAGCGCTTTCAGAAGTTATTAGGTCTGTTCTGTTAGGTTTCTTTGAGTTCTTTTTCTTAGTTTACTTGAAATAACTTTTTCAGTCCATCGGGGGAGCTCGGTGCTCTTCTGAATTCCAGATGTGCTGATCTCTGTTTTCCATAACTAACGTTTCTAAATGAACCAATGAAGTACAACACAGAAACATGAGTTATCTTTAAGGAAACTTTGATCAAATTCTTAGGCAACCTCATAAAAAGGCTATCTTTGAGCAAGAACCTAAACCTCCAGAGGTAACGTTAATTCAGTATTACTGCTAGTTGGGCACTGACTGCTGCTGAGTAAATGCAGTTGAGGCGTGTCCCTTAAAACAAAGTGCCTGATACTGTCTTGTCTCAGTGGTATGATAGTTTTAGTTTAGTGTTGTAACTCAACATAGAAACAGGAGTAATATTTTTTATTAAGCAAACTAATAGATATGTTGAAGACATATGCAAGAGCTTGTTTAAAGAAAGTTTGTCTAACTTATCTACTTTTTATTTTTTCTATCTACTAATCTTACACTTTCATCCTTATGTTTGCCTATCTTGGGACTAATTTGTTTAACACAGCTTTATACTCAAAGAGTTTTTAGGGTGAAAGTGTTTATCTTAGTTTGCAGAAATCATACTGAACCATACTCAGAGATTGTGATTTCACATTCCCCAGTCATCCAGCTATAGCCAAAATGGGATCGTTCATTATCAATGAAAGATCTTATCAATGAAAGGCTTCTGGAGTCTGAGTCAGCTCGCTCAGAGCTCTCTGGTGCATTCTAGCATGGCATAACAGGGCAGGCACACATTTGCCTGCTAAGAATGCTCATTTAAAAAACATGAATTACATTATACAAGGTGTTGTCCATTACTGATGCAAGCAGGGCAGACCATCAGAAGTCTATTTTCTGATGAGAAACCAAATGTCTGCACCAGCAGCAAGTGAAAGGAAACTGTATTAACAAGGAACAAGCCCAGGAATGACATTGCAGGCCTGTCAGAGCCTTCTGCATGACTGGGTTTTCTGCTGGAAAATACCCAGGAACAGTTGCAGCAGAAATGGTTACTGTGTGAGCCCAGTGGACTGCACTGACAATCCCAGGCATGAATTAAGTGCTGCTAGTGTGACTGAAACCCTGTGTTTGAAGTATTTTTGCTCTCTTCTTTCTCTTCCCCTCTATCCAAATTGAAATCTAGATTGATATTTTGTGAATACTCTTTTTTTATAAACGTGCGAAACTGAAAGCTGCAGGTATGAACAGAATTGCTGCAGGGCTGGATTTAGATGTGGATTTTTGCAACTAGCTTTTTCTCTATGATTTTACCTTCCGTAGAGCTAAGGATGCTTATTATACTGTATGCGTGTGTGTGCTTGCTAGCCCATGCGGATACCATTTGCATGGTAACGGAAGTGCTTTCTCAGAGTCATTAGTATTACAGCACAGGGAGTCATGGACATGTATGTAATGCTTGCAGGAAATGAGTATTTCCAGACAATAAATCTGAAGTGGTCAAACACCGCTGCAGTAACTAGAGCATTTATTTATAACAGAAAGTGAATATATTAGCTCTGTCTAGCTTAGTGTGGGAAAGATGTCACCACCAGCCACCTCCACCCGAAGGGAGAGGAGTGCGGTTGGAAGGACTGAGGTTACATACATTTATAGATCTGCCAAGAGGTTTCTCAAGGTGTCTGCAGCAGAAGGCAGGTGAGGGTGAAATAATGTTGTATGCGTTTGAAACAGCTTTACTTAAGAAAGCAGAGCAGAGTGCAGGTCCAACTCAACAGCAGATTTACTCCCACATTGCTTTATTGTTGTCTTTGTCATAACCATATTTATTTTCCATCATCACATGGATATTATGTGAAGGAGTTGGTCCTCCCATGTCAGAAGGGATTAGTTCCAACTGTTTCAGCAGCTGTTGCAGTGCAGGTACAAAGGGACCTCAAAGTAGAGAGGTTTCAGGTTTTGCTTTTACTTATAAGTTCACAATGTATCTTCACCTTATTGTTTGGGAACTTATTTATAGTAGAGGAAGACAACTTTGTTTTCCTCTGTGAGTCAAATCGAAGCTCCAGGCTTTGTTTTCTGGAGAGGATAGAGCTTGCAGTCCATAGTTTAGTTCCCATTCCACGTGGCAATAGCAGTTCCTGCCTTATTTCATGGCTAATATGGATCTGAGCGGTGGCCAGTGCTGGTTGCCACCTCTTCCCCAGAAAAAGCCTCCTCTTCATTCTGCTGAATAGCTTCTATTGAGTAGGAAACCCAGATTTGAAAATGAAAGGAAGTTTGGGGTAGAGCTGTAGCTGGAATGAGTCGGAGCCAAGGCTGTAGAAGGTGTTGTGTGCTTGGGACAGTGAGTTCTCGGTCTGACAAAGTTCACAAGTTTTGCCATAGTTCAGTTACACCCTGGAAACAGTTAAAACAGTTTAACAGCAAACATGGTATAATTACAAGTTAATAGCTAGAACCAGTGCTCCTAAAGTGCAAATTGGTTCTGTATTGATCTGAGCCTACATTGTCAGCATTCTGTAGAGACTGAACTTTAAGTGCTTAATTCAGCTGTATTCAACCAATAATTTTGTTTTGTTTTTTTTTGAATCTCCCAAATAAAGTGCGCTTGTTTATTGTATTTTTTTCTGCAATAATAAAATCAATTAAGCTATTTTTTCCCCAAACATAGCTGACCTTTTTAATCAATGCATTTGAAATGCCAACACTTGGAAAGAAAACTATGATGAGATCTTATGGTTATTAGGGGACATGGAAGACTTGATAGCAGATTAACACAGCTGATACAAACCAGGCACCCTTTATACCAGTTTTCAGTGGTGGAAGTTCTGCAATCATCTTTCTGTACCGTTAGCCTTCCTGTAGTAATCTTACTGTTTTGGCTCTAATGCTGTTCCAGCATTGATACATAGCACCCAGGATATCACCCCTCGGTGAACTTGCAGCAGAACACAGAGATGTGGCATTCTGTATTGCTGTCAACACAGAGGAGTGAGAACAGAGTTAAACATAAATGAATAATCGGAGATGTCTCATTTCTATGATCAAACCTCCACCTCCAGAAGAGAGGAGTTGCACAATGAGAGAGACTATGAGTTTATCAGAGCTGTCTGAATGGTGAGACAGCATGCAGAACAGGAGAAATCGTTTCCCCCAAATCCTCCTGAAATTGCTCACATTTCAGCAGAACCATAATACCTATCCACGTGAGTGTGTGACATGGGCTAGTACCAGGTGACTAAGACTGCTAATCACTTTGCAAATAGAAATGATCAGTTATACAGGCTTCCTACTAAGTATTTCCTCCTCAAACGAAAGACAGATCCTGTTCTAAATAGGCTTGAAGGTAAATCTAAAAAACAGAGTTTAATATAAAAGTAAATAAAATGGATAACTTGTGAAGTTATCCTAGTCACAGTGGAACCCACACAGATCCCTGGTGAAGGAGGTGCAATTTAGGTTATTTGGTCTTTGCCAGGCATCTGTTGCAGTGTCTGCTCAACCCAGGAGATGGAAAGCTGACTCAGATTTAGACCAAGACTTTAAACTGGCAAGTTAACATATTGCTTTGTTTGTCAGGAGGGACTGGAGAACTGTTAAGACTCCACAGAACAATTAAGAATCATATTTTTTTCCTCCTAATTAATTTGGTTTTGCTTTGAATTTTCTCAGCTGACTCTAATGAAGCTTCTAATTACATCCTCTCTACATAACCTTCTGGGTTGTATGGCCTTCCCTTGTCTTACAGGCAAAGCCTTTTGTGATTTAATTTTCTCTCTTCCTTTAAGTTTTGTAGTTCTGCCTGACAAGCTTCCCCTTCTCTGGACATCTCCTTAAACTCCTACCTGGTTGCTCCTGTGAATGTGTACTTCATGTTTTATACATAATACAAATTTGTTTGCTAGGAGACAGGATGGTATGTTGATTCCAATGGATGCTAGATGCCTGAAAAGAAATAAGACACCCAATTCCTTCAGGGATTCTGAGAACCCATGGGCTTGGTTTGCTTGCTGCCTGTCTGGGTGATGGGTGGAATGTTAAAATTGTTTGATACTGAAATGCTCATGGAGATTAAAAAGCAATAACAACAACAACAAAATAATGTTTGACTTCTGAGCCTCTGAAATGGAGAGACCTCAGTCAGGTTCTACATAGAACAAGCTGAGATGCACTTACAGGCACACAGGATGTCTTTCTAATTCAGGCTTTTGGGAAGTGAGGCACTACAGGTATTAGCCACTCATGTCAGCCTTTGCAGCAGGTTGCTGTTTAAAACCAGAGGGGAGAATTTACAAAACTGGAATGTCGTTAGTGGAACTGGAAGAGTGGAGGGGGAGAGACCCTAAGACTCCTGGAAGGTGCCCATGGGGCCACTGGTGACCTAATCAAGTAGAGTCATTTAGATGTGCAGATAATGAGGCACATTTTTCAGTCCAGCTTATATCAAGGATGGCAGTGAGCACACAGTAATCCAAGTGCACCCATCAATAATTTAAAGGAACAACAGACCTTTAGAAAAATCAATTACACTTCATGAGCAATCGCTTTTTGCTACCAGCAGAGCTGCTGGCCTGAGAATGAAAGGCATCATTGTACCTGTTGTTCGGTCCTGCACGTATGGGAGAACATCACTGGCAAAGGTAGGATAAAAGCAAAGAATGAATTGAGGGGAAGGTAGAGCTGGTTGCAAGGCCTTTCCCCAGGGGGAATATCATTTTAAGTACAATAGTGTCCTTGGTGCCAAGACCAGAGCATGTCTGCAGTGAGTTCCCTGAATATCAGACACTGTGGACTACAGTCATTGTTATATGTTCTCTCTTTCTTGCTGTCCGATTTGCACTGCCTTCAGTTATACTCCATGGTTGCTAGTTCTCTAGTCCTGCTTCTCTGGTTGCCAGAACTGGGTCTACCAAGAGGGTAATGTGGTCAGCACCGGTCCCTCCTGAGGTACGTGTACTCTCTGTGGATTCTGGCTATGACTCGTAGTCTTTGGGACAAGAATATAGATTCTGGAGCTCTCAGCAAAGCTGCTCTGCTGGAGAGACAAGGGGGAGTATTGCTTTAGCGTCTTTTAGCAGAAATAGAATATTCCAGTTTGTTTCTATTTCAGGATATTTTAAAAGTGCAAATCTCATGTCAGATGTGTTTTATCCTTGCAGAAAATAAATGACATTATTGTATTCTAGATGCTTGTAAAGTAGGCAAGGAGCTTACTGGAAAAGTCTTGCATTCCTTAGTAAGAAATGGAAAGAACTGTATCTAGCTGTGAGCTGCTTGTTAACTGTGCGACTACCAGACTGTATGTTGAAGTACATTCATCTGGTAGCTAATTAATTATATCTCGGTACAAGTGGTCATGGTCCACACCAGTCTTCTCAACTACAGGATGAGCCCTTCCATGCTTTCCTTAAGGGCCTAATCAAGTTGAAGATAACAATATGTAAGCTGTACAGAAACCAGCTGGAGGATTTGAGTTTATTGATAGCAAATTTTTATTTAATCCTTATGTAGCTTCTGAACAGATGTTGCTGACTTACTTTTCACAGGAAGCATTTCGTGCATAGTTCCTTGAATTTAAAAATCAAGTGTCTGAAGTATGTGTGAAAATTGACTTTTTCCATCTGTCCTGGAGTGTGGATTACTGCAGAAACAATTGCTTTGTGCATGAATGGATGCATTTAATTCTCAGATGGTTAACAGGAACACATGTATCTCTTGTGCACTCTGCTGCAAGCATAGTACCCACGTACTGCAAATGCAGTAACTGGTATCATCATTCTTTCAGTACAGCCAGTACCTGAGGTGTAGAACAGTGGATTCATAATGTTTTGATCAGACTGTCTCATCAGACTCTGCCTGAATGACACCGTACTGGCAATTCACATCATTTGCTGAATTTACTCTTGACATCTAGAAGTGCCGAGGATAGTAAGCAGATGTTTTTCAAGTCTTTTCTTAAATCTCATGATGAAGGAAGTGAAACTGATGGAGTAGTAATTTTACAAATGCTGCCAAACACGCTTTTGGTCTCATCTGATTCAATTTTGCCACTTAACAAAATGCTCTCAGTGGTCAAAGATCTAACTGGACAGCATACAGAAGTTCTGAATTATTTGATTTCAGTATCTGCTTCACTAATGTAGAGAACCAGATATCTTCTGGTACATCCAGCAGAGTAATTCTGGACACATGCGTGTCCATCTGATAAAGGAATAGAGCCTGGTGACTTCGTTGTTCTTTTAATGTTACAGAAAAAGTGCTCATATTTTATTAATTGGAGTTATTAAAGCTCCCATAATTTTTCACGGGGAAGAAAGAAAAATATGGTCATTCTATAAAAACAGCTTTGAAAAGCTAAGTGGGCTATTCAACACTTAGGTAAAATTACATCAATAGATAAGATTATGGGAAAACAGAGATTCCTGTGAAATGGCAATGGTCATGGTGATTACTCAGTGCTACTCTTCATTTTGAAGTGATATAGTACCTTGTCAGCAAAGAAAATTCTTAGTTCTCATCTGCTAAGAGTTCTAACAAGCAATAAAAGAGAAGGTTTTGGTTCATTTACCCCTAGAAGCCGCCTCCAATTCAAGAGTTATTTGAGGTAATGATGTATGACCAAAAGAGTACAACATAGATTTAACCAACATGAAGGTCTCATTCGTGACAAATAGCATAAAGATGATGCAAAGTCCCACTAGTCCTATTGCCTATATGGTGCTATGCTCTGTTGTTCTCATAAGCTGCTCAGGAAACCAAGAGCATATGGCAAGTGTGGGTCCTTTAAAAGAATGTGCACTGGCATGTCATGGGGTTGTACGGAAGGGAGTTATATGGGGGAGCATGTGGGGAAGTTGTACACTCCTAGCGGAGTGCTAGGAGAAGTTGTGTGTTTTTTTTCCCAGATTTTATAGAGGAAAGGGGAAAAAACCTGCTGGTACAGCTTATTTACTTGCTGCAGTGCGCACAAATTGTAGAAGTGTGGTGCAACTCTTGAGTGCCCTGTTTGGAGAAAGATGTCATCAGAAGATGGATGGAAGGAATTCAAGAAACATATTGTGACTTGTTTTGCATCCCCAAAAATCTTCATGGTCTGGTTTGTTGCAGACGTTGTTTTTTGTAGGAAGGCTTTGCAATATGGTTCTATTCGCTAGGATTTCCAGATGAAGTACTTGCAGTGATTGATTATGATCTTGCAAGACATATTTCATTCGCAGACAAATTTTGAAAAACATTCTCTATTTCTGGGGATGATATTTTGCAAAATGTACTCATTTGCAGCTTTCTCTTTCCTCCCACTGCATGGAGTTCCTAACAACCTAGAATTAAGGTGGGGAAGATGAGTAACACAGAATTGAAAATATCATGGCTCTTGCATATGCAACAACAGCTTTGGAAATGCTAGCTGATACGTTTTCTCTGTATTTGCATGTAGAAGAACTCAACTTTGCCTTCTCACTTTCCAGTGTTATTAAATACATTTCTCTCTATAAGAACCAGATTTTACTTGTGTAAGAGAACCCTTCTTGTGTGATGCGTGGCCATTTAAACAGCTCTAATTCTCTCAAATGTTCATTTATCTCTGTAACGTGGTAATGCTGATAATGCTGTTCCCAGCAGTCATTTCATATTAATAGGAAAATCTGCACAGTCTGGCAGCTGACTGGGGTGCCTGGTGCATGCTGCTGCCTGGCCCTGTGACCTTCAGCAAGTCTATGGCCTCTTCCGTGACTGTCAGTAACCTCCCCATTCCTGGAGCAAGGGTAATGGTACTGAAATATCTTTGTAATATGATAGGAGACCCTTGGATATAATGACCTGCTGTACATACATTGCCATGTATGCTATATTCTTCTGCTTTTATTATAGAGTGGCTCCCAAGAGAATATTAAGTGGACAGGGTGACATTTGCTATAACACTCAGTTCTGGTCTAATTCCACTCTTGTAAAAGTTTATGAACACTTTGACTTCACTGTCCTATGAATGATTCTTACTGTTAATCTCTATATGGAAGCCATTCCAGAAGATGATAGAACACTGTTTCCTAAAACTATCTTACATTATCTAAATGCTTTTCAGTCTAAATTGGAAGTAAACAATGGAACTTAAGAGGACAATTTGAGGTTTTCAAATCATACGTTGTTTAAGAGCTAAGTGCCTAAAAAAACATTTATTTTTTCAAGCAATGACAATGTTTGTCTCGAGGTAGTTTAAGTCTTAGCACACCTGGCTAGAAGGAAATGAAGCTGTTGACAAGGCCTTATTTGAAATGATTCTGTCAGTCTAAGGTTGCTTTCAAAATTCAGTGATTCAAAGTGGAACTGATTTTTAATCTTAAAAAGAGATGGAAGCAGGGAATGTCATTTTCTATGTATTTTCAAGGCACCATTTGCAGTGAGATCCAGGCTGTGCTGAATTCTGCTCAGGACTGCCCTAACAACATTTTCTATCAGTTGCTCTGGCATTGCAGTTGCAGTGCTCATGGGGTGTGAAAGACAGAATCCTTGCATGGTAAGGATATATATTTGGGCAATCCAATGCAACCAGGTAAACTTGTGGAGGACTCTGGACACAGGAGGTATCCTGGGTGTTGTGGTTGGCTCTTCTGTGTTCTGGTCAATGAGAGCAGCAAGGATCTCGCTGGCAGCTCTTCCATGGCAGTGAGTAGTCAGCTTACTTCAGAGTCTGCTGAACAGCACAACTTTCTGAGATTTGGTCTTTTCAACATCAAAAAGGGAAAAAAAAGAAAAATAAAAAGCATGCATTGTATAGTTATGAGCGCTGTTTGTAGCCAATGGCACAGTGTTCTGACTGTTGCTCTGGGACATTCAGCACAGGAACTCCACTTTTCCTGTCTGTCATCTCTTAGAGATTGTTTCCACAACTAAAGACTTTTCCATTTACTTTTTACACTATTAATATTTTTTAAAAAGATCCCAGCAGCAGTGTTAGTGATTTTACATCGTTCTTCGTGCATTGATGTAAACCTTCCTGGTATTTGAGGTGGTTTTCCGTGTTATATCTTAGGATTTTCACTGCTGGGAGGACACACAGGAAGCAAGGTGATAAATTTGCTACTCAGCGCATTTGTTATAGGAGGGAGATTCCTAATTCCTTGTATTTTTTTTCTGTAGGAATAAACTTGTGAAAGAAAGCTGTGTTGGGCTTTGCTGACTGTCCATAACTGCATCTGCACTTCTAAGAGCTGAGTTCCAACTTAGCACTAATTAAAGGACAGAAAAGTTTCCAAAGGTGCCCATTATTCTTGGCTCTATTAGAAATTTGGCCTGGAATGTTTGCATTTTTAGTTGTATGATACTCTGTCACTGCTATCAGTATATCAATATTCAGTGACGAATTAGCCATGTAGAAGCATTAACTTTTGTCTGGGATGCAAATTTACTGGTGCTATTTTTTCTTGCTTATTTCTGAGGCATTTATTATTGGAACAAAATTCTGAAGTGATGTTGATGGAGGAAAAACAGTTTCTTTCATTACTTTCTCCTCCTCTCTAGATGAGTTCTGCTCTCTGACGTAAATGTGAGCGAACCCACAGGAACACTGATATCCCAGTTGGGCACATCTTTCCCAGTGACGGAACCTCCATTTGAGAAAGATTTAATTGCCGGGGAAGCCAGCCAAGGACTGTTTTTTGGCTCTCATTTCATCCACCCCCATTTTCCACTCTCCATTGGCAATCCTTTTTCCAGTGCTGTATTAGCAGCACTTTTTCAGGCGCTCTGAGGATGGAAATATCACTGTGCATCCAACAGGCTCTCTCCCTGCCCACTGCTGTCCTGGTTGTACAATGAACCCCCATTTTTTTCTCCAGCTGCACATGTCCCATTAGAAAGAGTTTAAAAGAATATAGAATTTAGAAAAAGGAAAGAAATGCAATGCATTTGAGAAATGCATTATTTTGTGGAAGCAGGATAATTGAGAAATCTAGAGGTCCTGTAAGACTTCTGAGTTTAATGCAGGTGAATCCTGTTTGTGTCAACAGCTTGTGAAAGAGTTAGGAGAACATTCTCATTACTGAAATCTTGTTTTAAAAATGTCATACCTATCATTCAGTTCCTGCCCTTACTTTGGGTTGTTTTGTCCCAAAATGTCGCAAGATTCAAGTTCCCGCATGTATTATCTTGAACACCAGGCTGTAGGCAGCAGTCACTCAGCAAGAAGGAGATGCATCTCACCTGCATGCAAGCAGCAGTGAGCTGTCACAGCTGGTTGGCTCATCCTTTGGCATAGTTAGATAGCAAACGACGACAGAGTCCTAATGGAGCAACTCTCTTCAAGTGATATCAATTGTATGGTAATTAATGCTACTGGTAACAAAAAAGCTGTGTATAACTCCAGATGTATACATCATTAAAAATGATACTGTCTGTAAAGGAAGTTAGTGTTGACAGGACAATTCCCCAGTAGCATTAGAATGGCAGCATTAGAAATACTGCAAGGAATTTCCATTAGTTTTCTCTGGTTTTGCTTTCCAGTCAGTACAAATGAGTGAGAAATATGTTGCATTTGCTTTCCTTGGAATGTAAAAAGGCAAATGCATAACTTCTTATTGATTAATCTAACATAGCCAGATACAGAAGAACACAGCGCTTCAAATGCTAAAGCAGGGGGGAAAGAAAAAATGAGCTCTGTTAAAAGAGCATAATTGATTTACTGAAGTTCCAAAGATGTCTGTGGTCTGTTTAGGGGCAAAAAACAACAAACAAGTTTCCAGTGATTTGATTGACAAAGCCTTTCCTTGTTGGACAGAGTCACAAAGCAGGCAGAGCCCTCTCCCATAGAGCAGGGAGACTGTTGCCCTGACTTGGTTACATTGCCTCAATAAGAAGAGTTAAAGGCTAACTGAATTCCTTTGTAGGGAAGAAAAAAGTGGGGTGACTCAGATGATGTCTGGTGCTTGTGGGATTCCCAGGTGCGGTCAGTGAGGGAGTCCTACTTTCAACTTTTAGTAGGGGAAAATAAACAGACGTTGCAACCTCCCTTTTGCTCTCCCCTAGTTAGGACAGCACACTAAAGAGGAAAGCAAGGAAGAGAAGTTGCACCTGCAGTTAATGAATTTCATTAATTGTATTCTTAGCCATTATAGTGAGAAATATCATCACCATTCTTTTGGTTATAATCTTGGAGCATCCTGGATGGTGGCAGTGAAAATCAAAGCTGATCTAGAAAGGAAGGAAGGCATCCATGGCACCCAAATAAGGTGCAATCACAAATGCCTAGAAAGTCTGATCTCTCTGTAGGTGGGGGACTGGGATATCCCTCCAAAAGACAAAGCAAGATGCTTAAACGTGAACTGTTCCTAAATGACCCTTAGAGTAAGACCGTTCTCTCCAGAAAATGAACAGGAAGGCTGGTTAGCTAAACGAGGTACTCACATTGGTAGTATGAGTGCTTCTCCATTGACCTCAGCCTTGGGAAGAGTCCATTAAACCAACTGTGTGGCCCCAGGTGACAGTTGACCCTGGCATTCCATTAATTTATTTTGTTTCTCAGATCCTCTGAAAGTGTGACCACCTTTGGCTCACCTTACTTTGGTGCAGTTTCCTGAAGGCCTAAGCAGGAGAACAGTTCTTCTGAGTGATTTTACTCCTGTTTTAAGAACTACGAAATACAGAAAACCAAAACTTGACTTGGTAATAGAAGGTGAAGTTGTTAATAACCTTATTTCCAAACTTGTGATCAGTAGAATTAGATGTCCGTCCTGCTGAGCTTGCACCAAAGCACAGCCTGGGTTGTAGGCTGAGTTAGCAGCAGGCAGCTGAAATGGAGCTCATCACTGAGAGAATGTATATTAAATTTTGGTGACCAGATCAATAGGTCCATTTGCAGTGAAACTGATCTTAAATAAATGGAGATCCCTCTGTCTCTGTATTTCATTGGAATTTTATATGTCAGATGAAGATTTCTTTCATTGTGTCTAGATTTAGTCCCACGTGCCAAAATCCTGCTAACTTCAGGAATCAGAGGCACTGCTCTTTCATTTTTTTTTTTCTTCTGAGAATAAAAGAGTGAAGCATTGCAGAAAAATGTGAGGGAGAAAATAAGAGGAGACTAAAATTCTTCATATCCTAGCTGTTTTTCTAGGGCTGTTTTGTATAGGCATGTGATGAATATGGTAAATAAACCTATGTTACAATAAGAAACAAACAAAAAAAACCTTACCCAATGGAAACAGCAGTTTATTTAATGTCAGTCTACATGGATTGAGAGATACAAGCTTTGTACTGGATATGAGAACTTACTAAGTTGTCCAGATAGGCTTTCTAACTTAAGGTATTTTTTCTTTCACACAAGGATGAAATTGCATGGTAGTACAGCTCCTTTTTTGTCTGCTTGGCATTTCCTGGAATGAGATTGAGGGAAAAACAACAACAAAAGCTGTGACGGTAAACACAAACAGTTTCTTGTCTCCGCACTTCAGAGGTAATTAAGCACAGCAGCACTGTGTTATGACTGCAGTTTTCTCTTCATGCTTTGCAATCTGTATGAAAGGCTGTGGTGTGATTATAAACTGATTAAATGAGGCACCTATGCCAATGATGCATTTGATTTGCACAGTGTTGCATGTTCTGAGTTTCAAAAAACAGTTTAATATCTGTGTGATCTTATTCTTCTGCCTATCCTGACAAAGAAGCCCAGATCATAGCCATGAAGCAGCAGTGTCAATTTTGGGATTCTACACTGGCACAAAATTTACCAGATTTATACAGTATGGATATTTGGAAGCACCAAGTGATCAGTCTGGGAAAATAGGGGAAATTTCCCCTTCTAATTGCAGCAGACCTTGAGATCTATCACTTCTTTTCTCAGATACGTGCATCTGATTCTTGTCTTGCAAGACGGTGGTTTGTACACACATTTCTGCATCTTGTAGATTTTGAGATGCTATTTGGTGAATTACATTGCTGCTAGGGAGCAATGTATGCCCTATGGCATCTCTACATGAACTCTTGAAGATATTCAAAGTATAGGTTAGGAATTAGACACTGCAAGTGGAATACTAATAAATGCTATTCAAAGAAATGGTAACGGTCACACAGCTGAACCCATGTAGTGCTGCCACTCCTCTCTGCAGAAGGGCACATGAGTACAGTACATTGGATGGCACTGCAGCCAGTGATGGCTTCAATCCCTGCCAACCAGGCTGTGAGTTATAGTTCCAGCTGTTCTGGAATGAAAGCTTATCACCTGTCAGCATTTTCTCTGCTAACGCCATCTGAGCTCATATCTTCATCACAGTGTTCATGAAGTGATCATCCATGTAGGAACGACCTTTCAGGTCTGCTGTAATTTTAGTTACCGTGCCATTTTCTGATATATGTGTATATATATATATATATATATATGCATATATATATATATTTACATACAAAATATGTAGTGTTCTTTTAGCGTATGCACTTAAAGGGAAGAACACTTGCTGGTTCATTTTGCCTCACCTTTTCCAAAGGGAAAAGTCGCCTTTAGAGTATAATAAAACAGCTAAAGACAAAGTAAATCTGTACTGTCTGTAAAATGATGTACAGCTGTAGACATCAGCAAATGTTGCAGCACTGTGAGTAGTGAGCGGGTCAGCACTTTTGTCCACAGTCACAATCAGAATGGAACGTGACACACATTAAGAGAGAGAAACTTTAAAAGACTTTTATTAGGCATTTGCTTAAGGAAAAAAAACTCAAAATCTTTGAAAATCATAGAAGAATTCCATCCAATTGAAAATAGCAGCTTTTGATCTCCTGTATGTAATGAGAAATTTGTTTGATGGAAAACTGAGGAGTTGATCAGAGGATCAGAATAAAGTTCTCCATTTTCAGTTACCTATGGTGATTAATATTGGAACTAGCCAAATAGCGTTTGCTGCTGCTAATTAGTGACTGTGCTTGTTAACTCCATGCTGGGTAAGATTTGCAAAATTGTTTCAGGAAACTGGAGAATCAATTCCTTTCGGTGGATGCAGTGCTCATATTCCCAGGGTGCTCAGATAGGTTGGGCTTACATTTAGCATGTAGCGGATAGGTAAATTTATGGATGGATCAGGGCAAAATTAATTACTGCCTTTACACTTTTGTTACTTCTTTGGAACATGCAAATGTGTTGTTATGGACTTTAAAATCAGGCCTTGCAGCATGTAGTGTGCACAGATACATGTTTGGAGGGCTTGGAGATTCTGCAGCGATGTGGCTGCATGTTGCTGGAGTTAGGGAATGCAAATGCTATTTAAAGTTTGGGAGCTGGTTACTCGTGGCTACGTGTTCTAGTAGTGGATCTGCTGTACTGCCAAAGCTTCTCAAGAGCGGTGGCAGAACACCTATTCTTAGTGAGGGGCAGTGCCTGTATCTCATTTAACTTCTCTTTGATATCTCTGCCCATGGAATGTGCCTAGGTTAAAGTTTGTGCTTGTATCTTTCCTGATTATTCAGACATGAAATAATGGCCAGATTATGAACCTGTTTCCTGTGTGGGATGGAGAGTTTCTATCAGCACGTTTTTTGGCTTATTTGGAAGAAATGAATACGCAAAGAAATAATACATAAATCTAATCCAGTCAATACTGAGAAACCAGATCTTGGGTCTGATTATCAGAAGTTTTCCCATTTTTATATCAATGCTTTTAATCTTCTATTAATAGTAATTAGATTCTTGCCTAATTAGATCTATAGAGCTGACCCTCTCCACCTATGAAATACAAGAAAACATTGGTGTTTATATCTAATTAAGGTATATCTATAAAGTTTATTTGAATGCCATTTCAAGTGAAAATATCTCCTTACTGTAGTGAGGGATTTGCTCACATGTATGTTTTCCTAAGTTTGGCTGAAGTAGTTCTGGTATTAAGTGATTCTGAAAAGGCATTACAGAGAAAGAGCATCAGTCAACCCTATCAAGTTTCTGCATCCCTTTGTGAATAGTTACTATGTCAAGTACTCCGTCTTTTCAACCGTTATGAACAGTAAAGCAAAGGAGCCTCTTGATAGAAGCATAAAGCTCAGGGAAGGTGAATTGTTGTGTAGTACTTTGTTTTCATGTTTGAATTTGTCCACAGAAGATTTGAAAGTTGATGTTACCTTACATTCCCAAATTTGATGACTAGAGGAATTACTGCAAGTCCTGCAGACAGCTCAGGCTCATCCTGCTGTCACTGGCTTTAAGGGCGGACATCAGGGGGGGCTATAATCTCATTCTCTTTTTGGAAATACACTTAACGTGGCAGCTTTAACAAGACAGCGTGAATAACAGTCAGTGCATTCAAACAGCTAAACTCTGGGTCTTTAATTTCATAGGGAAGAATGCCTACCACAAAAGTCCCTTCTGCTGTACCCAGAGTGAGTCTGTGAGCACTTACAGTAGTACCTATAGCTTAGAAGCATGTTGTGTAATTAAGCTGAGGATTACGGAGCATGCTTAATTTAAGTGTTCATGGAGATGGATATATTTGGAGATGTTAATCTCTGTAGGTGTTAGTACTGCGATCTGGTCCTTTCTTGGTATAGTGCCTTTTCAAATTGCTTTTTACTTTTGTTAGGAGAAAATATAGAAGCTAAAAAGAGGTATTTTGAGTTGAAAGATGTCTGTCAGCATCTGTTCATCTGGAAAATGCTGAGAGGCAATGGTGAGACTGCTTCTCATGCCACCTTCTTCACTCCCAGCCCTGCAGAGGTTTGAGCTCAGGCTTTGGGGCTGTGATGTGAGTTCTGCTCAGAGCCGCCCTGCTGCTGGAGGTGCCCCTAGGAGTGGTTGGGAAGCTGACATAGAACTCCACCTTTTCTTCCATTTTATAAAACAGTTTACTGAGTTTGTTGACTTTCTACATTGGCTCAACTTTAAGTACAGATTAAGGTTGTATTGCTTGGCCCACTTGCATCCTTGCCTTCCCTGTGCCTGGGAAAGCAGCCCATGGGCAGGAGTCCCTTAGATGATTGGGGAGACCTTTGTACTTCAGCTTTCAGATCCTCCCTGAAAGATATCTTTCCCACTTTGAAATATTGTCATCTGCCCTTTATGGAATTTCAAGTTTAATTCATTAAATGGCTTAATTAATCATTCAGAATCATTCAGAAAAACATTTGATCACATGCATTGAGTCTTAACGGCATCCTAATTGCTTCCAAAATCATCTGAAAATCTATTCTTGTCACAGAAGGAGTAACAAGATTGTAAATTTGAAATGAAATATGAAGGCAGATAATTAGATCAATGGTTTGTTAGTGATTATATTGAACGGCTCCCTCACTGCTGCTCCATGATGAAATATATAAAAAAATAAAGTGTGGGCACTGTTTCTAAAACTGGCACAGCCACTGCCACAGAGCATGGGCGTGGGGATGGATACCCCTTCCAGGGCTCTCAGCTGTGGTGGGAGCCGCTCGTGTTCCTCCCTGCACAGTTTTGGCTTTTGTGAGATGAAAGAGAGCAGCCGCTCCCAGTTGTTGCTTGTCTATGTGCTGTGCAGGGATTAGGAGTCACAAACCCAAAGCACGTCATTGCTCAGCCACTGGATCCTTCCCCTGGGCCAAGCTAGCAGCTGAAGCTCAGTATGAAGAAGAGCTGACCAACCTATGGCTGCTTTATACACTGCTTTGGATATTAAAAATGAAGATGGCAGCCTTGCAGGGATATGCAACAAATCTTGCTCCTGCAGCACTGCTGCTGTCCAGGCAACAGCTGAGGCTGAGCAGAGCTTGCAGGGCTGGATGCAGAGCTGCCTTGCTGTGTTGTATGCCATGACCCCTGTGTGTACCTGCTCTGAGGCTGGAGGTTGTGAACATCTAAATCCTAGCCCAGTGTCAAATTTATGAATATCTGGGAAAAGAAACCTGGTAGTGAGATTTTTGGACTCAGGTATGCAAGCTTGGGTGTTGACTGCAGTTATGGATTAGTAGCAAATAGCTGATCTGTCATTTAATCCCATCTGCATGCAGCAGTGCTCATTCCCGACAAGGTGACATTTAGCTATCTACACAGTAGGCAGGTGCCTAAAGCAGCAAACTTCATGCAGATGAGCAGGCAGCACCCACTGATTCTTCTCTGGGCATCTTACTGCTCTCCTCCCTGACCAAGCAGCCATGGTAAAGGGCTGCGAGGGCTGGAGAAAGGAGAGCAGCTGCAGAGTTTTGCTCATGCTTTCTCTAAAGTCTTGAGCTGGCCTTAGTAAATTAAATCTATGGAACTCATTGATCTGTCTCAGAAAAGGGATGACATCAACAAGGAAAATGACAATCACCTGTTTCATAGAATCACTTTCTATATTAGATGGTCTTAAGCTCTTCATGCCTCTGGGCATTTGCTAACTAATGCTGTTGTTTTGCTGCCCTGTTCGTGAGATGCATTTTGTAAATCTATATAAAAATTACAGTATATGTATACATATCTATTTTGCAATTTCACCAAATTTAGTTTGCTATTTAGATGAGACTCCAGTACAATCCTAGGCTTTGCCTTCAGCAAGCAGATGTCTGAACAAAACAGCACTCATAAATATTTGCTCTGTCTCAAGCTTATTCTGACCTGGGGCTGCAATGATATAGCACTGATGAGGCCAAAACCCACGTACGTAGCAGGAAATGTGCTTCTTACTGAGCATGCCTTTTTCTGCAGACACTATTTAAACTTCAATAAAATAATTTCTCTGCTTTTCCTATATCAATGGACATCAAAACACACGCTTTTCAGTGCTTATGTTGAGGGAAGTCCATGAATCAGGCAAAATACTCACTTATCAGATAGCCCAATGGTTTCCTCAAGCTTTTGACCTTTGAACTTACTGGATATTTTCTGCTTTCAGTCCAGTGAGAGGGCAGAAGTGGTTTACTTCAGCAGCAGTAAGGAATTACTTTCCATGCCTTCTTAACATGTATTTACTTTGTTTGGAAAAGTCAATTTTTAGTTTAATCTAGATTGTCACTACAATAGCATGTGTATCTTCAAAGGTACTTACTCAGCTTTTTAGGTGTCTGTATGGATATAATCACTTTTGCATTTTTTTCCATCAGTATAGTTCAGTAAATTCTTTTTGGAAACATCTGTTACCAGGGCGAGCAAATGTGCTTTCCAGACAAAAGCACTTTTAAGGTTAGGGGGATGTTTGTGATAGCATTGCTCAAATACGTTGCATGGGTGCTCCTCCTACAAAGGAAGTGCTGCTCCGATTCCTTCTGCTGTGCTCTTGGAAGCCATCTCTGCAGCCAGTTGGAGCTGTAGAGGTGGACTTGTGATGGCTTTTCAATATCAGGAGGTTAGGTTGCTTTAAAAAGAATATTTTTTTTTAGATCTTTTTGGTGTTGAATGGCATTGCCTTGTGTGAACTGCAGCTGCTGAGGCCTCTTTGATTCAATCAATAAAACATGTCTACAGAAATTGCACACCCGAGCCTTCAGTGGCTATTAGTAATCCTATTTCATACATGGGCTTTCAAATCTAGCCTTACAGGATGTGCCTTTCCTTTACAGGCCACGGTGCTCTTGTATAAAGGACTTTGCCCTGTGCTTGCTGGAGGCTTTGCTCCAGCCCCTTTGAAGGTGGGCACATCCGTGCTGCCCTGGTGGAGCTGTGCTGCAGCTGTCTCTTGGAGAGCCCTTGCAAGTAGGGTACCTGGTATGCTTATGTCAGACCAGTGGGTGAGGCACAGCTGATGCAGACTAGTGGGTTATCTTTTACATCGCATGTTTTGAATGTCTTCCTCACTGCCTCATGTTGGTGGGCAGCGTTCGTTCTCTTTTCATAGCTATTGAATGTTGTCATCTTCTCCATATGAGGAGTCTATTTGCCACTCAAGCCCAGAGGATGAGCAAAAGAAACCAGCCAATTTGTGTGGAACGTCAATCAGTTATGTCTAAATCTTGCCATGTAATTGTCCTGAATTACTATTTTAGTGCAGATTTCTAGCTTGATCTAGCTCAAATAGTGATCTACATGTGAAGCAGAGAGGAGAGAGGAAGCTGGTTCCCACCTGC
The DNA here is from genome assembly GCF_016699485.2 of Gallus gallus. Lineage (NCBI taxonomy): Eukaryota > Metazoa > Chordata > Aves > Galliformes > Phasianidae > Gallus > Gallus gallus. The sequence goes on from NC_052545.1 coordinate 7,870,904, forward strand.
CCTCATCAGTTTCATGTCTTGAGTCCTCTGTGATCCTTTTCCTTCACTCACCAACCTGTCCTGCTTCCCACAGTGAGCAGCAGTCAGAGTGGTGGGTCCCACTTGGTGCCCACTTACTGAATGGTTCACTGGGTTTTTTGTTGGTGCTCACATCTGGTGTGGAAATATTGACAGATTGATTAAAAATAGGCAGGAGTATCTGCTGGCATCTGAGCTCCTTCTGCAGCAAGCTGCAGTTTTATGGCAGGGGAAACCTAAATCCTGGAGGAGGCTGTGTGAATGCTACATAGGCCTTTGACACGTCAGCTAGAGCAGTTAGAGCTGAATAGCAAACATTAATTACAAATGTCAGACAGAAGTTGCACAGTAAGGAATCATGCGATATTAAGGCTTTGATTTAGCAAGCTGCTTTTATTCCCTGTATGCCAAAGAATAAGATTTGCTTTAACTCATGAATTTATAAACCGCTCTACCAATTTCTTTTTAAAACATTGTCTGGCTTCTAGAAGAGAAGAGAATATTAACAAGGAAAAATTACTGTGCCATGAACCATTAATAGTTTCATCAAGAACTCTGTGAAAGTAATCAGCTGATGATCAAGTTTGGACACTGAATTACAAAGGGTGTGATTTGGAAAAGTAGTGGTATTAACATCAAGAGAAATTGCCTAACTGCCAAGCTGTGCAGCTGCTGCATCTACGAGCGTGTGCTGCACCGTGCTGGCAGAGGGCTGTGAGACCAACCTGGTGCTGAGCTTTGGGTTTTCAGATCTGAGGCCATTTCTGCACATTCCCAGGGCCAGTGCCAATGGAGCTGCTGCTATGGGTGGGGTGCAGTGTGGGCATGTTGTGTTTGCTGCGGCTTTTGGGGAGAAGAAGCTCTTAGCAGTCAAAGCTGCCCACTGGAACATTGGTTTCTTTTGCTCCAAAAGAAAGGAACATTCACCTAATTAGTCACCTAATTTTTTATATATATATATATTTTTTGGACCAGTTGTAGTCAGTACATTTTCTGGAAGATTTAGACGTACTTCTCTCTCTGTTTCAGCAAAGAAACTGTTTCATTCAGAGGATGGTAGAATTTGACCGCAAAGTCCTATCTCAGATGCAGCTCACAGAATTCAGAGGCTGAGTGACACAGGGGTCTTTTATGTGTGGAACTTCTGTAACTGTTTGTGGATAGGAGTCTTGTGAAGCTGTCTTTCAACAAACAGCATTTGGAAAACAGGGTCTTGAAACTGGGATGTTTTCTTGTCGAGAAGAGCCCTGAAAGCAGCAGAACTGAATGTTTCTGCTGAAATAGTGGGGGCACAGGGCTGAATGTAGTAGAAACACCAGAGGAGGAATGGTGCATCAGCCATCATATTTGGACAAGTAAATGACAAGATCATAAAGTGAGTGCAACAGAGGCTCCTGGCACACATGACAGTACTAGGCCCAGGAATGCCTGCACTGATAGCACAAGGTGCTGACAGTGTGGTGGATTGGACCAGAGACAACAGGTATCTAGACAGCTGCCTGGATGGATAAAAGGCAAAGAAAGGACAGTTGGGGCCTTCACAGCGTGTGGGAATCATTGATGTAATTCCCAGCATGGGGCATTAGAAGATAAAAGTATTTCCTGTTGTCTGGGTAGTATAGTGTTCGTGTGAGGCTTAGATAGCACTTGTCAAGTGCTTTCAACATGAAAAGCACTAAACGAGCTCTTAGTATTAAGAGCACCTTGCATTAATCCTTAGGATGAAAGTAGCTGTAATTAACTGCTAATAAATTAATAAATAATGAGAGCAATAGTAATAGCCCACAAGCCAATGTACATTGAAAACGTGAAGGTTTTTTCTCCTCTGTGGCCCGCAGAGACACACCTCAGGGTCTGCCCCGCTCAGATATGTTCAATTTGGGACATGATTGTGATAAGGTCTGATATTCATTTTGGCCTACAGCTGGTAATTAGCTACATTTCTGTTGATGATAAATAAGCCCATGCATCATGCTTCTGCTGTGGATTGCTGGTGGTGGTCTGAGGAAGGAAATATAAATCATGACTGTTGTCAGGTTTGACACAGCCTGATTCTGGCCTCACTTGCACTTACTCCTGTTAGGTTGCTCGTGAGCTATGCGTGTTTTTTGATCTGCACCATTCTAAGTAGAAGCAGAGAAAGAGCAGCAGAACAGCTGTTAAGAAATCTTCCACTTCTTCCCCAGTGTTGCAAAAATTTAGCCTTCATTTAGAAAAGCATCAAGGCATACATTTGCATTTAGTATATGCTAATGGCTTTCTGGATCAGGATCTGTAAAGCAGGGTCTGTGACTTTTGCAGTTCTTTTGGAGCAAGTGAGCATATTGTGTAAAGATCATTGATAAATAAGTTGAGCTGTTAGAAGTGGAGACGGGAATTAAGTAAATACATCAGTGGATTCTATACTGAGCAAGATCATTGTGGTATCTAGCAAGGTTATTCACCAATACCACTATTGACCCATGAGATATGTCAGCCTGTTTGTGAATCAAAGTGACATTAAGATAAGAGGAAAAATAACAATATTTTGAGATTCTCAGCCAGAAGATACTGAAGTGCCATACGTGTTGAACTGGCAAGTACTGTCTGCATTTATGGATCAGGAATTTGAGAAACAACGAAAGTAATTCTTCTGCTCGAGGCTTTGAAGCAACCCAAGGAAGAGTACAATACATCTTCTGCCTCAGTCATTTGTTAACTGCAGTGGGGTATGGAAAGATGTGGAATATAATTCCAGTCAACACTTTATCTAGATACGTGTAAGGGTGAAAAGCATAAGGACCATATGGCCAAAGGTAAACCTTAGGAAAGCTAGAAATGTAATAACACAACTGTCAAATTTTGCTTCTCGTGTTACCAATAAGCCTGGGATTTACTTTTTTCCAGTGTGTCCTGAACCACTGTGCTACAGAATTGTCCTCCCAATTAATTTAAATGTGTACTGCAGAGCTGAAGGAAGCATAAACCATTTTGGGGATTATATGGACATAAAGCATTTTTGCAGGTCTTGTAACCAGCTGTGCCTCCTGGGCTGGCCTTCCTGCCAACCCCCGCACCTCCCTTTGTCTTTGAGGGTATAAATGCCAAGGCTGATTGCTTTCAGGCTGGGTTATGCCATCTCCTCAAGGCAGGCCCAGCCTCCCTCCAGCGCTTTCATGCAGGTACAGTTGCCAGAAATTGTAACAGCTTTATCACTTTTTGCTTTCGTGGAATTAAATTGATGTCCTTGCTCAGGCACGTATTAATTACGCAGGGAAGATTGGCCTCAGCAGTGGCTGGAAGCATTGGTGTGTAGGAGAGAGAGACAGATGTGCAAAAGGAGAATTACCATGTTTGCCTCATGCTAGTTTATCTCAATCTTAAAAATATTTTTTTTTTTTCTGATGGTGTAATATATTTTGAATTAAGGCTTCCTTCAGACCTCCCTGACATCTGTGAATGAGGAGAGATTTATTGGTGAGTTTGAAGATTTGCTGCCGTGTACATCTGGGCCTGGAGCAGAAACATCTGCTGCTATATTTTTTTAATAGCCAGAGGCTTCTTTTTTTAAGCAGTCAGTGCATCCTCAATGTGCTTGTCCATAACCACCCATAGCAAATATAGCAGTACAAATTCTTAAAGGAAAAGGGATCAAGCTCATTTCTAATAATAATTAAAAAATAAGGAAAGCAAACTCACATGTGTTATTGACAGATTTTTGGCTTTTTCTCTACTCTGAGAAATTGTCCCTTTTTGTAACTGTAGTGCTCTGTTTCATGGCCCTCCTCCTGACCCGCCGTGCTCCTGCTCTTGACAAGCTGGATGTCTGGATGAGCTCAGGTGGGTCAAATTCACCTGTAAAACAAGGTGCGAGTTCCTTTCCAGGCCAGGAGCTGACGAGCTCCTTCAACACTTTCCTCTAGCTTCTCACCAAGGCTTTCTATTGCTTGCTCTTCTCACATCTCCATAGTTGGATAGAACATTAAGACTGGTAGTTAATTTTTTTTCAGCAGAAGAAAAATCCTCTTCACTCAATAAAAGAATGCCAAAAAGAGACAGTGGGAGGGGGTTACAAAGATGCTCTGGAACCTGGGCTTTAAGAAACAATGGCTTGGCTGAACTGTGGAGCCATGCACTTGAGTTAGAAATACCTCTTCCAGTGTAGAGTATATTAGTCTAATACCAGATTGACTTGTATCAGGTCAAATCTTAAACTCTTTTTTTTTGTTTTTTGTTTTTTTTTCCCTTTCTGTGTGACTCCGCTAACTTATAAGGATGGAAAGTTGCATGAATTTCATGTCAGGAACAGAACAAGTGTTCACATTTGCATCCTTGTTGAACTGATGGTGCATTTTTAGTTTGACCGCTAGTGTAACTGTTTGATTTTATATCTATCTACTTATGCACCTATAGCTATCTTTTGTATTTGTAATGTTAGTGCATCCAGTGAATTGAACTGTGTGTTTCTCCCAAAATCCAGGTAATCCTACAAATCTTACATGTAGGACTATCTGATGAATACTGTCTGGCACATTCCCCAACGTAGCTTTGAGTGAGATCAAGCTGAACTGCCTCTGATTTATTCAAGTCTGCTGGGCAAGTATGGTGTTTTGAACTTCAAAACAGTATTTTTAAACAGTCCTCAAGTGCTGATTTTGGTCTTTCCAATGGCCTTTGTGGAGCCATTGAAGTAAAAATAAAATTTGTATCCAGGAGCTGAAAGTACCTCTGTCTGTGTTCATTTGGGAACCATCTCAACAATATACATGGCAAGAATAAGAAAAAAACAGCTTTTCTTTTTTCTTTTTTTCTTTTTTTTTTCTTTTTTTTTTTTTTCCAATTGCAATTCAGTCAGAATGAATGTGAAAAAAAAAACACAAACCTTTTCTCATCTCTTTTAATACTATGAAACTAGATTTCACTCTTATCTAGGCCAACTCTAGATGGACAGAATAAACTGGATTTTAAGCTGCTGATCACACATTCACAAAGAGGACTGTGTGTTTCTTAGGAAAAAAAAAATCAATGCTTACATGCTTTATTGTCTTTTACAAGTGAAATTCAATCATTTGGTTCATCTGAGAAGCTCCTTTGTGCCATGCTTGTACCTTAGGTCATTGAAATTTAGGCGTGACTGTGCCTTGTGTCTTCTCTGCAGTAATTTGCTAGGATGTCAGTCAGTCTCTTTGTTTAAACTGCAGTAGTATTTCTTCTGAAAACAAAGGATTAGAGAAAGGTTTTCAAAACTATCAGAGATCTTTTTGCTAGAGAAAACAAAACCTCAAAAATATATTTATTTTCTGTCTGCAATGTACACATTCACATTCTGATAGAGCTCAGACACCTATAATTTTACCATGTGTAAGCTGATTTCATTTACTTGGCAAGTTAAATGTACAGCTGTCCTGCCGTTATAGGATTCAAATTATAGAAAGAGCCTTTCTCTCTCTTCCCCATGTTGTTATTTTTGATGGATCCTTTGACTTGCAATAGCTTTTTAATCCTGTTCGCACACACACACAAAAGTACACAATATGACCTATAAAGAGGAATTTCTGTTTTATCTAATGGAGGTTACCTAGAATTATTTTCCATCAGAGCCTCACTTAACAACAACAAAATCTGAGTATTGTGCTTTCTTTCGGAGATACGGTTAAGGAGTGTTGCAGTGCAGTCAATTTAAAAGTGCTTTTGTACCTGCAAATGCTTTCTTCAATGCTCTACCTATTAAAAGTGCAAGCAAGGAGCCTACAGTTAAATTACGTAGCCATTTGTTTTCTATTAATTAGGTTTTCTCCAATTCTCCTTTCTAATTTTGCTAGCACCTGTGTATATTTTCTGGTCTCAGATGCTTAATCTAGATGATCTGTCCTTGGAAATGTTACTTTTTCATCAAGTTATGATGGTTGGATAATTAAAAATAAAAGCACGTCATCACCACATGCATCTTTATTTAGTTGCTCCCCCCACCACTGTTTCAGCCAGGATTTTTGCTCTGTGCTTCTGAGTGCTGCCTGGTCGATTTCTGTGAGTGTGCACCCTCAGATCATCCCATGCGTGCAAACAAGGTTCCAACAGATAAATCTGCAGTCCCAGCCGCAGTCCGGCATGTCTTCCAATAAATCTGCATCAGGATTCCACCTGTGAGTTGAGCTGAAACCTGGTGTGCACCGAGTGCAACGCGTGGAGAATAACCCAGTTCTGATTTTTTAAGTGCGTGTGCCAGAATAACCTTACATATGAACTATAGTGAAAATTACATTTTTATGCAATAAATCCTGAGAATAGCAATGTAAAATTATAGTTCAGATCCTGTAGGATTCCCATGCTGCCCGGGATTCCTGTCCTGCTTTGAAGAGTTGCAAATATCTCATGTCCTGGTAAGGTACACTTGTTCAGAAACAACAAAGCTGTTTTTCCATCCACTTAGAAGAAACATCGGCCTTTATCTTACCCTTATTATGAACTGTTCAAATGTATCTAGAGAGGATTTTAGCTGAGGTTTTAAATCCATTCTGCTTTCTCTTGAAGATGATCAGAATTAGTATTAAGACTGCTGAACATATTTTCACAACATACATTGTGCATTTTCTATAAATCAGTGTTTACGTTCTTCATTCTCTGTTTATATGTTGTTGTTTTTTAATGAAACTATTTAAATGAAATTATTGTAGAAAGAACCTACAATTCACGTTTAAAAAAAATAGTATGTTGCTTGTCCCACCCATCCTAACATAAATTCTCCTTTGTCCATATATATAGTCCATACTTAAGCTTTTTGAGATGAAGAATGGTTAAAATATTGCCCAGTAGGAAAAGGACAAGAAAAATTGGGCTTGCAAGGCTAGATAATATGTCCTAGGCACAGCACCTGAACCCAATGGAGCTCACCAGGGTACAGTAAGTGGTGAAGAGGAAACTAAAAGAAAACAATTTTGCTTGAGCAATTGGAGCTTATATAAGAAAAGAAAGCAGAAAAGATTAGTTTCATAAGGTTGCTTGAAGCACCATAAAGCAAATAAAAACTTCTGGATTACAGCACACAGATCTAAGGATGCTGAAAGGATGAAAATGCAACTTGTGTTTGTAAAGCTGTATTTATAATTAATGTGAAAATGGTTATCATCCCTTTTACCTGCCCTCGTTGCACCAGTAAGATAAAAATAAATTGCTCATTTCTTAAACTCTTCATTGACAGAATAGACATTTCTTGGAGCTGTTTAAAGCTCCAATCTAAAAGTATATTGTCATGGGACTTGAACATCAATTGGCAAAAGCTGTTCATATGATTAAAGTATAAGTCTAAAAATCCCATATGAATAGAATGCCTTGTGGAGGAAGCCAGCAAGAATGAAAATATATATTTTGTATTAAAGATAATGTATAAGAAGCCATGGTTCTCTCTGGTTAGTTGAGCACAGAAGCTAAATCACCACTGATTATTTTTGTATTGAGTGTAAGCTGCACCTGAGAGACCTCTCCTTGACAGCAAGCTTATTGTTTTCAGTGCTACAGTAAATCACATTAGAAAACTCTCCTGGCCATTGGAGAAATTTTCAAATAATCTATTAGCTGTCTGCGCTCCCTGCAATCCCAGCTGCATGGGACAGAATGCAGAATCCTGAGATCAAGGTCCTGCTCAAGGCCATGTATGAAATCTGGCACCTGGATCAACCTTTCCTCTCACTTGAACTGATGCTGTGGCAGTGAGACAGTCCTTCCTCTGCTCTTTCCTGACTGTTTCTCCATTGTCCTCTAGATCAGAAACCAAGTATATGTGGATTAGACATTCTAACATGCACTACATCACAATGTGCAGAGTCCTTGCTTCACATCAAAGGTGAGAATTTTGCTACAATTGCGTGTTACTAATACTCCAAGTAGACCATATTACCGGCCAGGTGCAAAATGACAATGTGTATTGGTACGCAGTGACTGTGCAATTATTAGTCCTGTATATCTATCTATCTACCTGTTCTTTTATCGACTCAGAAACTGAAGTTCTGAAGAAGTCCAGATTATTTCTTTGAATAGCGTCTTACATAAAGCATATTAATTCAGAGCTTTGCCATTTTTCTGTCTACAGCTTTTAGGCTGATGCTACTTTAGATGATTTTGTCCTCAAGACCTAAGCCAAAGGTCACCAACACCCAAAATCCTTCCTTTGACCTCTGCATCTTGAATCCTGTGTACATTTGCAAATCAATCAATTCCTCGGGCATTGTTCATTCATTACTAAATTTGGTAATGTAAAAGATTCGTGCTTGTTTTCTCCTGACAGCTGTAGTTCTACCAGTTCTGTTTTTTATCTTCTTTTCACAATGGGATGCCAAAGAAACTGTTTCATTTGTCTGTATAAGAGGAGAGCTGTAGTCATTATTAGCCTGCTTAGCAAACCCTCTCTTTGTGGTCCCGGGGAGCATCTAGGAAGCCTGGGTTGTTTGAAACCCTGAGTCCATACTGGGCTTTGTTCTGGTTTGCTCAGGCCATGGAGAAACAGTAAAGACTTTCTGCCAAAACAACTCTGATTTACTGTCTGGCCTATTTCCTTGTTAGGAACTTAGACTGTTTGTTTGCGCATTTGCTTTTCTTTTCTCTTAAATATCTTTGCTTCCACCTCCAGTTTAATTGCAAGTTTAGGTGGACATTGAGGGAGCAGATTACTTCTGGAGTCAGACACAGTCTGACTGGAATGAGGAATGCAGCCTTAGCCTCTCTGTGTTGGTGGAAACAATGGTTATCACTATAATAATTATTTATAACACTTCTGTGCCTCCATGAGGACAGCTAATGTGCCATTATACCTCATTTTTGTAGTTAAGAGATAAAAACACAGTCTACAAACGGTTATTTATAACTCTCAAGGATAAGCTATGTCTCTGATCTTATAAATGCTGCTTCTGCATAGTCATTGATTCCTTGAATTGACGTTATTGTAATTTATAGAGTCACTATCTAATCCCTTTTTACCGTAATATTCTTGTTTTGCATATGCTTTTCCTGTAGTCTCCAAGCCAGCTTGTATCCTTATCCCACTTCCTGTGCTAGCCAAGCCAAATCATCAGACAGCTGGAGCCATTCACATTGTAATTCTTTTTAGGAGATAAAAAATAACTCCAGTTCAGTATCACCATTCCATGGCTTCAGTGCAGGGCTCTCTTCTGCTGGGAGCCACGCGGCAGCGCTGGGAGCTGGCCCGGGAGCCCTGGGGGTGTACTGGGCAGGTTGAGCCTTTGCTGGATCCCCTTTGCAGAAGCACAAAGAGTGAGAAAATTGCCAGTCTGCTGCTATGCCCCAGCGCTAGAACAAAGGCTGAACAAAGAGCTTATGATCTTGAGAAAGATTTCTTTGGCTAATTTGGGATGCATAGTGGGGTCAGGATTTGGGTTCTCGTTGCTTATTTTTGAAACTGCAGAGAAAAGCAAAATGTGCTGCACTGGCTTATTCTTAACTTGATGGCTTTGCTGTCAAGACTAATAAGCCTGTCATAGGAGGTTTCATTACAAATGGTGAAAATTATTTGGATGAAACAATGCTAGAAGGTGTAAGAAAAAGTTTGTATCCTATTTTTAATGTAAATGGGGAAAAACTACCCAACAACATACAGCCCCATCTGCTGCCTTAAAGCTATTGCATGACCACAGGGCTTTGGGGCAGAGAAATGGGCTTCAACACAATTAGAAGAGAGTTGTTCTTGAGATCTGAAAACTTGGTGCTTGTGAGAGTGGTTACCTGAATGCTTTGCAGGTCACACTGTCTGGAGTGTTTTTCAGATAATACATGTTGCATGCAGTGTGTTCCTGAAGCAAGATACATGCTGGAATGGGTATGGCCTGGATGAAAGTATTGCTGCTTCCAGACCTTGTTATGTTTGGCTCACGTTTTGGATGTATTGCACGGTGAAAGAACACAGATTTGTTGGTGATCAATAGCCAGAGAATTTAGCTGAAAAATGGTGAATATGTTCTGACCACTGGGAGCTCTGGGTTGAGGTTGAGTTTCCAGCAGTCCTCAATGGAACCAAAGCACTTGCACAGTGTCAGCAGAGCCATCGGTTGGTGGAGAGGTAAATCTTCATCCAAACATCAGAGGGAGCCATGAGGCAGCCTTAAAGGCAAAAAGAAAGTGAAGGGATGGGTGAGGCTTCAGCCCTGCAAGCTCCAGGTCTCATTTGCAATCAACTCCTCTGCTAAATAGACTTTGGCACCCCTCATCCTCCAGAGGTTCTGGAATCTCTGGTTTCTGCCACTCTGCTTGATGTAAATTTATATTTTGAAAGTCAACAGCAATCTGAATTTTGGTCCTTAAAGGCAGTGATGAATGCTCACCTGGTGACGATAAACCTTTCTGCTCCTGAACTTACAGTTTGCACATGAGTCTTGTTTTTGTAACCTTTCCTCAACAACTTTGAGGGCTAAAAACTGGGCAGGGAGGAGCTGAATTTCTCAGGTTATTACATCAATCTGGGTACCAAAGCTTCAACAGTCCTCTAAACAGTGTGGAACTTTGGATGAAACTTAGACAACAGAGATGATGTGTGTGCCATTTCGCTAAGGACGAAAACTCACCATTGTGTTCTCAGAAAGGGATGGTGCTGGCAGAAATGAATACGGTATAGTAAATAAAGACATCCTGCTTGGAGTCAGTCTAGCCTCAGCATATGCAGATGTACTTCCAAACATCAAAGGATGTTTATTTTAGATGAGAACACAATTAAAATGAAGGAAAATTAAAGTCTCTAAGCAAATGTAAAGTTTCAACTGCAGTTAATCAGTCCTGACAGCAGATACTGCCCTCTTTCTCCGCACACAGGAAGAATTCCTACAAAGATAACTGCCCGCACCACCAAGCATGGTGATAGCTAACAGCACTGGCAGCCTAATGAGCGAGCTTTCATTTTATATGATAAAGCTGTTCCTGCATTTCAGACTTCATTCATTTTTATGATGTCAACTTGAAAACCAGGTTGCAAAACTCTGCTCTGAAATGTTAAAGGTTTTTGCAGGCAACAGTCTTGGAAAACAAGGGAGGGCTGGGGGTGCCCAGCACAGCCGGCATGGCCATGGAGGGAGCTGGGGTAGCAGCACTGAGTCTGCCTGCCTTGGGAGTGGGGCTGTGCTGGGCTGCGTGTAGGGGCACAGTGTGTAGCTCTCTGCTCCTAGTGCTTTTTGCCATGTTGTATCAAAACAGGAGGTTGGAAAGGAGTTTTTCTGATAGAAAGGAAAAATGTTCTAATGTTGGAGAATACATCTAATACACGGCCCTTTCATTAAGCAGGCAGAGATTTCACTGTGCTTTATTGATGCAAAGGGCCAGGCTTTTGTTAAAAGAAAAAGGCATTGTGAGCACGGGAAGCAGCTCATGTTTGTGAAGTTTGGCTTTATGAAACTTTAATTGCTTCTTGAATAAAAAGCTTTTAACGGGAGATAGGACCTCAAGTAAACAGGCCTGTGCGAGGCTGAGCTGTTAGTGGTCAGTCAGGTGAATACAGGGAATTGCTTCTTTTGGAGGCTGCTCTGACCTATGGGATCATATGTAACCCACGATCTGCAAGTTCCTATTCCCAGAAAGCTGTTCCTGTGCTGCCTCTGTGCAATGTAGTCTGTTACCTTTTGTGGTCCCCTCCTATGTGGGCACTTACCATGCCAAGAGAGTTCCTTGGTTTCAGATTTCTGGATGTTGGCCCTTATTGATGATCTATCTATATTTATTTATATATAAATTTTACCTTCATCCATCTTCAGCCTCCAGACTCTTACCCTAGCAAGTAAGTTTAGCTGGGTGTAAATCCTTTGATCAGTATGGGAGCAAAGATCTTCAGCTACAAGGATTCTGGGAGTTCAGCTACAAGGCGGTTTCTGCACTTTATTCAGGCTTCTTGGCAGCAGTTGGAAAATATATTTTCTTGCAAGTTGGTAGAATTTTCTGAAGCTACTGTTGGGGTTCTGGGAGGTGCTGAAGATGATGCCTGCAGGTCAGCTCAGGCTTGGGTAATGTCAACATGCATTGGGATTCCATAAAGAAGATCTGAGGGAGTCACAGCTGTTCTCCTCTGGGGTTAAAAATAACCCCTCACTGGTTTAAAAATACGGGATTTCAGCCTGCATAGAAATGTGGCGTGAATCTCCCACCTGGGAAGGGATAGAGCACAGACTGGAGACAAACAGACAAACACCATGCCATGTGCCCTATCCTGTCCTGGCTGCTCCTGCAGGCTCAGGACAGCAGGCAGTGGCACAGCTGATCCCACTCTGCAGTGGCCTGGAATTGCATCTCGGTCAGCTGTGCAATGCGTCTTGTTGGTGTGAGGCTGAATCACTTGAGAGACCCTTTACGTGAATAAGCGGATTACCTGCTCCCTTAATGAGGAATTTCTTTGGTGTCAGATCTATCAGCAAAACATGTCACTGACCAGAGCACTTATCCCTGCATGCTGTTTCTGTAGAGATGTTGCCTGTAGCAACATTGATGCCAGCAGCTACCAAGGACTTAACTCCTTGGACCCACCACAGATATTCATAGATTTCTGCAGGTTTGTGTTCAACCAGGAGACAGGTCGTAATTCCACAGAAATCCATGTTTAGTGCTTTCCTTTGGTTGGTGCGAGGTGGGAACTCTGGGGATTTGTCTCTGACCACAGTAGCTGTATAGAGGCGTATCAGGACTTGATGTCAGAGCAAATATCTAAACCAGACAGCCCAGTGTGTTGTTAGAGCAGTAAGTCTTCATTTCAGGATTCTTAGCTTGCACTGCATCTATGACACCTTTACCAAGGATCACCCTCTGTTTCCTTCTACTGTTTTGGGTGTTGACCCCTCACTCCCTTCCCCTCCCCATTCTAAGACATTTCCACTACTTTACAGAATATTCTGAGCTTGAAGCTATTATCTTTTCTTTGGGATAGGACTTCTGACTTCATAAGAACAAATTTGAGCAAAAGGAATGTATCCTTCCAAAGAGAAACCAGGGAGAATTACACATTTCTGCTGCAGTAAAACAAAGCTTTGAAAGCAAAGATCTTCCTTTGTAGGGATTCCATTTATTATTAGGGTAATAACTGCAGATTCTCAAATTCATATACAGTTGTGTTATTCATCAGACAGTTTGGTCCTTTTTACATGCAGGTATCTGGTACTCATTACTCTGACAAACATTGTATTAAAGCTTGGGGGAGTGCCTGTCCTTCGGTGGAGAGTAATGCAAAATGTGAGGAAGCTCTAAACAGTGATGTGGGAAACAGGTGCCGCTGGCATAGAGGGTAACAGAGGGGCCAGGGGAGAGGCTGTGAGAAACGCACGTGCTTTGCATTGTGTGGTTGTGTGAGTTCGGAATAAAAGCACTGCAGAGCTTTTATACGGATTGATGTTGCCATTTGCTGTAATTTCTAGCACCTCCTTCATCAAATTAATAGCTGGAGCTTTTCCTAACATTCTCCTCCAGGAAAAACAAACAGACAACCACCCTTATCTCTGCATCTGCATGAAGCTGTCTGGGAGAAAGAGTGCCTTGTGTTCAGAGAGCAAGGAAGGCGACCAGAGGGAGGAGATGCAGCCTGGAGGTAAATGTTACGAGCTCTGAGTGACCTGAGTTTGACTGTCTGAATCACTGCTCTGATACCAAGCACCTAAGGGCACAGCACAGTTCTGCGTGACTGTCCGGTTCAGTGCTTCGTTCAGTTTGAGCAAGGAGGGTGCGAGGTGGGAGGGAGCTGGAGGAGCAGCTCCATGAGTGGGAGGTTGGCACCATGCCTCGTAGAGACCGGCTGCAAAGGGGTGATGCTTAAATCACTGTTTATAAACCAAGAAGTTCAGAGATTGCAGTTCTGCAGCTGTGAAGAATGTGCTACAGTAACCCAGGTGTGGGTTTATGGAAACACAGCCAGTGCACGGCTACTAAGGCTGGGCTCCCTCTTCCTTCAGGGTGTCACATGCTGCATAGGATTTTGTGAAAACAGCACTTGAGGGAGTCTTGACAATGTGTGTGTGCCTGATGAGCACCGACTGAGTCAGGGTCAAGAGTAAAATTTGTCAGTGTATAGTGGGACCACAAGAGGATGTAGTGGCTGCTAAAGCAGCTGGCTGCCATTATAAATGAGCCTTCATACAAAGCTATAAAACCAATTACCCATTCCCCAAACACAGAGCACAAGGAGAAGATCAACTATTCCTCCAGACTGTGGTCTTGCTACAGCAAAATAAAAGCTAGCGGCAGCCTGGAGAGGCAGCCTGCTGTTAGCAAGCTGGACTGGATGTCCACCAAACCAGGGCTTACAATTGTAGCTGCACTGGTGGAAAGGTAACCTGAGTCCAAAGGGATACAACAGCTTTTTTGTGGGGCAGGGGCTGGATCCTGCATGGGGGAATAGCAGCAAGTCCATGTTGCTGCCTTCCTCTGCCTGGTATAGGTATGCTGCAAGTCTATCCTTCTAGAAACTCATGCCTGGTGAGTGCTGGAGGAGGCTGGGAGCTAGGCCAGGTTCTGCTAAGGCTGATGTATTATAACTGAAAGATTGAGAATAATTTGTTTCAGGCAATGTTGCCTCATCTTTTTTATAATTCTTCTGCCTCCTCGGCTGCTTTGCAGTTTGTCCTCCCCTTTGCAGGCAGTCTTGTCTGTGGCTGAGAGCTGCAAAGAGGAGATAGAGATGGTGTGTAGCAGTAATGCTGCTGGTACAGTGATTCCCTGCGTGCTTTAAATCTCCCCTTTCAGCTCTGAGTCCTGACGCTGCTGTTCTGGGCTGGGATGGAACCGCCGGCTGTGCAGCTCTGGGACTTCAGCATGTGTCCAGCTTGTGTGCTCGCAGGGAAGCCACAGTAGTACATCAGAACCACCACTGATGCTGGCTAGCCCAGATCCATTGCAATGTGTTTATGCCCAGCAAGGAACACTTTGACTCATAATGTGTCTATTCCAGGAGGATATTGCACCTCTTTATGTCTCTCTGATACAGCTGGGACATCATGTGAGGCTTCAGAAGAATAAGGGTTGATCCCTAGGACCAAAGGCTCATTTTTAATTTTTACTTTAATTTTTATTAGATGATTTTTTTTCATTAGATGAGATTTTCTATTCTCCAAAAGGAGGAAAACATTAAAGCCTGAAGCAAGGGATAAAAGCTAAATTCAGAGGAGACAAGTGATGAGTGCTGTACGTGTCTTTACACATTATTTCTTTTTTTGGTATCCAGAGCTCTTTGCACATTGGTGTCCCACATTTTTTCTCCTTATATAAGGGGACACCAACCAGATTGCAAAACAAAACTCTAACATGCTTCTACAAATAGGAAGCATCCTACACAATGTCTGATGGCTGCTAGGTCCAGGGGAGCTCATTGGGAGTGCAGCCTCTGTGCCATTTCTTTCCATTTGCACATCACTTTTGTCTTCCAACCCTGCACCTTCCCCTCCCCCCCAAAACAAAAAGCTCTGCAGCACCCCAGTGCTATTTGCATTGAGATCTACTGCTTGACAGGTTACACTGGGCTTTATTGAGGAATTTACTTTGCTGAGATGCTGGGGAATCTTTTCTGAAGCCTTGCGGAATTGAAACGAGGCACAGACAGCACGGTGTGTTGAAAGGCCGTTAGGTGATGCCACACTAATATGGGACCTTTTTTTCTGAAGAGTGTTTTGCTCTGAATTTTTCCATCTAGTTGTAGGTAACTGGTGCTTCTTGAACTACAGTTTTATTGATCCACTCATGATTCTATGTCTCTGTTTCCCCATGCACGTAGATCTCAGAAATGTGCAGTTAGGCCTCAGTGTCAACCTGCAGGAAGTTCATTGTGCTGCTACATGAGAATACATGAGCCCAAATTCTAGCATCTACCATGCTCCCTACCCACAAAGCAAAAATAAGCAAACATGATGTACTCAGATGCAGTTTCTCCTGGTGCAAATTGTATGTACGCTCTCCAAGTTTTGCACCTGCCTGGTTGCAAGGGATGATCTGAGGCTGTGCAGCTGGAATCTCACTTGGGCTGGTTGAATTCCTGCCCTATCTGCATGGCTGCTGGTTCTTATCTCGTGGTCACACAGCTCCGGCTTCTGCTTCCCATGTGCAAAATGCAGAGTGGCCTGAGGTTGCTAAAGTGTGTAGACAGAGATAAATCAACTGGTGGTTGGCAACAGTGTGATGCTGAATATGCTATAACCTGAGAATCAAAGACTGCGAGCTGTCTCTGGATGTGCTATCTGCAGTGTTTTCCATGTGAAATGCCATGTTATTAATGCAATACCCTGAAATATATTCACTACACATAACCTGTCAAGGACCATTCTGAAATGTGTTCACAAGGTGATTCACAGCTGCTTTTTGGGTCAGTGTCTTCTATTATAAATACAATAGCCAATTGCTGCCTCATTATTTCCTATTTATGGAAGAATGCAACCTCTAATGAAACAGCCACTATTGATTGTACTACTGGTCATGTGAGTATCTAAAAAATGGTGTGTGGCACTGCTTTTAATATCAAAACTTCTTTAAATTATGAGACGATAATCTTGCTTAAGACTGGAGACTTGGGTTCATAATATGTTTTATTACAGAGTCCAGCAACACAGCATTTCATGCAGATTGAATGAAATTGTGCCTACAAGTAGCCATAATACAGCAACACCTGAATTTTGAGGGTCTGATTGGATCATCGTTTTTTTTCTTGTGTCATTTTTTGAGTAGACGATGCAGGCATGGGATACATCTGTAGGAATATATGGGTATGTTTCTGAGGCTTGAGATGTGAACAGCTGGCTTTGTACACAGTCAGTCCTTGGCAGGTTAATAGCACTGAGGTACATCCTCAGCCAGGGACATTCTGTGTTTAATCTTGAGGATGAAGTATATCAGGTGAAGTGAAGATCACCTGAGATGGCTGTCTTGGTAATCACTGCTAATTCCCAAATCAAGTACTGAAATATTTTAGCATACTTAAAGCTAATCAAATGCTTCTCTGTTTTGCTGAAAAAACTGTCTCTGAACACAAAGCCAAGAAGTATGTGGTTTTATTTCCACCAGCCCTCTCTAATATACAGTGGCATAGGTGACAATGTTATTGCTCAAGCACTAATATTACTTTTTTAACGTTCAGTTATTTCTAAAAATCTGACTAATTACTTCAGAGCCCTGCCAAAGTTTGCCGCATTTATGATCTTGCCCCTAACTTATCACTCAAGTCACTGTGATGTTTTCTGCCACATTGGTTCCTACATTAAAAAACCTGAGCCTGTCTCCCGTTAAAGCCTGGATATACTGCTTCATTTCCTAGCAGAGCAAAGTGACCTAAAACTTGATGAAACGTCACTCATCCTTGAAAACTGAAAATGGTTTACACATGTTTTGGTTTTAGATGGAGATATCATTGCATGCCTGCCCCGTGTCTCTCCCCGTATAAATCCAAACTCTTACAAGAAATTCATGACAGGTTTTGGGGACCTGTTATAAAGGCAGAAAAAATGAAAGGAGGGCTGTACAAATTGTTGGAGATTGTTTGGCTCCTCATTCCAAGAAGAGGACAAAGCTCTTTTGGGGTTGAGGATTGACATATGTTTGGAGGTGATTATTTGTCTTGCCAAGATCAGTTAGAACAAAGCTTGGATTAAAACTGGAAATGATGCATTTGTTATACAAAAGGGGGGATTTGCCTGTATCATTAACAGGTAACCTAATATTCCTGGGAATCTGAATAGCTTGGACCTAGCTGGTGGGCTTTGGATGCCCATTCAGCAGTCTCAGAGCTGGGCTCACTGCACCTAAGGCTCCAGACATCATGGTCTGGGTTGTCCTCAAGGCAAGGCACGCTGCAGCTACTTAGCCCCACATTACACAAACTCTTCCAGTGTCACGGTTCCATTCTTAGTGGCAGCACATGCATTGTGTCTCAGCATCAGCACAGTCAGAGGTTTGGTGTTAGCCATGACATGGCACTGACAGCTTCATTATTCAGAGAGCAATTAGTAACCTCTCCCCTGGGATTACACACTCAACAAAGTGTATGGCTAAAACTAACAGGAGCCACCAGGTGCTAGAGCATGGAGTGTGACCGTCTCCTCCCGTGGAACTGTATAGGACTAAGGAAGATGCGGTTCATGGCTATGTCCCCAAGTCAACGTGATTTTATGCCAATGGGTTTGCTTTCTTTTGTATAAGGTTCCTGTCTGTGTGAGCTGAGTTAATGCAACAGGTGGCTGGGAGCTTCAGGAGGAAAGGCAGAATGACATTTTTAGAAGCATGAGTCACTGGTGCATACACACACTTTCCTTCTAGAAATGAATTTCTGGCAGAAATTATATCTGATGACTTTATATACAAACCTGCTTTGTTTTCAACCTGATGTTTGGAGCTGGTCTGGTTTTGTTTTTGGGAATATACCCAAGATTTATGAGGTAGTTTTATGTAGCATTTATTTGCTTGCTGTGTGGCATTTGTTCTCAATGGTTACAAGTTGGAAAATGGAATTAACTCCACTAGGAAAGAAGAAGCCTATTTTTTGAACAAATATTCTCTATATATTCTTTAAAGAAGTTTACAGCTCTTTGCCAATCAGTAAAAGACGGAGAGCAGCTGATTGCTCTAGTATTTAGCATTACTTTTGGACTGTAACTTTAACATCAGTAGCTACTCCAACTTACATTAGATGGATATGTGCCCTATAATAAATTTCAGTGTTAATACTAATGGCAGACAGTATAAAACCTGTAAAGGATTACATCTAAACAGCATTAAGCAGAGCTATGAATAATAGAAAAGGGCAGCTAAAAAGAAAGTTAACTCATTCCTTCCCTCTTTAGTCATATTTCAATATTTCTAAAGGAAGAAATCTCTTAAAATCTGCTTACAGAACATTAAGTATCAGTTGGAAGGAGGTAATTTGTGTGACAACTTATTGCTGTTCAGAATTTCAGATGCACACATCTGGTTTATGCCATCAGCACTTCAGCCCTTGCCTCATAGCTGTTGCAGAAGCTTTTAAATTAGCAAAGGGAGCAGCAAACTCTACAAAAGATTTACTTGTAGTGAGCAGGAAGCATTTTTAACTTCCACTCTTTGCATATATATTAAAAGACATCTTACTACTGTGCTTTATATTTTCTATATTAAATTTTGTAATTTGTTGGAGATCCATTAGGTGAATTTCCTGAGTGAGAAAGGCAGAGGAGCAGAACAGGGGGAGGTTCTGAGGACATTCACCACATCGGCCTCTTATTTTTATTTTTAATTACAACATTTAAAGTTTCCTACTCTCCGGGTTCTGGATTTGTTACTTGGAGTTATGAAAATAATATCTTATAATCAGATTATCATGTAGCAAGAACAAAACTGTTAGTATTCCTTAAACATACCGAACATGTAACTACTACTCTTTTTGTCTTTCCTTATGACACATTTCTAGGATAATCTGCCTTCCTCCTTTGTAAAGGAGGAAGTTTTGTTGAAACTCTGACAAATGCAAGTGTGGGTATTTCGAATTTCGCCTTCCTCTTTGTATGTTTCAAAGATGCTTTCAAAAAACAAAACAAAAACAACAACAACAACAACAAAAATTCCCAACAACCTTATGTGGTTACTCTGATGTTTCATACCACGGGGAAGGAGCCCCTGTGTATTTCCTACCAGACCCCTTAAGTATCTCTGGTATACTCCAGAGTCCACGTTGGTATGGATGGTTATGAAATGATGATGAGACTTCATCCGTGTCATTCAGATTATGCACTAGAAATGTGATGCTGCAGAGCCCACAGCTGAATCATTAGCCCAGTTTCCATGTACTTCTATTCTGATCTACTTTTTGCACTGTTAGGAGACCTGGGCTGAGTTCCCTCCTGTGCAATAGACGTAATGTGTGATCCTGGATGAGAGGTGGGACAGGGTTTTTCCAGAGCAATTCTTTATTTTTGCAGGTCTAAATGATTGCAGCAAATTCATCCTTTGTTATTGTTGGGTTTTTTTGGGAAATGCTGATAAGCTGCTGCTCCCAATGTCCCAGTGACACTGGGCTTGTGTGTAAGTGATGCACTTGTAAGATGAGATCACAGCTCCCACTGGGTTCTCAAACACAGGAGCACCACAAAATTCAGCAGCCAAGAAGTGCAAACTGCTGTTGTAGCTGGTACGTAATTACTGAGACAGACTAAAATCAGCTGTTAGCTGTGCATACTGTCTTAGCGATAAGGCCGTGTTGGACTGAAACAGTTTGTGATATCTTCTTCAGCTGGATAGAAACAACGGGAATATTACCTGCGTTGTGGAATTTAACAAGTACCAGTGACAGCAAAATGGGTTCAAATCCAAGGAGCTCAGCAATGTATCTCCAGTTCACAACCCTGCAAAATGCAGGTCTGGGCCTCTGGTTGGAAGCTCCATTCTGCAGAACAGAGCATCTCTTTGTAAGTGTGCAGGCCCTGATAAAGATCCAACAATGATGCATTATTGATCTCTGTAGTTGTGTTCACAAAATGCAAAACTGCTTTCCCTCTGACATTGCTTCTAGATACTGCACTTTAGTAATGGAGGAGTAGATTTCCAAAGGCACAGAGAGAAGTTAGGCTTCCCACTCCCTCTGTGATGTGGCAAGAATGTACTCTGTATTCACCCATCTCTCATCAAATTTTGGCACTTACTGGGGTAACGCAGTGGTTCAGAAGTTGTGCTTAAAGTATAATGAAGAAGGGCTGAATTTTAATTGAATTTTTACTCTAATCCACAACTGGGGAATAGTGGCATAATTAGCCTAGCTTGACACACAGCAGTTTCTATATGTGCGCCTGAATGAGTCACAGGCATGGGGAATAACATCTACTAATTCCCAACAGAGGAAGATACTATAAAAAAAAAAAAAAAAGAAAAAAAAAGAAATGAGTAAAAAAGTCAGCAGACATGGAGAGAGCCAGGAGAAAGCCAGGAAGACAACAAAGCTTTCATGCCCTGAGACAATGGTGATCTTCACCTAGCAGTGCAGGGGATATTCAAAAGGTAGTAAAATGGAACAATCTAACGCTCCTTGCGTCCATTCCATATACCTTTAACACATCTGTCTGAGAACCAGCAAACAAATAGTCCATCCTGATTCCCACTGCACTGATGCAGGAGGTTGCTATGAAGGATGACTTCTCCTATGCAAGTTTCCAAATTAGCGAGCCTGGAGTCTAGAACCATCTGGACTGATTCATTGGCTGGCACCAGCTGTTGTCCAACAACTTCACTTCTTCTCTTCAGCTGAAAATGCAGCCCACTGTATCTACAGGTTAAGCCAAAGGGTGGCCTTAGAACAGACAAGCATTTGCATAGCTGCAGTTGATCCTGAGTAAAGGCAGAAGGATATTTTTGGAGACTTCAAGTCCATCAGATCTTACTGTTCTATTCTATAATGTTGTCTTCAACAGTCTTGGTACAAATGCCACTGTTTTTAGCAAGAGTATGATCAGCACATAGCTGAAGATAGCATTCTGCATTCATGTCATGGATATATGGCTTGTAGGATTAACCGTGAGCCTTATATGTGCAGCATATCTTGCCGACACTGAATCAATTTAATGAGATTATTGGCAAAGATTATCATCTTTGAATGCACTTTCCCTATGCCCACTTGTGAGCTTCTTAACCTCTGTCTCACACAGACTTCTTTTGGTTGACACAACTGACAGCAGCACAGACTCTAAGCTGACCAGCTCTAAAATCAGGGTTAAAAAGAACTCCCTCTGTTCACAGTCCTTTATTCTGTATTAAACACAGCTAACCAGGAAAAATTTGGTCTTTGTGCCTTAGTAATTAGAATTTCACTCAGGATTTTGTCTTCAGCTTTTATACAGAGAAAACTGGTTATTAAAGTATCTATTAAAAATGCTGGTGATGCACCCCAACGGAAAGCAATAGCAAACTAGGGAATGCCTAACTGAATTAGTACTTGGAGGTGGGTATTGAACACATTGTCTGGGTACTGTGGAAGTGATCGATAGAGAAGTATCTCGGTCTGACAGGCTGATTTTTGTATTGTTGATTGCTGCTCTCTCCCCTTGGCTGGTATTGTATTCCTTGAACGTTTCTAGAACAACAGGGGAAAATAAAAAATACATTAACTCCTCCATCATTTCAAATTGATTTAATTGATTTTTGAACTGGACCTCCACTGGAAAGCAAGCTTAACTATTTAAAATGTGAAGTATTGTGATGAAGGCAAATACATATGGAGAAATGTGGATGTTTTTTTTTTTCCCTCTCTTACAATGGGGGTGAGTTGTAGAAAAAGAATTTCTGTTCGTATGATATGGGGAAAAATCTCCTTTGTAGTCTGGACATTAATGATCCTGACGGCCTTCTGAACAAGGCTGTCCCACTCAGCAACACTACAGAAGTCAATGGGTGCATCCCCTGGGTCAGAATTTCCTGCTCAGGAGTCTTCTGCTGCTGATGATATTGAGATGGTGTATCATGCTGAGTTACAGGAACAATTAAGAGGTTGTTTAACTGAAGCCTGTTTTCATCATAGAGTCTCCTTGTATCATAGTGCTTTTATGTCTTTCATCTTCTGTATCCCAGAAGACTTTGATCTTAAGGAAGGGATTTAGTGGTGATAAATATAGCAGAGAATGAAAAATGCTGGAAGACTTTTGAACAGCGAAGTAATGCTTTTAACCAGGATCTCATGTAATTTGAAGGATTTATCCTGTCTATAGGACTTCAGGCCATAAAGTCTTTTATTTTCCAGTTTATAGCCTCTGTTGCTTGCTGTCTTAAGACGTGATGATCTGTCCCTAAAATGCCTTCCAACTGAAGTCCTGTGCTCTTCTTTATTTCTCTCCTGACATCCAAGAAATATGTATGAATTTGCCTAAAGTCTGATGTACTGTCAGAAGAAAATTTCTGTTCTCTGGAGTCTCCTTCTGTCATGGAGGCTTTTGTCATTTGGGCTTGTTAGTCATTATTTCTGAGGAGGGAATGTCATTGTATGGGTAAACTTAGTTGGGTTCATAGTTCCGTAGAAACTGGTGTAATGATCTCTGAAATGTTATAGAAAATGACAAGCTTCCTGCGTGGCTGTTACCTGTGTGACAGCAAGGATGCGGGGAGTGGTGCAGTGTGAAGTGAGTGCTCCTGCAGCCACCTGTCCTGTCTGTGCTTGTCCCTTTCTGAGTGGAGAGGGGGGAACAGACCATACCAGACTCAGTGATATCTCCCTTGTTTTCTTCACCCATTTTCTGCGAGTGCTTTTGTGAGAGGCAGGCCATTGCAAGTATTGTATCGCAACACTGACCCATTGTGTTGCATCAGATTTTGCCTGGAGCTTTGAAGAATGCTTTTCCTCTTTCAAAAATCACTCTTCTGTGTCCACAGAAGCACTGTCTGAAAGAAACACTGTGCTTGTTCAGCTCCAATAAAGACAGGTCTGCAGCCAGGTCTGCGCTCTTGCAGGTGGTTGTGTTTCACTGATGGGTTGGAGGTGTTCAGTCAAGCACTTTTGTATGTTCAGCTAGTAAAGAAGCAGCTAATCACGCATTCCCCTGGCAAAGCTCTAATCTGATCAAATATTGACAATAAAGCAAGACTTTTCAGACTGGTCTGCTGTGGCTAAATAGGCCCAATTCACTTACATAAATAGTCAGGTCAAAAAAACCCAACAACACAGAGAGAAAAGTGTGCTCTACTGGGCCAGGACAACATGTGTTTTATTGTGCTGGCTGATTGAAGCCAATAATGGAGAACAGTTGAAAGTGTATTCAGAAACAATACCTAGCTGCTGTATTCTTATAATGCAGCACTGATTAAGCACAAATTCTCATACTGAGCACCTAGAATGGAGAAATTGAATGTGACGTTTAAAGAAAACTAAAAAAACAAGACACCAACTTGTCCACTTCAAGAAAAATGTGTTTGCATCTTATATCTAAGCATGAAAGCCTTTCACTTGTCGTTATTAAAATTAATTATTATTTCTGAGCACCAGCAGTGGAAATCTTGTTTTGATCCTCACCTCTATTTTTCTTGCTGAAGACCAATAAACTTTGGAATTCAGCAGCACAATAGCCCTATATTAAACCTGGAGATGAGGTAAACTCTGCAAGCTGGATTGTTTTTCTTTTTATAGAAAACTAATAAGCTGCATTCCTGCATTGTAGTTGTAAAGGGCTTAACCATTATAAAAAATCTTGTGAAAGAAAAGCGCTTTGTGACTTGAAACAGGAATGAAGAATAGTGCAGTTTCAGGGTATCACACTTTCTTCAGAGTTATCAAGAGCATTGATTTTCCAATGTACTCCTTTGCGTTGCTTGAGAAAGGTTTTTTGTGTGTTCTTGATACTTCCTGTTGTTGATAATCTTCCAGTACTATCCTGTCTTCCCACCTAGCCCATTTTCTCCCTCTTGGAGTCTTACATTACGCACAGCCAAAGAGGCAAAGTCTCAGGCTCGTGACACTGGGGAGAGGAAAAGAGAAACCACAGGGCACTGTTTCTGTGAACATGCTGCCTTTGCCCTCCACTGGGGCCCTTTTTTCATGGCTTCAGTTTCAAGCTCTTTGCAATCAATTCATAAGCATTAAAAGATACATAGGTATCATGTGTTTCTCTGATGAATTTAACACCTGATCAGCATGGGCTTATTTTCACTTGCATCTTACATCAAACAGTTGTTCGTATCAAAGTATCCGAATGCTCCTCCAGTTCACCCCACTTTGCAAAAATGTGTCCCACAAGAGATATGGGACCGTGAGAAAAGCATCTGTGAGTCTCTCTGTTGGAGGGAGGCACTGGCAAGAACAATGCTGAAAATGATTGTAAGTGCTACAGAGGAAATATAAGGAAAAAACCCAAAGCTGAGCAGAAGACATTGAAGGCTCAGCTGCTGAATTTCAAAGTAGCAGCAGGTCAGGCTTTAACCCTCCCGTTAATCCCTTATGGCAGCTCAGCACTGGGCTCAAAATCAGTCACAATTTTAAAATGTCTTTGTGTTCAAAGGCTGAAATTTTCCATTTCAAAAAGCAAACAAAATATAAAATGAACATTTCTTATTGAAATTCTGTTTTCTGTTTTTTGACTTGAATATTAAAAATAGACTTTGGAATTGGAAGGTATTAATTTGTGTTTGTGAAATAATAAAACACCACTTCTAATAATGCTGGATAATAACAAAGGAAACATGATAGCACAAACAGATGACTGTTCTTCTGAAGGGTATATTTGCTTGTGTCCATGTTCCCTTTTTGTAAACAAACACAATCAAAAGATACAAGATCTTTAAAAGGAATAGTGCAAATGCTTTGTACAAGTGCTGCATCCTGAGTAGCTTTTTAGTGCTAAAACAATGCAGTCAAATACCATTGATTTCCATCTTTTTAGCCTCCCGAAGGATTATCTTAAACATTGCTTTGCGAGAGCCAAGGCATTATGGCAGTTTACTGAAAAGAGCTCTGGAGCAGACGTATTTCCATTTTGTTTTCTAACCAGCATGGACATAGAAAATCTTTGCTTCTCTGATGCAGGATCAATCAAAGCCTGACAGAGGGAAATTACATCCCCTTCTTTGTTAGGTTTTGGATCAGATCAGCTGTCCCCCAAAAAGTAAATGAACGCAGCTGGCTGTTCCTTGTTGCTCGTGAAACTTCAGGAGGAGCCATCAGAGAATGTGACAAGTCATGTTAAATGGGAGAGTGGTTTTCTCCTGTGATTTGGTGAAATCTTCATAAATCATTTCCACTTCGGTTCCCCCCACGAATTCACCACTTTCTGCCTTAGCCCCATGTTTCTTCAAAAGAAAGTCCAGGGCTGAGCCTTCTCTCAGGCTGTGCTGCTTCAAGTATCTGTCCCAGCTCCTGATTCCTCACCCATTCCATCTCCCAGAATTCTGCCACATGCAGTGGAGAAAGAATCAAAAGATTGAGCTTTTCCCTTCCTCAGTTACCATCCAGGGGACTGTGTCTGTTAAGTGTTAAATGAAAGAGAGTCAATGACATTTGTCTCTTAATTAAAGCGGACAGTTGGAGCTGGATATACCCACAAGACTTTATTATAATAGAGGCAGCCAGAAGAAGTGGTATCAACAGACTCATTAGAAATCACACAAAGAAGGTGTTAATTAGAGAATGTGGGATCTTACCATCATACCAATTTGGGAAAAAAGAGGTGAATGATATGGAGGTGAACTGTCAGCAATAGAATATATCATAATTATTGCGCACATTGCACTGGCATTAATGGCAGCGGTGTAGCAAGGTGGGATGCTGGTTAATTCACATTAGTGTCAGTCAGGCAGTTAAAGCCTTAAAAACTAAATGAGGAAGTCTAATTGCCTGTTCTGAATCAAATAACGTGCACTTTATTACCAAATTCCACCATTAACAGCCTGGAAAGCCACTTGTGGCTGATGAGAGAAGGATTAGCTGAGCTGTCAGATGTAGGGAGGAAGAGCTGTGCCCCGGCAGCGGTGTGGCAGCATTTCAGAGTGTGGGGCTGAATACACGTCTGGTCACTGTGCTGCAAAGCCTGGAAGCAGAAGTCATGCTCAGGTTGGGGATAAGCAGCAGGCACATGGCTTCAGTGCCTGGTAGTGATTCCAAAGAGGTTTGAATCAGGAAAAGCGAAGCAGCAAAGCTTGATTTAAGAAGAACAGAGATCTCACGTGAGAGCAAGCTGCGGAGTTGAGATGTGATGTGATCAGGGGCTTTCAGGATAAAGATTTAAGATACAGGTCCTCTTTCATCAGCGTACAGGCAGAGCGTTTTCCTGTTGTGTATGTAACCATTATTGTCTTTTGTGATTCAAAGTTGATGACAAACTTTGCTTTTATGTGCCTCAGAAATACGAAAATATCTGAGTTCTTGGTACAAACACCTTTCCTGCAAGGAAAGCATGGGCTGTCTGCAGAAACACATTCCAGATGGACCACTGTTTTGCACAATCCCCAGCAATAAGGCAGTCTTAGCGGCCAGCCACTGAAATGATTTCTGGCAAGCTGTCTTACACAGTAGCATCTAACATGTAGGCAGTGCTGTCCTGCTGTTGGGTCCATCGCTGGTGGTAACACTGCAGTTCAAGGGGCAGGAACCCATTGCTGCAGTCTGGTTATCAGTCTGGGTGTCACCATGTGTAGGCACATTCAGGCTGGAGCCTTCCAAGTTTTTCTGTCCCCCTTTTTATTTTAGAAGCACATGGGTAGAACTAAGTTAACTCACCAAACCTAGCTGTCTGGCTTCTAATTTAAAGCCGAAGAGACAGAAAAGATTGACCTGGAGAATATAAACCAGCAGAATAGGACCTGGCATGGTTAATCTCTCATGACCTCGGTGTGGAGCAGTGTTGGTCCACCAAACTCAGAGCAGCAATGCGAGTGCTCACAGACTGTGGCATCTCCACTTTCTAAACAAGCTCCTTATGATCAAAATTTAGTCTCATTTTGGCTACATCTGAAAAAGAAAAAACTAAGTTGGTTTGGTACAGTAGAAGAGCAGAGCTACAGTCCTCCAGAGATAATTACCTTGAAGATAATTACAGTCGAAAAAAAAAGAGCCATCAAAACCCTTTCACTTATTTTTCATGGGCTTTTTAAATAAATAGTCTCATCCCAGCAGGTGTGAACCAGCGGCCTCAGAAGACAACACCAGGAATGCTACAGTAGGCAGACATGGAATAATCTTGCCCAAGAGAATTTCCTTGTAACCTTTTAATATCAGCATTTGACACTTGCTGGGAAACTACTTCGAGTCAAACTGTTGGCGGAACAAACTTTTAATATGTGACCCCATCACAGCCATGGTGATGCACCTCCAGGTAACCACACTCAGCTCAGCTCCAAACGCCAGCCAGCTTGAAATCAGAGCTTGCCTGCAGGTCTGTCAGAACGGATGTGGGTGTACAGCCTCTGATCCTTTTAACCTTCGCTAATCTTTGTGAGCACAGTCTGAGGAGGTACCAAGCACCCCGGCTCTAATGCTGTTCTGCTGTGTGCATGCTGTTGGTCTCGCTGCCACATGAAGTCTCTCAATCGAGTGAGTGCTATTCCTAATCAGAGCAGGCATCCCAGGGTAATGCAGTGACTTCCTTCTGGGCAATGTGAAGCCATTAGTGGGTTCAGACCATCTGCCCTTATTTAATTACACTCCAAGGAGAGGACTGAGCTGGCAGGGTAGCTGAAGGCTGCGGTGACCCAGTAAGGACTCCAGGCATGAAGGCTTCTTTTTAATATTTCATGTGAAATCCTCGCAGCAGCCTGCAGCAGGAAGGGGCTTTGGTTTCACTCGGTGCACACATGCAATGCCTTTTATTCATTGCTATGGAAATATCCATTTCTGAGGCTGTTGTACCGAATCATCAAATGTGTATTAGATGTTGGAGGTCCAGCAGCTCTTCCCAGGTGAGGTGACTGAGCTCGATACAGAGATGATGCTGAGCCCTCCCTTTATCCCCTCAGGCAGGTTTGGTGGCAGCATCACATGGAACAGCAGCTGTGTCTGGGTGGTTAATGAAGACCACAGCAGTAACGGAGTGCAGCCCACTGTACCGTGCAGGGATGCCCATTGTGGTTGGGTTGGAGCATTCTCCTCACCCTGTTAGTGCAGCAGTGCCTTGGTGCTGCCAGGAGCAGAAAGAAGTGCTCTGCAGAGCTTCTTCCCCCCAAGTAGGCATACTCTGTGTACACACTGAGCTCTGCAGCTCTGCTCATGCAGAGAGGTCTGGCTGGCTGCAGCCTGGCACTCACCTGGCTGTGCTGGTGGGGAAGAGGCAGACTGGGGACCACAAAATGAGCTGTTTCCAGTGGTAACATAGTTTTGCTAATAGTGTCTCTTTAGAACCTGTGATGATTTGATGTTATTCAGACATACTTCAGCATTTATTCTTCTTCTACATGTGATTTACTTCTTGCTCTTCAGCAGGATGGTTGCAAGGCTCATATGTTTAATAGACGTAAGGCTGAGGGGGGAGGAATGGAGAGAGAGGAAAATAAGAAGAAAGCAAATGGAATATTAAAAATCAGGTTTACACCAAGGTTTGTGCTATTCATTTCAGCCAGAAGTTCTGCTTACAAATCAATGTTCTCAAGAAATTTGATAGGCTGCAAAGCCAGAAGTCATTTCCTACAGAAAGAAGTT
The DNA here is from genome assembly GCF_016699485.2 of Gallus gallus. NCBI lineage: Eukaryota > Metazoa > Chordata > Aves > Galliformes > Phasianidae > Gallus > Gallus gallus. Next base: position 7,899,972 of record NC_052545.1, read on the forward strand.
TTAGTAAAGCAATTAGGATGCATTCATAGCTAGAGAAAAATTTCATTGTGCCTTGCCAATGATTATTGCCAGAAAAATTCAATGAGTTTGCATCTAGTATTGCAAAACTCAGATCAAGATGTTGAATAAGGCAAACCTGCCATGCCTCATGATTTTAGGGCTTTGCACATTGCTGAGCAATGTGAGGGTACTGATAAACTGGAACTCCCAAAAGAGAAGTCTTGGGGTTCCTGACTGCCTGGCAAATACAGACACCATCTCAAACTGAAGTGCCTTGCTTTGTCATGTGTTACTTTTTACTTGGTCATTTAATCCTTGCTGTTCTTAAACACCGACATGCTGAAAGCATGCTTGTGCTATGGGGAGAGATACAGAGTCACGCTGATAGCTGTTCTAATGAAGGGCCTTTCAGTTTTAGCATTTTTCTAAGTGCCAACAGGCCCACAGAAATGGGAGAAGCAAACCTACAATAAACTGGCCTTGTCTACTTTATTGAAGTAAATACATAATTTAATACAAAAACTTTATTTTGAATAGAAAATGTGCTTGTTCTTTTATGGTTTGTAAAATCATTTCAAAGTTACCATTGTCTAATAGTTAACAAAATAATTATTCTGAAGTGAGGAAGCAGAATATTTCAGCCACACATAGCAGAGAAATAAGGAACTGTGAAAACCACCACGCATTACACACAGCAGTCAGACCAGAAACTCAGAAAACAAATGACCGTGTTTAAAGACCTTTCTCTGCTTAGGAAGTGAAATTTGGTTCATCTTAGTAAAGGTCATTGCTTTCTTTAGACTAAGTAATCCTTCTTAATGAACACAGTGTTATTTAAAGAAAGACGAGATGTTATCTCTGGCGTATATGAATGCAGCCCCAGAGAGCATGATGCATTTGTTTACAGCTACTGCCAGCTTTGCAGGCTGTGGGCACAGGTTTGCTCCCAGTTAATACGCTGTCAAAATCTTGATGTATTTAAATTCAAGAATAGATACAATTGTACATTACGTTTTACGTTAGCAATTGAAGATATAGAGGTGATACTGTTTAGTACTTTTCTAGCAGCACAGCCACTGTTATGAAGGAGTCTGCAGTGAAGTTTTGGGGAGAGTGTGACAGGATTAATCTCTGCTATTCTGTAGCCCAAGGCTTTGGTGGCAGCACCTGTGATTGGCACTAAATAGCAAGCAGCGACCCTTGAAGCCAGCAGGCTGCATGTACCTCTCGATGTCTGTCACACACGAGAAATTCATTAAAAAGTGACAAAACAATATCCAGAAATTAGAAAAGCTTGATATTTTTCCTGTTAGAATAAAGACAATGAGATAAAGTAGTAAACAGAATTGTAATCACTGCTTAAAAATGCAGAGATAATTTGGAATGTTTCTGTTTCTATTGTAAATAGAAGCTTGGGTGACTAAGAACTTTAAAGTGTAATTAACATTTTCTCCTGATAAGCTTCATAGTGTCTTTTCCCTCTTATTTTCTTCTGCCTTTTATTTTCTCAGCTTGTTTTCCAAACACACTCCTAGCAGAGAAAAGTAATAGCAGTAACTGCTAACTTCACACTCGTGGATGGGCGATTGATTCTGCATGGAACTTCATCCTCTGCTCCTTGAGCTCTAAACTTCTGCTGGTCCCTCCAGTGATCCTTTGATTAACTGTGTCTGTAAAACCTCTGGAAGTTTAGCTTTACATGGGGACAGTGAAGCAAGGTGAAACTGAGGCTATTTAAGATGGGATTGAGGAGAAAGGAGGATTAATTAATGTGCTTTGGGGCTTTGCTTTCAGAAGGGAATCAATCCTATGCTAGTTGCCATTGAAAGTTTTCTTTCATAGACTGATTCAGATCTCATGGGTTATTCAGAGTATTTCTTTTGATTTCAGAGGCCTTTGGGTCAGGTTCAAGGACAAAGTTCTGCCTTAAAATTGCTTGAAATGAAAGGAACCGTGTCTCTTCAATATCACTGTTAGCCACAAAGAGCAGCTGAATGTGTGGGTCAGAAGCTGTCACCTTCAGAGCAGGAAATGAAAGGTGAGTCAGTCTGATGATGAGCATAATGAATACAGCACCTTTTTGCAGGGCTGCGAACCAAAAGGGAATGGAAAACTAAAATGGGTTCTTGATGGGGCATGTATACAGGCTGTTTTGGAGAGAGACTGGAAAAGGAAAGTGAATGGGAAAAGGAGCAAACTAATGTGGAGAGTCATACTGGAATGGGGGCAGAGCATCTTGCATGTTTCTCTCTTGGCTTCCCATGCTGACAAATGTTTTGTGTAGTCAAGAACAGTGTTCAAAAGCACAAATAGGGCTCGCACACACCTGCCTCTCGTTGTCATCTCATAAGGCTTTTGAAGTTACCATTGTTTAAAGAGGGTCTCCCACCATGTTATAAGAGAAAAACTGTTTACCCAAAGCCTACAAAAAACAGGAGTCTCCCCACTAATTTCCACGTTTTCTACCAAGCTCTAATAAAGCACAAGTGTGCCGTGGCAATTTACTTAAATGAAGCTGTCAGTCAATGTTTGTACCGTCAGACTGTATTCCATGAGTTGGGAGATGCATCACCCAGAATGCCTGAAAGCACCTTCTGCTGAATCAGCTTCTGTTACATAATTATAGTAAACCTGCTGATGGGTGTTGTGTGTGTTTTTAATGCCTTCATAGCGAGACTTCTGATCTCTTGGTATTAATTCTGCTAATAGCTTTGCTTCTCTGCAATCAAGTAAGTGGAAGTGTGAGGGCCCTTCCTGCTTACCTCTTGCTCACACAGCTAATTGTTCCTTAACTCCGGAAAGCAAACAGGGGGTCCTGCTCCTTCTATTTATATATTTATTTATTTATACTTTTATTGAAAGAAAGGAAAGAAAATGTCAACACCAGGCGGTGGGCTAAGGGAGAACAGACCCACAGTCTTTATTAATGCAGTCCCTAGTAATAAGCCTTCATAAATCCTTTTAAATATTGAAATCTAACGAGCAGCATTTCACCAGTAAGAGCTCATTATCCACTTGTCATGAAAATGCACTTAGTGGTCTAATCCTCTGTGCTCAGCCCTCACCAGAATTTGGCTTCAGCTCCCTGCCTTCCCCACTGCACTGTGCTGCTGTGTCTGTCGATCCCACCACGTCACATCTGTGCAGCCCCAGCATCGCAGCAGGGTGCTCAGCACGGCTGTTACAGAGCTTTCTTTGAGGGGTGAATTTCCAGGCTGTAAATCAGAAATTAATTCTAAGGTGAACATATCTGAGCTCCCAAGACTCTGCTGAATTCTGTTAAACTGTGTGCAAATCAAACTGAAAGGGATCCATAGCCAAAGACCTTAGGGGCCATTTCAGTAGCTTCCTAATATTTAAAAACAAATGAATAGATAAAGAGTAGGATGTTGTTTTCCCTTACAGATTCTAATTTATTGAATTTATTGAATCGCAAATCTCACTAATTTTGACAGAAACCTCCAGCTTACAACCTCGCCTGTCATTACAGCAGTGCAATCCCTGCACCTCAATATGAATAGCACTTTACCTAGAATTTGAGCTGAAATTCAGCTTTGACCATCAAAATACTTTACAAGAGCTGGCAGTTCTCACAGGGGCCAGGTTCTACAAAGCAGAGCAGGCAGTCTCCTGCATTTCTCCATTAAAATCCCATCACTTTCTTGTGGATGCAGAGGCTCTGTGGAGGATCAGAGCCATGCTTGGTGTTACAGACTGTAAGTGCAATGTTTTAAAAAGTGTGCAAAAGCTATAGCTGTTCATCACAACACGTGAGCTTGTAACTACCCCTCTTACGGTAGCTATAGGACATTCATGATCTGCATAATATGTCACACATGACAAATGCCACTCCGACTTCCCTAATGAGTGCAAATCCTCATAATCCAATACATGTCAGAGTACAGTCACTGGCTCCTAATCCTGTCTGTCTGCCATTTGACTCCTTCATTTCAGATCCCAATTTGTAGTAAAACTTCTATCTGGAAGCTGCTGTGGCTTATGATACTGTTTGTATTGTGGCCAATCTGGTAAAAGGAGGAGTAGTACCTTCTAAAGAGTTGATGTAATCAAAAAACACCCATTGTGATGGTTTTGAAATTGAAAAATTAACCTATATTCATTACCCTGTTGTCAAGCTATATGCAGATTCTGCTAGCAAAGGGAATAACTGAAACCGTGACCAGCAGCTCAGCTGCACGCAGACCTAAAAAGAGGATGATCCCCAGCAATACAGTATAATTTATTGATTTCAGAACAACAAGAAACCTGATCTGATTGTTGGCTTTGCCCTAATTTTACTATGTTACACATGGAGCACAGTAATAAGCATTTAGAAAATGTCTAGGTCAAATAAGAGCTTCTCTACATGGACTCTAGGAGTTTAGCTCAGCTACTTCCAGTAGGTTTGGAAATAGCACTGCTTTTCTTAAATGAAATTAAGTATACTATTTTAAGGTAGTTTAGTACTGAAGTTCAGTAGTCCAAAGTAGCAGATTACTTGTTGTTTGTGTCGGATTATGTGTTGTTGCACTCGCTGATCTTGAATTAAACAGATTGATTCAGTTCAACAGCAGGTCACTGTCATCTAGCTTCAAGTGAAATAAGGTAATTTGGCTTTCCAAAAGAAATGTTGATTGTTTTCTGGAAAGCAGTTGATTCAGCAGAAACTGTTTATATTCTAAAATAATTAGAAAAGCAAATTCTCAGTTTGTGCTTCCATAGGAACTGTACGAATTTTACTGTTCATATAAGGTTGCACCATAAAGCAATGCTTTTAGTAAAGTGTAGGTATTGCCAAGCTCACTTTAAAGGACAGCTATTTGGATGCTGAGCATAGTAAAATTACAGCAGCTATTTAGATGCTGAGAAGCAGAGCAAATTATACCATGCAGAGGGGAGACTTGGTGGTATAGGCATAGTCTGTCTTTTAGGCTGTATTTGAAAATGTGCAAAATTACCTGAAGACTTCAAGCTGCATCAGGTAGGCTTTCAAAAGAGCCTGGGTGCTTTGTTTTGTTTGATTTCAGTGGAAGTCACGTGCCTTGGTGCTCCACAGTTCCTCCTGGTGAAGTATCAGCATCTCTCTAAATTGTATCTTCGAGCTCCCATCAGTAAAATGGGAACTGTTGATATTTTCTCACTTTGCAGAGATTTTTAATTGCTTTGAAGTTAAGTCACGAAGTGATGCTGTATTATTGAAGCAAATAGCTCAAGTGACCTAATGCAGAGAATGACAACTTGCATAAATTGTAGAAACATGAGGGTAAATGATGACTGATGTGATATCGAATAGCATTTGCAATTCTCTGATAAAATAGCAGACAATACTTGAGATAAACCAGTAAGATCATGTTAAAGCATCTCATACACATCTGTTTGAAGAAGTGCTTACAATATGGTTTGGCTTTTAGCATTGCAAATGTATAAGTTTAATTTCAAAATGATTCTCCAGAGCTGACTGAGAAGCAAAATACTATTTTAGAGAGGTGTAGAAAAGGAAATCACTTCCATGCTGAAAATGGAATTTATTTTCCTTCACAATGGTTCTTGATTTTATGTTTTTAAACAAAAAATATCCTGCGAGATGCAAAAAGCACTGCTGCTAACACACATTTGATGTAAGAATACTTTAGTTAAAACATACTGATATTGCTGCCTCATTTGTGAAGCCCAGATACTCTCCAGATCAAGCCATTATGGAGAAATGTGTTTTTCTGATCCTTATAGTTAGTGATGAGAAGATGACTGAATTTCCTGAGATTCTGGATAAGAGCTTCTATCAGCGCAGTCTTCTTTCCTTTCAAGTGTAAGCACTCCAATTGTTCTAGGAAAATAGGAACAATTAAGAATTCAGCGGAAATGCATTTTCCAACCATCTCTGCCCCACACCTCTGCTCCTGTCACTGCACAGAGCCACTGCTGTAAGGGCAGGAGGTGGCTCACATCTGCTCTGGTACCACCAGGTCTGATCCATCCCACAGCGCTGCCTTTCAGCTCCAGGTTGAGGAAGAGCAGGGCATGTCCCCTTGTGTTTAACTTACCTGGCCTTTTCCTGTGTTCATTTCCCTTACCTTTTTTTTGGCTGTTGTTTCCTTTTTTCAAATGTTCCCTCCTTCAGCCCATAGAAACTTTCACTCAGAAGTGAAAGAGTTTTTCAAAAGATTAGCACTCCCAGCAAACTCTGGAACTGTCAGTTCCTATTACTGCACTCCTGATCTTCATTATCTAGACTTCACTGCGATAACAATGTCAATAGTGAATCATTATGTGTGCACTCAGTTGAGCACGTTATGCTTGAAGCAAAAGCCAGGAGACAGCTCTATGCGTTGCAAAAGGAAAGCAGTGCTTCTGGGCTTTGTATTTTCTCGCCAGACTCCAAGGGCTGAAACATAGCGTTTCAAATGTATTACCATGCAAGTGGCATAGCAGTGATGATGAAATAATCTCACCCTAATATTCAGTCATTAGTGGTCAATAACTGTCACCTCATTTAGCTGTTGTTGGTTGCATGCCACTGGTTTATTCTTATGAATTCTGATGGATTTCTTATGCTAAATAGGATAATCCTTCTTCCCAGCTGAAAAATATAAAGGTAGGTGCAAAAGTCCCCAAAGCAAGAAGAATTACTGGGAAAAAATTACAGAAGTGTAAATCACAAAAGTAATATTGAACTTTAGAAGACAGCATACAATAATATGACACTTTATTCCACTGCAGCCTGAGGTTTATATATACTACTGTCACTTCCTTACTGTTCTCCACCACTAGTAATTTTCTTTCAATCTAATTTTTATTTCCCAAGGGTTTGCCAAGGTTAAAAGTGCTAGAAGACCAATGACTATTCACTTGCCAAAGGACAATAAATTAAATTAACCGTTGTTGGTAGCCAAGTCAGGTCAGAACTATTTATATGTAAATAGGTGAAAAGCCCTGACGGCACAGTGTACGATTATTAGCAGCTCATCGCAGACTCCGTATCGAAAATTAAAAGCACTGGAAACACAATGTGTTTTCTCTCAGCTCTGCCTGCTGTCTCCCAGAAAATCATTTGGATTTCTGCTTTCATAGTATCTTGTTATTAGTGGTCTTCCTATGCATTAGAAAGCTAATTATTCAAGGTCAAACTTGATGGGATCTTTCTACTACAACTTGTCTTATTTCAATTTTATCTCCTCATAATCACCATGGTAGTGATTTCCAATCGGTGTTACTAATGTGGGTAGGATTAATAGGTGTCATATCGTTCTCCTGTTCTATGGGAAATGAGTACAACTGTGAGTGGTATCTGTTAACCTCAGGTCATACCCCTCAGTAACCTTATCCCACATCACCTTTTTGGGGATCAAGTAACAACAGTTCAATTCTTAGTATCACATCTGCGTGCCACGTCGTTTTCTCATGAGACCCTTTGGAGCTCAAGTGTAGTAGGAATTTGGCATTCTCCAGGATCCCTAAGATAGCAGCTGGAATTGTACCCCGTTAAACTTAAAAGCATCAGTGTCCTGGGGACATCTGACACCTCAGTGTCCATAGTGTAGTCCCAAAGAATTAGTCAGATCTGTGCAGCCTGCTTAGGGCATTTTAGGAGCTTTGCTTGGGTGTCAAAAGCTATAGCAGCATATGGGGAAAGAGAAAGAACCAAACCCAGGGGCTTCCAATGCCCTGCTCAAGGCACATTTTTTGCTGTGTTCTTCCACTGTAAACCTTATCTCAACATCTTCCCAAAGCTCAGGGCAGGACTTGGCCATTGGTGCTAACAGAGAAAATAGTACCTTCATGAGCACAGTGAAGATTCTGGTAAGCTTGCCTGCCTATCAGTATTGTGTGCACTCTAATTCCAAAAGATTTTATCTGCAAGAAGGATGCACAGCCTGGCACAGAAGAGAATCAGCACAGATTCCCATGAGCAGCAGTGACATACATACCATGACAGCACTGCTGTAAAGCCCAAGGGGTGGGTGATGCACTGAGCTCTGCAGAGGTGCCTCTCTTCAGTGCTCTGTAGCTTCTAGTTTTAAACAATTACTGAAAGAAGGATTATTATATGAAATTCTGCAATTACTGTCCTGGATAGATACAGATTAAATAACAAAGAGCTCTTTTTTAATTAAGACCTTAGGCCACAAGCCAATTTTATTTTTTCCAAGTGGTATTAAATCGGCAGGTAGCTGAGATGCTGGGTGTTTGCAGTTTGGGCTGCTTCATCACTTTAAGCTACGTGTGTAAGGAGCGTTCAAGATGAATAGTCAAACACTCAAATTCCCACATGTGGACAAGCCTTAAAGCACTACTAAAGTATGTAGTGAGGCTGCTTATATAATTTGCTGCCCGAATAAGTTTGGAAGTGTCGCTCCAAGACATTCCCTGGGATAATGGGACCCAGAGTAATCAATCCCAACATGCTGAACACTGGTGCTAAAAGCTAGCTTTCTGTCTGAGGATTTATATTCTACACAGGTTTTTTTTGTTGGCTTTCACTAGAATAAACTCCTCATTCAGGAAACTTTATGTGCCTAAATAATTCTGTTAGTTCATTTCAAAAGGGCCTGTTATCTTGATGGGAAATAAGATATTGTGAGGTATCACATATACAGTGAGATGCTGAGAGAAGTGGAAAGGGAACATAAGACTTAACTGTTTTCCCATTTATTTATTAATTTGTTTATTTATGGTAGCTATAACCTCTACCTGAATAAGTATGTTGTGGCTCAGGAAGGTATGGACTATGCACACATACATTACTGTCTTGAACAGTTAATACTTTCATGAAACCTTAAGACAGTAAGCAGAGATTTTGTTGTATGTTATATATGTGTTTTTTCCAGTAAAACTAGGGATTTGGCCAGTGATCTCAGTGCAGTGGTATTCAGCAACCCACTTTCTTGTTAATTCCTGACAAACACGTGTGTAAGTTCACTTCTAGCGAATTTGTTAGAACATAACATTCTTAAGAGAAAAGCTCAGTCTAGAACTTACTCATTTGCATAATTAAATAGATTTATAGAGAATGAATGCTTCTTTCCAGATGGTTAGCTTTGCTGTCATTTATTACTAAGTCTGTTCTGTTCATTAAAATTATAACATTAGACATTAAACCCGATCTTTCGTGAATAATACTAAAATTAAGCATGATATTTGAAGTGTAAATTCTCCAGTTCTACTGTAATGTGTCTTTTTTACTTATTTTCAAAGGTGGAAACATATATTTGAAAAGCAATTCTGAAAAGATTTACAGTTATACTGCATATTTGATCAGACAGGTATATTCTCTTTACGACTAAATCATTTTAATGATTATTCAGTGTTAAGAATATTAAACTATCAGAAAATTGTACCTATCAGAACTATGAGAAAAAGTACCAAATATTTATAAAAATACCTAATTACAGTCCTACCAGCTTTGAATTGACACCATTACACGACAGTCTCAACTTCAATAAAAATATCTTCCTTAAAAACAGAAAATGCAGCTGTCAAATATTCATTATTCTTCCATTAAAAGAGAGCTACAACATGTCTCTGATGAAAACTGTTAAATTGTTTTGTTCGTATGAATAGGAAGAGATTGTTTACTGGCAGCCCTATGGGCAAATTCATACAAAAACTGTTTAAGCATCACATCAATATGATTTAATTATGGTTAAGCATGCCCCAAAGAAGTAAATGAGACAGAGAAATAGCAGCACCAGCACATCCTTGTGTTCAGCTCTGATACTCTGTTATTTAACACAGAAATATGTGGAAGTTTATGCAAGTTAACAGGTGCATTTTGGGACACTTGTGCTTTGCAAGATAGGTCTGTCTCATTATAGCACTGATCTCCTTGGCACACCATTCCAGGGCACCACCCATCAGCCCCTCTCTCTTTGTAAACAAATGCTTATTTCTGCTTGTGAACTCCCATGAGAAAATAAGCACATTCAGTTTATTAATGTTCCTGTTGAACATCTAACTCTGTAACCATATGCCTAAGTACTGACCTTTTAGTTTGTGCTTAACCTCATTCAACTTGTGTCTGATTTAAGATCGCACTTCAGTATTTAATTGTCTTTAATTAGATTATACTGCAGCTTATTAAGACACCACAAGGCAGTTGGGCAGTTGGAAGGGGTTTCCTCTCATCAGCAGTGTGCATGTGGCAGCAGGCTGTGGAGCTGTGTGTAGGTTGCACTTAAGCGAGTTGTTAACGGCTGTGGTGTTTGGCAGTTAGCCTGGGTGGTGGTTACTGCTTTTCCCTGTAGCATTACTGGAGCTGCTGTCTTTGGTGGCTTTAAGTTATTGCAATCTGTCCAACAGTCTACTGCATATAACTAAATAATAACAAATATAATGCAATGAGCTCATTAATTGCATTTGCTTAGTATTTTCGGTCCCTGTATTGTGAAATCCCCACGTGCAGAGGATTTATGCCCTAAATGATGCAGCAGAACAGTAATGTCAGGTCTCTCATTCCTAATTTGTAGAGGGGTATTGACTGAGTACCAGCCCCTAATAATTCAACATGGATGAGACTAGTTCCCTTAAGCCATTGTAGCTTTAGGTATTTACAAGCACATCGGGACACTTGCAGCATCGTAACGCTATTAGCAGTGCCAATATAACACGTCTTTCAATGGTATTAGGACTGGCTGCTTACAGTCAATGACATTTCCATTAAAACACATGCCAGTCCACACACTAATGCTTGAAGAAGCCTGTGTGTACACAGCAGGCATCGATTTCACATAAAGTGTCCCTCAGTTCAGTATACCCTGAGGTTAAAATTGAAACACAATGAATACAGCTATAAAACAGGATCTTTAATGTATTAGTGTTCTATAAGATAGGTGTATTTTCTTCCTAAGTTCTGTTTGGTGAAACGGCTATCTGACTGTGCCACAAAATGTACGGTGTGAGATTCTGCTGTAATTCTATCACATAAGGCTGATGTCTTAGTCATTATGGAAGTTATGGCTAAACAGGTTTTTTAAAACAGAAGCAAAAAGCTAATTAGCAGTAAATCTGTATGTCTTAGGAATTTAATTCATTAATCACAAATAAGCCTAGATGAAAGTGAACTATAGTGTCTTTGGAAGAGGAAGGTTTGGGAGGAATTCTCTTCGGATATTTTTCTTTCAAAGCATCTTTGGGTTTCCCACAGCATATCATGGTAGCAAAGATCTGCAGTTTTTCTTCTGCCTGAGTCATACCGTGCTGTGCACTGGTTGCACAAGGCACGTATATAAACAGAATGGCAATAAAATATTTTAATTGGAAGAACAGCGACTAAATTATTATTAAAACAGCTACGGATTCTTTTGTCCTTAGGATAATTGTCACTGCTGTTGCTGCAGGCCAACAGTTGGCCTTCAGAAACCTACCTACAGGAGAGTATTTTCTTGCTTTGCTGTGTCACTCACATTCATTCATATCCCCTGCTGTAAGGATCTGTAAAACTGCACAGGTTAGATGTCACTTTTCTGTAAAACTTACAGTTGCCATAGTCATATTAGTGAACAAGAAAAATTGCCCTTGTCTGTGTGTTCTGCTGTTAATATTATGAAATCGTTGGTGATCATGGGATAATGAGCAGATTTTTGCCTAAAGAATTCCTTTGAAAGGGAGATTGTAGACTGAAAATTCCCTGAGACATTGTTCAGTAGTAAAATGAATGATTGAAAACCACTTATAAACCAAGAATGCTCATTCCAATGATGGCATTTAATCAGTCATTTAACAAATTAAGATACTCCCTGCCCTGGGTGTTGGTGATCGGTCTATCACAAGTTTTGCTTTCCATACCATAGTGTCACACTCTCACAGATAGAGGAGGTTATTCCAGGCTGATACCTGCTGTCTCTCCCTGCAAAACTTAAAATTTTCTTAAAGGCAGAAGAACTCTTTACCCACTGCTTCAGGGTGACTTCAGATAACAGTGTGGACAATAAAACTTAGTAACGTGGCACCTGCTTCTTTGTCTTTTAATTTCATTGCCAGCACCTGAACAAGCTTAAACCTTAAAAATACCTGCAAAGAACAGAAGCTTGGATGCCTCCTTTTTTATTGTCATGTTAAATGTGAGTTTAATTTTAGTTGTTGATTGTACATCAGATGATATTTTCTCTTCATGCAGAATTTTAACAACTTGCTCTAGAAAATGATGCAATATTCTTGTGCTTCCTTGTTCCTTCCTTCCTAAAATGAGATGCAGTTGTTCTAACAGCCTCTGGCAATTTGGAGAGGAACATGCAGGTGTAGTTTGCTTTGCACATGTTCCTGTTGTGTGTAGGGGTTGTTTACTGCTTAGCTGAACAAATCTCCCGGTGTCCTTCTGGATGTCTTGAGCTGTTTAGCAGTGAAATCACAGATTACGTTGCTAGGACTTCTGTTTCTCACTACCTTTCAACCCAAACAAATCGTTTTTGAAGGGTCAGTGCCTGTTGTTGCCACCAAAGACTGGAGGAAAATTTCTCCTGGTATTATTTCTGCAGTTTTGTTTCCTGCACTAATTGAGATGAAGGACTTTCCTAAATGCTCATATATCTGCTAACAATCAGTCTCTGTAAAAGAAGGCTGCAGACTTTTTTTTTTCTGTACAGGAACTGTTGAGTCCTGGCCTGAACCACTGATTGAGCACTTGGGGAAAGAACCGGGTCAGCCCTGGGAGCACAGGTGAAGGCAATTCAGTTGTGTGACCAGAAGGCGTGGAGCCTGGCTGTGCCTCTCTAAGACTCCATTTAAGGGCTGACTGCCCCTGTGCTAGGGCTTCTGGTTGGAGATCCTTCCCTGGTGGACTTTTTCCTCTGTGAGCCTGGGTTGTTGGAGATGGGTGAGCATTCTTTTCCTGTTTGTCCCTTTTGGTATTCTACTCCTGTATTGAGTTTCTACTGTGCTAATCTTTCCAACTGTAGCATTTTCTTACTTTTTCATATCAAGTGATCAGACCAGGTGCCTTGTCTGATAATTATCCCAAATTTCCCCTCACTGACCCAGTCCTCCTCCAGTGTCACAGCTCTGTTGGGCAATGCAGCTGTTACGTGTGCTGCCCAAAACGCCTCAGGCTCCTGCAGGCCTCACAGCCTCACACCGTGCACCTGGTACAGCAGCTGTGCCTGTTACTCATGTGTGAACTTATTATTATTTTCGGTTTTTTTTTTAAGAAGTTGTATTTTCTTTAAGGGAAACACAGTGTTAAACTAATGGTTGTCTGTCAGTGTCAGTCAGGGAACTGGTGGAACTGAGGAAAAACAAGAAAGCTCCTGCGAGTGCCATTGCAGTGTGCTTGGAGGGGTCCCGCCCTCGGCCTAGGAGGTTCTCTTGGCTTTGGATGGAAGGCCTGTTCATTTGTTCTGAGGTGGGAGAAGTACAATAACACAAGGTAGTATGCAGCTAGAGAAACACTGTGCAGCCCTATTAGTGAGAGAATGGCTTGGTGCTGTGGGGCTTCACAGTTAAATTCTCACTGTGGGGGGACTTAAAGGGCCCCACATTTCTGAAGACAGAGCGCAGAGGATACAGGAGATCACATTTATTAGAATGCTTAAAGAATGAGATGAAGTGCTATTTTCTTTCATCTTTCTGAAAAAGAAGTAGAATTCTGCCCTGGGGTGCTTCTGCCAGACCTGAGAATGGTATGAAAGAAATGTCAATGGCACAGTTTTACTTCTAATTTCCAAGCAGGAATGCTGTTCTCAGAGGCATACAGGCCTGCTGGGATGAGGAGCCATTTGGCTATATGACCAAGGCCATTTAATTGATGGCTGGAAAGCAACCCTCTGTAATCTCTCTCATATACCTGGAATATTAACGAGAGTAAGAAGCAGCACTTGTTCAGGTCCCTCATTTTCATTAGTGTGTTTATTGGAGCTCACAGCCTGGCTTTTCTGTTCAGCACTTCTTATTGTCAGTCTGTCACCAGTGCTGTTGTTCCTCTCCTGCAAAATGGCAGTATTGGTTTTCCTGATTTGGAGCCCATTCTGGCCTTTTCAGCTTGCCATACAAAACTCTAGAGGCTTTAATTGAGCCTGAATGGAACTTTAAATCTTGTTCTGCAATGTCTTATGCAGTCCATGTATTAAAATTTAGATCAGGAAATGAATATATTTTGCTGCTTTATTTCACCTACCATTAAGCTTTAGTTTTACTTTCCGCTGTCTTGTTACAGTTGGCTTACCCTTCCAAACAATTTTTTCAGCTCCTAAAGCTCATTTAAGGTCTGATTTTATTTTTATTATTATTATTTTTTTTTAAAGAAATGTCCCCTTACAAGTGTGGTATTTATGTATGCATGTAATGTTTATACCAGTAATGTGATAATATATTGGCAGGCAAAAGGTCTGTGCTTAACCTAAGGGCTACAACTTTATTTTCTTTTCTTGCTTGGTTTTCCAAGGAGAACATACAAACCAGTGGCCAGCTCAGTATGAAGTACTTGCACATGACATTAGACACTATGAGTGGGTGAATTGCCTATGGTAAAAGGCTGACTTTTGCCCTAGGGAATCTAAGAATCAGAAGAAAGGTACAAGATAGTGAAATCTCTAATAATAATAATAATAATAATACAAAGGTGCCACTTCTGAGAATGTGTATCTGGTTGAGGAATAAATTCAATCTCTACTATAATACACTTTATCTATGGGATTCCATTTGGAAAATAAAAGGCAGTCAGAGGTTGACAGATGGGAACTGTAGGCACAGCAACTAGAGAAGAAAAATTTGCAGCCTTTCCTTTACTCGTTTGTATAAATGAATGTGAGGAGAGCAGTTGTCTCGATAAGGTAACCACTGAAAAGATACTCTTTATTGAATGTTAATAATCCCATCCCCAGTTGAATAGGAATTTGAGAAATTTGCAATTATTAAGTTGGCTATAAGACATAAAAACTGGATGAGGTTTGGGAATGAAAGTGCGTGATATAGAAATATCTAGTTGGAAAGCAGAACAAATGGGGATGTTTTTTCACGAGTCCTTTTTGTCCTTAAAACAGCAAGAAGTCTGCTACTTCTGTGCACAGAGGTAGCTGAGAGGCTTACAGACACTTGCACTTGAATTCGTATTTAGAAATAGCTTTCTGCTTTTTCTTCGTGTGCTTTTCTGTCCAGCTATAATTATCCATCCTCCTTTTTCTCCAGTTACATGCTTTATAATGTTTAGCAGCTATTCCAAGAAGCAGCTTATTCCTGTGTGACAAGATTTAATTAAACTTCCAGTGAAATAATTAGTGAGGGTATTTCAAAAGGCTGTTTAAAATCAATGCAGCACTGAGGTCCAAATAGAGTTAACACTGTCATCAGAGATCAAAGCCACCAAAGAACGTGACTGAAAATTAAACCCCCAGCAGCAGTCAAATAAAGAAGCACACTGAAGCGGTTGTGATTTTCTGCCTCTTGGGTCCTATCTACAAATTGATTTGATGTGGAAAATTTCCCTCAGGAAGCTCAAAAAATAGTAAATTTCCATTAGTTACATAGCAAAGAATGTTCTTTCTATAATTTATAACCCATTAGGAAATGTTTTGGGAGGTGTTTGCCTCCTGTTATCTGTGTTTTCTGCTTTGCCAGCAGACCAGCTGGAGGTTGGTTTGGGGGCTGTTTGCTGCCTCGTGGAACTTCAGGCCCAGAAGGGGGTGAGTGTGGAGACGTTCAGAGGAGCAGGGAAGAGTGAAGTGCTGAAATCATGGAGTTCCCCTGCCCCATGTGCTATAAATCCCAGCCTAGAGGCATGTTCTTGCTTATCTCAGATCTCTGGAGGCTAAGGCAGAGGCTCCTCCCTATAACCTGCAGCCTGCCCTTTACCCCAAGGTCAGTCCTCTTACCCCTTGTGGAGGAGTCATCTGAGAACAAAATCCTAGTGCTGCCCAGGGACTATACTTAACTAAGTGCAATCAGCAGTTGGATCTAGCAGGAGCTAGATCAGGGTGCCTTGTTCAGCGATGCAGGCTGCAGTGCAATTATTTCTCCATCACTCTTTAGGCATCACAGTATGCAAATGGCTTCTGGACTTAATGGCTTTATGACAGTGCCTAAGCCACAGGCTTAGCAAGACTTCAGAGATGCTTTTTGTATGTTCACTAGGACTTTTCAGAGCTACAGAATTGAGTGGAAAGCAAGAATTTGGCAAAGGATAAGAGCTGCTCAGCCTCAGTGAATGAGGAGTGGTGGAGCTGTGGTGTGTGAGGGAGTGCTTCACTGCAGGTGGGGAAACCCAGCTGCCTGTGGGCCACTGCCCTGTGCAGCCCATGGCTGTGTGTTCTGTTCATATGCAGGGGGCAGGCTGGGACATTTGTTGGTTTCTGTTGTTTTTATAACTGGGCTCTGTTGATTTAAATTGCCTGAAGCTAAGGACTGCATCTCTGGGTAGAACTCTGGTAAAAATATCAAGAGCTACTTTGCAGGGAGCATATTTAATGGGTATGTGCTATGGGTTGCATGTTTGTCATCTCTTTTGAGCTGTGCTGTGCTTAGTTCGAACTGTGGAGATGTGAATAATTTATTCAGAAAGTTATGCTAACTGTGTATGGCACAGAATCCCTGGAGATGAGTAAATAAGTAATAAATACATTTCTTTTGCAGCTCTGTCCTTGATTGAGTCACTCAAGTCTTGCTGGATATGCTGAGCAGTCAAATGCGCTTTTCTCTGCCCTGTATCAGGGTCCCTTCAGTGTTTCTGTGCTGAGGACTAGTAATTCCTTTAAAGCCTCTTTAAGAATTTCGCCTAAATAATTAAAATGAAGAACAATGGAGTCTGCTTGTGGTATGTTGGTATGTTTGAATAAAATAAAATTGAAACCAAGCAGTAGGAGAAAGAGCTGGCACTAAGCAGGGTCAAGTACAGTCCGAGCAGGTGTGGTAGGAAGTTGCTGCAGATTAATAACCTGTGTGTCCCCAGGGGCTGAGCACCTCCAGGGCCAGTCAGTGCTGAAAAGCAGCTAAAAGTCTGTTGTTTGAAGCAGGGATTCAACAGCCAAATCTTATGATTGAGAATGAAACTATGATACAGACCAGTGTTACCACTCCCCATGGAGTTGATTGCATTCTCCTGCTGTTGAGAGAATCCGATGTGGTCTTGTACTCTCTTCAGTGTGTTTGTTTTGAGCATGAGACTTCTGGACATCATTCTCTGGGTTTCTTCTATTTCCATTTCCTTTTTTTTTTTTAGGGTTTGTTTAAAAAGCCAAGAAAATGTTATGTTTACAATCTCAAATATCACAGTGCCTTTTTGCATCCTTTGAAATACTTCTGAGAAAGACAGAAGCCATTTCATAATGAAGGATAGTAAGTAGGAGGCTTGAACCTCTTAAATTACCATGTGCCATGCTGCCCACTGATTACTCTTTAAGGTTTCTTTTTTTTTTATGTCTATGTGGATAAGCATTGAATGCATTAGTAAGTATTCGTACAATATAGGGCTGATGATAGAAGCAATAATCGCTTGTTTTTGAAGGTGAAATCTATAAGACTTGGTAGCCTCAACTGCTTGGACTCACTCAAATTCATAAATATTGCATTCAAATGGGAGGGACTGGTGTGTGAACTTCTGTCTGTCTCACAAAAATGAGACATGTTAAAAATAAGGATTCTAAATATCAGAACTAATCCCACTTAAAACAGCGTATGGCTGCAATAAACCGTTATTTCAAATATATAGTTGATCTTTAGGTTTGTTTTTGTAATCTTACACTTAGAATTAATTATTTTACGGTCTGATTTATCTGCACTGGGAGGGAATATAAGCTAAGTGAAATTTTGTGGCATAGTTCACTATTTTAAAAATGAATATTCAAGAAATTATGATAGTTTAATTTCCAAGTAGTCAAGAATTCATCACAGATGACTAGTACATTGTCTTCTTGCTTAATGCCCTATCATGTGTAGTAGCTACTGTGCAATTGAAGATTTTTGCCCACTGTGAGTCCAGAGTGTTTAGGAATAATTATTTTTCTTTTTCTAGGGCTGCTGAATTATTTAGATGTGGAATGGGTCTTCTGATAGCAAGAATTATGGGAAAGACTTGAGATTTACAAGGTAATGAGAATGACATCTACTTACATGATGGAAGAAAGGGATTTAAAGAAAATTTTAGTTCTTACCTGTAATTTGGTAAACACTGTGGGAGGACATTGCATTCACCTCAGCAATCATGCTGAACTGGTATAAAGATACCCACAGTGTAGCAGCTCTTTCATTAAGATTTATGCGTATAACAAAAACATTTTCCTAAATGCCCTTTGGGTAATTAAATGAGTGTCTTTGTTGTACAGCAGGCTTTGAATAATGATGACGTCCTGGGAGGTAATCATCACTCCCAGCAATCACAATCATAATCTTCAGAGAATGAAA
The DNA here is from genome assembly GCF_016699485.2 of Gallus gallus. Lineage (NCBI taxonomy): Eukaryota > Metazoa > Chordata > Aves > Galliformes > Phasianidae > Gallus > Gallus gallus. The sequence continues at coordinate 7,918,293 of NC_052545.1, forward strand.
ATACAGTTAACCAGCAACCCATGCTGCTGTCTGTGAATGAGTGAGGCGCACGGCATTTTGCTGGATGAATAACCAAACATTTACAGTGAACATGGCTCCTTAGTGGTACAGGTTGAGGAGTCAAGGAGCTGTGAGGTCAATGGGCAGCGACTGCATGCAGTGCCTGGAGCACACTCAGATGTCCCGGGCAGTGCTCCTCTGCAGTTGCTCTATGTAGTGCTCTCTTGTAATGAATACTCTTAAATAAGAAATATCCTTAGGGGAGTTACAGCTGTATGTGGAAGTGCATGCAGTGGTCTGAACTGAGTTAACTACAGAATGCAGTACTGGAGCACCAAGCCCTCCCCATTTGCTTCATTTGGTTGTGCCTGCAAATTTCTGAGTTAGGTGTCTCTACTATATAGACAGGGTCTAAAAGGCATTGTATCAATTTAAATACAGCTGATACATGTAATGAAGGAATGAGAAGTTTAGGAACAATACCAATGTGCAGGACAAAAAGACACAGTTTTCTGGAGCCTCTATATCCACTTAAATGCTTGCTCCTCTGATAATTGTTCTTAGTTGTATCTGTCACTAGGGGGTCTTGGAACACTTAAGCTAGATTTCCGGGTGATTTCTTTATGCTGTTAGAAGTTTACCTGTCTGGAACCACAAGCCTGATTATGGTTATTATTTGCTGAAGTAGAGTCTCTGTGACATAAAACAGAGGCAATAGAAAACGCAAGAGCTTAGTAGTAGTGCTCTAGGGAAGAGATGACAGTGCATGCACTAGGTGAGGGGAAAATCTTACCAGGAGTACACAGACAGATCAGGTCACCAGAGTCAGAATACGAACTCATCGGTGCACTTCAGCTTGCAGAGCTTTTGACGGGAACAGGCTTGTTATTATGTCTGCAATTCACATCCACTTTGCAAACTGTTAAGGTATGGGACAGACTGTAGGATGCCTGAAGGGAATGGGATGCAAAACAGAATGACCTCTGACCATGACATGTTGATATTTGAGATTTTTTTCACAAAGTGCCTGAGTTGAACGTGTAATACAGTGTATGTTTAAGCAGTCTGTGGCTGATGAAAAGGGTCTGTGCATGTTAAAGATGAGTGGGTTAAGTTCTAAAAGAAGGAAGGTTGAGATAAAGATGCTTCTGTATGTTTTCTTCTCCTTTCAAAAAGTTAGCCATAGGGAAAATGTAAATCTTGGTGGATAAGTTAAAGATGACTTGAGGCTGCTGTCAGTCACTCAGAGCTCCTAGAACAGCTGCTACTAAAGAGCTTGTTTGCTTCTTGTACCTCTTTACTTGCTCTTGATAGCCGCTCTTCGAAGATTTCTTCTAAGCCCGTTTGCCATTGAGAGTAATGACTGCAAAAGTGGGGGTCAGAGCTGATGGCAAGTGCTGTTTCAGCAAGCAAAACTTAAAGATTTTTTTTCAATCAGTAAAATATGCATTGGTATAACTAATGGTCCAGAGAGATGGAACAAGATGATTGTTATTGCTCCTTGCCTATCTTTCAGCAGCAAATCCATACATTCCCTTTCTTTTTTCCCCCCTCTAGCAGTCCTTAATATATTCCAAGAGGGGAACTATCTGTGGGTGAAAAGCAAGGCTACTCAATATTTGGTAGTCTAGAAAGTGAATATCTGAAGGCAAAGGAAACCTAACAACTTCTTCCCTGCAAACAAACAACAACAACAAAAAAAAAAAACCAAGGCAAGACATTTTAAAGTTGACACAGAAATCAAAAATACAATGTGAGTCTTTGGTTTCTTTGAAAGTGCTTTGGTTGGGTTCATAATTCTGGGGGCATCATGGCCAACTTCTTTATCTGTTAGTCTTCTGCCCTGTTAGAACACAAATAAGTCCATCCCAGTGAAAAATTCTGTGTGAAGGTTTTACTTTTGTACCTCATGAAGATGGGAACAAGCACAAGGAAACCAATATCACCGCAGGTCCAGTGGCATAGGGCATTTGGAGAAAGCTGACATCTAGAAAATATTACTTGGAGAGATGGGATATCAGTCTAACTGTGATATAAAAAGGAGATAGAGGAGTATCTGAGGGACTGTATTGGATAGGAGTCTTTAGATATAGCTGGAGTCATGTAAAAGTGAGAGAGCATGTGCTGTCACAAACATGGAGAAAGGGGATGGGGATGGAAGGAGCTTAGTTTGTTGGATTTCATTGAATGGTTTGGATGAAATCCACAGACTGTTCCTCATTCTCATTTCCTAGTTCACCCTTCCACTGCAACAATCCTCTTGGGAGCTTCTGGTTAGAGAGGCCTGCTTTCAGAATGCAATGGAATTAATAATGTAACAGTAAGGGGAAGTGCCACGTTGGGCACAAATAGCATTTGCTTGGTATCCCTGGTAAACTGCCAGAAAGCTGTGGTTGTGCATGAGACCTCATGGCTTTTGTGACTTAAAGAAAATAAAGATTAAAAAAAAATCCTTTTTCCAAGACTCTGGGTAGGATGCAGCCTGGCAATGGTGATCCATAGAGCATCACATCCTCCATTTTTCAATTATTTCATTGTTGAAAGTTCTTTTGAAGCAACATGAAATTTTCTGGTTGCCTCCTTTTTGCTTCTAAGTTCTTCAATTGTTTAAATACCACCTTTAGAACAACAGTACCATTCACTTAGTAATTTGTCTTTTTATTCCTGATAATAAGCATGTTGACTACAAAAACAGCCATTCTACTTGTGATCATCAAACTCCAGCTGAATTTCAGACAAAGAATTTGGCAGATCTCCAGCTAAAATATTAGACAGCAATTCAAGCAGTGATTAGAGTTTGCTTATACACTTTGCGCTTTTAAATCTCTGTATTGCTTTTGATACTTTAAAAAACAGTAAGATATTGTTCCCCTAAAACACAATCTGAAGTACCTCTGAACTTGAATATTGCCATATTTTTGCATGGGAGTAGATCTTCTGGAATGCAAGAACTGAATGCTGCGCAAGAAAGTTAAACATGCTTGCAGAAGCAGAATGCTGCCCATCCCAGGTGGTTTGCATTGCTCTGTTTAGTCTGAGCTTGGTCAATACACAGCCACACTCTTGTTCAGTTTGCTGGGGAAAGGTTTAGGTTCTAACTTCAATTTCTTTAGTTATAGATGTGCCTATGCAGTGTTCACGTGGATATGTTATAGAGGATACACTTCCAAGAGAGACATATGCAGTTTTTTCCAAGTCAGAACCTGGTCATTGACGGAATGGATGGAAAAGTCTGAACTCATGGCCTCATCCAGAGCCTCCTGTGGTCAAGGAGCTCCATTCACATGAATCATTTTTTCTTATCAAGAAGGGTATCTGTCTTGTGGCTTTAGTGGCACTAGTCCTATATTTAAGTTTTACTTCGGTGTTGGATGCTTTTCAAATCATAGAATCATTAAGGTTGGAAAAAACTTGTAAGATCACCAAGTCCAACTGCCAGCCCATCCCCACCATGGCCTCAACCCCTGAATTGCGATTTCAGTCTGTTGTTTGTTGAGACAGCCTTGGTTCCTATTGTTTTAGAATGCTCTAGAGTTCATTCATGACTTAATTCATCAATCCACTCTTCTTTTTTTTTTTTTCCAGTGTATTAAATTAAAACTATATTGTGTCATTTCAAATAAATGACAATCTGCAAAACCTCAAGACTGAAGTTCTGCAAGTTGGATGCAGTAACCCCAGTTACTAATCCAGGGAGCAGAAGTTGGGGGCTCTCAGTACAGTACACTTTTGCCTCCTTCGTATTAGAAACCCATAGGATGCAGTAATTAACTGCAAAATGTAAATGTACCTGACTTCTGATCATAAGTCCATACTTAATTTAGAGGACATTTTAAAGCTGCCCATTTGAAGGATTAGCAAGGGGAAAAAAGAAGCATTGTTCCTTTATCTTCAAGCCTCATGCAAACTGCAGCATCCAAGGACCACTTTTTGATAAGCTTAGTGCAACTTATCTCCCAATTGAAATATACGTCCATCTTTCCTCTTAACGCATCTCGGGATTCAGATTACTTACAGCTGCTCCCTTTCACCCCTTCTCAGTCTCTTCTTTTTTTTTTTTAACATGCAGAGGAAGTGATTTGCTTCCAAATATGCATCTTTTCATAGCATAAATTCATGGGGAGGATGGGCAAAGACGTATATGCTTGGCTGAGCTAATGAGAAAATGACTCAGTCTGTGTGCCTAACATCTCCTTGTATCACATAAAGTGTTTGACAAGGAAAAATGGGTTTTGCTTTAAATACTCAGAGCTGCCACAATAACTGATCATATTTTGTAGATTACAATAGGCTTAAAACAACAATGAACCAGGAGCCGTGCAGCCTGTTCTGTGTGAGGTTATAAATACCAGCTGCAGCTCTGTAACAAGTAAATCCTCGCTTTGAATTCACGTAGAGCGCGTTTTGGAGAAACGAAAAGTCTTAATTGAAGGAAGAGAGCAGAAATGCCAAGCTATAACCTTATCACCTCTCCTGAGAGAACATTTGAGATACAATTTGGGCAATTGACTGTTACCATTTCTTTAATTAAGAAACAAAAAACTTGTAAGGACAGCATGACTGACCTGTTTCAGGTACGGTCTTGTGTGTCTGCTGTTCCTAGCTCCTCTCTGTGCCCCCACTCTGTCCCCCCACAAACAGGCAATGCAGTAGGTAAATGTAGGTGAATTTACTTTCTTTTCAGATTGCTTTCTCCTTGAATCCTTCCTTAAATGAAAGCATTTTCTCATCTGCAGGGGAAGGTAACACTGACCTCTGTTATTTAATATTTTAGAGTCCTGTAAAATGAGCTGGGGGGAAAAGAGTCATACCTGGTAGTGTAATAACTAGAGAGCATTTCCTTGGTTAACTACAACTTAATGAAAGTGGAAAATGTAAGGCTGGAAAATGAGAGGAAGGATCAGTGTTTCAGGAAATTTCCATGCTGTTTTCTTCCTCAGTAGGGTTTTGTTAATTTTATTATTTCTACAGGTGGAAAATAATTGTAGGTATTCCTAAGGCAAGTTTGGTATGGTTATTTGTTACAAATGTCATGAGATGTCTGTCTCGTACAATACACATGTATGATTCCAGATGTACATATATGCCTCTTAATCAGCTTAGCTTTCATTGGTGGTCTCATTTCTTATACTATTTTTTTGTATGAGAAAATTGCTATTGCGTGATCTGAATTTTTAACCCGAAGTTAGATCCTAAGCCAGTAAACCAGTATAGTTCTACCAGGCTAGAAACAGAATTAATGTTTAGATAAGTAGAAAGTTGACTTAGCGTTGTTATGTTAACCTCTTACTGAGTAATTTGAACTGTTTTGAAATCTATTTTCTACAAAAATTGTAGCCTGTTTACTGTGCTATCTTTATACTGATTTGTGCAACCTTCCTGTTTATTGTACTGTGCAGAAGAAATTATTGGCAAAGATTATGTATTTTATATTGGTTTAAAAAAAATGCATCTGCTTTAGCAAAGTAAATTAAAACACTAGTTTTATGCCTTCAGTCCATCTGAATTAACTGAAATTGCATTGAGTACCTGTATGTGCACGGATGCAACAGGTAAAAAGGATTTACCACCTTCTTTACAAAAATTAGATGTTATCGATCTCCTTTAAGCGTGACTTGTTAAAGATGCTGCTCATTGCCGTAGTGTTTCTTCTGTGATGCTTGTTTGGTAGACTGAACTTGCTTCAGCCATCTGTGGGTTCAAGCTTCGTCAACTGAGAGCAGAGTAAATAAGATCTGCTGATGATGGACCAAATGTTTTGGCACGTACAGAACAAGGCAATAACAAACAACTCTATCAGTGCTGGGCTTTGGATTTGGTGACATTTAGAATAGCTAGCCAGGTGTCTGAATAGTTGTTTTGTAACCTCAGAGGGGAGAGGGAAGACCTTTCTGTGGTGACATTTTCACGTAAAAAGAAAACCAGCAGCCCTATGTGGAAATGAAATAGTGCTGCAAGCTTTTTGGTATTCATTTCAATGGAGATCCTGCTTGGTATTTGTATATTGCATTCTTAACAAACCTTGAATATTTTTTTCGTGTATTCAGTGTGCGTTAAAAAGTATGTGCAAGTTTTGGCATAGGCAAATTTCTATATAGGCATATATATAGGCATATATATAGGCATAGGCATATTTCTATATTTTAATTTCTTGTGTAGGAAAGCTGGTGATCCTGTTAGGGCTTATAAGTGATGGTGAGGGAAGGATGAAGGGAGAATTGAAGGTGGGTTGCTGGCCTTGACATTTGACCCAGAAGCTTATTTTAGAAGCACGTAGCATCATGCTTGCCGTTTCCTACATTCACAGGTCAGAGATACAACTAGGCTGACTGTATATGTAGAACAGATCCTTTTTAATTAGTGTCAAATTCCAGTACTATGTAACCTTTTCTCCAGGCCAGCCACTAGCAAATTGAATCCACTTAAGGGGTGGATTCCTTGCACTGGAAGGAATTGCACTGGCACCAGTGGGAGGTGAGAGGTGCTGTTCATAGCAGCACTGCTTGGCTCCACATAGAACACATGGAGAGCCCAAAGGTGGCTGTGAAGGCTGTGCCTTGGGACAGGAAAGTAGCCTGAGGTTGTTCCAAGGACCCATGGTGCTTAGCAGCACTTGGAGCTGTTGTAAGGAATACCTTGAACAATTTGCAAACAGCATTTTAAGTGCTTTATTGCAGTGGTTATTTCTTGTTCATCCCCAGCTTCCTGAGCCGTGCCAGAAGAGGGAACAAACTGCCCACACGTGCTGCTCAGACACACAGATATAGACTTGTGCATTCTGACATGTCTGTTGGTCCACAGCTTTGTAAACAGAACCCAGTTGTGCTCTTCTCCTGCTGGGGAGCTGGTTTGCATGCAGCTGTATGTCTTTTAATAAAATTAACTGAAATTAATTAGCTAGTTCCTCCTTAGCTCTTCTGACAGTGTAATCCCATGTCACAAGAGCACCATATTCAATTTGGCACCAGCTGCTCACAAGAGAGGCCTAGAGATAAATGAGCATGTAATCTAAATTACCTCTAAGCACTTGAAAGACCAGCCCGTCTAGAGTAGGTGAAAGTCATTACTGCTGAGCTGACTGCATTTGGTCATAAAAGGCAGGAATGCATAGTTTCCTGGAAACCAGGGAGGGAGCTGACGTTTTTTCTGGCTATGTATGTGTCTGTGTGTTTTCACCAGGGGGAATACAAGTTCACTTACAATATCTTTTTATCTGCTCTAATTGAGAAATGGTTACAGTTTGTATGTTTGGTAACTGAACATTTTGTCATTAAAATATTCAGTGATATAGGATAAACTTTAGTTGGAGAGCATTTTCTACTTCCCTTGTAAAAGTCAAGTAGTGGAGCAAGTTGTTTGTGTGCTGATGCTGAGAAGTAAATCTCACATCTTAGAAGCAGAATTGTGCAAATCAGTGCCACGTCCATTTGTGGCATTAGAAGATATGAGGGTGGAACAAATAAACTCTTCCTAAAGAAAAATGCTCCTCTTAGGAGAAAACTGTGCTGAGGTCAGAGGGCCAACTTTTATTTGTAGTTCCTATTCATAGAGTTATGTTTTATGCTTTGGCCTTCATAAGTTTACATTGCACACTACTTGTAAAGAGTACCGTATTGCTAACAAGTTGTTACTGTGGTGATAATCAACTCTAAATATGAGGTTATTCTTTCTTTTTTTTTTATTTACTGTTTCTCTACTGGGCTGTGAATCCTTGAGATGTCTCAGTGCAGGAGCTATTGACATTTTGCCACATTTTGTTATGATCAATGGACTGTTTCGCAGAGCAAGAATCCCATGTCCCTTCCACGGCATTTTGCGCTGTGCCTTTGAACGTGGAAATATGCTGTATGTCAGGTGGACAAGTATTGCCACTGGATAAATGTATGATGACAGAAGTCCTGCTGCCAAGCCACTCATGGAGCTTTGTGCAGTTAATGGGTGTAACTTCTGTGTCTGTGTGTGCTAGCAAAAACCAACTTCTGTTTGGCTCAGCATTCTGCACCAGTTGTGTTATGGTGGTATGTGCCTCTAATTTGTCTGATGTAAGAAATGCTGTATTGGTAACTGGGAAAGTGTTTATCACTTGAGTGTTTCCAGATACTCTGTACCTTCTGAAACAGAAGACAGGTAGTGTCATTTCTTTGGCATCACTGCAGTGTTGTGTAAGAGGTGCTGTAATGCACGCTGTGGCTGCAGGAAGTTGGTGTGCATGGAGTGGTTCTCCCATGTTCCAGGTGATGCTTTGTGCAGTGGGCCTGTGTGTGCCCTGGGCCTGTGGTGGCACTGCCATGTAGTCCCTCTTGGGCTGCTTGAGGCATTGTTTGCTGCAGGGTAGGAATGCGCAGAGGATCATCTGCCAGCTCTATCCACTAGGAGATGTAAATCATCTGGTGTTGCACCCAAGCTGGTGGTGTATGACAGCACTAGAGACCCTCTTTGAAGTCTGAGCTTCGCTTTGCCTGGCGGTGTGCAACAGCAGAAGGCTCTGATTGCTGCTGAGGAGACAAGTGATAAATACAGAGGCTCAAAAAAAAAAAAAAAGCGAGCACAATGGTTTTCACTCTATGGAGTTGTAGTAGCAGCCTGAGAGGAGACGGTGATGTTGGAAGTCGGGTTTGCTTCCCAGCCAGTGCCCCAGACCTATTGCAGAGCCTCCAGCAAGGCAGCGTGCTACTGGTGCCATGGGGTGCAGAGATGCAGCGTTGCTTAGGAACTGGCTTCCTCCTGGTGCCTCTTGTTTGGTCGTCCTTGAGATCAGCACAGAAGTCTGTCTGCAGGCTTGCAGAGGAGAGCAGCATTACTATGGCTGTGAGACTTCTAGTATCATCAGTGCTGCCATAGAAATATGATTTTCCGCTTCTCTTGTGATGGTTGAAACTCTCTGTGCAGATTTTATGGATGGATGAAGTATTGAACACTGTGACTCAATGCCTAGCGTGGTGGCTGAATTGCACAGCAGAGCTGCTCAGTAAGGCTCCTTCCTGCCAAGGCCATTACAACAGCTGGGTCCCTGTAAGAGAGGTTTGTGTTGCTGGGAACTAGGCTTGAGTAATTAAATTTTTAAAGTTAATATTTCCATGATCTCTAGATCTTTTGCCTGGCTTATTGTCACTTCGGTCTGCTTCAGTTGTTAAACTAAGTCACCCCTTCATACAGATGCAGCTTCTTGCTCCCATTGAGTTTCTAATGCCTGTACTCGAAGACCCCAATGATCTGCATGTTCTGTTGCAGTGCATCCTTTTACTTTTTTATTACTCTTTGCTTTGTTGTTTAACAATTTTAGGGATTAATTTCTCCCATTTCTTCCCCTTTAGCATACCCAGGAGGCTAGCACCGTGCTGTGTTGTCATGTGAACTGTGACTGTTCAGTCCAGGCTCACTGTAGTCGTCTTGTTTGGATTTGCTGTATTCCTATGGCTACTCTCCTGGATTTGAGCTTTTCCTCTCTCTCTATTTTTTCTTTCTATTTATTCTGAATCCAAAAGTGTACAAAGCCCTCAATTTACTTGCAAAAAATTCCTGTGTTTGTGCTCATAAATCTACAGGAACTCCTTCAAATTATTTTGCCTGACAGAAGTGCTTTCATGTTCCATGTTACGGATGAGTAAGGAGGGGCCAAGTCAGTGGGGGTGTGGGCTGAGCGCAGTATTCCAGGTTCCAGGTGTGAGACCTGTGATTTATGCATTTATCTCCCCTCATCTTGGAGAAATGTAACTCAGGCTTTGTGTTTTGCATCAGTAAGACAATTTCTGACTAAAGCTTCAGAATTTTTCTTCTAAATTCGTATTAAAGAGAATCTCAACTGTAACAACAGTATTCTGTCATCTTTGATACAAGCTTATGATTTACCTGATTTTGGAAAGATGTCATCTTTCCCATGTCCTCCAGGACTGTGCATTTCAAGGATGCTAGCTTTGTCATTAGAAAGTAAATAAACCTGAGTATGAGATTATGATGTCTTACCTTGCAAGACAAACTTTGCATCTCTTCTAAAGTTAATTCATTGCTCTTTGCCTTTCTGGGCCGTGGGCAGTGAGAGTCTTTGACAACTGTTTGCCATAACCGTAAATTAGGAAGTAATTCAGTGAGCTTCTAGTGGAAAGTGAAGGCTTCTGCCATACGCCTGAGGCTTCTGTAATCCCCCGGTGCTACAAATCAACGTGACCTTGCAATGCCACACAGACGCCAAATTGCCAGCAAGGAGGGGAGCCCAGCTCGCTGCTGTGTGGGAAGAGAGCTTCGGCTCTGTCGATACCTCCCTGTTCCAGTTGAGACCTAATTGTTTGGGGAATTGGGAGAACCATAAATAAAAGAGATTAAATTCTACTGTTGAGACAGAAGTTTGATTTTTAAAAAGTCGCGAGTTCAAGAGTGGTCATGTTTGTGTGCAAAATGGCCCTGTGATTGTGGGAGGAATGATTACAGTTTGTAGATAATTTGGAGCCTGTAACTGCTTATGAGCCCTGAATTAAGATGCTGAAGTTGTTCTTTTGTTGTGGCATCATTTTGTGCTGCTAGGTTTTTCCATGATAGCTGTTCCCAGCTCTAGTTGTTTCCTGTTTTGATCTCTGAATGCTTTGTGAACGTGTGCTACTGCAAATGCTGCTGGCTGCATGCAGTCCTCTGAATGTGAGCTGCTCTTGGAAGACCTAAACAAATCGCAGGTAGCACCTGTTTGGGCAGCGTGCTTTAGGGGAGGGATGTGACACACAGTGGCTCCCCCTTTGCCAGCTCCCTCTGCCTGGCAGGCTGCTTGAGCCCATTTACCATCACAAGGGCCAGCAGCATTGCCCTTGTAGTACAGCTCTGTGTGTGCTCCAGCCCAGTAAAACTGTTAAGCTGAATGTTAAACTGAATTATAATAACATTTCTAAGGACAAAACAGTGACACTTCTAAAGGTGTTGACTAAAGTTAAAGGAGTAGGGATATGGAGAAGAGTGGAAGAGGTTTTAGTTCATGAATGTTTCTTTGTTTCTAGGAAATACATTAAAAATGAATTCCTTTTCCTTCTTTAGGAAGCTGGCACGACATACAATGAGCAAACTGTGCCTTCTGCTGGTTTCACAAACTGTTGAAGTAGTATGCTCTCTGTGACACACACTTTCATTAGAGGTGGCAGTTACTTGGCTGGGGCAGTTATTGTATTTATCACCCAGATGACTGGGCTGCTGCACTGCTTCCCATGCTCTGCATGGCCTCTCTTTCTGTAGCTCGTCTGCACTCAGCTTGTGTGCTGGTTTCCCCGTACTGGTCCATAGGGCAGAGGTTGGATAAGCCTAAAATTAACTTAATGAAGCTGAAGTATGCAACTTCCTCTATACAAAGTGCAGAGATGAAACATGGTAAAACAGTGAAGATGGGCATCTCCCCAAAATAAACAAAAGATGGATTTTCAAGGTGAATCTTTTAAGAATATGGATCCCCACCTTTAAATCTGTGTGTTTGGTTTTTTAATTGTACAGTCTGTAAATGAGACTTTTTTCTGAAGACAATTGTAATGCTGGAGATTGATTCATTTTTAGGTGTTGTAAACAACCTTCAGGGATTTGAGGCTGAATTATTCTCTGAGTTTTGGGTGAGAACTGTGTGCTTGCAGCTCACAGTGAGTTCTAAGTAGGAGCCCTGTTTTCAGCACCCATTTCTACCCCCCATGATGGATCTCTTAATTACTCTTATCAAATTTTGCCCAGTAATAGCAGGGTTTTTATTTTTGAAGCAGTCCAAAAATCAGTCATGCGCTGACCTACCTACCCATATGAGGTACCCACTTAATGCCATTTTTGCATTTGAATACTTTTCCATTTGATCTCTTAAGCTAATTGCACGAGCCCTTGAGCATGTGGTTTTCTTATAGCGTGGCTTTGGTTGTGCTGACTTCAGTAGAGCTTGTGATGTGCTGAATGCTGTGAGTGCTGTAAATCCTTGCTGGATTTGGTTCTTTAGTATGATGTATAGAAAATGATGACCTCAGCAGGTGTTAGTCTGTTAGGAAATCTTCTGGAGACCTTACAGGAAATCTTGGTTCTTCAAAATGATTGTTGTTCTGTGAGTTCATCATTCTCTTTTTTTCCACCCATTTGCCAGGAGTACTGCATCACTGACAACAGGAGGTGCTTTAAGAAGACTGGATTGTTGTATTAATTATATTACAATTAGTTTAGCAATTCCCTTTGAAGAAACAGAACTCTATTACATAGAAATTAAATCAATTCCTTGCGCCTCAGCATGTGCCCGAGAACTTAGGTGCTTGTGTCCATCAGTGGTAAGAACTGAATTTATATGGGGAAGCACAGCAGCAATTTCCTGTCTGCTCTGCTCTCAGCGTGTAGCCCCAACAGCGGCTGCCCCATTCCATCATTAGAAACATTTTTCAAGACTACTGATTTAAAGGTAAAATTACGTAGTGCTTATTTGGGCTATTTATTATTATACAAACTATTTTTGAAGCCATTGGAGTTTTTGGTCTCTTTCTGTAGATTTCTTACCAGGACAAAAGCATTTCTGTGTATACGTGATAAAGGTTAAAAATCTTTTCTGAGCTACCTACATTATTTTTAGTCTATCTAGGGGAAAAGAAGGCCATTTCTAGGGTGTATAGTATTGTTCTGCACTTGGACACTTCTTCACTGAGACACTTCCCAAGATTGGTAGTGATAAAAGACATTTGTCATCCAGTGCATGTTCAGTGACCCTTGTGAAATGAGTTGAGTTCTTAGATAAGGGTTTTCAAAGTTGTGTTGATAGAAAACAAGCATTTTTCTCACTGTTTGCATTTATAGAAGCAGGAAAAATATAAAGATACAGTGTAGCTAAATTCCAGGGCATACAGGAGATTTAGAATTGGAAAAGTTACAGAGGTATTTTCTTATTGGGATTTCAGTAAACTCAATACTTGTGCATGGCGTGGTTCAGAATTTCACTTGGCCACACACGAAGTCCCAGCATTTAGTTCAGGTTGATCAAAGCTGTTGTAATTTTTAAGATAAAGTTGGTTTCATCTGGAGGCTTACAAGAAAATGTTTACTTGCACCAGTCTGAGCTTTGCTGCTACATTTTTACAAGGTTTTGCTGTAGCTTGCATGCTTGGGTGCTTGATTGCTCTGAGAGTGGATATTGACTTTATGCTGAGACAGACATGGCAGGCTGATGTGTTTTGTTTAACATTTAAAAGCTACTCAGGCAGCCTGAAGTTTGCATCCACCTGGGAGGGGAGGGACAGAACAGGAGCAGGATGGGAGGAAAATGATTTCAGAGAAAAGCAATTGTAAAAAACAGTTCTTGTTCAAAGTCAATACATTCAAATCTGTCTCTGAACAATAGCAAACCGGATTTTGAAAGACTTCTAAATAGCTCCCTGCACTGAGGTCAAAGAAGAAAATAATCCCATTCATGGTAGAAGACCAATCGATAGGAAATCCATATAGGGCTGTGCTTTTTGTGGTGGTTGTGTTTGGCAGTAATGTGCTTGGCAATGGTAAGAGTCAGAACGTCTCGGTTAGAAGCCTGTGTTTTCAGCATAGAGAAGTGAGAGATGAGCTTCCCAAAGGCTATCAGTGTCATTTGGCAAAGCTATTGTTTTTTTCCCCAGTCTCAGTTGGAGCCTTAGCAGGAGACATTGCAGTAACCAGCTCAGCTGTACCCCTCTTACTCCTGATTGACAAAGAGCTGTTATTCCAGATAGTCAGAATCGCAAACTGTAGAGATAACTGTGTAAGATTTTGAACAGGAGTGTCTTGTTTTTATATACAAATATTGCTCTTTGCTATAAGACAATGTATCAGTGAAGTCTTTAAACTTCTTTTTATAACTAAGGTTTGTTAAATAGGTTACTCAAAAATAAGCTTGAGTAGCAATCAGTTCAGTTCTTCAGTGTTACATCAGAGGAAGGGGAAAAAAAGCAAATTGAGGAAAGAAACAAGTATCCATTTCATATGGATTTTAGTAACAGAACATTCCCATTTTCATTTACAATTTGTGTTAATCCAGTTCTGTTACTTTATATAAGGGAAAGGTTCTGATCAGACCTTCTCATGCTGTGCTGAGGTGTTTCAATAAAAGATATGTTGAAGAATGCTGCCCAGACCCCACTCCTGGTTTGAGTCAGTTGACCAATTTCATAGATAGTGATCAAGTTCATAGATAGTGCTTTCAGATTTGGGGACTCAGCACTAAAATCTCTCACAGTATTTCTGCTGACAAAAAATGTGAGAAAAATTGCATCTGTTTTTATTCATTATTTCATGTTTTAGTGGGAAATTGTTTGCAGAAAAGAAACATCTTCACTTTCATGTTATCCCATTTTGTAGAGTATGCACCGGACTGTGAAAACTGTAATGACTGTCACAGCTGGAGGTCCTTCATGGTGTTCAAAGTTGAGACAAACTTGCAGGTCTTTGAAAATGAGTAGCGCGATTTCCATGTCTCCCTCTTCCAACTGCCCCAGCTTTAATTCTAGGTTATTAAAATTCAGTCATAGTGTGAGTACATTAAGTATAGTTAATTCCATTGGAATTTTGATTAAGTGTTTTTAGCCTGCAGATGAAGTTAAATTAAATAATACTGCCATGTGCCAATGATTTTTGTCTTCCAGGATCCTGCCCACAAAGATATTACATTAGAAAGTCAAGGCAGTCACTAGGGTTTAAAGCATATCAATTTGGAAGTATTTTAACTTGGAAAGAAGCAGTAAAAATGAGCCTGAAATGAATCTGTGTCCCAGCCTCATGAAATTAATTCCATTTGAGAAGCTGCATCTGTAGGGTTTCTCTAGTGGTACTTCCAAAGGCAATTACCAGCCCGCCTTTCTGGTTCTTGACTGGTGGAGTGAGTGAATTCCTCATTGGATGAGGTTATTGGGATAAAATTCAAAGACAGTATATTACTGTGATGGAATTTGTATGCATTGCTTACCATCACAGGATTGTTTCTGTTCTTTATGTATCCTGTTATGACAATTTATGTAAACAGGCAAATAAGAACAGAATAAAATAGTTCCCTTATGAAGGGAATTCAAAACTTGCTGTGCTAAAGCTCTACATCTCAAAGTAGTCCTCGTCCCGCATCACTTAGGCACTCTGACTGAGTTGACATTAAATGTGGTGTTTAGCTTTTTTACAATCCTGACAGTGGCACTGAAGGTTGGATGTGATCTTTATTCCCCATAACCTTTCTGTCTCTCTGTTGCCTTAGACTGACTTTCCATTGCATTGATTCTTAATCATTTATTATTTTTGTTATAATATTAAGAGCCTACATAGCAGGTAAAATAATGTGTGCGGAAGGTCTTAATGGCTCACTGAGCTGCCTGCTTCACTGAGCTAAGGGAACTCAATATAAAACAAATTTGAATTCAGCTAGTTCTGGTCGTGCTCAGAATTCATTAGCTGTTTAAAAATCTTAGTATTAGATAAATTGATGTGGCTTTGAATGTTGATAAGGCTACTTTGAATGTTGATAAGGCTGCAGGCGTAAATGATGTACGTGCAAAACTGCTGGAGTGAAGATAGGCTTAACCTGTTCTGTCTTCTAAGTATGTTTGCTTTCAGAGTCTGGATTTTCCCCTGAAAGGGAAACGACAATTTACCATCAATACAAAAACCCCAAATATTCTTGCTAATGGGAGACTGCTTATGTTCTTCTCTCAGGCAGCACGTTTTGGCCTTAAAGCGCAGCCACCTGCTCCCAGTAACTGAGCACTTGCTTGGAGCAGTACTCTGCTGCTAGTTAGAAAAACACATCAGTCTTTCAGTAGAAACATAAGCCTAGCACTTTAAATGGCCAAACTTCTCAACTACATCACCTGGATTACATTATGTAATGCTTGTGTCCATCTAGAAGCAGTGGAACAGTTTAATAACTGGAAGTTTGCTTTTGTTTTTCTTAGCCAGACACATACCTCCCTGTTGAGTTGTGTTGCAGTGCATGAAATAGGCCGAGCTGCCATCAAAGGCACCTGGGCTGGCCCTGGTGAGATGATAATAGGTTAAATTTTATTGATGGGACATACTGTTCTGAATGACTAAAGTTGGCAGTTTGTTACGTTAGATGTGCACCTTTATCTGTGCTTTCCTGGGCCAGAAGCTATAAAACTCTGGGCTACATCCTTTATTCAGACTTACTGTATGTTCCTAATACTATGGAGCTCTAATATCTTGCTGTGTGTCACTGTCATCTCAGCTGCTAGACTCTGGATGCAAGAATTCATCTTGGCTGTGTTGCCCTCATATCCTTTGCACAAGGCAAAAAATATTTACCAGAGATAGAAAGAGCAGATGCTGAGTAATATATTTGAAAAATGATCTATAAATACAGATCTCGATTGACTGGAAATGAAATACTGTGATAAAAATTCCATTTGTGAAAAGTGTGATTGTGCCAAGGAGTGCATTGCCTGCTCTAGGGTTTCATACAACTTGTACAGTTTAAGCATTGCTTTATTTTTTTTATGTTGCTAACTGGAACTTCAGGAAAGTATACTGATGGGTTTTGGGAAAACAGTTATTGTAAAACTATTGCCAGGTTACACAGCTAGACATCATTGTGTGCACTTTACAGCACTGTATTTCTTAGGCCATTCTGGATTAGAAAAGCTTTTGAAAAGGAGGGGAAGGTGCCAAATATGGCAAATACAAGGTAATAAAAAAATAATAGATATGTATTTGATTTTGGGTTACTTCAAGCTCATATTGCTTGTAGTACAAGATCCACTTTTGAAAGTCTTGCTCTTTCAGTTGACAGTGGAACGGCTCATGGCAGCTTTTAGGCTGTTAGGAAATATCACTTAGCTGTTGGGTGTTCCTGTCATTATGCTGAGAAATGGGTACACTTTAGGAAGCATCGCTCTGGGCTTATTATGACTGACACCTGTGCCAGCCCTTCAGACAGACTAAGTGTAGGAAAGCTCTAAATATGTCTGCTCTTAAGGACAGCCGAAATATCCAAAGACTAGAATGAGTGTGAATAGAGAGATGGTATCAATGTGATTTTTTGTCTGTCATTTGGACAGGTTCAGACCTCGAAGCAGCAGAAAAAATAAACAAGAGGAGACAGAGTGGGAAGGCTTCACACTGTGGCTCTGGGGCGAGCAGATCATGGGCTCTTGTGGCAGCGTGCGGCTGGGGAGGTAAGGTGAGCTGAAACCGCGACTGAGGAAAAGGGCTCCTGTGTGCTTGGTTGACTGTTGTGTTCAGCATGGTATCTCAGACGGCTTACACATGCCACAGCATTTCTGTGCCTGTGCTCACATGCTGTGCAAGCTCAGAACACAACAGATATCCCCAGCTGGGGACTTGTGCTTTCTTCTTACATTTTTCTGAAAGTCATATTTTGTTCAAAGTGTTATTTGATTGTTATTTGACACGTGTACCACCCTGGAATCCTTCTTGAGACTGGTAAGGGTTTGGAGGTGTTAGTGGCAAAGTGTGTAGTGAATTCAGTGAGTGGGATAGGAGCTGAGAGCTCTTAGAGTTCAGGCTTCTGCTGTGTGTGGTGTGAAGAAGCTTTGTAACTGTACAAAGCCACCTTGAGGAAGGTTGGAAGGTACAAAAGCATTGATCTCTGTGCGTGAGGGGTGTTTGGGAGCCTTAGAGGTCCATGGGAGACCTGACTGGAGGTGAGTGTGGAAGGACAGGCATGCCATTGGCTTCAGAGCCTTTATGGTTGATTGAAAGCAGCTCAAGCCTTTGGGTTTTCTGAATTTCTGCGAGAAATTTGGTATTGCTTTAAGTATAATAAATTACAGAGAAGAGCAGAAGTATATAAAAAGACTACTTCTTTCAAAGTGCTGGGCGTCTTCAGATCCAGACTGCTGTGTTGCAACCGGTGCCAGCCACAGTTGCTGCTGCCCGGCCACGGTGCCAGCCCCTGAGAAAGGGGCAATTCATCCGGAGTGACCTTCCAGTCTTCAGCTGTTTCCTAAATGCGCTCTCCTGAGGTGCTGTTATTTAACTGCAGGCATCAGGGCTTGTTCTCCTGCTGGCTCTGCGGCTGTTGCTCATTGAACAGGTTGGAGCAATCGACGTGGTTCCTACCGGGCTGCTGCTTCAGAAAGGTCATGTACGCCCCGGCAAAGTCTGTCACTTGCCTTTTAAGAACAGTAGGAATCAAATCTTCTCAGTAACTGTGACCAACAAAGCTACGGGAGATGTTTTGCAGCTTAATATTCTATTACAGATCAGAGCCACTGGGAAAACTTTTGAAGTAACGTAAGAAAGAAACAAAAAAACTAAATAAAAAGCTCTCCAAGGCTAATGTCTTCTAGTAATCCAGGCTGTCAGTACACTCACCAAACATACTTATTTTTTCCTGTGTTTGAGAATAAATGAGAAACTGTTGGGAGCACCAGGTGGTTGCACCAAGCACCCATGAAATGCTTGTGCAAACAAAGGCTTGCCTACAGCCAGGAACTGGTTGGCATTCAGAGGGGAGCGAAAGAGGGTAAGAGAAGAAAGACTTAAGAAAGATGACATTTTAGAATTAAGTATATGCTGTGCATGACTGGGTCAAAGGCTGTAGGTTAAACTAAACATGAATACAGTTCTGTTAGGGAACTGGTTGTGCTGTATCTGTCAGCTCTGCATGTCTTGCCTACTTCAGATCTCGTGTAAAATACAGTCATGGAGCTAGGAAATGAAAACTTCATTAGTGGCCGTTATTGCACGGAATAGGGTGTTTCTGTACCCTGTGATATCAAACATTTGCTTTGTGCTTCGGAAATTACTTTTTCTTCTCCTAATGGGAGTGGGCACTTTTAAAATTGCTTAAAGTGAGAACAATACCAGCCAAAATTTGTCAGCCGTGTGCACTGAGTAAGCCACAGGTACCACATACTGCAGGATGATGAAAAACACCCAGAAATTGCAATAACCGTATGCTAATTTTGTATCAGTCATAAATTGGACTCTCTTCCTCTGTTGAAAGACGTACCTAAAAGAGGCGAAGCACGACTAAGTGGGGCTTACATGTGAATTTTCATTACGATCTCTGAGCAGCTGTGATTGCGTGTAAAAGAATTAGACACATCTAAGCAATTGTTAGGTTATTTTGATTTGCTCAGTGTGATTTTTTCAGAAGACAAGATGTCTGATGTTGCTGGGTAACGCAGTACACAACCCTGCAGAAATCTGGAGTGGCTGCTGGTGTCTATTGCTTAATGTGATTGATATATTGTAATTTGCATGCTCCAGGGGAAGTGGGGCTTTTGCTTAGTTTTGGAGGGAGGATAAGAATGAGTCTCCAAGTAATTACTGTTTGCCTCAGTGTTGCTTTCTTTGAGACATAGGACATGTAGAGGTGAAATAGAAATAACTTCTATTTTCTTTTGAATTCATAAACCAATTAATTTTTTTAACTAGCCTTCCTTTTTTAAACACAAATCACAATGCCTACCATTTATAATTCACCCTTTTCCACTCATTTTAAGACTTGATCTCTAATAAGTTCCTGCAGCTTTTAAAACCACAGGGGAATGTAAATGGCAGCTTGGTACTTGTGGTAAACTGTTGTGTTGGAGTCCTGTAGAGCAGCTGAAACTGCATTGCGAGTTGGTCCCATCCAGAGCCCTGTGGCATCCATTAGACGCTGACAGACTGTCACCTTGCTGCCACAGCAACCCCAAGCCAGAAGCAGGAGCTATGAACTTCAAAATACGTGAGCCCTCTCCTGCAGTACCAAAGCCTTGCTGTGCATCTCAAACAAATGGAAGATTTTTTTTCCCTGGATGTAAAATGGGCTCTAAGCAGTATAGCAACAAAAATTCAGCTTTGCATCATCCTAATAGCAGTTTTTAAACATTTCTTTTCAAGATCAGTTCATCTCAAAGAAAGTGAGAAGGTTTTGAGCCCAGTCACTAACAACAGGCATGCCATGAACACGTTGCTTATTTCTACTTACTGCTCATTTGAATCTGCCTTTCATTGCCTGTTTAACTTTGGTGCTCTCATCTCCTCTATATTAAAGAGCTTTTTATCACCTGATATTTTCTGCCTGCAGAGGTATACCGCAGCCCTGTAGCTGCCTTGTTTTCCATGTGACAGCCTAAATACTGAGCTCCTTAAACTCTGGGTGTTGTGCATGGCAGTGTGAGGTGGCAGTTTGTCATGGAAGGGAATCTCACATTGAAAATGTGAGTGCCAAGAGAGTAGGGAGGAGTTAATGCCTCTGTAGTGCATCAAGGTGGGCCAGGCACCTCATGATTTGCATTCATGCAAACAACTTGCCTTGTAAATAATCTTTAATGGAGCAGGACACACCACAGCATTCACTTGACTGGCAGGCAGCCAACTGTTGTGTTGGCTGACAAACATGAAATAGTGCAGTAAGTGATGCAAGTAGATCACTGCTGTCTGGATTTATGCACACGCATGGAGTGAGTCTTTCTTTCATTTGTGTGACAACTGGGATGACAGAATCAAATGAGAGAGTTCAGTTCTTTTAACAATTAAGGATTAGTGGTGGATAAATATAGAAATATGCTGCTCATGTGGGTGTGCCTGGATTGTAGAAGGGATATGCAAAATGAGAAAAGAGATGAGGCAGTGCAGGTGTATCATCCGCTGGCTTGTTACTGCTCTACCCAAGGAGATACCAACTTGCAGCTTCCTTAACAGCAACTATGCTTAAGCAAGGAAAATATCTTTCTTGGCTAATTTGTGCTTAGTTCATTTTTTCAAGTTAAATAATACTTGCAGTATTGAATGTGTATTTTTGATATATGGCTATCAGGTAGGAATACAAATTACCTTTTTCTTCCTCTTCTTACAGACAGAATAATATTCTAGATACTAAGATTTACCGACATGTCCTCTGTCTTCCAGGTGTCTTGAGGATGGTTGGGAAATGGAGGAACTGTGTTCCTATTAAGTAATTTTTACAAACTTGATCAGCCATTTTTGTTTCAAGTTATGTGCTACCTATTAATAGGTTTGAGGGTGCAAGACATCGAGGGTTATACTTTAAAAGTTTCCAGAACTGAGATGTGCCCCTGTTTTGCCAAGAGCAATACCCGCAGACCCTGCCCTTGCACTCAGCAAGTTGAGTTAATTCTAAGAATCGAGCAAATTATTACAAATGTAAATTGACAAGCGGTAAAAGGCTATCTTTGGGCTGAAATGAGAGAATATAGACAATCTTTCCCTCTTGTTCCTTCTCATCTTTCCCTTTGGCTTCCACTCCCTCATTGGCTTTCCTGTGCTTGTCTTTGTGTTCTCATGGCCCTCAGTATCTTATTGAGGGATAGGAGGGAAGCTTGCTGCTTGCCAGAAGCTGCTACTGCAGTGAGGACTAGTAACTACCTTCAGTGAGCGTTCTCTGGAAATATGCCTTTAAATAAATAGCAGGTAGGCAAGATTGCAGAGGGAGACAAAGTTAAGGCCAAATTAATCACACCAGTAGGCTGTTCATGGAATACTAAATATTTATGTTCATTGTTAGCACAGGCGTCACATTATGCACCATTTGTCTTAATATAAATATCAAAGTGCCTGGCATGGCATTTCTCACTATGTATAAGCTGTCAGAGCGTGTCACTGTAAATCACTCATACTGTTGCAATCTCAGTAATTAATGGATAAGTTAAGTAAGTAAATAATTAATTAAAAAAGACTTATTCCTGAGTGAGGAGCAATTTTATATATTATTGAGCCAGTCACAGAGTGAGACCCTAACAAAGTTCCAGCCAGTTTTATGTGGTCTTTTACTCATGCAGTCTTTTAATACTATCTTGAAAGATGCTTTTTGTTTGTTTTTCTAAAATGTCATTGTAGTTTAAAATGACATATCCATCACGCAGGCAATGAAGTCTATGTTTTTAGATCCTCAGGGAAAATTTCTTCTGCAACAGTAACAGCAGCCCTTGTTGCCACTGTTCTCTACTTGGGGCAGGTGATATTTCAGAGATTAACTTTGGGTCTATCCTTCCCATGCATCCCAAAACCTTCACTGAGGCAGTCCGTAGGTAGCACTTCTGTGATGGCCAATGACACGTTCTTATTGCCTGGGGACTAGCATGGCTTGGCAAGGCAAATTTGTTTCCTTGGGAAAGCAAAGGAACTAACCTATGTAGTGCAGTGGTGGAGTGCAGATCAGTTGAGCACAGGATCTAATCAGAATGGCTAGCTATGCACACACAGTGGTGACATTTTCCTTCCACACCAGTTACTGCTTCTCAAGGCTCTGTTTGCACCTGAAACCATAGGGTCTGTCTCCTTCCTGCCTGCGGTCTTCCTGTCCCACTTGTCTGTGTGGGGTTATGCCCATGTGCACACTAACTCCCAACTCCATGGTTTATTTGTTTCCACCAGATAGCTTTAAAAAAAATCTACATCTTCCTCATTAAATATTCTGTATTTAGTTGCCAAGGCCCCTAGATTTTTGGTCTGTGTATATTTTCTTTTTTGAAAGTATTATGCTGTTAGAGTTGATTTTAAACACCTATTGAATATCTCTTGGTTTCTGTTTATAAGCAGAAGTTCTTTGCTGGTGCTCCCATGATGTGAATTTTCTCTCCTGGAACTTGTGTGATACGAAGTACCAGCACAGGGAGATGGGTGCACAGCTCTGCTCTTCACCGGACTGTTGGCATCTGGTGTGAGTGCTCCCCCTTCCCCAGCTAGGATTTCTGTGTGTGAAGCTGAAGTCAATTTGACTATAAAAGGTCATCAAACACTGGGATAATCTATTCCATATCTATAATTAGAGCTTAGAAGAAAGAGTCTTGCAGAAGCACTAACAATCCTGAAGAAGCTAATTAAAGCTCAAATATGAACGTAGTAACGTTCTCTAGGAGAAAGAAAAAAAGAATCATATTATTGCATTGACAAAAGAAGGTTTTGAACCTCAGCAAACACGCTTTGTCTTCTAACTGCACAGTTTTCACCTGAGTCAGATTTGGTTATGAGTTTAATTAAGTACTCGGGGCTTCTGTTTAAAAAAAAATATATAGCCAGAGGTTTTTGATTTTTTTTTTATAATTTAAAGAAGAGAAAGCAAGTTATTTCCACTTGCAACACAAAAGCCAGGAAGCCCAAGTATCTGCTCCTTTCCTCAGGTGTGTATCAGGGGTGTATTCACAACATTTACAGTTATGTCAGTGCAAGTGAGGGAAGAACAAAGCTTTGATAAGGTAAGTCTTCCTGTGAATATGCAGCTCGCCCTGGGTGGGAAGTGCTGTGACTTTGTGCTCAGCTCTCTGAGTTGCAGGCCAGTCAAGTCTCAGCCCAGTGAAGTATTTAAGTACATACTTGACTTGACATCTAGAAGTCATCTGGAAGATACAGGTATTCAGCTCAGATGTGAACCTGCATTTAGGTTGGGTCTGGGATACGTCAGGACTTAATTGTCTCCCAGGGCTTTATTTTGACAAAAGTAAGGGTCAGTACGCTCCTAGCTTTCCATTTCTTTGTGGCCAGTATTTCCCCTGCCACCACTGTACAGCTGACGTGTTTGACATTAGGATGTGAAAATCCGCAGGAGAACCCAACTTAAAGTGTAGTTTCTTGAACTATGGGTGTACTGAATTTTCAGAATGCTTGAAATTCAGACTGGGTTCTGTTTTGCAGCTATACCCTCCTCTTCAGTTCAGTGAACCAAGGCAAAATCCAGTCAGTCTGCAAACCTTCTGCTTTGAAACCTTATAGAAGTTTTGGAGTTGCTGCTTGTATTCAGTTTAGTTTATGAAATCTGGAAGAAGCAGGTTGTGTTGGATAGAAGCTGAGCAAGATGTACTTATTGATTCCTCGTCCAGCTAATCTCCAGCTTTGTCTAAAATGGGCAGAAGGGCTGCAAAACTGTATAGAGGATGGCGTGCTTAGGAAATGGGTGAGTTAGGGTTGGGAGTATTTCTGAGACAGATTTGGGGATGGTTGAGGAGGCATAACAGAAAAGTACTGACTTTTTAATTCACTTCTGAGGGCATCCTGCTTCTGCTTAGAACTTTATTGCGTGTACGTCCAAAAGACTGTCAGCTGAATGAATATCTTTTCCAGGTCTTTCCATATACCCGCTTCTGCATTAAAAATAATTACATTAGACATAGTGTGGCACTGAGATTGATAATATCATGTCTGGGGTTAATAGCAGGACACTGTTTTGTCATCTTTTCCTGTAGTTTCCTTTATGTGTATATGAGCACTGGTGTCTCTTCTGTTACGCATCCATAAATTTAGACTTAATTTCCTGCCTTGGAGCCTCTGACCGTGCAATAGTGATTCTAACTTTATCCTTAGGATGCGATATTAAATATTCTGGGATTGGCATCACCTTGGAAGAGATGCATAAAGTATGTGCGTTACAAAGGGTGACCACAGAGGGAGTTTGGCTGGCAGGTGGCTGGCATACATTTCCAACAGTGCAGACTCTTGCTCCCTGTCAGGCTGGCAGACCCTGTGGAGAAAGGTGGCTTATTTAGGTGAGACGCTCTAATAGTAAGCGTGGATTCAAGGCAGTGAGTGGCAGAGAGGATGAGGAAGCAAGCTGCTGCACTGGAGGCAGGAGCTTGGGTGGGGCTTGTTACTGCTGCTGATGGAAACTGCTAGGTGCCAAAGGGATGATCCCTGCTTGTGAGCTTCTGCTGCATCTTCATCCCAGCACCAGTGTACATGTAATGCTAGGGTAGACTGGTGGCAAGCAAAGTGATGCAGGATGGGGACAGAACTTGCGTGCTGTTTTCAGGTGACTGGATAGGAGCTGCCTTTGCAGGAGCTGGCACAGCTGACTGTGCTAGGGTGCATCTGCCCTTGGCCTTTAGCCTTTGCTTCCTCACTGTCACTTCAGATCAGAGGAGAGGAGTACCAGAGCTGTAATCTTCCACTGCTCCTTGTGGAACAAGGTGTGAGCTGTTGGAGGCTGCAGTAGGAAGCAGTAGCATGTTGTGCCAGGGAGGGTTAGTTTGGGTATCTGGTAGAATTTCTCCATGGCTAGAGTGGTAAAGCATTGGAATGAGCTGCTCAGGGAAGTGGAATTATTTAAGGGATACGTGGAGATGACAGTAAAGGACAGGGATTAGTGATGGGACTTGGTAGGTCAGGTTGGCAGTTGGACTTGGTGATGCTGAAGGCTTTTTCCAATCCCAGGGATTCTATGGTTCTGTTACGGGCT
The DNA here is from genome assembly GCF_016699485.2 of Gallus gallus. Lineage (NCBI taxonomy): Eukaryota > Metazoa > Chordata > Aves > Galliformes > Phasianidae > Gallus > Gallus gallus. The sequence continues at coordinate 7,943,386 of NC_052545.1, forward strand.
CTGCCACAGAGGCCAGATTTGATACGTATTCAGGTACAGTGTCTGTGACACCGTTACCTCCACAGAGGTCCCTTGCAGCAAACCAGATGTTGCTTTCAAATACTCCGAGGAGTCTGAAGCTAATCATTTTGCTTTGTTTCATTAGCTCAGCTATAATGTAGCAGAGCTAATGCAGTCATATCCCAGTTAAGGTACCAAGCAGCTTTAGCTGCTTATCTGCCATGGAAAAAACCACAATCACTTTTGCGATGAAAATTAAATGTGGAAATAATTCCCTTTTCCTTTTTGGAATATTACTGTGTGATTAAATAGGCTTAAGAACATTAAAGAGTAATGACATGAAGTTGCATGCATCATTATTTTAAAGGAGATTGAATGAAAATATACTATCTGTTCCAGCCCTTGCCTAATCCTCAGTTTAATAGAAATTTGTAAGGGCCATGATGCGCATACATCTTAATAATGAGGTAGAGTTTTTCAGTCTTTAAAATGGGAATTTCAGTATCTTTGCTATGAATGAAGTAATAAGCATAAAAGACACAGAGGATCCTGTTTTCTCAATCACAGTCAGGCAAAAATTTTTCTGTTAAATGACGTAGTTAAATCTGGAGAAATTAAAACCAAAATAATAGCAGAACGTCAGATTCTTCGTTCTCAGCAACAGTTAGTATAGCAACTGGTCACAAACACTTGCTTCTGTAGTTACCTCTGCTCTTCAGCCTCTCATGGCTGTACTGCCTTGGTTTGACCACGTTATAGATGCTTGGGATGGTTTCCCTGCTTTACAAATGGAGAGAGGAAGCACAGGAAGACAAAGGAGTAGGGGTGTCATCTCCCACTCCTAAACCATGTATGTTAGCACAGGGAGCTGAGTGTGGGTCTGTGAAGCCTGCAGCCAGTACACAGTCAAGCATCAGGCAGCCTGCAGTTCCCTGGGACCACCAGTCTGGGTGTTTGAAGGGGGAGGTTTCTCTTTCAGACATTGCATTTCACTTTTATTTTGCTTGAGGAGTAGAACTAGATTATATCAGTGGGAAATTCTCATGTCTGAGTTGCCCTCTTTCAAAACAAGGATTGAAATGGAAGAGAAGAAATTGTCAAGTAGCTGGAGCACATATTCAGAATGAAATATTCATACAAGGAGGAAATGGGCTCTGTGTTTAATAAGAAAGAGATGGTACAGCGTGATAGCAATTATGCACGTTCAAATATTGTGCTTTGCTTCAAATCTAGGTTATAAATCCAAAATGTATAATTAACGATCCCATAAATAATGCATTTCTAATTTTAAAACATGAAATACACTCCCCTTGCATATTTCCTATGGGATATTCCTATGAGAGAAATCTTTTGGCACTGAGTCTTATCATAAGAGACAAACAAAAGATGAAGAGGTTGAAATCTATAATAGATTCATTGGAATGCTCCTGTTTGGAAAATGCAAAGTATTTTGTTTTTGTAGATCCCAACTTCCCTTTTATTTAAAAAAAAAAAAAAAAAAAAAAACTTCAAGACAAAAGTACTGAAGTACAAAGTTGGCTCTGAAGACCTGTGATAGGATGCAATTGTACTTCTTTCAGTCGCTGTCTCAGATCTGGACCCATTCAGGTTTGACTGCTGCGTAAAACAGATTGGTGGGCCCGGAGTTGTTTGCAGCAGTCCAGGTGCCCACTGTACAGAAACTGCCCATCTGGGCAACTCTGAATTAGTACTTGGTATTAAGCCTTAGTTCAGTCATTCTGTTTAGATACTGCCTTGATGAGGTAATACCTTTATTTTAAATACCATAAGCAATGCTCACCTGCTGGTTGGGCTGCTGCGTGGGTTCCTGGTGCAGTTCCTTCTGCTGTGGAGTGCATGTAAGGGCCAGTGCTACTGTGATGGTACACAGTAATGTGTGCGTGTTGCAGTACAGGAATTTGACCACAGGGATGTGGTCACTTCAGCATTCAAACTGTTGAGGTATGGCTAATATAATGGTAAACAATTCATTTCACTTAAAGTGAGAATTTGCCGTGATTACACCTGAAATGTCTGTATGCACTTTTTCAGTTATCCCTGCCTTTGCTTTTTCTCTTGGAAGTAGGAATTATGCTATCATGTTCAAGCAAATCAGTAAAACTCCTTTTCAAAACCCTCTCTGAGGGAGTTGGTGACTTTTAAGCAGGAAATACAGGTTACCATTTCAGCAATATAACGTGAAAGTACTGATAAAAATGATGAAATGCAACTGAGGAAAGTTGCTGAATAACTTCTCAAGTGGTTAAGATTCTCAGTGTACATATGGAAAGGCAATGGATAGGCAGAGGAGGCAAAGTTCACTGATCTTAGTTTCATTATATACTTAGCTCCATATTAATCCCAATATATTGAGTAATACATACATAATACAAACATTCACAAAACAGAGCTACAGAACAAAGAGGACAGTGGCGCAGTAATTAGCACTAAAGGCAGGAGCAAGAAGGATGGAGGGCCAGAGGACGTGGAGGTGGCCCTGGCAAAGGAAGCAGAGTCTCTTGCAGCTATGCTCCCAGCAGGAGAGATCTGTCCGTTTCCCTCCTGGATGGGGGCAGTGTGGGCTCTGGAGCTCTGTCTGAGTGCTGGCTCACAGCAGCTTCCATCAGAGCTGAACTTTCCACTTACTGTAGCCTGGGTGGCTTGAGGGCTTGATGTCTCTAACTGGATTAACTCCTACTTTTCTTCTCATGTAGCCCTTAAATTAAGTACTTTTCTTAGGAAATAGCTAGATCTTCCTACTGCTACATTTGGTTAGGTTAGTTTCAGGAGAAACTGCACAGATTTGTGCTGTATTCTGCTTGTTGAAGAAGCAGGAATTATGTTACTTTCACTGTGGTAACTGGAAGCCTCATGATGAGCCAAAGAGTAGCCAGCATAGGTGCTTGAGAGTCAGCCAGCCTGTGAATGCTTCCTTTAAAGAGATGCTAAGAGGAAACACTGCAGAGCTGTGCACTTTTCTGAACAGTACCTCATTTTAAAGAGTGGTTCTTCAGAACTGGGTCGCTGCTAACTCAGGGAGATGTCCTCAAAGTTACAAGGCGAAGACACTGCTATTCATACCTGAAGGATCAAGGATCTTCTACTTCAAGGATCTCACTTGTCTTCATCAAGCATCCATTTTGGAGAGAAGAGGTATCCAGCTGAAGTTACTTGTGAAAGAGAATGTAAACAAGAATGCAACTGCTGAGGTAAAGAGTTTCCTCCTCCTCTCTTATCCAGCAAGACAATTCTTTTGTCAGAGTGAGTAACTAACAGTGGATCCAATCAATGAGCCTTCTACCTACCATGAGAGTAAAAGAATAAACACAAGCTATTTGTTGTGTGGTAATGAAAGGAAATGAGTGTTCAGTTTCACATTAGGAGCCAATTGGAGAACACTGATTGTATTGCTTGGGCACCACGCAAACAGATGCTGAGACAGACACTGCTACCTTGAAAAGTTTATTCTCTCCTAGGGAGCCATGGGGATGGAAATATGCTCTAAGAGGTTAGCCATCAAAAAGCTAACATACATGCCATGTAATCAGACACCCACTGGCTTATTCATTGATTGTTAGTCATTCACAGTTGACTCACAATGCCAGATAAACTTATTTTCATCATTCTCCCTCATTTGTATTCACAGATACTAGACTGGCTTCTCAGAAAGGGAGATAAATGTGAAAGACAATACTGTGCTCCCAGCCAGCATGCTCTTCAGAAGGATGTAATGCAGAAATCATGAATGCCCAGTGGCATCACAGCTGCAAACGATCTCCCAGCACATCGCTGAGAGAGCAGCCCTGCCAGCTCATTCTTTCCATTTACTCTGTTTGGAATGTCAACATGTTACAATACCTTGTAACATATGCTAGGGAAGTTAATCTTTGTTTTCATCCTTAAAATCGTTTGCCATACTGATAATGCAATGACATTTTTTTTATAATATGAAACCATTTTTTTCTCTACAGTTTCTTTAGAAAATCAAGGAGAAGGAAAACGTCAGTTTCTTTTTCTTTATACATCAGTGTCTTTTTCTTTATTTTTCTGTATCCCTTTTTCTATTCTTTATCCGAATCCATGAATTACAAGGATGGAAAAGTGAGTGAAAAATTGAGAAAACATCTGGTGTATGGATGGGGAGGATAGAGGAAGCAGAAAGTGATGGTAAAGGAGGAATAATAACCACTGTTACCCAAAGGAAGTTTGTGTTTGTTTTTGAGGCAGGAGGGTTTCATTACTCAGCAGATAACTTGACCTTTGCTGTTGTCTCTGTTGAAAGAGAATGAAAAGGCAAAAGAAAATGAAAACGTGTAAAATAAATGAATATAGCTACTACACTCATAAAAAAGAGAGATATAATCTCTCTTCACGTCACTCCCACAGGGAAATGTGCATTATTTTTTTTAGTCTGGAGGCTTTCTTGTTTGTTTGTTTGTCTCTTTTTTCCTCTGACAAGAGTGAGCTTTTTCAGAAGGATACTTTGCAGTGGGCTGAGCATTATGTGCTCCAAAAGTAGATGGAAAAGGACAGCGCAGTTTGAGAGGTTGATGTTGTGAGAGGTGATACATTTTCTGGTCATTACTTATGTGTGCATTTTTACGTTGGCTGTCTCAGAGTAAGGAATATGAAAATATTTGGCCATGAATTATGTTCCCTCTTCACATTTATTTCTGCTGATTAAAGGAACTTGATATAGCTGAGAATTCAGGTCACCATTGAAGCCTGTGAAGGTGTTCACAGATTGCATTACAGATGAAGAGTGAATCTTCAGTGTTTCCAGGTATTGTGCACCATCGCTACATGCTGCATCATGATTTCCAGAACAAGGACTGAGAGCTGAGGAAGATATTAGTTGGTTTCTTCAGATATGATAGTGCAAGTCATTTCTATGTAGCCACAAATCCTACTGGCTGGGGTATTTCCCACTGCTTCACTTCAGCAGGTCTGGATGTGACTCCATCCAGCCTTTTTGTAAGGCTCTTTCTAAGTGGCACATGGATGGCCAGGTGAACTATTATGACAGCTAGGGTTTGCAAATCATAACAGAGTTAATGGATTATCAGAAAAACTGGTGTCTGCTGCTGGAAACACCACATTTGGGTCTGTCTTCATGCATAGGTTTGCTGCTTGACTGAGGTGATGGTGTTTGAGATGGTGTAGGGAAAGGAGCAGCTAAGCGCACTGGTAATGTCAGCTGTGTTCTCCACCTTCCTGACTTGGCTGCATGATTTTGCAGTGAGTCAAAGTTATTCTCTTGACAGGGTTATTTATACACCAGGTGACTCAGCTGCCTTCTGAGGGATGTCAGCTTTCCTGCTTGAGAAGCAAACTTTGTAGTGCCATTCATGTGTCATTTTGTCCTTAAATTATTCATCCCATGATGTTATTTCAGTGTTGGAAGTGCTATAAACACCAAAACAGTGATGGAAGGAAAAAAAGAGTGGAAATTGCTTTATGTTAATCATAACTTGAAAAATGGGCAAAATTGATTTGCTGTTTGTATTTTCCTTCCTTGTGCCAATAACAAAAGGCCTTCTGCTGCAGGAGAGTTAAAAATAGGGAGTATACATTTCCTGCTGAACCTGAACTTCATTTTACATCTGCTGAGTTTTTGTCTCTGTACAACAATTTCAATGGCTTCTGTGAAATAGTTCCAAATTTATAACAACGAAAGATCAGGATCAACCTTTCCTTTGTTGCCATGCATTATGAAACTCATTTCTTTTGTACAAGGCACAGGTACAGCTTAATAAGATGTTCCTTGGCTTTTTCAGGGGCTGTTTGCTCGAGTGGGCAGGATTTTCGCTCAGAATAATGCTTGCATTGTTCAGTGAGAACCTGGATCCATAAGTCTTTGTGTTGCCCTGCTTCGCTGCAGGTCTGCTCGGCTGTGTTTGTCTTTCTCCCTGTCGATGTGACGTCCTTTTCCTGTGTGTTTCCATTTGTATGCTGTAAGGCTTTCCCCGCTTGTTCTTCTTTTTAATTTTTGTTGTTGGAAGAGTATTCCTCCTCGTGTCCTGTGGTCTTTTTTATTCTGAAACAGTAATTGTTTTGCATTTCCTCGAGGCACTGAGCCATTCCAGTGGTGGGAGATAATCTATTTTCTGTGCAGTGAGTTATGTGTATGAAAAGGCAGACTATGTGGCTTTCATTTTAACCTTCACTGCTATTGGTTTTCACCTTCATTGCTATTGGTTTACACCTTTTTCAATCTTCTTTTTGCACTGTCTTTTACAAAGCTAGTTTCCACTGGTTTTGTGGTGTTGGGTTTGTTTTTGCTGTGATATAGCAGAATCTTAACTATTGTTAGAAGTTTGCATGCTTGCTCTGAAATTGTTCCCTTAATCCCACTAAATTCATCTTTATGAATTCAGAATCATCTTTATTCATATTGTCCTTGTTTTTAATTTAAAATAAAAAGCCCTTACCAATGCAACAGCACACTGAAATAAGCATTTAGAATGTTTAAACTTGGTTATTTGGATGGAGTGATGTGCTCATATACCAGTGCTCAGAGCCTCCTGGCTGTAATATTTGTTGCTAGGAGAAAGAAAAGCCCTGCAAAGTCACCCTGGGTGCTGAGAATATGCTGATCTTTGACTACAGGTACCAACCAGTGTGTTTGATCTTCAGATTGATTTTGTGGAGACAGTGCACACCAAAAGCAGGCTCCTTGGTGAGAAGGAGCTGATGGCTGGCTGAGGATGTTTCTCCAACTTGCTTCAGGCTTTGGCCCGCTGTTGTTCTGTTGCAGGTTGTCTGTGCCATGTGAATACAAATAATCACCCATTCGATTAAGGCGGAATTTGTGAGAGAGGATGTTGTGCACATGGAGGTGACCTACAGTTCGTGTATGTGCAGGAGGTGAGGTTATGCCCCAGACCTCAGTTTCTTTCTCATCCTTTACCTTTGAATTGGGTAAATGCTACCCATGTGTGGTGAGATTTCCTCTGCTGCATAGAATGTGCTGAGAAACCGGGTTCTCTCTGTTAGTGGTTTGGTGTGCTGATGGCACAGTTACCCCTCAGGATGACAGTGCAGGTCCTGGTGCATTCAGCCCCTGTGCATGGCTGGAAGTGATACTGAGGCCAAGAAGATGAGAAGGGACATCTTACTTGGATCAATTTGATGTGAGAATGTCAGTTCAGTTCTAATGTTTCACAGGTGGAAAGCCAAAAATATTTGACAAGCTGAAAGCTCAGTGTGATTTCAGCAACACGGACATGTCGAATAAGCTATTATACAGGAGTCAGACTTCTCCTGTAAATTTGTATCACAGTAGAAGAACATCAAGTGTAATTATGTTACATATCATTTTAAGGATGAAGCTCATATTCCAGGCTCCATTAGCTTTCAGAGTCTTTGTAATATATCTGTAGAACACAACCTAGAAAGTTAGAGACAGGATTATCATCGATTTTTATTCACAGCAGGAGGGGTTCAGTTGACGAGTGATGTTGTTGTTTCAGTTCTCTTTCTTTAAACTGCTTGGATTAAATGTTGGTCTCTTGGCTCTGAAGATCAGCTGGTCATTGGGCATGTGGTGGTGGTGTCTGCAGAGCGTCTGTATCAGAAGAATTTGCCAACAGCTATTAAATGTTGTGTCCTGAGGATGTGTGTTTTGCCACCCTATCCATTAATGCTGGCTGAAGGGAGGCACAACTTTGCAATGGAATTACCTGTTCTCTTGTCAATCAGGCTTCTTTTTTCGGCAAGTTTTGGTATCAGGTTGCATTCAAAGTTAATATTCTTTTACAGCAGAAGAAGCTGTTCAGATCTGTGATCTCAGCTGATGATCTGTGATCTCAACTTCCACTTGGAAAGCTTTTCATGGTGTTTGCAGGTAGAGATGGCAGCTCTGTGTGCAGACACACATTGTTCCTGATGGCAATGGTATTCTACACATGGGAGTTCCAACCCAAGAAGTCTTGTTTCTGGAAGAATGTGAAATTCACACAATGCTGCTCTGAGTCAATAGAATTGGTCAATTCTCTCAGCTTCCTTTATTCACTAATATCTGTTCTTCTGAATTGTTTTCTTTTGCCAACACACAGAGTTTATCAGCTCAAAGTGTGTAGTTTTGGGTTAGAAGTGTGGTTCTGTCTGTTGTTCTCATCAGGACTTCTGCTTTTCAAAACTGAAAGTGTTTGAAGCAATTCTCTTTTAAAGCCCATTTCTTAAAAGGAATAACACATTATTAATTGCTGAAAAAAGTCAAATGACTTCTGAAATGTGGTTAGAAAATCAGCTCTGAAAGTAGAGGCACTCGAGAGGAAAATCTGCAAATCCAGAATAGAAAAGTGACCATTCAGATTTAGAGTCAGAGTTGCAGTTTAATTAGAGACATTCTATGGAAGTAGAATATGGAAGAAACTCCTGCATAGAGGACTGATATTTCTGTTTGCTGTACAGGGGTGTACACCTGGTTTTCAAATAAAGCTGTGACCAACCTGCCGAACACAGCAAGCATAATGCAATACAAATCATGGATTGATCTTTTTAATGAGATGAAGACACTCTCCTCTCCATTCTGCTACAGTGCAGCAGATGGTAATGGGAGATGCTGAGAAATACAATGTCTTCCAGTGCTGTATCATGTTAAGTTTTTGTGTTGTCGTACAACTGATTTTGTTGTTCCACGCTAGGTACTGACCTGATCGCTTTCCTGCTGTCTCTTTCATACCATAAGTTGAGGAACCAAAGTCATTTGCTGGAGTGTATATGATTCACTAGCAGCACAAGCATGTTCTCTATTTGTCACGTGCAGAAAAGCTGTTTAAGAATCCCTCTATGACAGGTGACATACTGACCCTTGCAAAATGCTTTTATGAGAATACATTCATTATCAGCGACTGTCAAAGAAATACTTCCTCTGCTGTCTGAGATGAAGTGCTCAGAATGACAAACACGAGAGTAATGATACAGTAATTTGCTGATTTAAGGTGTGAGAGATGATTCACACTTTACAGAAACAGCACTGATGGGTCAGTCCTCCAATGCAGAATTTTTAGACCTCAGATAAAGAGGTCCTCTTGACTGTACTTTTACACCGTAGTTTCTTAAGTACAAGTGCAAAATGAATACCTATTGCATTTAGATCTCACTGTTGAAAGTTAGCATCTGTGTATACAATGCATTTGCAAGTTCACAGGTCGTGCTGATAAGCACTGTTCTGTAGTGGTGACAACTACTGAAAATAGGCACTTTGGTACCAAATGCTTCCCCTCTACTTGCACTGTTTTATGCAAAAGTGTTGTGTGTATTTAGCAAGGGCCAATTTGACTAATTTATCTCTTTTGACTCCTTTGTTGATATTTTGGTGTTTTGGGACACACTGAACAACCCAGTTGGCTGTGTCTGGGGCATGTTCTTGAAGTGTGGTGCTTCAAGGAGCTGTGTTTGTGGGGATGCACCAAGACAGGGAGTTAAGTCGCATCCCTCAGCCTCCTGTCCTGGAGGCTTTGGGGAAATAGAATATGTGGATATGAATTGATGGATTTGGAAGGAATGGGAGACTGAAAAGGAACTGCTGTGCTTTCCTACCTGACAGCTCTCTGGCTGCCATCAGCCTTGCAGGAGAGTGCAGGGAAGGTCATTGGTGCTCTGTTTCTGCAGTCACATAGAACAGCTTCTTAAAACTTCAGGAACGGTCCTCACTGCTGCCATGTGCTAAACATCCAGGCCAAGCAGGCAGCCTCTGTGGTGGGCTGCTGTATGGGCCTGGAGCTGTGCTTTGGCTTGGAGCTGTGACTGGGCAGGGTCCCTCCCAGCCCCGTTGACTGCTCACAGGTTGAAGTGCTTCTTTCCTGGGGTGAAAGTATTTACTCCATTTCAGATACTGCAGAGAGAATAGTTCACTTGCATCTTAACACTGCCCTTAAGGAAAGGTGTAAATCATTTCAGGCAGAATAAAAAGTAATGTGTGTTAATAGAACAGTAATGATAGAAACACTATGTATTGTACCAACACTTGCCAAAATCATTTTCTGCAACATGGGTGGAGAAGGAGCGGTATCATGAGGACAGCTCAGAGCAGGACTAATCTCTGTTGTCACAAGCAAAAGGAAGCACTGGACAACAGACTGAATATGGGCACTGCATCTGAAGGGGAACTGACCTACAGCTGCCTCGTTGTGCAGGCAAGATCTGCATAAGTCTCACTTTGAGTTGTTCACATGGAATAAGAATCTTTATATACTATTTAGTGCATCCTAAAAAGTTAGGAGTAAAGACGGGAGAATTCTTAAGCCTGCCATAAATTTCATCTGAAAGTCTTTCTGCCTGCTGAATTTCATATTCAAGAGCTGCAAAGTAATAACAGAAAGAGAAATTTCGGTATGGATAGCTCTGCTAATTGAGCTAATAAAACCTTCCAGTGAAAATGACAGATAAAAGGCAAAATGGTATTGGATTTCTGCTGGCTCCTAGGACAAAATTTGAAGAGGAAAAGCTTAGCTTTTCCCTCGGAAATGTATTCACTTCATGAGTTATCCAGCAGTTCACCCAGTTGCATCTTTAAAAGCCTCTTGTGATGGGAGCTGCACCATATCCCTGGGGAGGTTGTTCAGTGATTGACAGTTCTCACTGTAAAACATTTCCTGTCTTGTACTAGAGTGAAACCTCCCCCGCTTCAGCTCATACTGGTTGCTTCTTGCCCATTTTTCTCTAGCTCCTTCGTTCTCAATTTTCGAAGGATGAGCACTTTGGATGCTGTGACTGATCTGTCTGTTAGCTTGGGGTGTAGCGCTGGGGTGGAGGGACACAGAGGGAGTGGTGTAGGGCGAGTTCTGGGAGCAGACCCAGCAGCAGGGCTGGGGGCACAGATGGCAGTGGCAGGACTGTTTTGCTGCCAGGGTCTGCAGGGACTGCAAGAGCAGTGGCAGCCTTGGAGCTGTGGCAGGTGTGCTGGAGAGCCAGACTGGAAGAGGGACGATTTCACAAGGACACAGCGGGTGGCGTGGGAGACAGGATTTGTTTTCCAATCAGAAGATTTGTGTTTTGTATTTGAAGAGTTATGTTGTTCTTGATTAGGATTTTGTGTTCTAATTTAATAGCTTTGAAGATAACACCCCCTGCCTGCCTTTGACGCAGTCTTTCCAAGGCTACTGCCCTGCACCAGTACCCAGCTGAGCAATGCCCTCTGTGCTGGCTCCAAGGCTGTGTCAGCGCCTCCACCTCCATCCCCCATGTGAACACCACCTTGAGAGAAGGAAACATGTAAAGATCAGCCTGGCAGTTCCCCGGCCATATCTCAGACAGATGAGGGGACAAGAGATTTGCACAAAGCTGATCTGTGGAGTGCACAAGATAATTATGCAATATACGCATAACCTTTTTCCTTTGGACCTTCCTTTTCAATATTGTGATAACTGTTGTATTAGAAGCCTAAATATTGCAGCTGTAAGCACATAGCTGTTTGGACACCAAGAACATCCTAGGGGTTAGTGGGTGATGTGGATTGATGTTGTGTTGGGTGACTGAAACTGGGTGGATGCATATCATTCCTTATGGGACAAAGAGGAAATCTTTGTTCTAGGATTTAAAGGATTTTCTGCCTCAGAATTCTACGTGCTCAACCCATCCTAGTCAAATCTTAATGTTTTATTAAAATACAGAAATACATTTTTCCAGATGTGCCTTTTTAGCTTACCCTCTGCACTGTCATATCCATCTTCACTGGAGAAGCCCTGTCTGTTCCTCTCAAACTAGAACGATACACTGGTATCGAAATACCTTAGGAGAGATTTTTTCAGTCTATCAGAAATTGATTTATTGTTTTTTCTAGTTAACCTAAAATGCTGCATGTCAGTAACAGAACTTCTGAAATTTATTTTCCTGTAAGGCGAATTGGAAAGAATCAAAATTCTTGGAAGCCTTACTCTAATGAATGCACTCCTCCCTTTGCTTTTAGGGGAAGCCAGGTGCTATTGAATGGTGTTGGACACTTCAAAGTGGTGAGAAAGTCACAGAGACCTCCAAAACCTCTCTTGGGCCATGTCAACATATCAATCTTAATTTGGTTGTTGTTTCCTTGTATGTGCCAACTATTCTAATTCAGCACTGAGTTAAAGAAAAACTGATTCTGTGTTGTCAAAGTTTCTGCATTCTAAACATGGAGTTTTATCTTATAACAAACACCTGGGTGCTTTTAGCCACTCCTGAACCTTCTTACCAAGACTGTGATGTTTTCCTCATGATGTCACTGGTCCTCCCACAAGACGATGACCACAGGAGTCCTCCCCCTGAGCACAGCAGCACAGGGCCCCTTCCAGCTGCAGTCAGGCCAGGCTGGAGCTGGCATCCATGCACACCTTGGCTGTACGTTCTCTGTGTGGAAGAACAGGTGGTCTCATCAGTGTGGCATGCTCAGATTATGCTGCTTAACTCTGAATACCATATTTTGGTGTTTCCAGGCCTGCACGCTCACTGTGAAAGTCTTCTTGCAGTAAATATGTTGTATAGGTACCCTGCAGTGCTCTTTCACAGACTGCTGATGGGTTGTTGGTTGTACCTGTGTCTGTCTGGTCACTGCTAGTGACAAGCATTGAGAAAATGCCTATTCTAAATATCCAAATGCATGTATGATTTTCAGAAAATAGGCTTGTTAATTTCTTGGGAGAGATGTAATATTCACACCATCGAACTTGATAGCTCAAGCACTCAGGAGCTCATGTTGGAAGTGAGACTTACAGCCTTACAGCCTCTCTTAGTGCAGCATTGCATACTTCTTCTCTCCATCTAGGTACCAGAAAGTTGATTGCATTTCATTTCCTTTATAACTTCTTTGTGACAGACTTTGAATAAGCCAGGAAAGTCAATGACAGCTGAATTGAGAATTCGAAAGTCCATTTAAAAGGGATTATAGTAAATGAAACTGTCCTGGTTTTCCTTTTACAAGTCTTCGTGGTAGTTGTACTTTCTCATTTTCTATTACCAATGTGTTCTATAGGGCGAAGCAGAGCTTTCTTGTATTTAATTCTGAGTAGCATCCTTGATGCCTTGCAAATCTGGTAAGAAAGGAGTAGGGGAGCGTGGAGTGCCAATATGATAATTGTGCTGATAACATGAAACTCTTTTTCATAGTGAAAATTTTTGAGTACTGGGAATTATATTTAGGCAATAGGACTGTATAACAATATAGTATGATATTTTAGTTTAATATGTTGCAGTTGAAGTCCCACCATAAGTAATGGATTTTTTCTAAATCAGAAGATAACTGAGTTTCTTCATGTTTGAGGAAGATATGTCCTAGCTTTTATCTCTGTGCTCGATGCAATCATGATCTAACATTTGGATGTACTAGATCTCACATCAGACCTTTGTATTTTAAGGAAGACTATCTAAACCAATTAATATTTTATATGATAGAACTGTTCTTCCTTCCTAATGCATAATCTTTGAAGTCTGCACTACAAGGAGAAACCTCATCTTTGGTAAATTTGTCTTTGGAATTTGGATTGACTGTGAAGGAGTGACTTCTGGTGCTTCAGGCAGTTTGTAAGAGAGGAAAACGTGCAGCAGAGTTTGTAAAATCTCAGCATTTGTGAGGTAGTGCAGGGCCTGAGTTTAAGAACGAAAGAAAAGACTTAAGAGAAAGGAGGCTTCCCTGTGATGGGAACCACAGACCAAGACCACTGTGACTTCTAAGTTCAGTGCTGCAAGCCTTTATCTAAATTTGCATAAGCAGCTCCTGCAAAACATCCAGCATCTCATTTGCTTTCTGCACCCACGCTGTTGAGTTGTTTTTATTATGCGTTTAATGACCACTGTACTCCCGTGGCCTTGATTGCTAAAATTTATGTCTATTTACAGTGCCATTATTAGCATCCAAGTACATGTTATTTTGTTGTTTTTAACATCCTGGAATCATATAGCTGAAAGTTTTCAATTAACACACTTGGTTGCACAGTATGCAGTATTGGACAGGATAATGAAACTCAATCTTTCTGACTTTATTGACCTAATTGTATCATCTGTATCACTTTATTGGTTTGTTAAAATAATCCTTCCCTCCCAACCTATTGAAATGATACTGCCTAATGCACAGAATGATTTACCTTTACTTTAGTGTCACCACAAGTGAAATAGTTTTGGGCCTTTTTAACAAACTGCTGGCATTATGGAAATCATTTTCCTTATTAAGTTCCATTCTTTACAACTCATTAACTTCTGGTGACAGTATGTTCAGGGGGACCCATCCCTAATACATGGTACCTCCATGGTCACTTCAAAGCCACACCTGAGGCAGTTTTTTCTTCTTCATTATATAGCTCCACTTCAGTTCCCTAATCACAGACTACTTTTAATTCAAACCTGTAGCAACCGGACTCTCTCTCCAGCTCATATCCATCATTGAGGGGTAATCATAAGGAAAATTTTGGCATTAAAGAAAATTCATTCATTCTTACAATTGAAAACCAACTGTTAAGCTACACACAAGTTGAGGTTAATGTTTCCTTCACCAAAATGCTTTACACCAGGGTAGGAGGGCTCAGACATACTGCATGCAGGGGTTTCCCTTTCTGTAGGGGAAGTGCCACCTTTTTACCACTTACACATTTGCGTGAGGCACCAATGTCTTTGTACTCGTATTTGAAATCCTGGAGTGCTGTGTTAGAGATACAGCTATTGTGCAAGAAACACATTCTGTAATAACAGCTCCAGTACTTCTGCAGGCGTCTGTGAATAGGTGTCATACTCGTGTCTGATTCTTCCATTACTGCTCTGTTGTTCTCTCTGAACCATGTCAGAGGCTTTAGGAGCTGTGTTGTCAGAAATCCAGGTGTGATGGCGACCACAACTTCCACAGTCGTGAGCCACCCCGGCCCCTTGGCTCAGCCACCCGCACACAGCGATGCTGGAGTTGCTTCTCTTGTGCCCGGCGTTTGGGTTGGCCCCCAAGCAGAGCTCGCAGGCACACACGTAGTGCAGGAGGAGGCTTCTCTCAGCTGAACTTCGTGTGTGCCCACGTTTCTGAGCACATTCCGAAGTGTTTGCATCAAGATCTGCTTAGTACTCAGATAGGAATCTTGTTTGCGTAATAATTATCTGTACTTGATGTAATTGCTGAAGTTTTGAAAACAGAAATTTCTGAATATTTGTTTTGGTTATTTCACCGTGAGCACAATAATATCACCCTGCTGTGTTTTAAATTTGTCTCCCTGTAAGATGTATTTTTATAATGGAAATAAAGCGAGGTCCGTTTTTATGCACTTTTCCACCTGCTTGTGCTCTAAAGGTGGGAGCAGCACTTAAATAAGACAAGCTCTGTGGTTACAGGGAGCAGATGGGAAAAAGTCAATACAATTTCTGGTATTGTCCGGTGTGACAAATGATATTTGGAGTTAATGTAGCACACTTGGTGTAAAATGACTTTTTGAAGCAGTTAATAGAAGAGAAATCTGTTTACAAAAATCAATATTTGTACAGAAGCCCTTTGCTGCTTTCTAAAGGTGAAAGTTTCAGCCTGGATGCATTGTTTCTGCTGTGTTGGTGTGGCTGTCGGAACCTGAGTGAGACCAAGACAAATAAAGGCAGTTTGGCCCAGAAACCTCCTCCCTTTGTATTTTTAACCTGCATTTCCTGTTTTTTCCCCCCCTCCCTTGAGGTCTTACACTGCATAAGGTGCTGAGAACTTCTGCTGGACTTAGGGGTGGCTTGAGAGGACCCTCTGTGCTGCTGGAGGAGCTGCAGCGGCTCCCTCATGACTGTGGCATTCTAAACATCAGGGCTGTATTTTGGCAGTGTTGGCAGTTCAGTGTCAGTGGGGGGTAAAAATATGTAAAAGGTCGCTCAGAGTTGCATGGGATTATCTTGGTTGCTTTGGAGGAGGGCAGAACAGCACAGCTGTCTTTTCATCTAAGGCTCACATCTCTTATCAATCTTGGTTCTAGGTAGCAAATTTTGTACAAGGTTTTGTATTTTGTTATATTTCAGTTTGAGATTTTTTTTTCTTTATAGGGTTGAAATGCAGCCTCACCAAAACATTAAGCTTTCCTGAACAGATCTTCCAGGTTAGGAGCTGAAACCAAGTCTGTTATGAGACAGGATTTCTCAGTCCCATCACAGCAGCTGCTCCTCCAACTCCATCCTGGCCCAGCACATGGAGCTCGGGCTGCCCCTCGGGAGCTGCTGTAGGCAGGGCTGTGTGACAGCTGTCACATGGAGTCCTGGTTGGGAGAGGGCCCCGTGCTGAGACCTGGGAACCAGTTGTGGCCAGATGCTGCGTGAGTGTTATAGGGTGAGTGTTTAAACAGCGTTTTCCTTTGGATGGAGCATTGCTATTTAATTCCCACCATAACGCTCCAATGAAATTTTCATCTGCTATGATATAACTGCTGTCATCCACATCAGAAATTACCAAAGTGATCTCTGTATCTGTCTGATATCCATGAGCAATAGTATGAAGTGGAACAGCTGCTAAAATCTTTCTGCACGTCACATGCCTGCACTGCTTTTCCCGACTTGGTCTCACGTAAAGCAATAGCAAAATGTCAGCTGGAAGTAAACAGCTGTGCCCAACCCCTGTCACAAACACAGAGACACGTTGGGCGTGAACCATGGTGTCTGTTGGAGCGAGTCTGGATGTTCCCCTTCAAACCATTATGTTCCCCATGAGTGGTATTCCCATCCTAATCCCAATTGCCTGGTGGGACAGTGGGACCAAGTCTTCTCATCAGTACCATTTTCAGCTTCCTTTATACGAAGGAAATACGCCATTAGTATAAATACTTTTCATTGTTACTAAATTGAACTATGAAGAAGTATCAGGAGGAGGTTCTCTATTAGTTACTTCAGGAAAAGATGGGCGTATAAGATGGTTTGGTTAATTTCCTATGAACAGAAGAAATAAACTTATCAGAAAAAAAGAGCTGCCTTTAACATTCAGGACAGCTGAGGTGGAAAGAGGTGATGGCAGGTTTGTTGAAGGGAAGAATTTTTGTCTTTTCTTTGAAGAACGCAGGAGGTGCTGCATGGACCATCCCATAGCAAACCTGAGGAAAGCCTTGCACAGCAGTAATGGAGAATTTGCTTGGTTGCTTTTCTTGTTTCTAATGGAATTCCAAATGAAAACTATAAACCATTAATCTTTAGTTTTGCTAAGTGCTCAGCAGCATTTAAGAACAGTAACTTTGCTCCAGTGGTGGAAGCTGTTAAAGGAGAGGGATTTAGCAGCTGCTGCAGCCCAGGGTTTGTATGAGGGCAGGCTTCTTTCTTGCTTGTATAGCAGGGGTACAAAGCAGGTAAAGTGGTATACTTAGGGCTTCTATTTAGAGCTCAAAATTCTGGGAATTCAGAAGGTTTTGCCAACTTGATTTTTCTTCCACTGATACTTTAAAAAATATCTCCTTCATATTTAAGTAATTCCTGACTTTTAAGATTAGAAGAATATAATTCTGAAAATGTGTTTTTACTACTCCCTTTTGCCAGTATGCCCTGTGAAATGCTGCCAGGTGTTAAAAGATTCAGTGTCCAGTGGAACAGATGGAAAGCATCCTGTGGATGTCAGCTTGAGCTGACTCCGCAGAAGACTTTGCATTTTCAGACAGAAGTTTTCTCATTATCTGTATTCTCCCTATCTGCTGTTACCTGCTGCTCCAGCTGCAGGAAATGCTAAGCCCTTTCTTATTTGCATAAGGAGATTATCAGAAGGTTTTGGTGCTCTGCTCCTTAGCGTACTGGGGGAGCCAGAGGTCTCAGGCATAATTTTGGCCCTATGCAGGGTGAGGGTTCGACCTTCCTTAAAGCCAGGGCTTCATATGTTCACGTATGCCAGACCCTGAATTCATTTAGATTCAAAACAGCACAGAAATAAGGGAAAAAATACTGAAAAGCAGAGTGGGAAGAGAGTTCCAGGAGAGGACCAGAAAGCAATGCTTTGGGGCTGCTCTTATCCCCTTAGGCCATGGCAGCTCCAGACCTTCAGCATCACTGTGGCTCCTCATTAAAACTGCTGCAGTAGTGCTAGGGATGTGCAGGCCTGGGGTTGGATCTCATTGCTGGCTTGATGTTTTCTTCCATTTCTGGAATGGAGCAAAGAGTAGATCAGGATAGAGTTAAGTGTTCTGATGTGTCAAACAGTAGACATCATTTGTGAGCCTCAGCTGCCTCTGTTCACCCTCAGTGCTCTCCCAAAAGATGTAAAACCAAATAAAGATATGTAATTAATAGGATCTGACTAATTTATTTGCACAATAAAACAGCAATAGCCTAAAGTTAACTGAGCAAAACCAGTCTCACACTGAAGTGCTAAATTAATACCTCCCTGCTGCACAGAATCTATTGCTCAGATGTGTTTTCCAAAAGTTTAAAAAGAAGGTGTTCACTGTGAATTTGTTTTAAAGATTATTAGTAGGAGCGCTTCTGGGTAATTCTGTTTTCCATTATTTTTAGCACAGAATTCAGAATATTTTAAAATAAATTGTATTGGCAACTCTTGAACTGCACTGCATAGCCATAGCTGATTATGAGGGCGTTAAGGACCAGAAGCTCTGATGCCTGTTTTCAGATGCTAACCAAGTGTTGGAAATCATTCTCCATCAAGTATTTTTGACCTCCTTTCTTCTTATTTGTCCCTAGCTGTCACCACCACATTGCAGCAGCTTTCCTCACTGCTGTTGCAGTATTTTGGGCTACAGCAGTTGCATATCTCAGATCTCTCCATGCTCCCCACTGTAGGAGGTCTGCATGGTGCAGCAAGAGGGAGAGCTACTTGTCATTCTCATGCTGCAGTGCAGAACAGGGCTCCTTTAGCAAGCCCAGCATGCTGCCTCAGGTGAATTAACCATCAGTGCTCATCACCCAGATGTGGTTTTCTGTGAGGAAAAGCTGCAAATCTCAGAACACGTATCAAGAGAGCAGGGAAGATTGTCTGGGAAGGAAACGGTCCTCAAAAATAAGCTTGCAGCCTGGAAATGGATGGAAAGATGGAAAGACCTCCTTTTTTCTCTTCAGTGGAGTGTGACCTTGTGCTGCATCAGACGTGGAAGCTGAGAAGTGAAATTGACCACCATGAAATACGGAGGTGCCAGAGACTGCACAAGAGCTCTGCGCCTGGGCCCTCTTTCTGGTGGAGCGTGTCAGTCCCTCGTGCTGCCCTGAAAAGTGGGAGAGCCTCAAACAGGAGGTAAAGCAGCTCTGGAACCCTCAGCATAAGAGAAACATAAAGCTGTTGGAGGGAGTATGGAGGAAGGGCCACGAGGGTGCTCAGAGGGCTGAAGCACCTCTGCTGTGAAGAGCTTATTCAGTCTTGATAGGAGAAGGCTCTGGGGAGATCTCTGTGCGACCTTGCAGTACCTACAGAAAAGATGGGGAGGGAATCTTAATCAGGGAATGTAATTACAGGACAAGGGGTAATGGCTTAAAAACTAGAAGTGGGTAGATTTAGATTGGGCATGTATAAGGAAGAGGTTCAGGTGGTGAGCTGCTGGCACAGGCTGCCCAGGAAAGCTGTGGCTGCCCCATTCATGGGAGTGCTAAGGGCCAGTCTGGATGGGGTCCTGGAAAGCCCGATCTGATAGGGTTTGGAGCCAGATCATCTTTAAAGTCCCCACTCAAACCTAAACCATTCTGCGATTCTATAAAAATAAAGGAATAAGGAAAAAAAAAAATGTAGGCACAGAAATGAGGTAACAGGGGAGTAATATATTTTTTAAAATGTAAATGTGCAGCAGAGAAAAAATCCAACAAACTCTCCCCTTTCTCTGATTCTGGTGTGCTTCTAAGCTTAACACAATTCCTGTCCTGTGCACACAGATCCCGACTGTGTGGCCTTTGCAAGCTGAGAAACAAACCTTTGTAGCCTTTTAGTATTTTTATTGCCTGCAACGTTTGTTTTAGCCACAGCAGTTAAGCATCCCTTTAAAATACTGACACATCTGTAGGAAACTGACAGTCTGTAACATCATTTAGCGGAGAGAAACTTTTATGTTGTTTCATAGCTTCTACTTCTCTAATGCATTTCAGTGATGGATGATGTTGCAAAAGAATCCTGCTCAGTTCATGATGCTATATAATCCACAAACTCTGCAGCTGGAGTGGGATTGTATTCACCCTCAGCAGCACTGCAGCTCCTCTGGTTTGTTATTCCCAACCCTGCTGTTTGTTCAATCAGTCTGACCCTGGTCTGCACGAAAGCCAAGCTACAGGAAATGGGAAATGAATGTCTTCCTCTGCATGGTGAATCCTGTTACAGGATGTTGGCATTAAACATGGTTCTGAATTGTGAATCTTGGATTTGAATATAGTAATTCTTGCCTGGAGTATTTCCCTAAGCTTTGTTGAAATTGCTTATGTCCTTTTCCTTAAAATTTATAAAAGTTTCTACAGCATGCAAGGTAGCTTAATACTCCTTAGAAATTAAGGTATTAATCCAATCTTTATCAGACATTTCCGTGTGTTTTCACATAATAATGCAGAAGAAAAGCTCTCCTAAAAACTTACAAAACATGATGTTGCCTTTTTCAGTTCTCTCCTTGATTTTTGCCCCCAGCATATGTCCAATAAAATATTCAGCAAGAGCTAAACAGCTACTGTTGTGTAGCCACTGCTTATTGCATTAGTTATAATTATCTCTCTTTATATCCACCTGCTATCATTTGGCTCTTGTGACCTCTTGCAGTTGTGCAAATATATGTAGGTCATTCCAAAAATAATGCCCTGTATTTATTTCCATGGATACCACAACAGCTCCAATGGGCACAATAACACTATTTGTTGGAGTAAATTCTCTGTCTACAAAACACTGTTTTTCAATGTAGTCACCACCATTAACTGTGCATTTTCACCAGTGATGAACGTGAGCTGCATGATGCTTTCCTAAAAATCTGCACCGATGGAGGTGCTCCACTGTCACTGCTGAAATGCACCACCAGCACCTCACTGTGCTGCAGCACTGCTTGGTCTCCAGAAATGTTCAGGAAGTGGCCATGAATGTCGGTGGCTGCCATTTTTTTCTGCATGGAGGAGTTAAGTTCCACCCCTTTGCTTCATCCACACTTCCATGTCAGATGCCATTGTGTAAGAGTGCCCCTCTGCTGCCATCTGTCACACGGCAACAACATGGAATGGGATGTTGGTGGGAAGGTTCAACCTCTGCTGCCGTCCCAGCATCATCTGCCTCTGACATCATGGGCTGACACAATAAAACAGGAGGCATTACTTTTGGGGCAGCCCTTGTATATGCATGCATTTGAATACATGAATAGGATGAATAATGGCTTTAGAGTCTCCAGTACAATCTGCCTCTCTCAAGATAAGGATGTGAACAAGTGTTCAATCAAAGATTTAAATTGTAAACTCCTTGGAGCAGGGATTGCCTTCTGGTAGGTCTGCATAATGCGTTTTGCTCTGGATGACTACAACTGGCCTCTGTCCTACTGTGAACAAAAAGCAAAGGTTTATGGACTTAGAACCCTTTATCATAAAACCCAGTAAATATGAAGGTGGTACTTTTGAAAGCAGCAATTAGTAAAATAATTGCCAGCTGAGGTTAAGTAATAACTTCTGAAGAGGTTATGAATTAAAGCTAGGATACGGATGGTTATTAAAAACTGCAAAGTGATCCCTCTGGACCTACAGAGAGAAATCCCCTTCTGCTGATGAGCTCTGCCAGGAGCTGCCAGCCCCATGCCTTCTCTTGGAAAGGCTCTTGGAGAGCACGGCTTCCCCTGTAAAACATTTCTGTCTTGTACCAAGGAGAATCCTCTCTTGTTGCCTCTTGTCTGCTCCGTGTGAAGAGGGCATCTCTGTCCCCTTTGTAGCCACTTTAACGACATTGCTGACTGCCTGCTCAGCCTTTCCCTACCTCTGTCCATTTTCCCTGGTGTTTATGGCTACTTAATGTACCTTTATAATCACTGTTATAATGAGGACCATGCTTCTGAGTGAGAACCAGGTCTTACCAAATCTTTACAGGGTTAACTCTGAAACTGTACAGTGAGTGAAAAGGCTGCCATTGATTCTAGTGGGCTCTGAGTGCTTAGTTATAGTTAGAAAGCAGAAAATACCTGGAAAAACAGGCTTTAAAATACCAAGGTATTGGGTGTATTGAGCAGGAAATGGAAGGTGTGACTTGGGCCGAACCTGTGCTGAGAGGAGTGGGAACGATGTGCTGTGTGAGCATGCAGTGCATGGGACCAGCTGAGTTTGAAGCACGGGCAGTGACTGCACTGCCTCACAACCCCGTGGGAGCAGCAAAGTGTGCTCGCGGTAGTTGAAACCTAGACACTTTTTTACCCAATAATGATTTACTGTATTGAAAGAAAGAAGTATAGGAAACTTTTGGATTGCAGCCCACAGGGGGGAAGTGAATGATCGCAGTGGTCGAGCCATTGTTCACCATGCTGTCATCATCTATTGGAAAGTCTGAGGTTGTAAGCAGCAGCTGTCCGGGGAGACAAATCAGCTGAAAAATTTATGTCTAACAGGCTTCTAGATACTGACCCAGAGAATATAATCAATTACAAAATCAATGTAATACATGGAGCTTGGGATCTCATTCTGGGCACACCAAGTTTTGAAGGATTCTGGCTGCGTTGGAAAGTGTAAATGCTGCAGGAGTTCTCTGCCTGTCTTTATAACGATTATTTTACAGGCCCAAACAATCCAGATTCATGTCAGCACACCGGCATGGCTCCTATGCAGGGTACTCATCACTGGGTTTCATTGTTCACCATATGTCCTGCTTTTGTCATAAGCTGCAAAGTAGGTGAGAAAGGAATAGAAAGCAGAGCTGTGTTTAGTGCATCAAATGATGTGTTTTAAGGTTGGATACGGAATTGACGTGTATTTAATAAGGTAATCTTAATTGTAGTAAAGTCAAGGCAAAATTCCCATTGACTTCAGAGGGACCCCGTGTTCCCTCCAGCCAGCCCCCCTCCAGCTCTTCTTTTGGAGTTGTCTTTTTTTTCCCCTTTGCTCTTCTCTAAGCTTATGAATACACTATTTTCTTCCCTCAACAGTTTTAGTCTTCAGTGCGTACACCATTACCAGTTGTATCCAGCATATTTACCTCTTCCCAATTTCCAAATATGCCAGACAGGGATGGGGTCTAATTGAAAGTCCTTAGGGTTTTTTGTCCCTATGTTTGTTGGCATGAGCACTTTTCTAAAAGTTAAGTTTCTCTAAGCAAGCAGCTAGTGTAAAATATCATATTCCCTGAATAAGTGAACTGGGACTCTCCTTAAAATGTGAGTGGGTTCAGTTCAGGTGTGGGCCTCAGTTACTTGCTGAGGAGAGAAGTGTAATGACTCCATGCTTTCAACTGGGTTGGA
Organism: Gallus gallus; assembly: GCF_016699485.2. NCBI lineage: Eukaryota > Metazoa > Chordata > Aves > Galliformes > Phasianidae > Gallus > Gallus gallus. The sequence continues at coordinate 7,966,662 of NC_052545.1, forward strand.
ATGTGGTCATTTTTTCAATTGAGGTCAATTTCCTCAAGATGCCCTGCACTGGTTACCTGTGGGGAATGCAGACAAGCAGGAGGATTTGGGGTCACCTTTCATGATGGTTTGGCCTGGCTGGAGTGACAGTCCAGGGGACCCTGTGTGCTGCTCCTGCCCTGCACCTTCTGAGCCTGAAGTCTGCCTGTAACAGAGGGGGGAACAGAAAGGACAAGGAGGGCTGCACAGTACCCCTGCAAGTCTGTGGGAGGTCAGCGTGCCTTCTGAGTGCTGCTTCCTTTATGTAGTGCTAAGGCCGAGATCAAACAGCTGTGGAGATGCTCAGCGCAGAGCTTCAGGCTGGCAGGCTCGGAGGAGCGCATGACGAGGGGTGCGATTGGTGGTTTCCAGTGCTGTGTGCGCGTTCACAGAAGCCAACTCTGTAACCTGGGGAGCATGTATGTGTGGAACTTCAGAGCTTTTTGCTTTTTTCTTTGTTTAGAAAACTCATTTGTGTTGCAGGCAGGAAACACGGCATAGAAATACACAGCCTGTATGTAACAACCCTGTGAATTCTGCCTTATGGACATACTGAGCAACGTAAAGAAAATATTAATAAAAAAAGAACACGAAAAGCATAAAGTTCAACCACACCACACTTCCTGGTTTATTACAAGATTTGTGTCCTCATTTTTTTGGCATGTCTTTTATGAGAACTTTCATCATTTTATCCTGTTTTTCCAGTAACATACTTCTTAACCTCGAGCACCATTGCAGACCCATTTCCAAAAGAAATAAAATGAGATCCAAGGGAATCCATATTATGTCCTTCCAATACAAAAGAAGGTTCCACTCATTCAATGTTGTGTTTATGATACAGGTAAAAGTTCTGTGGTTTTTGCAGTTAGGCACAGCCTAATGGAATATCTGCTCTTCCCTGACTTTTTCTAGTCACTCCAGCTTGATCTGTGAATAAGAAAGCTTCTGTTATTTCTTCTGTAAAGAAACTAGAAATCATCATTTCTTTCTAGTTTAACAAAACTACCCTGGTAGTAGTAGTTCACCTGGGATGTGCTTCCAGAACAAGGCTGATAAAGCCAAGTGACATTTGATACACGTTGGACAAATTGAGGGCAATGTGAAGCCTTTATTGTGGCAGGCAGATCTTGTGCCAGGGTGCTGCTTGTTCAGAAGACACCAGAAGAACTCTGCTCTTGCTTTTTAGCCGCTTCCAGAAATGTAAGATGACTTTCATTTAACTTGAGATCCATATGTTCATCAGCTCATGATCAGTGATAAATAGTTCTGAATCACGACTGGTATTTAGACATACAACATTCCTCATACAGCTATTTTGGCCACTGTTATTCCAGGCACATGGAGCAGTTTTGGCTCAAGGTGGACTGCGTTAGTCACCATGGCATTTATTGCCAGGGGAAGAAACTCCTTCTGCCTCCCCAGAAGCCAGCAGCGTGTGCCTGCATGTATTTTTGCAATATCTGTTTTATAAGAACGGTTTCTCACTTCTACTCATTTGAGAATTGAATTAGCTTCTGCTGCTGCTTCACTGGCTCCACAAAACATTTCCCTGAAATCATTTAACACACTATTAAATCCTGGAGTATGTTGTCTGTACATCTGATAATTTGATTTTGAGTGATGTTTGTGTCATTACTTAGCATTTTAGTCAGCAACAACGTTAGTAATATGTAGAGAAGCTTTTAACAATGAACTCAGAAAGAGATTTTAGAAACCTCAGTGTAAGGCTGCCGATGAGCAGAATGAATTGCTTTCAAAGCCATTATGTTCCTATGGCTTCCTAGGCTCAATTCACTTAAATTTGCTGCTTCTGCATTTTCAACAGCTTCCTTAATTTCTTCTATTTAATACAAACTGGGCAAAATTTGTGCTCATAAATCTGTTTTTAAACAGTTTGAAACTTATTTCCAAACTACAAAACATGAAGTACTTCAATGTCTTTGTATTGCACATTGTTCTTCAAGGGCTATCAAATGCTGGATAAGACCTCACAGACTATTAACTTTGGCCACCTATTTGTTCTCCAGTTCTGGGTCTTGTTTTCCAGTTCAGCTGGGCAGCTCATCCCACTGCTAATGAATACTGTCAGAGCTGTTCTAGATTGAAGCTGTCGAGTCTGGGAGTAGAAGTGGTGTCCAAGCGCCAAATTCGACATGGAAATTTTTTCACTAGCAATTTACCACATGGAAGATTTGTACCATCACTTAAAATGGAGTAAGGGAAAAAAAAAAAAGACAAGCTTGTTTAACCAGCAGTGCATATTTATCTTTCTACTCACAAATGCTGATGTTACAACAGAACATGTTTCTGTCTGTGCCCCATGCAACCATGCTGACAGCAGCAGCAGCAGCAGCAGTTACTGGGGTCTCTATCCCACCTCAAATGCCCCTCTGGGCCCTCCTCCACCCTCACAGAGAGCAGTGCTTTTTCTCTGTGTGTGTATGCAAGTGGTTGTGCATTAATGCAGATCTGTGATGTGATCTAATTAAAAGTGAAAAAAACCTAAACCTACCAAAGCACCAGTGATAAGAAGCTGGTGTTGCTTAAAGTCACCTCTGCAGATTTGAAATAGTGCAGGCTCTGATTTGGCTCCTGTGCAGGCTGACAATTACTGCTGGTCCCAAGAGTCAATACCTTTTCTATCTGCAGTCAGCAGGCAGAAGGTAGATGGTCTGCTCCAAATACTGCCTCTTACTCTGTTGACTTTACTGTTCGTGCAGAGATTCACTGAAATAGCACAACTGTTTGTTGGGTCTGTGTTGCCTTTGCAGACATAGCGACAATTCAGCTTTCTTGAAATTTAGTATAACATCAATAATTAAGGTGTATGCTAAAAAGAAGCTCGGGGCGTTGCAGTTCATGCCATGGCTCGTGTCTCATTAGGTTGAGCAGGAGCAGAGCGAGAGGTGCTGGGCTGAGGCTGATGGACACATGTGAGGCCTGGGCTGCTCAGAGAGAGGCAGTAGGTGGGGGTGTTTGTGTCCTGGGCCTTGGATGAGTGCTTGAACAAATGCTCTCTAGATGTGCTCAGCCCAAGGGATATGGGCAAAAAGTAGCTTGGTACCATATCTACTGTATCTACCTGGTCTTTAGAGCTAAGATCAATTCTTGGCACCATAATTAGCAGACCATCCAGCCAATACTGTATTTCTTTGCTTTGCTTTCTTTGGTGATTTGTGGGAGTGGGAAAGGTGATACTTTGTGATTAGCAGAAAACCTGTTACTTCAATGCTTGTTGGGTTTTGTGTATTTTTAGTTTCTCCCAGAAGTCTTGTCCTAGATAATTCTTCTGTGGCTTGTGAATGCTTTGCTTTGTGAGCATTTAATCCAGTGTAAGACTCAACAGTAATTAGCCATGTGGATATTTATGGAGACATTCTAACCTGCATTGTTCATGAATATTTCACCATGGTGGAAATTTCACACCCAATAAATCACTAATGAAAATGTCATTTCCCAGCTGCATTTACCTGACGTGCTGTTAATCTTGCTGTACTCATTGGAGGTAGAATTACTGTCAGATTTGCAACTGGAAAGGAATTGATTTTTAATTAGTGACCCCAATAATGTAGGTTAAAAATTATTTTTTAAATGGTGATTTAATGGTCCTCTTCACATAATGCTATCAGCTTCATTGCCTGTAGTGATGTTTTGTAGACCACTATTCAAACAGATGCTCTGAAGGACAGCATAACAACTGTCTGCACTGAAGGGATTAGGGAGAGAAGCAGTGTTATGAGGAGGTGGATCTGAAAGCAAGGACTTCAGGAGAGACAAAGGGAAGCTCATTTTCCTCTGTATTGGCTTAGACAAACAAGGCACAAGTGCCAGTCTCCATGCATTTGCCTCTGGTTTTCTCCTAAGGTGGTCCTGAGCTGGGCCATCTAACCCTTGGTGACATTTTGTGAGGGCAATTATTACAGGATAGATTGTGTGTTTTGAACGATCGTAAATTATTTTGCCTGATTTATGACCTGTATGCTTACATTTTCAAATTGTAATGTAGATTGCTGCCAGCATCATGCAGTCAGACATCTCTAACTTATGGCATAACAGAATGGCAAAGCACAAACAGGAGTACAGCTTCCCTAGGATTGTCACTGCAGATTCACTGACTTAAGTGAAGAAGGTTAATGAAATACTAGAATAGGATTATTACTGTTAAAAATTATTGTGAAAAAGGATATGAATCATGCCATATGAGGGAGCTGTAGCCTTCTTCTTTCTTCACAGTCATACTCTCTAGCTGTATTTTATTATCCTGTATATTGCTGACTGCAGATGCTCATAGCAAAAAGAAATATTAAACCCTCTGGTCAGTATCTGCAAAACTTCAACTTGTTAGATTCTAAGAAAATGTGAATTTCCCAAAATCCAGCTCTGCTTCTGAACTTACAGAGGTGTGTACCCCTGTATGGACAGAGGCTTCTCAGTGTGAATCGAGCAGTGAGCCCCTCTGCAGTGAACCAAGCAACTGGGATCAGGGAGTGATAACACCATCGTCTTCTCTCAAAAGAAGCCTTGGGATTTTTACCTGAATTCTGAATGTTCCACATTGGCTTGCCTGCATCCATGGTGATTCAGCCTTTGCTATGGCCATAGGCTTCTTGTACACCTACTTCTGTTACTTGTCCTGCAGGTAGAATAACTCAGACTGTGGGCCAAATTTTGAGGTTTTTTATTCAGTCTTGATTGTTATGAAGACAAGTTTGCCATGGTTTAGCTGATACAGCAGACAGCTGACACATCTGAAATAAGGCCTCTTATTGCCACAAAAATGATTTAAAAAGCATGAGCCAACCAAGTTCCACTGAAATCAAACCATATTTTTCTATTCATTTTGCTCAGTTTTGAATCCAAGCTTAATTCCCAAGGTTAGAACACTCATGTTTGAAAACATTATCTTTGATGACTAACAGCTCCATCATGCTGGAGACCAAGGAGCTGTGACATGACTAAACACCACGTTCCCTGACTAAAGGTTTTTTATATCATGCAGAGGTTCGTAAGGGTGGTTTTGCTCACTGTATAGATGTAATTCCTTTCTCCAAGGTGCTTTAACTGAATCAGCACTCCAAAAACAACTGTCTCTAGCACTAGTTCATTAGTTTTACTTGCCTTCAGTAGCAACATGGGGTACTCTTCTTTGAAAGGAGAAAGTTAGTATATTTTTGAGAAACAGGTTAACCATGAGAGCCACTTTTGATTTCTTAAACTAGGAGGGGCTGCTGGTTTAGTTGTCATAGGGGAGATGCTCTGGAAAGAAGAGGAGCCTGCTCTTCATATCACATCGCTGCTGAATATGAAAGAGGATTGGTAGGGCTAATATAAGACTTTGCCTCTTTGAAGACTTATCCATTTGTATTCTCTATTAATGTGCCTTAGCTCTGTATTTTGAGGACTGTGAAAGCAATGTTGATTTGGGACCATGAGTACCTTCTGTGTCTCCGTGCTCCTGTACTGACACCACAGAAGTCGGTATGAGCCCACTGTCCACCCGTTCCTTCCTGTGGCCGTCAAGGGCAGCTCACTGTACCTCTGCTTTTAGGCACTGTTTTTCCTGAATAGCAATTAGTTATTCTGTATTTCTCCAGTTTGCAAACAGATTGTTTCTAATGCCCATGTTAGAGCTCCAGGCAGCCTGCCTGTGAATTCAGCGGAGCAACCTCATGGGGCAGGATGAGTTTGCATGAGTGGATCCCTAAGCTCATATTGTCAAACACTTTGACAAAATGGCAGATGAAATTCATTGTTGATAAATGTGCAGTGATGCACATGGGAGGAAAAACACACTCGGTGATGGTCTCTGAACTAGCTATTAACTGCAAGATCTCTTTCCTGAGTGGTTTTACAGAACTATCCATTATATTGTCAATTCCGTAGCAGAGCAAAACAAACCAAAAAGCCAGATAGAATGGTAGGAATTACTAGGAAAGGACCAGAGGACAAAGCAGAAAATGTTCTGTTGTTGTGGTTAAATGGACTGATTCTGTATGTCATAGCAAAGAGGTAGCTAGGGGAGGAGAATGACAGAAATGTGTGACATAATGAGTGGACTGGAGAAGAGACATTGGCCACCTGTTTCTCTTAGTGCAAGGTCAAGCCGCCTTCAGGTGAGACTGTCATGCTAAGATCTGGGACAAATAAAAGGAGGTACTTCTTCACATAACAGTGCAGCTGAACTGTGAAACTCCACCATTTATTGTTGTGGTTATAGAAGAAAATATTAGAATAGATAGGTAGAATTCTCAGAGCAGCTGGGTAGTTCAGTGGGAAGTTGATCTGGCATGGGCCACTGAATATCTGTATATCACCTGTAGCTCTTGAAGACTCTGAGCTGCTGATGAATCAGGAGATTTAACATGGAAGTGTCACTCACTGGATGGTTGTCTTGGTACCCCCATCTGGCATCTGGACACAGGATCCTGGATTGCTGCTTGATCCCAGAACTTCTATTTTGTTCTTTGGCTGTTAAGCCTAAATCCTACCTGGGCTCTTGGGTACTGTAGGTGCAGATTCCCAACAGGTGTGCCTAGTAGGAAGGTCTCAGCAATGTCTTTCATCCCAATTTAAGGAGACTACATAGCCTGACATCTATCAGATACCCCCAGAGCACTGTACAGATACTGCCTCTTTAATTGTGTCTCCTTTTTAACAACTGTGAGCACAGGGAATTTGGTAGCTTTGTGTAAGGCAGAGTTTCAGGAAGATTTGAAAGGTTCCAAGGCAGAAATATTTAAAAAGACTGTTCCTTTGGGTGCAAGCTGGTTTGCTACTTTGCCTTTCCATGCTGTCAGCTCGGAAGTGTTACTGGTGCAGTGTTAATTGTTCAAGTTGAAAAGTAGTTTATCTTGTCTTTCATTAATGACATTTCTCAGGAGAAGGGAGGGTATTTAACTCTCAGGACAGAGATCGGAATGGTCATGGAAGCTGAAAATTTTGTGTTTTCATCACAGAAGACTCTGAAATGACAAATGAGATCTCATATCCCAGTAGAGGTGCAGTTAAATTTGAAAGGCTTGAACCTTTCCAAGAAACAAAACCAAACCAATGAGCAGCCACTTAGTAGGGCTCTCATGGATGGGCTGCTGTCCTGGCCTTGCCCAGAACTTTTCAGAAGGAAACAAAACAGATACATCACCTAGTTGGAAATGATACTGTTGCCTGAGCCTTGGCTTGTAACCTCTGAATCCCAAAGCAGCAAAAAGGAGCACTTACAGGCCTAAAGACCTCTGTTCTAGATGCTTAATTAATTAATCAATCCTTAAAGCCTTCCTGTTAAGGTATTTTTAATATAACTGAATAATGCGTAGAAAATGAAGTAGATTCTGATCCTGGCCTTACTGGTGTTTCGTGTTACACCTTCTGCCAGATACTTTTTCCCCTCCTGGCAGCCTGCATTCCTCAAGCAAAGTGTTAATTCCTTCCCATTACTTTATGTTCAGTGAGCTTTTCAAACGTACAAGCAGATTCCTATCAATGCGTCAGCCATTGTAACCTTTATGCACCCAGTCAGCTTACCACTGCAAAACATACTTACTGCTTTGAATCCTGATCTTCAGTGATGGCTTTACCAAGTCCTGTTCCCCAGGCTTTTGATGCAGCATGGAGCAGCAGGTGGTGTCCCCATGGCCCCTGAGCATGGCCTGATGGACACCTGTGGGAGACATGGCTCCACTCTGCCACCACTCTGTCTGCTGAGCATTGCTGCAGAGCAGTTTAGATCCAGGATCTGGAGGCACATGCCATTCTCCATTCAGATCACATCCTCCCTCTGCTTTGGATGTGTTGTTCTTAAGAGAAGCTTTGGTGTCTATACGTGGGCAATGTAGTGACTGTGGTGTGTCCATGAGTCATTGTTAGCTTATTCTGTTGCAGTGGAATAGAAATATAATCAAAACACTGATTATAATGGTTGCACGACTGTCTCATAGCCATGGTTTATAACTGAAGGTTGAGATACTCTCCTTACTCCCCAAAGTACAAAATCTGTGAAAGAAAACTTGAAGGAGAGAGGGGAAATGGAAAGGGTGTGGGCACAACATGCTGTGGGGAGGGCTGACAGCTACAGCTGGGTACTCCCCCAGGCACAAGAGGGCTCCAGGGTCAGGCTTCTTCATGGTGAAGCCAGATTTGCTTGGGTTGGCTTCTCCTGGGGTAAGTTATTTCACAGGGAGAGCCTTGCATTTATCATAACCTAATCTGATGACTTTTTTCACGAAGACTTTTCTGTGCAGTGCATACTACATGGAGGAAACGCTGTAGTCTCTTTGCCCCTTTTCACTTCTTTTTCCCTTCACTTGCCCTCAAATGAAGGAAAAACTCTAATTCTCATGGGGGAGACAATAACAGTAAGGTCCCAAATGTGCAGAATGGTAATTGGTCAGGGAGCGTGGAGATGGGGAGATCACCCAAGTCTGATGCAAGAAGTACTCATGTATTCAGTAATGTGGTAGCGGGTTGGAAAGATTTGCTTAGTAGCTGTGCCACTTTTGGAAGACCAGCTCAGGTCTGGCAGCTGAAATCACAGGCACAGCTGAGGCTGCCAAGACAAAGCAGAATTGACTGAGCAATGTGCCGCTGAGCCGGAGAGCTCATTTTCTGCACCAGTGTAAGCTGGCAAAAGGTGTGCCTCCACCAGCCACTGTGCAAACACTGCTTTTCCAAAGCAGTCAGCATCAGGCTGCAGTGATCATTAATTACAGTGACTGCGCAAGTTAATAATACTAGTAATTATAGTAATAATGCTGTTAATTGCTTGCCTTACAGTAGTATTCAGAAATCATCTTCCTGGGTGGAATAAAACATTTAATGAAGAGAGACGTGAGCGCTACTATAATAGCAGGTGGCTCTGCACCCTGAACCTGTGCTGGTGTGTGGGGCCAGCACCGGGTACAGAGCCCTCTGCAGCACCACACTGTTCACCCACCCATCAGGGAGATAGAATCACAGAATCACCAAGGTTGGAAAAGTCCTCCAAGGTCATCCAGTCCAACCGTCCACCTACCACCCATATTTCCCCACTAAACCATGTCCCTTAGTGCAACATGTTGCAAAGGAGGTTGCTGTTGCTGCCTCGTAGTCCATTCTACCTTCCAGATAGATGGAAGATGAAACACATTTACTCTGGGTCTGTCTCATATCTGAAAAGAACTCTTTGGAATCTGAACGCATGGGCAGTGGGTTTGCTACAGCCTAACCCATGCCTTCTAGTGAGATCGAGATTGGACTTGATGCTTGTTAGAGCTTGAAGCTAATTTGTTTTGGCATCATTCAGTCATAGCCATGAGGATGGCAGCAGCCACTCTGTGTGATGAGAGTCTTTGTCCCAAAGCTTAGAGAGAGCACGCATGTCCCCAGCAGGGAGCAATAGCAAGCTTGCACGGTTCTGATCAGGAATCATTGGCGTTACTCGAGCTGCTGGTGTCCTGCTTCTTGGTGCAGCTGTTGTGTCCCTGGTCAGTCCTTCCACAATCAGCAGCAGTGCTGATAGTGCAGCTGGAGGGCTTCCAGATGCTTCACTTCGATGTGAGTCATCTCTGAAAACCAAGATAGAGTTCAGGATGACAGTCACTGCAAGGTGAGGGGCTGCAGCATCCATGCCTGTGCTGCGGAAGGACGCTACCAGTAGTGAGACATGGGCAAGGGCTGGGCATCTGCAGTGTGTTAAGTTGAACAAGACAGCCTGCATTTCCTCAGGGAAAGAAATGAACTTATCACTTTATTTTATGATAATGATGCTGAATTCTGATATGAACAGACTGTGCCTTGTTTTTACATCTTTCACTCAACTTCGCTGTAAAAGCTGCTATAAAAATGAATTAGAAGACTTGCTTCAATTGAGTTAGCTCAGTGCAAGTCTTCCTCATTTATAATTCCAGGTGACTTATGAATCCAGATACAAGTTGTACAAGCATGTAAGCAGGTGCCAGGGACGTTTCATGTACTCAGGATACAGGCTTGCTGAAGCCCGGGCTGTGGGACAATGCTGAGCTGTGCGCTGCCCGTACATGGACCTACTGAGCTGGCCTCCCAGCAAAGCCACACTGCTGTAAGCGGGTGGGAAGGTTCTCTGTGCTCTAGCTTGCAGTGTTGTCTACTTCCAAAGCACTGCTCCTCCCTAGGTCTGACTTCCATTCAGCTCCCTGTTTAATTAGGAACTATGTGACTGTCACAGACACCTTTGACCACCTTGTCCCTAAATCACTATGTGCAGCAGCTGGTAGAAGGCCCTTTAAGCCCTTGACCCTTTATGAAGTTTAATTGAAGTGTTAGGTCATTGCTTGCACTGCTGAGCACTCAGCATTGTGGTAACCTGGTAAGGGCCACCTGCCAACAATGCATCTGCTGCTGCATGCTATTAGGATTAAGCTTTGACTGCCCAAGTGTGCGAGACCCTAATGGCCACGTCTGCTCAGAGCAGTGCCTAAAAGCCTGTCAGGGATCATCCTCTGGACTCTGCTGGCATTACAGTCTCCTCTCCACCTTTTGCGTTACTCTTTGCTTGGTATTCACCCCATGCTCCATCATGCTGTGCTAGTAATTCAGTGTTCTGCTCTTTGGGTTATAAGTACGTTTTCTGCTCTCCTACCTCTCTGCAAACCCCCCCTTTTTTTTTCCAACACGGCTTGTGCCCTCTTCCATATGCAGTCCCACCTTGACTGGAGAGCCCTTCACTAAGAGACCCCTTGCTCCTATGCATGGGATTCCTGCAGCAACATCTACTGCTTTCTTGGGGGAGGAAAAAGCTGCCTCACCTGAACCCTCATCTTCTCAAACAATGACCACTTTTATTCTGTTTGCTTCTAAGTCTGATGTATAAAATCCTTCAAAAGTTTAGCTGTAGGCTAACCCTGCCAAAAACAGAAAGGGAAGGCTGGTTACAGCGATTCTTTTTACTTGATCTTGGTAATCCTGCCCGAGGATAATTTGTCAGAGATACAATTAGAAGAAATGCTGTGCACCTGATCTACATGAATGGAGCAAGACAAAATACACAGCGTTCTGATTTAAATTAATATTGATCCCACTAATGGAATCACAAGTCCAAAATAAATTACATAAATGGAGTTAATCAAGACAAAAAATTTCCAAAGAGTAACCTTGTGTTAATGGAGCTGATTTTGCTGATGTCAAGTAAAGATGTGCACAGGGATAACAGAGCGTTTGTCAGGGAAGGCAGTGGGCACTGCTGCCTCTTGCCCAGGATGTCCAGGGCTGCTGAGCTAGGAAATTATTTCTGAAGACCTAATACCGAATATACTAATTTAAAAATAAATATTCTTTTCCTATTTTACCTGTCTGTGTGGAAGTACCCAAAGCCCCGGGATAGCAGAAGGCTGCTGTGTGCAGTCGATAGCCCCTCTTCCCCTTGCCCAGCAGACCTGCCCAGCCCACGAGGCTGCTGGCTGCCAAGGGAAGGGAGAGCAGCGAGTGGGGAGCCAACAGGTGGGGATGGACGGGAGCTGTCACAGGAGAGTCGTTTCAAAGCTTCTTGGCAACAGACAAAGTAGATAATGTTTTAAAATGCTGCTACTCCTACGCTCAGACCTTGCTGCACCAGGCGCTGCTGAACAGACGTTGTTTAGCCTGGAGCTCCGGCTGTTAATGCTGAGCTTTCCTGCCACGGGAGGAAGGAAGCAAAGTACAGGCAGGGCACAGTCTGGGCTGTGCTGGCACAGGGTCCTCTGCAAAGGACCTCAGAGCATACGGTTTGCTGTCTGCAGGCAGCGGAGAGCAGTGCCGGATCAGCGCAGTTAATGGTGTGAGCTGCTTTGCTCGCTGTGAGTCACCTCTTCCCAGCAACAGTGGTAAAAAAAATTCAGAGTGTGGTGGGAAAGAAGTCTTTAACCAAAGTTTGACACTCACTGAGTTGCTTCTGGAGCCTTTCAGGCTACACGGGAAATTTAGCCACATCATTTCCATTCTTTATACTTCAGTTCAATTTTTGTTCCATACATTTTATTTAAATACGTCGGGCTGTGTGAAGCACTGCTAGCCCTGGCTCTGCATCTGCATGGCACTGTTATTTGTTGTCATAATCCAACATTTTTTCATAACATTTTTCTGACATTATAAATTAAATCACACAAACTTAATATTACATTTGTAGATTCTTGCATACTTAAGACATTTCAGCTTTGTCTGTGCTATAGCTGCCAATGCCTTCCAAGAAAACCTTGAAAAACCATTGCAAGCGTAAATCTCCATAGAAAGTAAAGATCATTTCAGATATTTTCCTGTTGTAATGGTTTCCATGTGTTTGGTAGAGAGCTTGTGAGCTGCTGTGCTCCAGGATGCTGTGCACACAAACTCAAAGGACACGTAAGCGTCCTGTGATAGTGACTCCGTAAAAGAATATGGCCTCATTACAATGGAAAAGCTGCATTATCCCAACTCATCGGGAGCGAATCTTTCCTATCCATTAACTGTAATGTTACTAGCAGAACATTTTACAGTAAAGGAAATAAAAGTAGTCAAGATGGACGTGTTAAAGTATTTACTGGAGGAATGGCAGGAAGCAGAGGGCGAAGTGTGCACATGTGCAGTGTGCCGATGTTCTCCACTGCACCGCGTACCCATCGTGAGTCTGCAAAGACATTCCTGTTCATCGTCATATCCAGTCAATACCTTGCATATAACACAAGATACTCTCCTCCTTCTTTTCCTTCTTCATTTTAATAGGAAACCTCTCCAACATTAAAATAATTTCTCCCAGCTTTTAAGTTACGTATACCAAAAATCTTACTCCCACTTGGGATAAATGCAGAATGCCACCACGTAGTAAAGAAAGTTTTCCCAAGAAGAAAGCCTTTGCCTGCCTGGGAGTGCTCTTTGTGTGTGCTAGAAACAAAGCTCTTAACCAGTTCTCATCCATTGCAAAGGCCCTGGTACTGCTGTACTTCTGTCTGTGTTTGGTATGTGGATAATTGATCCCTGGGGAGCTGCAGATGGGGAGTCAGCCCCAGCTCCTGGGCTCAGCTGAGGGGTGGTGCCTGGGGCTTAATGATCTGTGCCATACAGAAGAACAGAGGGCAGTCAGATCTCATAACCAAATGCTGTCTTCTGAATTATAAGTTCTGTGCTCCCCCCCTGCACTGGGGGAAGCTGTGTAGAAACTGCTGAGTGGAGGGGAGCATGTATGAAGGGGAGCATGTATGCTTTGGTTTAAAACCAGAGGACCACATTCTTCCCTACTTGCAGCTTCTGCCAGCCTTTTTGCCAGTATAAAGAAAGGGTAGGATATATTTCTGCTTTGCCATGTACCCTCCTCTGATGAGGCAGCAGAAGGTGCACATGAGTGAGCATCAAGGTCATCAGGAAAACAAACAAAGCACTCCCAATTCTGTCTGTGTTGCATATTCCCCTTGTACCAGGCCAGCTCAAACTGTGCAATTACTGCAGCACTACAAAGCCCTGAACCTCTGAATTTGGGGAAGGACTGGTGGCAGAGCCGCACCTGCAGTGCTACAGACACCAGCTGGCCGAACCGGGATAGATCCCACATCCCCTGGTCCCATCTGCTGCCCAGCCACTCTCTCCCCATCAGTTCCTGATTTATAGAAGGCTGCAGAATAGCTTGGCTCAAAGAATGATGAATGAATGTGGGGAGTATTGAATACATTGCATGAAAAAATAATCAGTTTCCCAAACTGGTGAATTGACTTAACTGAAAGCTGTGCCTGTAGAACTCCCAGAATATAGAACAGGGTAATTAATTGCTATTAATAATTAATAGTAGGCAGTTAATTCACTGATTGCCATTTGTACAGAAACAGAGAGCATCAATAGCAGAGGCTTTTTGTTTGTCCAGCTGCTTTTTAAAGCTGTGCTGCATCACCAGGTGTCTGATGTGCTATGGCAGGCAGGGCCTCTGAGCATCAGGTACCTGGGCAGAGCGTGTGGGGGAATCCCTGGCAGCCAGTGGGGAACACTGCCTTCATCCCACCTCCACCTGCACTTCACATGGACACAGCAAATAAACCCAAGTTCAGTATGGCAAGTATTTAAAATACTGATGTCAGATCATTTGGCTTTTGGAGGGAGAAAGGGATGGTAGAAGCAGAAATTTCTTCAGGCCTGAAATCTTCATGGAGACAGGCTTGGCTTGAAATAATTCTCATACTAAGTGCTTCTTAGAAAGCTTGACTGCAAAACGATGAGAAAAGATTAATATTCAAAACCAGGGCACTCCGTGTTTCAAAGTCTTTCCTTAACTCACAAACAGGACACAGTGGTTCCCCAGTGACCTGCATACTCAGAACTGAAGTGTCCATAATCCCACTCATACCCCTTTCTCTTTTTGGAATGCTTTTTTGAGCAGGGAATTTTTACTGAAGTGACAATTAGGCTGCTTTTAATGTTATGTCTTTATTGTGCAGTCAGACAGCTGACTGATACATGCCTGTGTTTTGTTTATGTGAGGAAGTCCAGGAGACAGCACTCCGTTAATGCTAATGAACATCCCAAATGTCACTTCCTTCCTGGTTTGTGTCAATCACTACATCTGCTTGTTTCTAATAGGAAAACCGGTGCTCACTGGAGAATTTTGAGCTGTAGCAAGGATAGGATGCCTTGCAGTCAGAGACAGAACTGTTCAAATAATTGAATTTTGCTTGACTGAGCTTCTGGGTCCGGCCTGAGTCTCCTTAAGAGCTCAAGCTCTGTGGGCTCAGAGTCGTGGTAAGCAGCCTGCATAAAGGACACCCCAACCTTTGTTGTTCCCACCTTCCAGTGGAGCTGGAAGCAGCTGGGGAATGGGTGCTGCTGGGAGGTCCAGCTGGGAACCAAGGACTTCTCCAGGGTAGTGAAAGCTGCTGGAGGGGATGGGAAGTTGAAAATGGGAGAAGGAAAAGACAGCAGCCCTCACTTAAAATCTCCAGAAATCATTCCTATGTAAGTCTTCATAGAAATATCTGCAGTGCCTGTATCACCTTTGAACATAACGTATTCATTCTGGTGCCAATGATAATGTTTTATGGATAACAGGCTAGCAGTTGTTCTGTTTCACTATCTTCATGCTTCCAAAGGGCAAGTAATCTTTGGTAAATTTTTTTGGAGCTGAAGTACAATTGCTGGGTAATTCTTATTAAGGCTATTTTTAAAAATCGTAATCAATTAATGAGAATGGTATTAACTCACTGAACTTTAGAAAAGGAAAAGGGGAGCAGAGAACAAAGAACAAAGTCTGCCTTGCTGTCCTTTTCACCAAGTTTCTGTCTTTCACATCGCGGTGCTGAAAGGCCAAAGTGGCACTGGGGAATTGTATTGTTGAAACAGGAAGTCATTCTTCCCTCCTTAATTAAGGAAAATGAACGATTTAAACTCACAGTTGATGGTTAGAGAACCAAAGCCAGACTCATGAACTTTCCAAACGTGCTCAAGTTCCCCAAAGTCTGTGTCAGGGAACTGGCGTGGGTTTTGTCTGTAATTGCTCAGCTGAACCGCTTGGTCCATTTTTCTTTCCTCTTTGGTGTCCAGCTCTGATGAATGACCCCCAGCAGCAGAACTTTCCTTTGGCTGTTCTGTGGGCAGCATGGCTCTCCTGCAGCACTTTCATAGCCAGCCCTCATTGTCTGCGCTGGGAGTGAGGTGGCACCCAGGGGGGTCCCCAGCAAGGTTATGTCCAGGTGGGTTTAGTGGCAAGCCCAGATTTATGGCTGGCAGCACATGAAAGTGTGTTCCTGGCAATGTCAAAGACAGAGCTGGGCTGGGCAGACCGCTGGTGTGTCTAAGGCAGCAGTACCTCTTAGGGCTTTTTCTTGTTTTCATGATATCTTGTGTTTGCAAGAGAGAGATAGACAGAAGGGAAGGGGTGCAGAGCCTTTGGCAGCTCCCTGCTCACACCCTGCAGTTGTTCCCAGGATGAGCAACCAGAGATGGCACTGCAAAGCTAGGTAAAAGTGTTACCTTAGACATGTAAAAACCATGTATGTCAGCCATGAAGGCATCAGTCCTCGAGTTCCTAATCAATTCTTCCTTGTTGCACACAGAGGGCTTGCAGCAAGGCGTGTAAATGGAATCAAACCGGGAAGCAGGAGCAAATATATGGTCTTCTCAAGTTTTCAACAAGTTTGATATACATTGCAAGCTACAGAAAGAGGGAAGCAGTAAATCAGTGTGTGACTTTACTCCCTTCACTGTACCATAAAAGATAGCAAGTCTCTGCAGGTACAAAGGAAGGCCCCTTTCCTTCCCTGTGTCCAAGCAATGCTACAAACTGCCAGCAGAAGAACAGCTCTGCCACGTTTGCCAGGCAAGACCTTGGCAGAGTTATTTAGGGCAGATCTGTGGGAGCAGATGTGTGAGCAAGCTGAGCACAAGCTAAGTGGCTGCAGGCACAGGAGCCGGGCTGTGCCTTGGGCTGCTCCACCACCACAGCATCACAGTGCCCTGAGAGGGCACAGTGCAGGGAGGCTGCAAGGAGAGCTAACTGGCAAGAACAAATGTGCACTGGTCTGAAGGTACTGTAAAGGAATTCTATCAGTGCTTTTACCATCTCATAGATGGGAAGCAAAGATTTGCTCTGCTTAAAATTACTAAGAACCTCCAGGCTGTCTTTCTCTTCCAGTTAAAGTCTACATCTACCCTAAAACAAATAACGTACTCCCCCTGAAAGCCCAAGAAACTCTCATGCCTCTGAGCCATCTTTGAGCTCAATTGAATTCTCCTTGAAAAAATGCATCTTAATCAAGTCCCTTGACTTGATAAAAGTGGAGTTGGATGCAGCAGGTTCGGATTTAATGACTTGAATTCACCACACCAACTTTTGCTTGAGAACAATCCGGCCTGATAGAAATTGTGTGTTTTGAGTAAAGTTCTCATGCAGTTTAGAGGACATTTAAATAAACAATAAAAACCTTTGGTTTCATGTATGCATATGTTTCTATTACTCTGCAGCTAAGTTAACAAATAACATTTTTTGCCTTAACCACTGAGTTTGATGAAAACAGTATTTTGTGCCAAGCAGATTATGATGATTGTGTAATTCAAAAAATATATGAGACATTAAAACGCTATGACATCTCCTTCCCATGCTAATGACTGTAAGAGGGATTGATGCGACCAATAAATAGCTTCCCCCAGGAAAGACTGTAGCAGAAATGGGAAGCAGTACGAAATATGGCCCACCTGGTAGTTTTATGACCCGACCTGAATGCTGTAATCATTTTAAAGAGATGCTGATTAGTACCAGCAACAGGAGTTTGAATTGGCAGCATCAGTAGCATCAATTTCAGCAACAGCACTGGAGGTCCTTAAGTTCCCATTCTGTGACTTGGATGCAAATGAATCATGCAGTCAGCAGGTGCTGTTCTATCCGTACTAAATATATATAACTAACAGATGAAGGAATGCAGAATCTGCGCTTAAAGAAATAATTGAATGCCTCAACTGTCACTGTAATCCCATGATTTGAAAGGGTATTTTGGAGTACAGACAGAAAGAGCAGAGGAAAGAGAGCTCCAGCCCTTGGCTGAAGTGAGCACAGCACTGCTGCTTCCTCCTAGCCAGGCCGTGGTCACAGAGTGGTGCTTCACTTCTGTCAGGTCCTGCAGGTTCTGCAGCCGAACCCCCAGCCCAGCCCACTGCATGTGGTTCACCTGTCTGCACCTGATGGAGGAAAGGCAGAGTGCTGGAGGTGCCAGCAGTTCAGAAATGAAGAAATGCCTGCCTGTAGCCAAGAGTGGTGTTTTAGAAGCTGCATAAATGTGTTCCATGAACCTGAAAGCCAGCATGAAGGCATGATGCCATCAGCAAGAAGCATTGGTGATTATGCTTTGTAAGCTATTCGTGTATCCATTCAGATCCCTTCGTTCAGATCTGTGTGCTTTCAGCTTCTCCCTGGATTGGCTTTCAGAGCCATATAATAACATACATGTATGTGTCTTTTTTCTGGAACTGCTGTTTTAAGGAGAAGCTTAGGAGGCCCTTGCATGTGTTCTAGGTGAAGAGTGGCAATTGCACCAGTCCTCTGATAGCCACTGCTGATAGCTGCTTGTGGTACAACAGTGCTGCATATTCTTACTGACCTGATAAGGTGTTGTTCTCTAAGTAAGGAATTGGAAGTACACAGTCTGCAGACAGTGGTGTGTTGTTCAGCCAAGGCATGAGATAAACCCTGAGACAGACATTGGTTTTTACCTTCCTGCAGATAAAGGACCAGGAGATGTACTCTAAGACTCTTGTTTCCAGTATATGTGTGTTCAAGCTATCCATCAAGAGTTTTTAATGTATGTGTTCCTCAGTACATCAAAAGTGAGCTGAGTTTGTAGGTGTTGTGCAGGGCTCTCATAGGAGCTCCCACAGCTCCTGTGAGGTTTGGGGTCCCAGGCACTCAGCAGGCTCACCGTACCTCACACCCAGGTGCAGGCAGAGCACGGATGGCCCTCACCTGAATCCCTCCTGGTTCCTCTGGCAGCAGAGCAGAGCAAGAGAGCGGCCATCTGCCAGCATTCAGGTGTCCCAGCACCCCACACCACGATGATCAAGGCATTGTAATAAGTGTTTTACCCCTCACAGCCATTTGGGGCTCCGGCTGTGTTGTATCATAAATCCAACTTTTGCTTTGCTATTACTCTGGAACTTTGGTTTTTGTGCTCTTTTCAGTGTAACCAGTTCCTGCAGAATTTAATGACAAATCGGCCTTACATCAGCAAAACCTTGAGCACGCCGGACACTGATCTCATGGCAGAACATATTGGTTCTGTTATTTATGGGGGTTCAGTTCCTACCTCCACTTTTTTTCGTTTCTTCATCTTTTATAAAAGGAGGATGGTGAGCACAGTGTTCATCATCTTTTTTTGTTCCTCTTGTTCTGATTTTCTGATATTTTGATTTCTTTCTCTCTCTTTTTTTCTTCTTCCCTTCCTTTATTTGTCTTTCCTTTCTTTCTTTTCTTTCTTTCTTTTGTTCTTTCTTTCTGACTTTCTTTTTTTCTTTTTCCTTTTTTCTTTCTTTCATTTTCCTTTAAGGCATGGTAATTAATGAACTGTTCTAATTTCCTTTGAGACAACATTCTTAATTGCTGTAATTCTCACTTATGTCTTTTAGGCATCCCTGCTGGCATTGATTCATTTCAATTTGCATTTCTGAATGCTGTAGCTATAAATGCTCAGTCAATACGTGTACCAGCCAGTCTCCTTTTCAATGCCTCACAGGATTTTTGATGTGTTTTTGGTTTGTTTTTCTTTTTTTTGTAGCAAACCTAAGTGGTGACTTACCGTTGTAGGAGCATCCTAAAAGCTGCCATGTTCTTGCCTCTATTTCATTTTGCTTTGGGTTTGCATTGGTTTTGGGTTGGTGGTAAAAGTAACAGAGTTTTACATGATTTCTTCCAGGATGTGTGCTTGCCTTTTTAAAATACCTTGGAGAATAATAGCCTTGAGTTTTTTAAAAAAATTAAATTGTCCAAACAAATGAGTTTCCCAAAGATAGTAATTTTAAAATATGAATTGGACATGCAAATGTGGAACAAAATAATTTGTGCTGGTGCCATAAGATTCTTTTATGAAGAAGTGGTGTGAATGAGCTCATATGAAGATGAAGTCTCCCACTTGAATGTTTAATGAAGGCAGCATATGCCGTCATTAAAGGCATGCAGTACTGTCATAGTGCAGAAATGTTTCACCTTCACTGCCTGTTTGCATTTGTCCCTGTGCAACCCTACCCCAAGGATCAACCTTTCAGTGCGCATAAGGGGGAAGCCAACTTCTCCTACCCTTTGCCTCTCAGCCCCATCTTACATTAGCTTTGGGCTGCACAGCTTTGCATAGATGTTTTTCCACTGTCAACCTGCAGCCACCACAAGAATCCAGGAGGTAAATAAGTTCTAGTCACCACTACCCTAAATAAAATCAAACAAGGCAAAGAAGCTCTGTGTCTTGTTAACAAACCCCTGGGTCACTTAGTCCCCATGGTTTCCTGCTTGGCTTTTCATTCTGGAACACTTACTTCTTTCAGCCACAAGACTTAAAAACGAGATGAATGCTTGGATATATTTTAGAATAAGTGCACCCAAATCGCTCCAAGTGCAATAAAAACGTCCCCTATAGGGTTCATATTTATAGATCTGAGAAATGCAACAAATAATCTGCTATTTTTTTAGTATTCCTACAGATGCATTCCCGTGGAAAAAGATAGATAGTTTGGCAGTGAGTAATGGGAGCAGTTGCATGTTCTGTATTGGTAACAGAGAGCTGCAAAGGGAAAGATGCCAGGGTTGCAGTAAAATGGATTGACCAATTGGCTTCTCACCATTTAAGGTGATTAATCAACTAATTACGATGAGGATTAAAAGCCTAATGCATTAAAATAATATTTATCCTGGTGTTGTAAACTGTCTTCATGGATTAGCTCCATTGGAAGTTTTGTCTGTCCTTTTGCCTGTGATTAACCACCTAGGACCATAACACATGTCAGCAGGGCACCAGCATCCTAGCGATGCTCTTGGCTCCCACCTCTCTGCTCCCAGCCATGCTCAGGGGCACTCTTTGCTGGAACAAAGGCTAATTACCAACTCCTTAGGGCAGTTTAATTAGGTGCTTGTGTCATGTTTGTTGGGGCCTTATCTCATGAATTTGTGCTGGATTAGCGAAGTAGCAAAGGAGAAACCTGTTGTGCACTTTTACACTCACTTTCACACTTTATTCATTCTTATCAGCTTAGCAGTTTGTCAGTGGGATGGAGAAAAGCCCCTAATAAGAGTGCTGGAAAATGCAATACAAGCTCCTTTGCAAAGTGCAGTCTGTGAGAGAGATTCAGGGAAGAGATGAAAGCCGTTGTGTGACAAGGTAAAAATAATTTAATTATTACTTAGCATAAACTACATACAGCTGGCCACTGCGTTCAGAGAGGTCTCTTCATTTTCAGTCTGGTTGCAGCACTCCAGCAGCTGCCTTGCAAAATTCCCCAGGGTGGGCAGGGTGCAGCACCCAGCTGGAGGCCAGGCACTGGTCATGGATCCATGGAAGCAGTCCTGGGGCCGAGAAGGTTTGACACCTCCAGTCATGGTAATCATGGACAGTGGGTAAATCAGAAGAAAAGCCCCTCAAAATCAAAGTGCTGCTAGTGTCAGGGTGGTGGAGGCAGGATGAGGCTCTGGTCTGGAGAACTTCATTGGTTTGATTCCCCGCTGTGGTGGGCTGCTGAGCTCTCCAGCCCTTGGTCCTGCCCAGAGCTGTTTCACACCAACCCGCCTCCACCTC
This sequence comes from Gallus gallus, assembly GCF_016699485.2. Classification (NCBI taxonomy): domain Eukaryota; kingdom Metazoa; phylum Chordata; class Aves; order Galliformes; family Phasianidae; genus Gallus; species Gallus gallus. The sequence continues at coordinate 7,987,883 of NC_052545.1, forward strand.
TCATCTCAGAGGGCCTCTGCACAACCCAGGTCCCACTGCTCTTAATGACAAATGCTGTCCCTGGTGGGAGGGAGCAATCCCAGCAGTCCCAGAGTGGAGCAGGTGGGTTTGCAGCCATGTATGGTTACTCCATGGTGACAGACAAGGAATGATCTCACTCAGATGTGGGCACACTGCCTTGTGGATGTGCTCCTCACCTCCTGGAGCTGATGTGCTGTGCAGCTGCCTGAGCGCTACAGGGCGTGTTGTGGCAGTGGTGGCTGGTCTTGATACGCAGGCCAGATCGATCTATCTGCTGGGCCATCTGTTTGACCACTGATGTATACAGTATTCGTAGAATATTTCAGAAGTGAGTTATCACAGTTATCACAGTGAGTTTTGTGTCCCCAGCTCCAGTGTTCCCTGTGCCTTTCAAATCAGTATTCCCACCCAGCAGTTCCCTGAGTGCTGGATGTGCTGTGGTGTGCCGCGAGGACTTTCTTGGCAGATTGGTTTTGGAGTATATTAATAATAAATTGGCTCATTCTCATTGTGTCTTGGTTTAAAAAGAGATAGATGATTTAGAAGTAGAATGAATTAGAATTCAAGATGTGTTGTGAGCTTGAACAAGCTGGGCTGGGCTCCAGGCCATTTCACAAAGAGACAAAGGCAGGAGAGCAGGTAGCGGGAGCAGCAGGAGCGGGCACAGAGCCTGAGCTGGTGGCTGGCAGGTGGCAGTGAAGCAGTGATTCCCCCATGCTGATGGGAGAAGTGATATGAAGAGTGTACTGCTGTGCCCATGCTCTGTAGGGAGCTGGCTTGTATTTTAAGTTGGTTTTAATCCAGCTAGGAGGGAAATTCTTGGAAGAAGTTACCCTTTTTCCTTCTAAAGCTGATGCTGCTTCTGTTTGCCATTTTCTCATTTCTCAAAGTCCAAATGTTTCTACCTGCTCTATCATTTTCAAAATTAAGGGCAATGTTATCTTTTCCTGATGGCTTTTTCCCTGGGCAGTCCTTCTGAGAAAGGGGGCCCTTTCTCCCCTTTTGGGGAGAAGGAAAGAAAAACAACCCAATTAAGATAAGGAGAAATAATGAATTTACCACAAATGGTAAAAGAATGTAAGATAATAATAAGAAAGAGAGTTACAATTAATAACTCAAATGGGAAAGAGAGGAAGGCTATGGCTGGGCTGCCAGAACCTGGAAGAAACTTGACCCCCATCACCTGGAATCACAGATCATGTGGCAGCCCTTGGGAAATGTGGTACGTCTCAGTGCATCTTCCTCTTGGAAAATCAGGACCCACATGAGGAAGAAAATCTGAGAAACAACTGTACTGTGTAGGGAAATGGTGCTGCTTTCCAGACCAGGAGCTCTGGGCAAGACCACAGACAGACCTGGCCTGGCCCCTGCGCGCTTGAGGAGCTCTCTGAAAACACAAAGTGCTGAGGGCCACTGGGAGAAGCAAAAGCTGAAAGAACGCCAACAACCTTGTGTTTCTTTGGATAAAGCACAAGTTGACATGGCCCACTGGCAGTCTGTGTTGTCTCACCATTTTGAAAGTATTTGGAGTGGTGTGTTGAGGAGTTGTAAATTCACTTGAGAGTTGCTCTGCTTTTCTTTTTACTTTCACTGCTGGCCAAGCCTTGCCGGTGTTTCTGAGGCTGAACTTGTGGGCACAGAGGATGCTGTGCAGGGTGGGGCTCCTGGGCAAGGTGAGAGGCACAGCACAGCACTTCAGGGCCTTTGGTTTCCCCTGTGTGGTAATGCAGCACTGGGCTGCACAGGGAAATATCTTTATTGCCCAAATGTCTTTTCAATAGGGAAAAAATGACAATTCTTTCTTCTTCTGCGTTTGTAATTAGTTTGCATGTGCTGATACTTTCTCACAAAGAAAATGATGAGTGGATCTTAAGTTAACACCTCTTTGCTTGCAAATGAGTTTAAAGCAGGATAAAAAAATGCAATAGAGCTTAAGGCTCTGAGTCATTTATTGAATTCTTTTCCAGATTATTATATAAAAGAAATTTGAGCGATAGGATTTTCAGCTAGCTTCATAAAAATAAATAAGCATTGTTTGGAAAGCATGATTAAAGCAGGAGGAGATGTAAACAAGGAGAACAACACATTGTATTGCAGCTGGGATTCCATTTTTGCAGAAGAGTGGCATACATGAGAAAGCAAATCCTTAATGGGTGCTTTTATCCTCTGAAATATCAAAGCTGATGTGAGAGATATTATTATGCAAAATTTTCTGTGAGGAAAGGATATGCAAAAGGTAGCCAACCCATGCTGTAATAATTGCTCCTTCAGCACTCTTTTTCATCTGTAAAGTTTCAGAGTTGTACTCCTGCCCACTCTTTATGCAAGGTTAAAATGTGCAGGCCTGAGTAAGCTAGACTCTGGTCTATCAAGTACCCTGAAGCCCTGGTAATTTGGATGCTGTTGTTTAGATGGTTAATAGAGTCAGCCAGCAGCTGATCCAATCCAAATGTTAAGAGTGGTTATTATTCTAGAGGGGCACAAAGAATTAGGACAAATAGCTGAATGATGGTGGCAAATAGCTGATGCGGTGTTACTGTGAACTTGGACTGAATCTCTAGCAAGAGTGGCTCAACTTTTCTTCCTTGCCTGCATTTTGTATCTACCTCATAAATTCTCCTTCCTGGAACTGTCTGACATAGGAGCACACTTATTTAAGGTCAGAGCTAGGTTTTTGATGGCTTCCATAATGGTGACTGCCACTCTTAAGAATATATGCTGAAAGAAATATAAATGGACTAGCCTTTGCTGCCTGCTGCTGTTTGTCAAAGTTCTCAGCTATAAAAAATAAATATCATTGTGTTCTTCCATTTGCTGCTAACACCATTGAAGCCAGACAATGTGCAGCTGATGAATGAGTGGGTAATGGCTCTGTTTTTAACACCCTGGCTTCTGCCAGACTGCTACTGAAGCCATTTGTTTGAGGTGGAACCACTGTTGCTCCCGTTTCAGCAAGCACTGAATTGCCCCAAAGCATGGCCAGTCTGTATTTAAATTATGCAATAGTTTGCATGAATGTAACACCAGGGCATCACCAAACTGTGATGGAGTGTTGATCCATAAAGGCTGCTAAAATGCCTAAGTGACTTACAGGCACTTAGTTCAATTGTTTGAAGAAGAAAGGTTTGTTTTATTAACATTTGGGATGTACAGTTCAGTTGTGTCAGAAATGCTGGCACACAATTATAGTTACGGTACTCCTGTAGTATTCAAGGCCTACACATATGCAAACAAGTTTAGTAATGCATTTTGAGCTGTTTTTCTCCTAAGGAACAGTGTAAGTCAGTCTGTGGAAGATCTTTGCAGAAAATAGTAAATAATCTGCACCTTTGGTAGAAAATCTGAAGTGAATGGAAACAAAATTTCATGGGGCATCTTGGAAAGGTTCATTAACTCTTGCCAAAATAGAAGTGTGTTCCTCCACTCCTGATTTGCAGGTCTCAGGTTGTAGCTCTTGATAGAAATCATTGTTTTTTTTTTTATTGCAGCTGCTTAGTATGACAAGAGCCTTGTTTTGTTTTGTTCAAGGCTTCTGAGCCCAGGTCTAACCTGAATATTCAGTAGGTTGCACTGATGGTATTCCTGTCCACTTAGTGGTACTGCGTCATTCTGCATCTCATTGCCAATTTTTCCACCACTTTGACACAGCCTTCAGGTGCCTGGAGAGAGCTGCATGCTTTGTGCAGACTGCTCAGCTCCGCTCCTGCAGCAGGGTTGGCTCCAAATTAGGGTCACCTTCCCAAAATACACTTAGGGTTGGTAAGTGTTATAGCAGCACCCTTGCTTTCTATTAGCACAAACTTATTTAAGCGTGAGTGAAAGCTTTTGTGAGCCCTCGGTGCATGCTTGTACGGTGTAGGCGGTTTGCTAATGACCTCTAATGAGTGCTGGCAGTTAAGACGGGGTGAGCCGAGCAGCTAACGGGTTTGCAGCCCTGTGCGAGGGGATGCTGTGCACACAGAGCTGGAGCGACGATGAGGAGGAGAAGGGACTTGTTGTGAAGTGCACGGTGTTGAAAGCCTGCTGGCTCCTGTCCCAGCTCTTGGATGAGAAGAAGAAATCGGAGGAGGGAAGAGGCTGAGGCCAACAGAAGCCTTTCTGTGCAACACAGTGTAAAGCAGAAATAGTAAGGACAGCTCTTAACAAGCTGCTGGGGAGCTGTTATAGGTTCTGCCCCAAAGCTCTCCCGTCTAGCACCAGCATGACTTTCCCTTAAAACACTGCCAAGTAAAGGAAGGCAGGAGAGAAGGCAGATCCTGGGGAAGGCTGAAGCGGGTTGGGCTGTGCTGTGTCTCTCGCTGCCTGGTCACTGAGGGCTCTGTGACAGCTTTCTCCTGTGCCCATTTGTGCCAAGATGCTTGAGGAAACACACCGTATTCTGCCCTTGCCTGTACATGTCTTTTCCTTTATGGTTTCTCATTATGACTTTAATGTTTTCTTACTGTTTTTTAGAGTGTGAATAGACCAGTGGCAGTACACATTGCACTTAGAAAAATGCTATCCTGTTAGTGCAGAGGTCCAGCTTATGGCTTTTTGTTTTTGCTACGACAGTCTCACGCATGGCTAGAAGCAGCTTTTTAATGTAATTCAGATGTTATCTGTAATAACAGGGCTTGGATAAACCTTCACATTTGCAGAGAGGCTAGCAAATGGCTCCACGCTGCAGCATGTCATTAGTCAGGGCGTGCCTGCTGAACAACACTGGTCAGTAAGCTGCTAAATGTTCATTGGGTTTTTGGGCTGTGAATCACTTGGTATTGCAGCAGCACTGCATCACTTAACCCCAGCCCTGGAGCTGATGTGCATGTGGGATGCTTGAGCAGGGCTTGTCTCAGGCCTCTGTCCGCAGAGTGTTGTCTCTGCTGGGAGAATAATTGTTTGTGTAATTTGTGTAATTTAAATTAAATGTTGGCTTCATTTGTTGGCAGTGGACATTTAGCTTTCATATAGCACTGGCAGAGCAGTGTTGCAGGGCATTCTGGAGGGAACGGGAGCTTGCAGGGTGATGGGGTTAACGTGCGACCCGTGGGTTGAGCTCAGCATGAGACCTGGGGGACACCAGCTGAGTGCTGCCAGGAAGTTTAACAGCTTCTTTTTTAGTACATCCAGGCATCTGAACTCTGTGAGACTTCGCACTCTTCATTACACCTGCTCAGTGTTACTGCTTCTGGCAGTGTGTAGATGGAATGGGAAGAAAATTCACACGGGGACTTTCCTAACCTGAGGTGTTTTAGAGGTGATCGTTGAGGAGGCATAGCATAGGAACTTTATAACCTTACCATTAATTATTAATAACAATATAATTAACTAATTAATTATAGTCATTCAATTTAGGAAGCATAGCATAGGAACTTTATAACCTTAGCATAGCTAAGGTGGTGTTTTTGTTACGTAGCAGAGGAGAGGACTCCTAAACCTTTTGAATGCTTATGAAAGTTTTGCGTTTCTTCCAGCCATTTGGACGTTTTCTTTGAGAACTAAAGCATATTTCTGAGGTTATCCTCTGTGCTTTGATGTCTTTATAAATGTTGCAAAAATGTCTCCCTGTCTGCTGCGGCTCCACATTTATAGCACGCTTGGAGCAAAATGGTATTTCTGTTTGTAGTCGTAAAAACTCCCAGACTGATCCTTAAATAGATCTGATTGCTCTGTAGTCCTTACGGCCTCAAATTGTCTTCAAAATATTGGTCTATCCTTTTTAGTCACTAAATATGTGCCCCTTCTGTCTGCCACCAAGGATTTCTATGGTGCGAGCCCTCTCTGCAGAGCTCTTTGTATTTTCCATGTGGGGATTAGAAGAGGCTTAATGGAGTGTAAATCTGTACATGGTTTGAATAAACAGTTCTCTGCCTTTCTTCTGATAGTTACTTTTGTTTGTTAATTTTGAGTGTTTTTTTCTGTCTGGCAGACCAGCCCTAGCGATCAGTGGGACCTGAGGTCAGGGATTGCTGGAAATCAGGGCCAGAGAGGAGCTGCAGTTACAGCAGGTTTTTCCATTTTGGTGGGGAGCACTGAAGGACAGTTGTATTGTCATGTGTGAGGAAGGCACAGAATTAACCCCACCCTGTGGGTTAATTCTGGTCAGTGGGACCTGAGGTCAGGGCTGCCCGCAGGCTCTGGGGAGCCCGAAGTGCTTCCCCTGGGCCTGGGCCAGGAGCTGTGCCGGCAGCCCTCCACCTCTGGGAGCAGGGGCTCTGTGGGGTGAGCCAACGTCACCAGCTGGAGTTACCATCAGCTCCTGGCTCAGCAAAGCAGACTGTGGGTAGTCGGTAGGGCTTTGCCATTCTACAGCTGATATTTGTATTTTTGCTGCTGCAGAAAGCTGTCACTTACATGGAATTGTTGGGTAGGATATGGCATTTCAGGTAAAAGAAAGTCTTATGGAGAAATTTGTACTGGCTGATGTAATTAACCTTAACCAGCTTGTGTTTCCAGCCTGTAATAAGATGGGAAAGTCTTTTTCTGATTCTCAAGTACATAATCTGGTACTGGCTTTATGCACCAGAGCTGCGAAGGGAACTGGAGGATGGTCTTGGAGTGATGTTTCCCAGGGAAGGGACCGGCAGCCCCAGGGGGGAGATTTGGGAGCAACCAGCCCTAGGAAAAGCAGAGCTGGATCTCCCCGTGGGGCTGGGCCACTTTGCATCAGCTGAGGGCAGTCCTGCTGATGTTCAGTAAGCAGCGATGAGCAGAGGGGCAGAGGATTTGCATAAGCAGTCCAAGAGCCTCAAAGCTAACCTCACAGAATAATCTTCCCAGGTTATTTCAATGTTTGTTACTGATTTTCACATCAGAAAGGCATTTATGTTGGCTTTTCACTTGCTGCTCTTTGTGTTTCTCCTGACATCATTGGTGGAGCTGTCTTGGCATCCAGGCTGGGTTTCCCAGCTGGAAGGATTAATTTCACATTTGTGTCACTCCTGTAGGCACACACTGCTACTGTAATTACCCCAGAGCCATCATAAGCTAAATATAGTGTACTTGCTCCTGCTTTGGTGTTGCAAATTGACATTAATAGACATGGTTTGGAAAATGTTATTTATTCTAAAGAAATTATCAGAGCTGTTCTGCTATTTAAAGATTTCTCGGTTATTTTCCTTGCACTCTTTATACAAGCTCTTCACACTTGGGACTGTGCGGCTGGGACAAGGGTCTGTGGCACAGTGAATTGGGATCTTTGGGATTACTGGGGAGCTTTGCTTGAGTAAATTGCTTAAAATAAGCCCTAAAGGAAAACAAGTCTGGGGAGGAGAGATGAATCTGTCAGTTGATTTTAAGAAATTTCAGAGTAGGGAATGATGGTGAGAAATTATATGATGGAACTAATATACATTTCTTTGAAAAAATCACAAAGTTGGTGAGATCTGTTGTTATAAAGTGTTGGATTACCCATCTCCGTGAGACAAAGCATACATTTGAAGCACAGTACTGCTGAAGACTTCACAGATTTACTAAGGACAGTGCGTTTTAAGAGCTGTCATTGCAGTGCATGTGGCCCCTCCAAAGACATCCCTGTTCTCAGAGCTCTCCTCAATCAAACCTCACAGGGCTGCAGCAGCAGCCATTTGAAGAACATGTCATCCTTTAGGCATCTTTTTATGTCACCGCACCCCACTTGTTTTTAACTGAAATACTATGTGGAATAAAACTTGTTCATTTCTTCCTTTTTTAAATTCTTGTTGGAAATTCAGTGCAAAGTGCTTCTGTTCCATCCCTGGAGCAGCTCCTGTTGAAGGCAGTGGCAGCACCCCAGGGCTGTGTGCAGCTCTCCCATGCAAGCACTCCTAGGTGTTGCAGCGCTGTTCTCGCAGGCTGGCTGCCTTGTTTGCAACCCTCACCTCTTCATATTAAAAGAGAGCTGAAAATATCTCTTTTCATTCCAGAGTACTCACACTTCTGTTTTGTCCCTCTGAGATGTTTAAAGCTGGAGTGCTGTGCAGTGTTTTAACATAATTGTTGTGTACAGTTCTCCCTGTGTACTTGCTCACCTCAGCAAACAAAGGATTGCACACCACTGATGTTTGCAGTCTGCAAAATTTAGTCCCTAGGGTTGTTTATACACGATGTTTGTTTTATTTTCTCTCTCAGTGCTTATATCTATCAGATGACAGCTGGGAAATTCAAGATACTAGTGTTTATATGAAATGAGAAGCAATTTTCAATTGACTGAATATACAAGGCAGCAGTTCTAGAAGGGCACCTCGGTTTTGTCATCCTCATTTAAGGGCCTGAAAAGGAAAAAAAAAACAAAAAGGATGTGTTTCTTGTTCCACTGGGGAAACAGCTTCCCATGTAGGCTGTGATGGGATCAAGTTCTGTTCTCTTGCAATTGAGCCAGATATAAAGCACTCAGATGTGTTTCCATGCAATCCATGGTTTGCATCCCTAATGCTACAATTACAGAGATTTGTTTGTTCTTTACATCTGGAGGGGCTGCATTACGTTGTATTACATCATACAGCACACAGGAGCACAGACCATATTCATATAGAAAATACATGCTGATTTTGTCGGGTGTTGCTTCATGTTGATGGGCACCTTGAGAGGCAGGAAGCCCTACGGCAATGGGCGGCAGCTTAGGAATCTTGTGTTAGTCTTCTAAAATACAAGCATGTCCTTGTTGGGGCCATCCGCCCAGCATGGCCATGTCCCCTGGGGCTGCTGCTCCTGGCCACCGGGAGGAGCTGGGCTGGTGGCCTCACTCCGTGTTGGTTGTCTGGGGCAAGACATGGAGATGTGGCATGGAGGTATCCCCGTCTGCAGAGGAAGGACAGCGTTACTCATCTTCCAGATGGAGATTTTGCTAGGATTAGACAGTTAATGTTTGTGTTGGTCTTTAAAATGTAAAGTGCTACATAAATGATGAGCAGCCCTGTTAAACACCAGGGACATCTGTGTTGTTGCATAAATAGCAAACAATAATAAAAGTATTAAATTGGGTAGACTTCTTAAATAGTTCTTTCTCCAAGCTGCCTGTGACATCTTTTTTAAATCATTCAGAAGCAAATTAGCGTGGAAATGTTTCTGCCTCCATTAGGAGATGATTTTGCCACTTTCTAGTTGAAAAGTTGAACAATGCAAGATTAGCAGTTAAAGCCTGTTATTCTCTCGGTTACAATGGAAATCATTTGTCAAAAAGAATCCCTGGGATTTCTGCCTCTATTTAAAAAATAAGAAATCTGCATGAAGGAAATCTGAAGAGAAAATACCATCCAAGATCTCATTACCTCAAAGGAGGGAATAATTAAATGCAGAGTTGTTTTAAACACTCACCTACACCTGTCATGGGGAGACAGCGAGTCTTGTAACTTCTTTCCACATCATCTGCCGCTTGAATTTTGTAAGGTCACACCTGTTTGGTCTCCTCCAAGCACACAGATCAATGAAACATGGCAGTGGGATATAACTGACAGGCTGAAGTGTTTTGAACAAATCCTGTATGAATTTAGAATTAATCTAAAGTGGTGTGAGTGGTACACATTTTTTTGTGTGTGTGAGCAAAAGGAGAATCAGATCTATTGCTTGGAATTGGAGTGTAAAAATGGATCTCTGCTATTTTACATGCTTTTTCCTGCTTGTCTCTTCTGAGAGAAGGACAGGGCAGAATATTATTCATACCTAAGGCTCTGCCCCTCCTTGTCTGCCAAGCACCAGAAGGGAAAGCAGAACCATATTAAATGGTCTATGTTGGCTGGGATGGCTGCGTACCAGGCATGGCAGGCTGGTGGCTCGGGGCTTTTGCTCAGTGGGAGAGGACCTGGAGCATCAGAGCTGTCTGGTGAAAGCACAATTCATCTTGGCCCGAGCTGCTCTGACACGAATCTCAGCTCTTCCAATAGAATTGCCAGGAGCTCCAGACAATGGAGATGTTTATTGCTGAGCACTGGGACCGTGGGGCTCCAATGTTCGTTGCTTTCAGCACATCACTGAATCATCTTTGGCATCACAGTTAGCAAAGACAGCAAAGACTGACAAGACCAAAGCCTGAAGGCATTTTGCACAGCAGCAAATAGCACCAGCTGGCACTGCAGGAGGTGTTATGCTCCCCGTGGAATTATTTTTGAGCTCTATAAACCTTGTGTGTTCCTGTGATTTGATGCTCAGGCGGCAAAAATTGGCAACATCTCTCCACATCTATGGAGACAACACTCTGGAACTGGAACTGCAACCTTGGGAAGGCATTGCAAGAGAAGGGAGGCTGGAAAATGTGTAAGTAAGCAGGAGGACATGTATTGCCATCTAGGATACACTATATATATCAGTGGTACATCATGGCTGAAATCCTTATCTCTGTTAAAAGTAAAGCTGACAGAAAGGAATTCTGTGGGGTCAGACAGGCAGTTGCTGCTTCGTTCCTAATCCCTCTTACGTATTTTTGATAAAGATGACGTAAGCCTAAAAGATGAACCATCTCTGTTCACAAACGGATGGACAGATGATGCTTAGAGAGAAGTTCAGACCTATCGAGTCCGGTGTCTCCTGCACAATGTATGCAATGCTCACAGCTTGCTTATTCCCCAAACATCCCTGAAAGTTTCCTGGACGTTCCCCAGATGTCCTCCAGAAGGTTCCTGTACCAGATGCAGATGTGATTGCAGCTCAGAGATGGCAACTTACTTTGCAGGAATAACTCGCAAGGGGAGCGGGCAGATGGCTGTCTGAAAGGTGCATGTTCCTATAGATCTGTCCTGGGAGTGGGGAAAGAAAGCTCCGTGCACGGACACCTGGAACAGGGGTTCTCATTTGTGCATCTCAGCCAGCTTTCCTCAAGGGGCTTAAGAACATAATAAGCAAATAGTGAAGGAGATAAATCCTTTATTCCCTGCGTCAGTTCCAAAATGAATAGGAAATGGTGTACAGGAGAGATATAGGTAGCCAGCGGCCTTTCTGAAAGGTAGGCTGTCAGTGGTGTAGGTACATCACTGTGCCTGGACCACACATGTGCCCTTCACAGAAAGGCAGTCCTTACTTCCTCTGAAGTGGAAGAGGTGATGTGTTCTCATTTGCGTCATCCTAAAAATCTGTTCTGCCCTAGCAATTAGTCTTTAAAAAAATCTGTTCATGTGAGTTGTTAATTTTGTTAATATTGGGATTTCAACTTCTGTGCAGAATAATTCATGAGGTTTTCTGAGATGTAAAAAATGCTACCACCCATCCAGTCATTACTAACAGTGTGAATGATAGAAGAAGAGGTGTACAACTTTGCCTTGCCACAAAGTGGTATCTCGCTCTGGGGACTGTCCATGCACTGTGTGATTTCTATCCATGGCCTGATAGGAAGGCATGGATTCTTCTTTTCTAGTTGAAACATCTCTGATGCCTGCAGATTGAATGGAGTTTGATGTATTTTTGATTAATAGCTCCACACAGAGACACAGATTGGGATGGTCAGGGGGTGAGGAGGGATGTGACCCCTGAGCTTGGCATAAATCATTCCTTTTGCCTTTTCTTGCTGTTGTACTTGAATCTTGACTATTTTCTGCATGGTTTTCAAGTCATTTTCTCAATAGTCCCCGGGATGAAATAAAATAATTTCATGCATGATAAAGAAGTCCCTGCTCAGTGCAGTTCTGAGACAAACCAATGTTGGGAGCTTTAGAAGGAGATAAGTAAAAAGGAAGACTCAACCTTTCAATGCCTATTTCAAAGACTGTTTTTTCTGCTTTATCTTCAGAGACTTCTGTTTTGTCACAGCTGACAGTTTTGGTCACTGATCTGTCCAGAGTGCTCTGTATGGACTGTGGGCATTTACAGAAGAAGGGTGGAGGTATCCACCCTCACTGATCCGTGAGCACTGTTGTGAAAGGAAAGCTGTCTGATCCGTGCACAGGTTGTCAGCAGGAGCTTGGCATTCAGTGCAAGCCTGACAACAATGGACAATAACAGACCACTGGAAACCATCAGATTTGAGAACGGGGTGATAGGGAATTAGATTGAAAGCAAGTGGTTTGGAGGCTAATTTCTTTGAATTTCTAAATGCAGAGAAAACTTCATGTCTGTAAGAAGGATATTAGGAAATTAGGAACAATTTCCTCTCTGGAGGAGTGGTAATGCACTGAAATAGGCTGTTCAGCAAAATGGTTGTGTCACCATCCCTGGAGCCATTCAAGAACTGTGGAGATGAGGCACTCAGGAACGTGGTTAGTGGGCATGGCGGGGATAGGTTGACGGTTGGTCTAGATGGTCTTGGAGGTCTTTTCCAATTTTAATGATTCTATGATTCTAAGTGAGTTCAGATTCATCATCTGTCTTTGAAAGTAAGCAAAGTGTGCTCAGCCTTCCATATCAAAACTTCATCAGAACTTCAAAGACAGAAATATTTTTTTTCCTGCAGGGTGAGGACACACTGCCATCCATTTTTCCCTTCTCAGTAAATCTGCATTTCCTTTGAGCTCTAAGAGCAATTTCTCATCTCCATGTATCTTTGTTTATAAAGATGTTACTTATGTAGACATCTCTTCCTCCAAAGCTTTTCTGCCTCAAAAAGCTCACAATTCCCTAAGCACAATATCCCCTTTCTCACACATATCTACTAGTTTCCAGACCAGCACCCTGCCTGGCACAGTGCTCTGCCTTCTGTCCCAGCTTCAGCCTCTTGCTGACAGCAGGTAATCTGCAGCTCGTTTTCCTCGATCCAAAAGCAAAGCTGATCAGCAGCTCCTTCCAACCCATCACCACTAACCTGGATGGAAAGGACAAAGGAGAGGGGCTCAGACTGCTGGGCTCTCCTGTGCCAGTGGGTGCTCCTGGGAGGGCCCAACACTGACTTTTCTTCACTTGGTGCTCTTACATTCTAGTCCAGGCACTGCACCTGTGCAGCTTTTAACCAGTAATACCATCACCACACTGTCACTCTAGGCTTTAGTACTGAGTTGGGGATGAAGCAGGTGGAAGACATCTGCTTCTCCTTGAGCTTCAGGGGCTCCTCCTGGTCAGTTATTTCATGCCCTGCGGCATCACTGACCCTCCTGGCACAGGCAGATTCTTGGACATGTTAAATGCCACCGTACTGTGCACACCAGCACATTTCCCCAGCAGTCAGCTACATCAGTAAATAGCACAACTTGTAATTCATCCTGTCGATCAGTGGGTGTGTTAATCAAGGGGAAAATCTGTGCAATTGACTGATCTCGATTCCAATTAATTTCCCATTAACAGATTTCCTAAATCACTAACAGAATGCCTAGTCACAGATGATGCCAGTAACTCTTTGGCACATATGTCCTTCCTGCCCTTAGGGGATGGGAGTGGGTGGTGCAGCCTGGAGGGAAAGCCTTGAGGATCCTATGACTTTCTGAAATCATGAGGTTTTTTTCCTGAATACTTTTATAGAGGGGCTGTCTGCTGTAAGACTTTGATTTTAATCTTTTTGTGAAAGGTAATGAGGTTGTGTGTGATAAAAAGTGAAGTTTATAGTGGCAAATGTGTTGTGAAGTCTGGTAACTTCAATTTCTCTCCGAAGTTATTGCAGCTCTGTGTAAATCAGAAGCGTATCATATTCCCCTTATATCCTTTGCTTTTACTCCCAAGTGGTTAGGACCTTTCACAGCATATCTACTGAAAAAAATACCATGTTAGCAAAATATATCTATTCTTTTCCATCTTTCCTAAACAACTCTAAGGGCTATGGAAAAGCATTTTGGAGCTGTTAATAATTGGGGGTGTTGATTAAGTACCAGGAGGTCAAGATTGTGGCTGATGGTTCAGAGGACCATCTGAACTTTGAACTGTGCAGGGCTCAGTATCAGGAAGGATGAATGTTTTAGTACGTTTTGGTATTTTAAAAGTTTTGTTGCGCTTCAGGTTCTTGCTGTTTTCCAGTGTTCCACTGTTGGAGAGCAGCCTTAGCACCAGCCTTCCTGGGGTCTCCTTCAGCAGAGAGGGTTTGGGAGCAAAGACTTTCTTGGTGGGAGCTGTGGACTGTGACGATGAGCAGGATGGAATCTCTTCCCATGGTAGCTCTGTCCGTGCTGGATGGTGACTGAGTTCATGCAACACACTGCAAGTCAACATACAAAACCTAAAATAGTCCTTTGACTTTACCTTACATGTGTTCTGGTTTTAGCATACTCAGATTCAAGTGCTTACAAGCTCGGTTTAGGAGCTCACAGTGAATGCAACTTTACCCACAAATGCTACATCAACCACCAGTCCCAGGAGCAGTCATGGAAGTAGGACTTTAGGTACCCATTGCTTGAGCCTGGAATTTAAGAACAGCAGCATGAGGAAGGAAAAAAAACCACTGCACGTAATTTGACCAAGGGGAAGGAAAATAATTTTATTTTATAATTAAGCTACAAAGCAGGATGACAGACTTCATAAGCTGAGTCCTGTTTCCCTAGACAAGCCAATTAATGTACATGGTTGGAATAATGCGTATTTTAACAAGCAGCATGAAAAATAGTGTATTTCAAGTTAGGAAAGCTGCACTCAAAGCCTTTAACATGCACAGTCAGCTAGATACAAAACACCAACAAATCTATCTTAACAAGCTTTTAAAATGTATCTGAAGTAATGAGAAGAAAATACAGGAAGGCTTATAAACAGACATGAAACATTTCAGCAGTTACAGATTACATAGTGAAGTGAAAGTATTTTAGTTACTGAGCAGAAGTAAAATGTGTTGACTGTTTAATTTGTACACAGTTTTATTTTACAGCATTTTAAAAGTTGCCTTTTGGCAGAGAGAATACAAAATGATGTAGGCTTGTTGTAAAGCAGATAACTGACAAGAGAGCTCGAGGATAGAATTATCTTGGGAGGATAATGCTCCCAGGGACCTGGGATGTTTGTGTCTGTGTTTGCTTCTGTGATCAGTCCAAGTTAAGGGTCCCAGGAGCAAAGGGATACTCCGATATATGCAGGTCCTTAACAGCTGTGTCTCAGGCCCCTTGTCAGGATCTGACGCCAGCATCATGCAGGACAGCATGCCCTTCATTCAGTGCACTTAAGGTGGGGCCTTTAATGAGAAAACATCTCTCTGCAAATATGCCATAATTACACAGACCGGGTTTCTCATTGCTGTTTGTGAAATGGCTGTGACTTCCTGCATTTTTTCGTATAAGCACCATGTGGGATTCCCAGAGCCTGCTGTGAAGTCTAGAAACTTCAGTACAGGTGTCTTTGCAGTCAGTATCTTCAAGCACAGCTTAGATTGAAAATAGTGCCATTTGCATAACATATATAGATAGTTCTTCACCTTGGCCAAGGAGTTTGGGTTCCTCCCTTCAGTTGAAAGAGCAATAGTAGGCAGAAGAGTAGCCAAGTTGTGTCGAGCTACTTTGTGGTATGCAGAGTGGGTGTAGCAGGGTGGGCAGTAAGGAAAGAAGGTGGCAGTGCTCAACCAGCTTCAAGCCTCAAGGAGGAATCAGCCCATAATACCTAGAAGGCAGTATAAATGGGTAAGAGCAGAACTTTCCCTCTAATAGCTTAGAATGATGTTCTGTGCATGCCACAAGGTTTATTTCTGATGGATTTTCTTCCTGTCTAACCTGGAAATGTTGCAGATGTTGAGCTGTTGTTTCTTGGCTACTCCAGACTCAATGCATGTGAGAAGTAGTACTGATTTCTGTGCTGTATTTGGGTGTGGATCACCAGTCCTATCCACCATCGGCACAAGTCAAAGAACCATGGGCAAGCTCAGAACCATCATACCCATGAAAGATTCCTTTCGTTCTTGTTATTACTGCTGCTGAGCTAATAGCAGGGGAACAGCTCTGCTGTGCTGGAGGTTAATAAGAGCTCTTGAAATAGTAGTCCTGAGTTTACCTCCCTTTGTGGTTTGGTGCCACATCCCATGAATCAGTGACTGTTAAAGCCACAGCCATCCCCCACACCCATGAGATGAAGAGCCAGGTCCCCACGTAGCACAGCTTCACCACCAGTTCCCCTCCACGTGTGGGTGGACACTGCCCTCCCTGTGCCAGCAGCCCATTTCCAGGCACTTCTGGGCCAACTTAGGCTTTTGCATCTGGTTGTCATTACACAAAGCAAAGAGGCCTGTTTTTCCATCTCTTTTGCATATATTAATGTAACACATCTGGCCACAAGAATGTGGAGAGTGGCTCTTAGCGGAAGTGAGACCAAAAATTGTCACGTTTCTAATGCATAGTCCAATCACGGTGAGGAGCAGGCATCAGTGCTCCCACTCATCCCAAACCTTAAACTCCTGCTGCAGCCTTGGACCCTGCAAAAATCCCTGCATTAGTTAGTTACTGCTTTTTGAAAGTTATTTCCTTCTCTGTTGCCAGCTTGAA
This sequence comes from Gallus gallus, assembly GCF_016699485.2. NCBI lineage: Eukaryota > Metazoa > Chordata > Aves > Galliformes > Phasianidae > Gallus > Gallus gallus. Next base: position 8,004,160 of record NC_052545.1, read on the forward strand.
TGTGCAAAAGAAGTACCAAACCTAACGGCTCCAGCACCCACCCGTTCTCCTTTGAGCTCTGGTCCAGCCAGATAGCTCTCCGTGCACACGATGCTCAGCATGGTCCTTCATCTCACTGAAGTCCAAGTTCTGGTTATTCATCCCTGTGCAGGACTCTGGGTGAGTGCCACACAGGCAGTGGCGGAGATGCAGGTGCAGCACACCCCAGCTGTGCTCAGCCCCCTCCTGCCCAGTCCCCTCTGCGTGCCCATTATGGGCTTTTGGTGGCCCTACAGGGCTCGTAATGCAGAGGTGAGCTCAGCTTCCAGAGTGCGCAGAGCCCCGTGACAATCCCTTAAGTGTAACCCGAAGGAAGGAAAATAGATCACGTTTCAGTTTGATTTGATAGCTTCACTTCTCTTACTTTCCACGTGTTTAATTTATCTCTACATTCAGAATTCCTCATGCAAATTATCACTGACTCTGTTTAACTCTGCTTAACTAATTGGTGCTTGTATATGCAAGATTAGCGATCAACGATATTAATATTATTGACCCCTGTTTGCCTCTCGGTGCTATCTGTTTTTCCCAGGTGGTTGCAATTACAGCATAATTAATTATCAAATAGCTATGTTCCTTTTATTCTGAACACTGTAACAATTATGCACAAAGATCGGCACAAAATCCTGAATACATAATTCATTGTTTTGTGCTTTCCCCATAGAATCCATGGGAGATCTGCTAGAAAACAGACACAAGTAGTTGATACATAATGTATTTAAAGACCTATAAAAGTTTCATCCTTGTGAGTCCACGGGGAGTAGGATGGTTTGAATTTAACTTTTAATTGTATAGCTGAGAAATGAAATACAGATCAAGGGATGGTTACTGTAACTGGCACCAGCCCAAAATAAATGCCGGGCCCAGCTGTCCGTATCCGTGAATACATGAATAACTGTATGCTCTTGGGCTGTTTAATTGGATTCTGTGGGACTGTGAATTTGAGTAAACTTATTCATGCATGAGCATTTTTTCAGGACCGGGCTGATGCAGGCGCTGTCAGTGCTGAGCAGAGACAGTTTCCTGGCACGTGCAGACGAGGCCCTGCGCTCGGTGTTGGCGGGGTTGGCTCTGCTCTCCCCCAGGCAGTGCTCAGCAATCCCCCAGCAGCACAGGAACGTGAGGTCTGCCGGCGTTGGGCACGAGTTGGGCTCATGGGAGGGAGAGAGGAATCTTTTTGGTGGTGAAGATGGGCAGGAAAGGAGAGAGGTTAAGTGCTGTGAGTTCAGAAGGGCGGCTCCTCATCACCCTATGGGCCCTTACGGATGTGTGTGTGAGCATTCCAGAGATGGAAGCTAGCTAACCAGTTCCCTGCGGGGTTCTCCATCTCACCAGTGGTGGAGCAGCACTGGCACACCCTGGGCTGCAGAACGCCTCGAGGTTCCTGCCTTTGGCTGGGGTAACTGGGGTCACTTGCTCTACTCTGGGTGTCCAAAGTTTCCTGATGGTAAGGTGGGGATGCAACCTAAATGTTCTTTTTACAACGTGCTCTGAGATGCTTTTATTGCAGTGACAGACATAGATCTGACTGCACCAATGGGTGAAAACTTGTAAAGCACCGTTTCCTTTGAGTTTCAATTACAAAAGAGGAGAAAAAAAAGAAGAATCTGTTTATGAGCTTTAAATCATTCTCTTTCCCCACCTCTCCCTACATTAGTTTAAAAAAATCCGAACCTCAGCGATTCCACGACTCAGGAGGCAGTTCACCGGGCTGCAGTGAGCAGCACTACTGCTTTCTGAAGGCTTAAACGTGCAGGAGGCTGCGCTACCCCCCGCAGAACGGGCAGTACGGCCGAGTGCTGCCGCGTATGCCGGGCTGGGCCGGCTGCACACCCCACAATGCGATCCCCCATCCCCATCCCAGCCCCGTCCCAGCCCCATCCCAGCCCCATCCCATCCCCCTCCCAGCCCCATCACAGTCCCAGTCCCGCCCGCACGGACCGTGCGCGCCCCACGCCGCCCCCGACGCCAGTGCTGCGGCGCCACCTGGCGGCAGGAGGGGGCGCAGCGCAGGGCGGGGCGGGGGCTTCTACACAGCCCAGACTTAGCCTGGTGTTTCAGTATTTGGTTGGTTGGTTCCTTGCTTTCTGTCCTCACTCTAGGCTTGTTCTACGTAACTGGTTTTGTAATATCTGTAGCGCCCGTCCACATCCATTTCTACCTGTGCATAACTCCGTTCTTTGTTGGCTGTTCTGTAGGGCTCCACGAGTTCCCACTCTCACAATGTTCATAACAGCTAAGAGTCGGTATGCAAAAGATGAAAGTGCCTTAATTACTCGTTTTAATAGTTTTCCGAGAGATTTTCCCAAGAGTGGTCCTGCTGAGCTCAGCTTTCCATGGCAGGTTTGACTGGTTTGGGATGGAAAGCAGCTGTTAACATGAGAAGGTGGAGGGGGAAGGAAAAGAAAAGAAAACACCCCAAACTGTGGCACTGACAGACTGGAATACAATGAGCTGAGCTCCTCCTGGCTGGAAAGTCCTGAAATCCTGAGGGCTGTGGGAGAGGTTTGGAATGATGTTGCAAGAATGTTGAAATATATATGTTCCATCTTGCCTTTAAGTTTTAATTGGCATGGATGAATGAACCAAATGTTATTGGTAGAAACACATCAGAGTCCTGCATGTAATTCTTCTCTTGCTACGGTACTTCTTGTATGTTGGCTAGCATAGACACTCCTTGAATATCTGCTGGGCAGTTCTAAAACATCTCCACTGATATGTGCTGGATGCCTGATGTGAATCTGGTCAGAGGATTTCAAGGTTTCATTAAGTTATTGCTATTCTTCTCAGCCTATACAGCTGAGCGTGTGTGAACCATAAAGTCCAGCTTTCTAATATCCATAAACATGTCCTGAGGCACAGAAGACAATTCCACGTCCATAAATTGTACACATGTCATTAATGATCATCAGTTTCCTCTTGGTCAGCACCTGAATTGGGTGGAGCATCTGGCCGGTCTGTCTGCAGCTCCTCATTCTGGGTATCCAAAACATCAGTGCACGAAGGCAGAGCTTCTCCCTGTAAGTCAAGAGGGTTTGCAATCTGGCTGTCACATAAAAATAACTCCAGAATAACATCTGGCAGTGCCGCACCTCTCTGCTCTCTCAGTTGTCTCATGTGTGAATTGCTCATTTGCAGAATTAAGGTTAGTCATTCCTAGCTTGTGCCAAGGCTCTGGATTATGTCAGGTTTCTGCCACCAGTTATTCAGTGGGGTTTGCATGAAAGGACGTGGTGCTCTCTGCCCTCGCTTACGTTCATTTCTGCTTCTCACTCAGAGCTTCCCTCAGCCCTATTGCAATTCTGAGGATTCCTCTCTTCATTGAGGGAAGGCTGCTTCCTTTGGCAGCTGTTGAGGTGCATGCACTCTGACCGTCACTCAAGAGCAAGTCACAACCAAAATTCTGCCCCTATCTCTTCAAATGGGTTAGGTAGTTCATGAAAGCATTAACAGAGCCATTCCTTATAAGTTATGATTAATTGAGTATACATAATTAATTGTTGTTCACGTTTGGAGCTCAGCATGCTGCTTAGGAACACTTCTTCCATGTGGTACTCTTCCATTTTTCAGAAAGAACTGAAGGATGTTTATAGAGGAGAAGGAAGTGGTGGGATGTTAATTGTGGCACAAGCTGGAACAGCTCCTGTGATCTGTGATTTCTAGACTGGGTTTTGTCTGGTGATTCTCAAGGGATAATGTTATCCAGTTCTTACTGCACTGTATGTTGTAGGGCAGGCCGAGGATATTCTATTTTGGGGTAAGAAATTAAGTTCTAGGCTTTTTATCTTATTATTGAACCAGGCAGAAAATGAGAGCTTTAAAAATCAATGTTATTTCTCTGTTTCGTGCACATAGTGACAGTGGGGATGAAAGAATTGTAGAGAGCATAGAAGAAAAATAATGAATGTAATACACTGCATGAGGGTAGATCAGAATAGGTATTTATTCCATGTGTAAGTCCATGGTGCTAAGTAAAAGGGCTGTAACTACATGTGCAGATACAAGTGGAAGTTTGCTTTCACCCTTGGAAGTGCTCATTCTCGGGCCTTGACATTTCTTGGCAGGTCTCAGGGCCCTCCCACAGGATTGTCTCCCATGGGGTCACCGGGACTTGAGCAATCAAAGGCAAAGCAGAGCCTGGCAGGGACACAGCTGCTGAAATCCATGTGTCAATTGTGAAGAGCGAGAGCAAAAAAATGGTTTGGTTTGGTTGTAGAAAACCCCGACCAGAGCAAGTGATTGCATTTTGGAATTGGGAATTTACTGAGAATGATCCACCCACTTTCAGGAAGCTTGCTTTCCCAGGCTTTAATCCCCTTGATTTTTGGGAAGCTTTTGTGACATAAAGCCTCGTTCCTCATGCTGAGTAAAGTGATGCCAACTTCCTGCTTTCAGTGGGACGTCTCAACTTCCATCTGTGTAACTGTCAGCAGAATTCTACCCTAAGTTCTAGAAAACTCGATTGCATTTCTTGTATTTATTTGTTTTAGCATATTGCATTTCAGATACTTCTGGTTTGAACATCCTCCTGGTTTTTGGTTAAATTACTTGGTCAGTGTGCAAATCAGCACTTGTGGTGATACAAGAATTCAGAAGAAATGCTAAATGTACAGTCAAGTAAGAGTCAGTGTCCCAGTCCTGTATTTGTTTCTGGATGGTCACACTGAGCCTCTGGGATGGGTCAGTATGGGAACTTGGAAGCTGCAGGCTGTGAAGGCAGCAGCACGGCTGCCAGGTCTCTCATTAGCCCATGGGAATTACGGGTGACGTGACTTGTGTTGAGTATTTGGAGCTGCTGCTAGGTCTTGGAAGCTTTTGGCACCTTTACGCCTCATTACTATCTACTTTTGATGGATATTTGTGCCAAAAATAACCTGCTGGAGGAGTGATCTCCAGATGCACATTTCAGATGCGGAAGGAGGAGGCACTGCGCAGTCAGCACTGCTGTGTTGGGTGAAAGGCCGTGTGGGGCTGGCTGCTGTGGGCAGGATGATGCTGCAGACAGAGCTAAAGCTAGTGGGGCTGGGAGGGAAGGGTTTGTATTTGAAACAGCCTTGGAGAATGCTGGAAGGCAGCCGGGATGGGTGGAGAAAAGCCCTGCAGACTGGGATTACTGCAGAAGCCTGAGTGAGCTGGGCAGCCGCTTCCCGCTGAAGCTCAGTTTCCTTTGGGTCTGCCACGCACAAGGCACTGCCCTGCACTGGTGTGTCAGGGCCTGCACATCATTTCTGTGCTAATTAGCCAAACAGCTGTTAGCAGGTCTGTGCCGTGCAGACGTAGCATGTGATCCGTGGTTTCTGAGTGTGCAGGGGACACAAGTACTTGCTGAGACACAGAGTAGGATGGCTGCTTTTACCTCCTTTGCAATTCCCTGGACTCACTGAGTTGAAGTTCCACCCGATGAAGTAAAAGCTGGAGATTATTTTCTGCTTAATATGTGCTTTTCAACTGAGAATACTGGTAAAGTCTACATTTAAAAATACCCATAATAATAATTAAAGAACAATGTTGAGGTTAAGAGCGTAGCTTATTCACAACATGGACATTCATGGCCATGCTTCATTTCCTCTAGACATTATTGCAGCACATTGCTGAGTGCTGTGCTGCTTTCCCCTCCCACTTAGCTCACTGCACTGCCCCCGGGTTCTGCAGGTAGGGCTGTAAGGAGAATACATGGCCTCATCACAATCTGCCAGCCTCAATAGATTGATTCCCATTTCAAACACACATTGATTTCTTTTTTTTTGTGGAGCTCATATAGTAACAGCCTTCTGCTCCGTTTTGTACCCTTGACTGATCAATGTTAGTCTTCAGCTGGAAGCCTGGACATAGCTCGGATATGAACTTCAGCTTTATGTTCATTTACAGCTTACAAGGCTGAGGGCTTTCGGCCTGCAATAGGACAGTGACTTATTAGCAGCTGAAAAAGGAGGTTTGTCACAAAAATATGTAGGAGCCTGAGCAGTCACTGGGCCAGGTGGGGCTGTAGTGCTGTCAGCCACATCTCGTGCTGTGCTGCTCTGTAGCTGTGCTGGCTTTGTAAGCAACACCACATCAGGACAGCACTGATTTGTTCTGCTGTCGTGGCATCACATGTAGCAAAGCAGAACAAGAAGTCATAACTGAATTGTGGTGCACCACACACTTATGTACTTCTTCTAATGCTTCATCAGCCCCTTGGTCTACAAATACTTTACTTGCAAAGGTAGACTATTGCTCCTCTGTATGTAATGCGCTAAAGTTATTTGAAGGCAAATAAAATGCATGCCAGACCTCATCATCTTTTTATTGGCGTTTATCTCTGTTATATAGAATTCAGTAACTTCATGTAAATGAACTAATCTCAAAAATTTTTATGATTAAAAAGCATATACAGATAGCTGTATATCCAAAAAACAAAACAAAGCTCATCCTTCAACTTCTTATCATCCCGGGTTATGGTTTCTAGTGCTGGCTGTAGTATTCTGACAATGATTAAGACAGCATAGAGTCTACATATCTTCTTTATATACATGAGACATATCAAAATAATACAGAATTGTCTGTATTTTCTCTGGGAAGAGAGAGGGAGCAGGAAGTCAGCCCAGGCACACAACTCTTCCCTGAGCTTGTGTTCTGCCTTTACTGCTGATGCTTTTTCTTCCAGAGAGAGGATATACTACAGTGCTTCATATTCCTTTGTGCTGGTGCTGGCTCTCAGGGGAAATTTGGTCTTTTTAGTATGCTGTTGCAACACTGTCTGAAAAAGTGTCATGGTTTGGATAATAATTTTTCAAACTAATTTAATACACTGATTTCCTTGGGATGAAAATCAAGCTCTGTTCCATTCAAGATGCATCTAAAGGGCAACTTGTTTGAGTTAAGTTTACTGAAACAGAAGTGACAGAATATCAATTTGTTTTCTAACTTCATGTCATATTTGAGAATCAAATAAGCAATTACATGAGGCTAAATTGGATTTATTTCAGTATCAGACTCGAAGTCCACTTGTTTTATTGTGATTTATTTGAGATAAAATAGCCCTTCACTTTACAATAAACTTGCTCAAATGCTATATTTCTTCTTTGTCTTCTTAAGAGCTTTCGGTTTCTCAGACTTATGTTGAAACATTACTGATAAATCATCAGTATTCACTTTATTTAACAACAAGGGCCTTCCGGTGTTGAAGTGACAAATATTCCCAAACTTCCCTTTCTTTGCCACAGAGTGACTTTTGAACTGCTACCGATGTATTTGTGTTAACCTCTTCCATTGTTTTCATTTATCCAAAGCCCAAATTCAAATGTAAAAACATAACCTCACACATTTGCTATTTGCTAAGCTATTTGCTTAGCTCATATGAGCAGCCATGTGTAAACAGAGGCCAAAATGATATGTCCCCATAAGTGTTTGAATTTAGCATTTGTTATAGAAAATATGTCCTCCTTGGATACTTCCCAGACTTTCCCAGATGTTCAGATGCCTTTGCATAATGCAAATTGCCCCACTTACAGGGAGCAGATTTCAGCAGCCTACTTCTTTGCTCCTCAAAAAGCTCTCACTGCAGTTGGGTTTGTTACACAACTGTTTCTGCTCTGTAATGCTACATAAGCATCCTGGGCATATCAAAGGGTTACTGACAATAAATGCCAGTACTTCATGTCTAGGCCTTCTGCCTACCTGTGTTGGTAACTGCTGCATCCATCCCCTTCCTTTATCCACAATGCAGTTTGTAATATGGGTCAGATCTGCCTCTTTCAGTTCCATATGTTTTCTGAGTCTGAATTAGTTCCCACAGTAGAGAGGCAAAGATCATTTGGCTGTTGTCTTGGTTCATCCTTTATACAGAATTATTTTGGAAAATAGTCTGTTACAAATTACTTCTGGTTGAAAAAGCACATTCTTTATCTGCGATTGTAATGCCACCCTAGGCCAAACAGGGTTTTGGTGCAACACACAAAGCTCTTTGCCAAAGCCCTCAGCCACTGCCATTCAAATCAAACTCCTGCATTTAGCATAAACATTAAAGAAACTCCAAACATGACAATTGAGGTTTTACCAGCCTGAAAATTATAGCCCAACCACGATAATTGAAGTTCTGACAGCAATGAAGCTGAAATTTGGCTGCCAAAAGCTGTAGTCAGTTGTTTGCTTTAATGGCTGCGATCCCCAGGAATTGCAGAGGGAAGCACTGACAGCGAGGTGTCTGCGGGCAGAAGTGCAGCTGGCAGCCAAAGCCACGTCCTCAGTCAGCCCAGGCCAAGCTGGGTTCCTGACTACACCAAGGAGGTGCCTACAAGGCACTGATGGGTAGTGCAGCCCCATACACAGCCACTGCCACTTTCATCCAACAAACACTCTTTGCAGACGTTTGTTAGGCCATGATTTGGACATTCTTATTGCAATCATTCCTTTATACCCTTTCAGTAAAATCCTACCATTTGTAAATACAGAACTGCTGGGAACGTGTATTTCTAGCATCCTAGAATGTGCAGAAGGGAAACACGGAGTTCATCTGTGTTTGGAATTGGCCAGGGCTCTCCTCCCTTCCTTTCACCCAAGTGCATGTTTGTAAGATCACAGAATATTAGGTAGGAAGGAATCCTGGAGTTTTGTTCTGCCCTCCGGGAAAACTAGCAGTGCTTCTGCCATTCCTGGCAGATTATTTGTCTAACCTGAATGTGTGGAGACTTCACAGCCTCCCCAGACAATCTTACTGATTTTTTGAACACTTTTTTTCATGTCTTTTAAAATCTCAGTTCTTGCAGTTTTCTTTTCCTGCCTTCATTTGGGCTCAGAGAACAATTTATTGACTTCCTCTTTATGACAGTCTTGTATTATATTTGAAGGCCATTAGCCTTAATATTTACTAATATTTCGTCCAAGGTGTATAATGTACATTTTCATTTATGACTTTTTGGCATTCTGGGACATGCACTCAGGCTGTGTCACGTCACCCTGTCCAGCATTAAGGACCAAGGTAAAGAGTTTGCCCACTGGCTTTTCACAGGAGGCAGTATAAATCTACATCAGCTCAGAACAGGCCAAGGATAAAGTTTTTATAGTTCTACCCTCCTGGGTGCCTCATTGCTTCAGTCAGGAAGTAATTTGCTTTGCTTGATATGCTGTTAGCACATCACTTCCCAGATGCAGGGGCTGAGTTATTGTTGCTGCTGTGCCAGTAGCAGCGGAAAGGTTTAAAACCAATCTTTTGCCCTGATCTGGTGATGTTGGGGGAGAGAGAGAAAGTGCATTTAATCAGGCCTTCAAGACAGCTCTTTGGTATGCTGGCACATGCAGTAATTTATTCAGAGGGTGGGACAACCGTACACAGCAAACAAGAGAGTTGACTTTAGCTTTACCTGTATTATCACTTTCCTTGCAGAGATCTAATGTTGTTTAGCAAATGGAAGTTTTCTTGTTTTCCATGTTTTTTGGATGAAGCTATGAGTATGCCTCCTGACACAGGGCTAGGTCTGAGGCATAGGTGAGGTCTCTGCCTACAGAAGGTCTTGGGTTCACCGTGCCTGCAGTTGCCTTCAATAGCTGGAGCAGCTCACCCGGCTATGTTGTTTCATCACCGAAGTGTCTCCCCTGCCTGGTGCTGACCTAGCCATCCCACCCTTCTTTTTTGATTTCTCACCTCTTTCCTATCTTCAGAAATATTGCAGAATTCAATCAGCTGAACTATTAATCTGTTTTGAAAGAGATATCATCTTGAGATGTCCACGGCTATTTTGTCAACTTGAAATGTTTTCAAAACACATAAATGTACACTAAGGACAAATGTTATGCAATTGTCTTTTCTAATTATTTATGGCACTTCCATGATATCACATGTCAGTTTAGATTTTCACTGCTGTTGAAAGCACTACAGCTGAAATTATTTGACAGTAGGTTCTGATTCTGATGTGTGGTTACAATGGTGTAAGCAACATCTTGTAGTGGTAAAGAAGGCCAGCTGAGCAGACCGCTCTGAAAGATCAGCGTGGTAGGAGGTGGGACGTTTCCTGAGACTCAAGAAAGGGTACAGAGCTTTTTTCTCCAATGGTTTTGATAGCTGCCATAATATTGGGGTTTTGCTGTGAGGTCAAAGTTACTGTTCCGGGTCGATGATGTTTCAGATTGCTGTTTGGTTCCTCATTCAGATTGCTGTTGGGCACACAGCAGCTGAGCTGAATGGTTCCTGCCATTCAGGATACTGGTTTTCATGTCTCTGTGGTAAGATATAACTGTTTTTAGCTCCTTTGCACAATTACTTAGAAGCCCGGGGAGGAGCTGCTCTTTTCACTCCTTCGTACTTCCTTCCTGATCCAGCTGTATCAGAGGGCAAAGTCACTGTTCCTCAAATGCTCTTTGCTATCACTGCAATGGAGGGCAGCTTGTGAAAGTGCTGCCAAACAGACACCTGACAGCCAACTGAGTAACTTTAAATAGTTATTAAATGGATCATCTGAGCTATCACAGACAGATTTGCCTGAAGAACAGTAGGAGTATTCCTGCAGATGTGTTCAGTGGACTCTCTCCATCAGGAGGTAGTGACAGGTGGCTGGTGCTGATGGTCCCTCCCACAAAGTCAGCTGGATGGGGACATGATGGGCATCCCCAGCGCAGTCCATGGGCCAGCTGAAGTACATTAACTTACCCTATGTGTGCTCTTAACCTATGGTAAAGTCAGTGATTTCATCTCAGGCAGTGATAGGAAGTAAACATACCAGATTATATAAAGGCACTTTAAATTTCCAACATGAGTCTCCATCTATTGTTTATAAGGAGGTGACTTTGCTACTTGAACAAATACACTGAATCTGAAAATTAGAAGAGGGAGAAAGATGGAAAGAAGCACTTAAAACTGTTGCTCTGATTACACTATTCACAGCAAAAATGAATTAAGGACCTGGTCCTAAGCTGGTGCTTGTGTCCGTGATTCATTCCAAACATAAGATCCATATGAGGTGTAGCTTCATCATAATTAATTTTTAGCAAAATATTTTGTTTATAAGGACATGCAAGCCTAAAAGATTCTATCATAATCCAAGCTAACAACGATGAAGAAAATGTGCAGGAAGAATGTCCAGTGTAATATAAATGCAGTCTTACACCTTTCACATGTTTGATCTGCAAGGATCCACTGAATCTTGTCCTTTTATCTTTGGAACACTTTATCTGCATTGCAGACCTCATGTGGTAGGATGGCTCATTTTGTCACCGCCAAATCAGGCAGTGCTCAGGCTGCTTAAGAAGTGCAGTGATTACAGTCAGTTGGGTGGCACCTCGAACACTTGGTACTGTACCATGTGAAACTGAGAAATAGCCTATGGTCATTTAGCAGGTTATTTTCCCATTTTAAGCAGCAAAATTAAAGGCTAACAAATGCCTGTATTTTCACTCCATCTACCAAATTAACATTTTCTTAAGCAACAAAGGAACTTAAATTGGTTAAGTGCATTCAACATCCCTTGAAATTCAGTGGCATTTGGATCCACTTGTGCACCTTTAAATACTTTGGCCTTAATTAGGAATACACTTCACAATACTATTTAATCAACCACTGAGTCTCCATCTCACCTTTTTTCCTTTCTTTCTTTCTTTTTTTTTCTTTTTCTTTTTTTTTTTTGCAATCTCTTATTCTGTGTGTGAAACAAATTGAACCAATATCAATAGAGCTGCTAATCCATTAATCTAGCTAGCTTTTGTTTTATGAACATGAGCCTGGCTTTCAAGCAGTTCCTTCGTCACATTTTGCCTAAGGTTCTAATATTTGTACTTAAAGTCTTTGATGGATTAATGAATAAAGCCAAGCCTGTTGTGTTATGCCTCTGAATCTATGTATGTTACAACTTTCCTTTGTGGCAAAGACAGTTCATAGTGTTTAGAGGCACAGAGAGCAGTGAAATTGTTTTATGTGTACTCAGCTATCATCTGTGCTGATACTAGCAAATCTGCTAATGTACAGTAAGTAGAGGATGCTAAGCAAGCCATGGAGGACGTAAGAAAAATAAGTTGGATGTGAAACCCAGAAATTCTGAAGGCTGAAGGCTCAGAGCTTACCACAGTCATGCTTTTAGAGGAATGCTCACAAGCCAAAACACTATGAATAGACAGGAGTCTTCTGCAAGGGCTCAGGCTTAGAAGCTCTTCATCAATATGACGTTAAGAGCTGACGCCCTTAGAGTCAGATGTAATGGTAGGCATGGTACAAGCCCTTGGTTTCTTGGTGTAAGTCAGGAGCAAATGCAATGAAGTCCACAGATGCACACTGTGGTAAAAGCAAAGTTGGGCATCATCTCTACATGCTGAGAGATTTATTTGCTCTTCAGGATTTACAGCCATCTCTGACAATTGCTTCTTGCAGCCACAAAACCAAGTATATCCTACAATGAAGCACAGCAATAACAAGATTTGAATGTCATTAGGAGCTGCTCCTACACATCTTGTATTAAAGCAGCTAAGTGTTTAACCCGTGAATAGAGCTCCTATTATCTTTGCTTTTCTCAGTATAGATCACTTAACCACTCCGCAAAAAATCCCATGAGAGACCACAACAGCAGGGAACAAAGTAAAGAGAAAAGGATTGTATCTGCTAGAGCTTCTTAAACACGTTTTTCACATGAGCACAGAGCCAACGTGAATATTATTCCTAATATAGGTTAACCTAAGGCAGATTTCTGCAGGGCATGAGGTTAGAAGAGAATTTGGTCAGGTAGTTTTTGTCAGTGAAAAGCTCTGCCAATTACGTGCAGCACAAAGGAGAGACTAATGCATGAAATGCATAATAACACGGCCTCTTTCATAACATGAAGCTTAAAAAATGTTAGATCCCATTTGCATTTTCCATCTGTGCTCAGGTAAATCCAAGACAGAGATGATAATCTGCTGAAGTGGAGTTTATCTAGCAGAATGAGCTATCAAAATAGTGGGTTCATTTTCAGGCAAGAATGTGGCCCCTGAGATGTTTCAATGCTGCGTGTAGTTAGAGCACAGTCTTATCAACAGCTGTGGAAATCTGGTGGGCTGGGGGTAGAAAGGTAAAGGCAGTGTGAGATCTACTTGTCTGAAAAGGAATTGAGCAAATTACCTTACTCACTGAAATACCTTAAATAAATAATAACTGATGATTAACAAACAGATAGCACACTTTTTCTGCTTACATTTTAATGCTTGAAAAATGATGTCAGGTTGGCAGCACGTCAAACAAATATCTCTGTTCAGTCATACAAAAGTTCTGTACTAAAAACAGTGAAAAAGTCCGGTTTCTCCTCAGCCCTTACCCAGAGACTGGAAGGGGTGACTCGGATGGGCTCCTTTCAAAGGCTCCGCTGCGCCTTCGGCATTCCTTCCCTGATTGCAAACGGTGATTGTGATGCTGGAGGCCGTGTGCACGGTGAGGTGAGGGAATTAAGGCGAGGAAATGCAATCAACCTGCGCTACCAGGCAACTGTAATCTGCTCTTCACGAGTGTATTTGTAACAATGTTTTAGCAATAGTTGTACAAATTAAATGTAGGGCTGTATATTCAAACAAACAGGCTTGCAAATTCATGCATAAAACCTGTGCTGAGAACTGGCCGTGGCTTGCTTCCCAGCAAACCAACATGACTGTGCTGTGTACCTCCCTGCACTGCCATCAGAGCACCTGCAGTGCTCTCTGTGGGATCTGGTGATGGACTGAATGAGCTCAGACCTGGCACTGCCACAGACCTGGGATACAGAAAAACCCCGTGTGGAGTGTGAAGGTGTTTCCTGGTAGCCAGATGAATTACTAAAGGTCATCTCCAAAGCAAGGGTGGAGCAGGCCATTGCTAAGCAAAGAGAAGCAGGGATGCTGACCTCCCTCTGGTTTGATCTTCTATGGATTTCTTTGGTAGGTCTGCCCTGGAGGAGGGAGGCATCTGTCAGATATGCTGCATAAGTTCCTGTTGAGCTGGGCAGTCCTAGTTCAGACAGACCAAAGTTCATCTGGAGATGATGTTGTGTCACATATGAATTTGCAGGAAGAAAAATTCTCACACTTGTTAGTGAACAGCAACCTAGAAAACATGTCTGAATTTGCATGTGGAAGAAGAACTTCAAAAACGTATACAATTATTTTACAAATACCTGAAAAAAAGCCTAAGAAATGACTGTTGATCAGTGGTTGCATTCTGTTTGAAGCCAAGTTCATTGTCTGAATATTTTAGATTGATGTGCATGGCATTGTTATTTAAAGCATCAACTCAGCAAAGTGTGTAAGGACACATGTTATTCAAGCCCTTGCATACACCACCAAATTCAGGGATCATATGTCCTTAAATGCTTTCCTGGGCTGAAACCTAATTCTTTGAGTTTACAGTGATTTCCAGATGCTTATTTGGGTCATAAAAGAGCTGAAATACTTTAATAGTTCTTCAGGAAAAGGTAGAACTGCAGTCATACAGGCAATCTCCTTCTCAGGCAGATGAGAAGGGAGCAGAAGCCGCAGGACTTACCACCTCACCTATGGCCTTCCTTCACAAAACCACAGAGCAGGCAAGCCATTACCTCCGGTGGCCCTTGCTGAAGAGTCATTCCAACTGCAGTGCTCCTACATGGCATAAATACCAGTTTTCAAACAGATGAGCCATGATGATAGGCACGAAACCACGTGTGTTCCTCAAAGGTGGTTCCAACAGTGTGTGCTGTGATGTGGCACAACTTGGCCACCTCTCCATGTATGTGATTCATGTAGCTGCAGGCATGCCAAGCAGCAAACAAACCACTGATTACATGTGTGTGCAAGTGGTCACTCCTTACGTGTGGTCAGTAGGAGCCACTGTTAAGCACGGTCAGCAGTGGGGCTCTGAGAGTCACAGGCAGCTGTTGTGATGCTGCTGATGTAGACAACTTGGTTTCATAGCTCCTTTCCCTCCCAGTCATGAAGTTCTTCAAAGCAGAAATCATAATGAGGTGAAGACCATCCAGATGTAGAAGATTATTTCCTCTGTCTGCCACTACAAAAGTGCTGTTAGTTAGCTAGCTCATGAGGATTTTCCTCTGGCTTCTGTCTCCATAGGGCTTCAAGAACCCACCTTCTTATCTTGTAAATAGTCAGGCTTATTCCCTCTAGCAATATGGTTTTTAGACTGAATCCTGAATGAATCTCACATCTTCTGTTCCTATTTATGGTGGTTATTTCTTTGTGATAGAAGATCTGGGGCATAGACAAGAGTAAGTGCTAGATTCATTAAAAATAATTCTCAAAGATGGTAAAGCATGTCTCGCCAAAATCATCCCTATGTTGTGTTCAAAATAAGTACCTAGAATGTGTTCCCTGTTCTACAAACTCAAAAGCTACTAAAATGAGAAATCACGTAGTGTGAGACTACATCAGATCTTTCAGTTTTAGGCAAAATGAGAAACTATGGAAATCTTCTTTATAAAGCGTGTTTCCTTTGTAAGTATTTTTTCTGCAGCAAATGATAGTGGTGTCTCAGATAAGAGCTTAAACACGTGGGAAATCTTGCAGGTGAGTGGTGGTAGGAATCTCTGCACATACTTTGCATTGGCATGGCATTGTGTAAATGTAGTTCCAAAAGCTGTTGGTGTTTGGAAAAACTGATGAATCACGCAGACGTGATCTCCTGTCATTCTCCATGCAAAACTTTTTTTTTTTTTAAATTCTACTCCCTTTGATTTTCTTCTTTTCCCATTAAGTGGGAAAACAAAATAAGTTAGAAAAGCAAAACCCAGAGTGGAAGCCTAAGCCCAAGAACCAAGGTCCTTCTGCATCGCTAGGAAGTGCAATCTGCAACACTCAGTGGCTGCCTCTAACTTAGATAACCCAAAGTAGGTCACCTTCATGAGTCTTCCAGACTTTCCAACTTAGTAACTCAGAAGGATAATAATACAATTTTTAGTTAATGAGAGAACATCAGAAAGAAAAACTGTAGGAAGCTGTGAACTGCAATATCTCCTTATTGAAGGCACAATGCCACATGGCAAGAACAGATGGGTAATCCTTTCGTGATTATCCTGGACCACTGGCTGAAAGAAAAAGCTGTCGCAGCACCGATGGCTGTATATAAAGTACGTATACATGGCATCTCCCCTCCCACTGGTAGTAAAATGTTATATATGCAAAAGATTATACAGAAAAAGGGACAATTTAGCACAATGTCAGAGGAAGTAATTCTTCCTTTTTTCCCCCAATTCCTGAAGTGGAGGAAGAAGTACTGTATATTCCACATCCATATTACATATATTATATGAATCGAACCCAGAAAAGTACCTGTTTTTCATCTCTTTGACTACAGTGATCCAGCAATGAAAATAAGGATTATTCACGTTGCTAATTTTAAATATTGCTATTGGAATGAAATGTTGCTGTAAAAAAATTGATTTCTGCATATCTGTAGTGACACCAAAACTCGTGTTTCCATGTTTTTAAGTAGGGAGGAGAAACTACAGCAGATTCAGAATAGCTTGCTATCAGAATGTACTGAATGCTGGTGTACAGAAGCACCAGAGATAGAGGTGTTTCCTGCACACAGTGGTGACATCTCCATGGACATCAGTTCTGCCAGTGTATGTGCTGAGAGAACATGGCCTTTGTAACCTGGAGAGGAGGTAGATATAAAATGAGCATGTATAAGTGAATCTTCAGGTTTTGTTTGTCTAAGAAAAGAAGACCATATATTAAAGATACCCATCTTTACAAAAATCAGTTCATTCCAGATATGCCTTTTCTCCCCTCGCCATCATAACGTATCTGCAGTCTAAATTTTGATGCAAAAGGGACGTGCCTGTTCTTAAGAAAAATGCAAATCTTCACTGTGAAATAAGTTAGTCTTTCGCTGAATACAGAATGTGCTTCTGAAGTGCTATGAGTCAGCCTGTGAGTTGGAGTTCAGATAAGCCGGTACTGTTCCTTCACCAGATGGACCGTGAGCTTTTCAGAGGAGAGGGAAGGATATTGCTTATTAACACTGCTCTAAACTTCGTTTATTTCCTTGTACTTGATTCAATTTCAGACTGTGTCGATGTCATAAGGAGAAAGAGAGGATAGGTACTCTGCAGTAAAAGATGTGCTGGAACAGAAGCAGGTGATTTGTTTCCATCGCCACAGGTCGGCCCACCTCCCCTCACACACCCCCGGGCTGAGTGCACGTGTCTGTGCAGGGGGACGGAATAGTTAAGCCAATTATCGGTCAGGATTTTACAGCAGATTTGACAACTCACAATAGTTATCCTTTCTTAAAACATCACCTCTTCGCTTAGTGGTAAGCGTGGTAATACTTTTCTAGGGCAAATGAATCCATTTCTCCTTTGTACTTTGCGCTAGATGCCAACAGTCTTATGGAACATGAGCAACATCAGAAATTTTCAGTGGCGGCTCTCAAACGTCTCCGTGCAGCCAGGTAAGCTCCTGCTGCTGCAGCCTGGCTCCCCTGAGCTGCTCTTATTCATGAATGTCAAAATAAGAAAACTCCATTTTGTGTTTTGAACTTCTGTGTCATTTCTCGTTTGAATTTATTCTTAGGATTTGTGCAATGCAGTTACTCCATTTTTTTGTGTGGGCTTTTTTTTCCTATCTTCAAATTCTCAAGAATCTCAGTTCTGCCTTTTTTTACTTTCTGGTTTGAACCATTATAGCACAGGAAAAAACTAGTTCAGTTATGCTGCTACTTATTTCTATCTGACTGTTTTCTTTGGCAACAGAGCAAGGATATTATGAGCAGTTAGAGGTCAATGGTCATAGCGTGGCTTTAAAAATGGATGCTGTGCCTCCTGCATTGTCCTTCCCAAATTTTACATCCCCTCTGGAAGTACGGGGTTGAGGAGGACGTTGTCAGAGAGGAAGCCTACTCCCCACACTTGCTTGCTGAGGCTCCCATCTGTATGCAGAAGACTCAGAAGTTTATGGGTTATAAATTAATGTGGTTTGGAGCCAGACTGAATTCCGCTTTATAGTACTTCTGTGGCATCATTTTGAATGCGTCTACCATTTCAGAAAGGTGAAGAGGACCCGAATGAGGTCCTGAGGCCTACAGCTCTTCAGAGCTCATGGTGCTGGTGTTCAGCCAGGTGTGTTCTGGCTCCTGGGCCCACGGCCTCGCCGGGCCCAAGGAAAGCTGTGCGGGCAGGCAGTGCCACAGCCACGCTCCTCTCACTGCTTTTGAGAAGGAATGCTCATCTCAAATGGGAGGCACTTCTGTCTGGCCATTTGTCAGTAGATTTGCTTAAGTGCATTTACAATGCACAGTTATTTGATGGCTCTGAATAAAAATTATCCATCAATCAATCCAGACTGTCCATCAAAAATATTCAAGAATACTTTGAAGCTCTCTAGCTTTATTTTCAAACAATTCACTTTGTTGTGCTGTGCGGCCAGCAAATCAGATGTGAGTGCAACTGGTGCACAGCCAGGCAGTGCCGAAATTAAGTTATACTCTTGGCCCATGAAGAGCAGTTTGCCATCACCACAGCTGGCAAAAATGGACATGGTCCTATTGCCCAAAGTGAAGGTTTGCCTGACCGTGAACGGATGGTCACAGGTCTTTGTGTTGTCTTACCTGGAAGCTCCAATGGAGCACTTTTTCCTCTCTGCGTGGAGATGCCTTGAAGGCAGTGATGCTGATTGAGAGCATATGTTGTGTTTGGGCCTGGTGTGGATCCCAGTGTGCTGTGCACGGAGCAGCTGCAGCAGAGCTGACGGTTGCACTGCGGGATGCACAGTGCCCAGCAGTGCCAGCGGCAGTGCAGCACCACTCCTCCTGCCTCTGCAATTCTGCTTCTCTGGTGTTTAGGAAGAGCAACTGTCCCCATCAGAAGATGGTGTTTTTCACCTTTGGATTTGGCTCGATTGCACTATCAGAGAGGCACTGTGTGGGCAGACTGGGACCCCCCCCCACTTCTCTGCTATCATCAGACAGGATCTTCCAAATTAGAAAACCAATAAGTACGGGAGAAAAGGGCACTGAAGTAATCCATTACGCGCAGTTTTTGTGGCAGCGGGCAGTTAATTACAGTCACCTGCGCC
Organism: Gallus gallus; assembly: GCF_016699485.2. NCBI lineage: Eukaryota > Metazoa > Chordata > Aves > Galliformes > Phasianidae > Gallus > Gallus gallus. The sequence goes on from NC_052545.1 coordinate 8,023,174, forward strand.
CAGGCCCGGCACCTGCTGTGACACACCGCGTGCTTCAGGCAGCCCTTCCCGAGCCGCGGGGCTGTGCGTGCAGCCGGCAGCGCAGTGCAGGGCACCGGGTGGGCACGGGCGGCGGTCCCGACGTGCTGTGAAAGTTCAGCTGTTTGTTCGCCGGTTTAATTTTGCGAAAGATGCGCATCACGCTGCTTTTTGCTTCAATCATTTTTAATGCGATCGGCCGCAACGAAACTGCTGGCGTTCCGATGCGGTTCTGCTCGGCACGGGTCGGTTGGAGCCGCCCGGCCGGCAGCCCCGTGCGGGGACCCGCGGCTCAGCCTCCCGGCCGCGCTCCCGGCCCGTTCCGCCCCGCCAGGTGCCGCCGCCGCTACCCTCCCTCGGAAGGTGGCAGTCGCCACCCGCGCGGACCCCGCGCCCCTCCCCCGCTCGCCGCGAGGCGCGGAGCCGCCTCACCCCGTCCCGCCCCGCCCCGCGGCGGCCCCTTCCCCTCTCGCGGGGCCGGGGCTCGCCCGCCGCCGGCAGCCCCCGCCGCGCCCCTCCCCCGGCCGCAGCCCACCCCTCTCCTTCCTCTTCCTCCTCCGTCCCCACCCCGCTCGGGGCTCGCCCGGCCTCGGGCCGACACGGCGCCCGCCGCCGCCGCCGCCCCCTCCCCTCCCGCCGGCTTCTCCGGCACCGCGCCGCCACGCGCCGCGCACACCTCCGCCTCCCCACCCCCCCGCCCTCCTCCCGCTGCTGACGTCTGGCTCTGCCCGGCTGAAAACTCCGCGCCGCGGCGGATGCGGCGGCTCTCGGCAGCGCGGCGGCGGCGAAGATGGTGGCGGCTCCGTGCGCCCGGCGGCTGGCGAGACGCTCCCGTTCGGCGCTGGTGGCGGCGCTCACCGTGCTGCTGCTGCAGACCCTCCTCGTCTGGAATTTCACCTCCCTCGACGCCGGAGAGGAGCAGCGCGGCGCCTCCGGCCGCGAGAAGCGGGACCGCGGCGGCACCGCCGCCGGCAGCGAACACCGCGCGCAGCCGCACCGCCGCGGGGCCGGCGCCGTGCACGGGAAGGCGATGGTACGTGCGGGAGCTCCGCGGGGCCGCGGTCGGGGTGCGGGGCGGTGCCGGGCGGCGCTCCCCGCGGAGCCCTCCGAGCGTCGGTGACCGCGGGCGCGGAGCTGCCGAACTTCGCCTCGGGGCCGCCCGCTCGCCGCGTGCCGAGGGCTCTCTTCGTGCACCCGTTTGCTTTTTTCACCTGAAACCGCGCGGGAGCCGCTCCCTCTCGCCCGGCTCCGCCCGGCCCGGTAGGTTACGGGCAACGCGATTTAATGTAACGATGCCGTTGCCCATCGAACGCGTAGGGTTCCTGAACGCGTTCTTTTTCCCCGCCTGTTTTTCATTTTGCAAACCGGGCCCGCTGGGGCCGCGCAGCGTCCGATTCCCACCGCGTTTCGGAGCGTTCCGGCGGAGCAGCGGAGCGCCGCCTGTGCCGCTCGCGCCGTGCTCGTGCTGCGGGCTGCGGGCTTCGAGACGCGAAGTTGTGCGCTGTCCGTTAGGATCGCGCGCCGCTTTGTCTGTTCCGGGATTTCTGTTCGCGTCGCGTGAGGGAAAGCAGCTGCGGGTCGGTGCTGGGCGGGAAGGGGCGCGGGGACCGCTCCTGGAAGGCAGCGCCGTGCGGTCCTCGTGTGCCAGGTGTGACTGCTCGGAGCCCTGCCCGGGTCGTCGCTCGTCTCTGTGCGTTGCCGTATGTTGGTACGTACCGCTTTGGGAAGTGTAACTATTGGAACTCCGGTTTTTCCTCCAGCCCTGCCATCTGTCTCTCCCGGTCCTGTCCTTCATCGTCTCATCTGCCCCTCGTTTGCCCGGAACTTTCCCTTCTGGGTCTCTCTGTGCGGGCCGATGAGGACCGTACTGCTGCAGGGCTCCATGCAGGGCCGGCTCCAGCCCTGCTCCTCGCCTCAGGAGCCCTCCTGCTCCGTGGGCTCTGGGTGGCCATCGGGAGGGCACCGCTCACAGCTGACTTGCAGACATCCCAGCCTGGTGTGCTGAGATGGGCACCCGGTGCAGGGCTGAGCTGCTGAGAGGCGCTTCCAGTGCTGGGGCTGTGTGGATGGAGGGCTCTGGGCACTTGGATCTGGGAGCTGTGACTCACTGCTGCGTGCACACAGATTTGAGTGGAGACCTAAAGATGGAGCACTGGGGTTCCTGGCGGAAGGCTTATACTAAAAAGCGTACCAGTTCTCCCCTGGTTCCCTCTGTAAGTGATGGGACTGCAGCACAGCATCCTGCAGCTGGCAGTGCCCCGTAAGAGCTGTGCTGTAGGTGAATGCTGTGCTGAGAGGGGATGATGCTTTTTTTTTTTTTTTAAGACAACCTCGTGGCACTTGTGGCTCTGCTTCACCTGCAAGCAGGGATGTGGCTCCGTCCTTAGAGCTGCTTGGTCAGGCTCACGGGACAGTTTGTGCAGTGCTGCCCCAGTGCTGTGCAGCTCCCAGCGCTCCCAGGTCCGGCTCTGCACTGCTCGTTGCACACACGCACATACCCAGCCCTGTGTGTGCTGTCTCCCTGGCAGGCCCACTTTTGGTTTCAGGCTCAGTTCACACGGAAACTGTTTAATGGAATTACACGAGACAGAATCAGTATGAAAGATGTCTTTTTCTTCCTGGTGCTTTGTTCCCATGTTAAAATCTAATTTATGTGGTGCCTGTGCAAAGTTGCTCTCCTTTTCAGCCCAAGTTTTGCACAGTTGATGTCAGATTGCTTTGCACCAGGAGGTGCAGGCTGTGTGAGCACGGCACTGCCGTTACACCCCGATGTTGATGGGCCCAGAGCCCATCCCAAGTGTGTTGTTTTTAAAGATTTCTCATTATTGCTTTTCTCACCTTCTGTCTGAAAGTTGCCCTATGAGGTTACAGTGTTTTTTATTTTGATTTTTCTGTTTCCAATCTACGTTGAAGACTAAAACTGTGGTACGTGCCTTACCCTTTTGAGTCAGACATCAGAGAGCAGCGCGAGGATTTGGTCATTTGTGTCTGTGGGAAAGGAAATGCAATTCTTTGGTGCAAATGTTTAAGAGGTATTCAGATGTTTTTGTTAATTGCTATCTGATCCATCTAGCGAGCCATCTCATTTGAAACATGGAATAACACCATACTGTGTGTTTTTTTTAAAGGTGCCAGAGTCTGATTGAACATGGGTTGCCAAGTTGGCAGGAAGAAATGATTTAGAAAGGAGCTATTCTGTAACTGAAAACGTTCCCGGGGCCGGATCTCCAGGCCGGCTGCATCTGGGGCTTTCAGTACTCATAGGCAGTTTCCTGCAGTTGTTCTGTATTTAATTAAATCAGGTGATAGATATCTTTAAGGAAGTATGAATTGTATCAGTAGCAGTGACTTTAGCAGGTGCTTGCCACCATGTGTGATTTTCACAGCAGTTGGGCAGCTTTTGCAGGAGCTTTGTGTGTTCTGTAGCACTCCAGCAGTAAAAGCAAGTGAGGATTCAGCAGCAGCTCGCTGCTTCGTTGGGCTCTGTTCATGCTGTCTGCTCGGGGTGCTGGAAGTGGCTGTCGGTGGGTGCTGTGCACTGGAAGGAATGCACATCCCTGCTGCAGGGCTGCTGGTGACGGAGGGAGGTGACAGCAGGCTCAGAGTGCCCGTGGCCGTGTGCTGCACTCCCCCAGCTGTAGCTGCACATCCCTCACTGCAGGCAGTGGCAAGGCTGTGTCCCACCTCCTGGTGCCACTCAGCCCCACTGTGTTACCACCTGTCTGCAAACAGAGTACCAGTGCTGAGGGAGTTTGTGTGGGGGGGATGAAGGTTGTCTAACCCTGAGCAGAAGTTAAGCTGTAGAGAACCGACCTGAGGATCACTGATGCCTCTCCCCTTTGTTTTCCTTTTTGCAGGGGCCATGTGGAGTTTCTGCTTCACATAGAAATGTGGAGCGTTAGGCTGGGTTTGTGCTGCCCTGTGGGTCAGGGGAATAAGCTCACGCAGGTTTTATCTCTTGTTTTCCCCCTGGTTTGCCTACATGCTGTGTGGCATCACTGGGTTAAGAACACCAGGAGCCTCGGGTTGCTGCAATGCTGCCTGTAAGGACTCAGCAGCTCGGTTAGCAGCACTGCTCTGCAGAAATAAATTGGAGCTTTGCATGCAGGTGGGTTCCATGTTGCACCTGGGTGTGCAGCTTCTGAGAAGCAAAGTTTTCAAGGGGGGGGAAAAAAACAAGCCTGTTATTTCACCTCTAACTTAATCTTTCTGCTTCAATCAGTGAATAGGTTCCACATGTTATAACACAGGTGATACCTGTCTCTTCATCTTCCCCTTGTTAATGCAGACAGGTGGCCTCACTCATTCCAGCTCTGATTGCGGGGAAGGTGCGAGGGAGCTCCGTTAGTGTTCACCCCCAGGACAGAGTGAGCCATGCCCTGCCTGCTTTCTGTATGCCTGTGGGTGTCAGCGGAGCAGCTGAGCTAACGGCCTGAGTTTGAGAGCAAAATGTATGGCATTGAGCTGTGAGGTGGCTAAAAATGATCCATTTCTAAGGAGAAGTACTGAGTTAGCTGTTAAGTACCTTCTGCTTGTTAATGGGACCTTAATCATGGAGCAGTACAACTGTTAACAATGGAAAAGGAGAATGGAGACTGCTAATTATTTTGTAATGGGAAGGGGGATGTGATACATCTGGAGCTGTATAATGATTTCTGCGAAGTCTTAGCACTTAGCAAGGCATGTGTTAATAAAACAAACAAATCTTTTCCGTAACAGAACTAATATATGCATTATTTAAGAAGAGCACTGGAACTGGCTCAGGCTGACGGACTCCTGCAGCAGTTACCTCGTTAAGGATCTTTCTGTGGGATGTGGGAAGGTGTATGGAGCGGATCTGTGTTAATTGGCTGTGCCATCTGAAGTCTCTGCCAGGCCGCTGGGGTGCTTTCTTGTTGTGTGTTTTTTACTGTATGATGGGTTTGTGCAGGTGTTTCCTTTAAATTAGAAGCATATTATTTCTCATTTTTCTTAGCGAGGGAAGACCAACTGTTGCTCTCTGTTACTGCTGCATCTCTCTGCTGTATTTTTCCACATGTATTGGAAGTCCACGATGAGTGATACAGCATCTTATCGGTGTCTGCTGGAGAGGCAGGAGTACAGTGAAAGCAAGAAGTCGGCTTAGTTTACAAGGGCAGTCAAATTATGTAACCTCAAGGATTAACTTTAATCAAGTACTTCCTGATTTTTCTTTACAGTGGTGAGATTAGGTTTGGGACATCACTGGAATCAATGAGAGCTTTTCCGCAGGGGGTGGGTGAAAAAAAGAAAGCAGGAGCAGAACAGGGAGCTGTGTTCTGACTGCTGGAGAGACACTGGGGAAAACTGGGGCCTGAGTGCTGTGTGCTCTTTCCCACTCCAGCCTTTTCGTTGGAAGTAATGTGTCTGAAGTGTGTTTTGGATATAAGACTCGCTCTTGGAGCTGTCACCGTGCCAGCTCTGGGTGTGTGGTAGCACAGCTCATGATGAGTAGTTGTGTTCTCAAGTGTTGTAGTCTGATTCTTAGACTTGGGAACTGTGGTCCTCCCTCATGGCTTTCAGTAACTGTGTGCCTTTGGGGCTGCAGTGCCAACACATGGGATGGCTGGGAGGGCTCTGTGTAGGAGCAGAGGGTGAAGTTGGAGTCCTGGATGCGTTCCCCTGGCCTCTGGATGTCTGCAGCAAAGCGAGCCATGGATCTAAAAGCAGCCTCTCCTTTTGGGGTTTCTAGTTCTTGAGCATCCAGATAACTGGATCCTCTCTGGTCTGTTAATTGTACTTTTTTCCTTCAGAGAAGCTGAGCAATGGCAAGCTCTGCCTTTATCCCTTCCATGTTTGGTGCCAGTGATCACAGCTGTCCCATTCTGAGCACTTAGGCTTGGGCTGAAGCTTGCAAACACCAGGCTGCTAATGAATGGAGAGAGCTGAGTGCCTCCAGAAGGCAATCGAGTTTTCTCCAGAACTGAATCTCTGCAAATGAGCTGGGGAGACCATGGCAGTTCTGCCTGGAGACCTGCTGTGCCTTGCAGGGGTCCATCCTTCCCAACCCCGGATCTGCTGCTCTGCTCCCCAGTCTGCAGAATGAGTTTGGTGAACTTCCCATTTTTGACAGAAGTGTTGTGGGCTGAAGTAATCAGATCTTGTGAAATAGTTGGAGGTGCTCAGCTAAGGCTGGGCCCAGCTTGCCAGCTGCCATTGGTTGCTGTGGCTCCACTGAACTCAGCACACCAGCTGAGGATTCTGGACCCACAAATGTAATTATCATTATAATAATAGCGTCAAACAAGTAATCATTATTTTTACTCTTTCTTTTCATTTCAAAATGAGAAAATGATTTCCTCTTGGATCAGTGAAAGTAATTTACATTAGGCACAATAATGGCCTACATGGAAATATAATCATTATTTGTTTGCATGGCACCATCTGGGCACGAGAATTTTTACAGACCTATGTAAGGAAGGGTCCCTGCCTGGAGGAGCTTGCAGGCTGGACGGCAGGTAGAGCTGATAGCATCCAAATGAGTCACAAGTGTCACTGTTGTGGTGCTGCCATCACCTACCTGCTCAGCACAGGGCTTCCACAGACTGCCTGGAATAGCTCTGTGATTGGTGTTACACAGCATGAGGTTGGGATGAGTCGAAGGGTTGATCAGTGGGGATGAATTGGGAATGAAATCAGCAGGAGGCTGCTGTTATAAATGGGCTGCCCAGCTGTGCCACTGCGGGTGAAGGAGACTTCCAGACTTCACTTGGAAGCAAAAATTGTGTCGCTGCCTCGGGGATGTCTGAGTGCTGTGAGCCTCTCCTCAGTGAGAGGGATCAGGCAGAGGGCCGAAGGCTTTCCTCAGGTTAGACGTGGTCTAGGAGGTAAGAGACCAGGCTTTGTAACCTGGTGGATGTATGAGCAGCAAGTGGTGCTGCCTGAACTTCTGCATGGTGTGACATTGCTGAGCTCATGCTTTGTGCCAGGTACCAGGTGGGCTGTATGCCTAAGTAGTGTGACTCCTTATTTCTGAAGATAAGGGAATTCCTGCAAGGGCCAATTTTTGTTGTTGTTTGTGACAAGGAAATTAAACTTCACCATTACTATCGGTTCACTATTGAAAAAGAGCTAGCTGAGGAAGCTTTCGTACTGAAGCGTGGTCGGCTCTCAGATGCTTCCCATGTATTTTGTTCTCACGCAGCTGCCCCCGCTGCTGCTCACTTATATTATTAGAGAGCATTAGTAAGTGGCGTGTTTATTTAAAACAATTCTACAAAGCCAAATGAGACTGCGAAGTTCAATTTAACTTGGATTTGGTTGGATGAGTCATGGGCACTCATTTTTCCTTCATGCCGCAGCCTTCGCGTGTCCTTCAGATGTACTTTTTGGTTCAGCTATGTTGATGCTGTCTGAGCATTTTTCTTACAGTTGATGGCATTCACTGACTTTTCTTAATGCTGAGTTCTGAATTTCATGCTCTCTGAATTTCTGAATGGTCTTTGGTTTTGCTCTTAAAGCCCGGCCTGTTTGTAGTTAGCTTTGTTCTTTGTAATTGCACACTTTGATTGAGGAGGACACATGGTTCAGTTAAAACGTGTTATTTTAAAAGAAGAAGCAGTGAAGGTCATGACTGTATTGACTACAGTGAAGCAAGTTCCCTGAAATTATATCCAGCTCATTGACCCTTACTTGAGAAATGAACAGACAAACCTGAAAAATGACATTTCCCTGGCAAGCTTTTAGTTCCTGCAGAATGAGCAGCCGCATGCCAGAGATGCACGGACGCTCCTCTTGTGGTGTCCTGGGGCTCAATGGGAGACGGCTGCCTGCACGGCGTGGGGAGCCTTTGACTGCTGGGTGTTGGCCAGCTTTGTACCCGGGGGGTTTTACCCTCAGCCGGGGTAGCATACTGGGATCCCTAACTAGCTGAGTGGCTGTCTGCTAATTAGGGTCATTTAAACCAAACCTCTGTGTGGGAGTGGGGTGCTAGTAGGGAGCTGCATCAGTCATCTTGAGCCCTCTAGCAAGCGTGGATAGGCTGGTGGTGATGCCACTTATGGAAAACAGCAGCTTATTGCCTGTAGAGGGCCAGATCTGGGTATGTGGAGGTGGTCTGTATGTAAGCCCCTGATTACATTGACTCGGATGCCCACAGGCTTGTTCATGCTCAGAACTTTCTGTGGAAGCTGACGCTGGTGCTGCAGTCCGTACCCGAGGGCACCCAGGTTCAACAGCTCGGCCTGCGGTACCTGGAGCCCGAGCAAACAAGCTGAAGAGGAGTCAGCGTAGTAAACAAAGCTGTTAGTGTGTACAGCAGGGCAGTAATAATACTTTGCGCAGCGGCTGTGCCTCAAATTGCTTGCATGTTGGCATTCCCTGGGACTGAGTTTAGTCACTCGCTGCAGAAATAGAAACTCGGAGGTGCGGTGTGCTCGGGGCGTGCGTGGAGCCGTGCATCGGCAAGGAGCTCACTTGTTCCTCCTTGGCAGCCTTACAGGAGACAACGTGCCAGCCTTCAGCGCAATATTTTGATAAGTCATTGGTTCCTATTAAAATAATAATTATGACGATAATTATAACTGTAGCTGGCTCTCAGACTGAGCAGCTGAGTGGGGGGTGAGGGGAGCAGGGCTGGGAAATACTTGCTGTGTGTATTTGGATCCTGCCCGTTGGGTTTGGAGCACGTGGCTGAGGATGCTGGGGTGTGGGCTGTGCTGCAGCGCTGATCCTCATCCCCTGCCTGACTGCTGGTAACGGGGACGTGAAGCGCCATAACCTGCCTTGATCGCAACATCACCCTGATAGAATGCTGCAGTAAGCTCTGACTGTGGCTTTCTGCTGTTAGCACAGCGTGCTTTGTTGCGCCTGCAGCTTTGCAACAAGATTATGGCTCTGGTCCCAGTGAGCCTGGGTAAGGCCCTGGTAATATTGCTGCTGCTTGGAGGGGTCTGTGCTGGTGGCAGCACAGCCATGGTGGCACTGCACTGTGCCTCTCTAATCCAGTTCAGCATTAGCATTTACACTAACTGGGCTGCTACTGCCTGACCCCCTGTGCTGAGGGACCACAAGTGATTAACGAGTACTTATTAGTAAAAGGCAGTTTCAGATCTGCTCATTTTCCAGGTTGTAAACAGAGATCTCCTGCCCTCAAGCTCCCCCACAGTTGCAAGGTATGGCATTTTTCTCTTTGGTTTCTTTTCAAGCTGGTTTTTGTGTCCCTGGATGCTGAAGAGAAGCAGGCGGTGTTGCTTGTTTCCTGGTGCTTGTGTGGAGCTGCAGAATGTCTGCATCTGGGCGTGCTGTGGGGTCTGTGGCCTTTTGCACATATTCAGCAGAATTTGACCCAAGTGTATTTCATGTGAAAAATAAGGGCTTGCTTACATATCTGGCTGTATGAAGACAAGAAGTGCTCGATGGGTGTTTGACCCCCACAGAAGTGCGATGTGCATACTTAAAAATCCAGCCTTAGACTTTCCCCCCGCAGTTCTTTTTTGTCCATTTCAGTGCCATCACTGATCTGTCAGACTACAAACTGTCTCATGCTGGCCGGTTGTTACCATGAGGATACCTCATTTTGCAGTTGGAGTCCCTCGGGCTTCTCACTTCTTAGCTGTGGGTGATGCGAAGCAGTTCTCACATCATGCACTTCTTTGTGAGTGCCTGCAGGCAGAGGGAAGCTGAGGCCTGGCAGGTCGGCTGGTTCTTCAGCAGCCCGTGTTGGGGCAGCGTGGGCACCTCTGCAGCTGGTGGGGACTTGGGCTGCTTCCAAGCGTCTCCAGTTCTGCAGTGAGTGTTCAGTGGCCACATGCAGTGCCAGAGGTGCTTTCAGTTTGCAGAGGGTGTGACACTTGGGTAAGTGAGAGTAAGCCTTCAAATTTCATGCTGTCCTGGTTTTAATTAACTTTTGGGTTTTGTTTCTAGTTGAATTATGAGACCTCTGCAGACTTTGATCTGAACTCTGCCACCTGAACAAACTTGTTTGGTGGTTGGAAGCCATCTGCAGCCAAGGAGCAAGGTGTTGTTTTGTTCGTTAGCAAGCTTCTATCTCGTGTTGCTATTTTTAGCCTGGTGTTGTGTACTTCCCCCTGCAGCCGGAGCAGTTCGTGTGCTGCTGGAGCCATCGTGGCTCAGCCCGGTGCTGCTGGTGGCACAGTTCCTTCAGAGCTGGATTCACAGCATTGGAAAATGAAGCACAGCAGGTCTCTGTTTGCTACTTGGTAATCTGGAGCTTCGTTATGGAACAGTGTTTGTCTTCTGTGGAATGAGTTTGTGGGTGTGCATTTTCCCTGCTTGCTGCTGTCCGTGAGCTGTTTGCATCCTGGCTTGTGGCTGCCTGCTCTGACTGCTTCCTGTTTGTTGAAAATACAACTTCTGCAGCATCTGTGTATCCCCACATGTTTGGACCTGTTGTTGTGGCTGGGATAGTAGAGGTGCTACAGTAGTTTGAAAAATCTCATTAGTAAAGTTGTTGGTTATTTTATTTTACTTTTTTCACTATTTAGTAGGGCAGAATGCATTTGAGTCCCGACACTGCTACTTCTTTGTGAGCAGAGATGTGTGCCCGTGTGCTGTGTTCCCTCCTTTGGTCTCCGTGCCAACTGATAGCAGCGAGAGTTGTCTGGCTGATGGGCTGGGTTCTTCAGGCTGACAATTCTCTTGCAGTGTTTCACTTTGCAGTATCCAAATGAAATGATCCTAGGGCCTGCCAAGTCATCACCTGATCGGGATTGAGCCCTTCTAATCAATGTTACTTTTGGAAACTCTTCACTTAGTGTAATGTTGGTTGAACCTGGATCATTATCCTGTATAAGCATGATGAGTGAGAGGCTGTTGTGCAGGACTGTCTTGGAGGCACCTTTCCCAACTGAATTTCAGCTTTTTCTGTGTACTCTTGTGGGAGACAGGTCTGTATGAGCTTGGGAAACTGAGCACTGGGTCTGAGCTGTGGGTCTGCATCCTTGCTGGGAGCTGCAGACGGGATGTGAAATAATGCAAGAGTCACGTGAATGCAATCACGTTAGTTTATGTAGGTTCTATATATTAATTTAAGTTGTTGGACTCAAATGGATTTTAAAATAAAGGTGTTTCAGTTGTCCTAAAGTGCTCTGTAATATATATACCATTTATTTGGTAGAAACTCTTCTTTATGTGGGTTTTATAAATACTGGTTCTGTAAAGCCTAAAACTACTATCAGTCTGATGTGATTTGTTGTATTAGGCAATAAGTTTGAATCAAAATACTGCATAAAATTCTTTCAGCTTTCCATGTCTTCCTGCTCTGCACAGAAGCTGAGGGCAGGAGACCGGCCTGGCTGGGTTCCTCCTGGCTGCAGTGGGATTCCTTGACAGTCACTTTCTGTTTTTAGTGGTTTTAGGAGTGCTGAAACTTATAATTTGGGATTTTTCCTGAAGGCCTTTAGTATCCTCCTGGCCTCGTTGGTTCTCTTTCAAATCATGCTATGTTAATGATTTCACATGGTGCAGAATTACTGAAGGTGCTCATGTAGGAGGAAGGCATTCAGGTGTGTGTTATGCTTGATGCAAGGAAGCATTATTTTGATGGAAGGTGTGTTGCATCTATCTGTACTGCATTATGCTTCAGCTATAGTACTTTCAGCCCTCTTTTAGGAAGTAGTATATTTCTGTAAAGGTTTACTTGTGGACTTAATTGGGTCAGCTTTCATGGGGTGGGTGAGGTTTCTGGTGTGTTCAGCATGCCTGCTTTGTCTTCAAGTTAGAATTAGAATCATAGAATTGCTCAGGTTGGAAAAGACTTTAAAGATCATCAAGTCCAACCACAACCTACCCATAGTACCCTATCTCTAACAGCCCTCTGCTAAATCATGTCTCTGAGCACCACATGCAAATGGTTTTTAAACACATCCAGGGATGGTGACTCAACCACCTCCCTGGGGAGCCCATTCCAGTGCTTAACAGCCCTTTCAGTAAAGAAGTTTTTCCCAATCCAGCATAAACTCACCCGGGCACAACTTAAGGCTAGGGGATGCTGCTTGTCACCTGGACAGGGAGCTGTTGACAACAACCATCTGGCTGTGACTTTGCAGCCAATTCCTTATCCACTGTATAGTCTACCCTTCATATCTGTCTCTCTCCAATTTAGAGACATGGTTATGGTGTGGGACCACGTTAAAGGCCTTGCACAAGTCCAGGCAGATGACAGCATTTCTCTTCCCTTTGTTCACTAATGCCATCACTCCATTGTAGAAGGCCATCTGGTTGGTCAGGAGTGACCTTCCCTTAACATCCCTTAACATCTTTTTCAGGGGGGAAAAAACCAAAATCTTGGGCCATCATAGCAGCTGAATTGTGGTTGCTGAGTCCTTGAGAAGAAACTGTTCCTCTGTCCCTAATCTTCTAAAGCTAGCTGAATAAACAAAACAAACACAGATGTTTCCTTGCTGGCAGTACACCATAAAGGCATTGGTCAGCCTCAGGTTGGTGTATGTATGCGCAGGGCTGGGGACCGGACAGTGTGGGCATTGCTCAAGAAAACTTCCTGCAGGGTTGAATAGGCTTGCTGAAGAATACTCTGTGTGTTCACAGTTCAATAACCATTTAAGGAATTGCCACAAGCTGCTTCCCACAGGTGTAAGTTGGCGAGGATGCTGTGGTGCTGAGGTTGTGCCTGGCTCCAGGGACACGCACTGGGTGTGCGGTGGCTGTTCACCTGTCCTGTGGAGCAGCTGCTTGGCTGACACAGTGAGACCAGAATCCTGACCAGTTCTGCAGTGCACCCGAGGTGCAGTGGTGCTGTACCCCAGGGATGGGTGCTTCCGAGGTACCCAGCCCCCGAGCAGCTGGGAATGCATGTATGTACAGCAGTGTGTGGTCAGGCTGCACAGCCAGCTTGGGAAATCGGTCTGCTTGTCCTCTTCCTGTCAGTGCTGAATTTGCTATTGTTTAAAGAAAGCTCTTTTCTTGGCATTTGTGCACGAGGATTTATGTAATAGTAATTATTTTAGTATGTATTTCAAGGATTTTTGGAAGTAGGCGTTTCTGTTAAAAGACAACTTCAGTCACCTGGCTTGTGGAACATGGGATGTCACCGTCTCAGAGCAGCTGATGTGTATCACTGCTTTCTTAACTCCTTACTCTCCTTTATTTTCTCACCCTATTCTCTCGCTTCTTGCCAAAAACCTCCCCCCGATCCCCATGTCAGGCTGAGCTCGCTGCTACGGCTCTTCTGCTGCCTGAGGGAGCAACACATGGAAATGCTCAGCACTGTGGCATGGCTGCTCCTCAGGGCCCACATGTGTGAGCAATTGGACAGTGCTGCTGAGCACTGCTGGATGTGTACCACAAATGCTGGCAGCCGGTGCTGCAGCTGCCCGGTGCCACCCGGTGTGCCCGATGCTGTGGGGCAGCACATCCCTGAGTACAGATCAGCTTTCTGCTCAGGCTCCTCCTCTGCCTGGAGACATGTTCTCTCACCCAAAGCTGCGATCCCTCGCTGCTGGCACCTTTTTGCTTTCCAAGGATGAGGTTGTCCTGCTTTCCCTTTAATCCTTTATTCTCACTGATGTGCATCTCTGCTTCTGTTCCTCCCTTTTCAGAGCAGAGAACGTTCCTTGTTCTGAGTGTTTGAGCAACGCAGTTTGGTTCCCTCTTTGCAGAGAGAGACTGGCTTTGATCAGTAGAAAAAGCAAGTGGTTGTAGAAATACACGTTGTGCACTTTCTGCATATTCTGAGTGTCTCTGTAACTGGTGCATAGCACATCACCTCTGGCTGCGTGTTTCTGGCATACAGCTTCTGTTTGTGCCACCAGAGACCTTGGCAGTACCTCCCCCCTTATGTGAACCCACAGTCCTTGTAGGTTTTGGGTGATGTGAGTAAGGACTTGTTGATATGGGAAAGCGATGACAAAATAAGTGGAGGTGTGAGGTTAAGTTGCAGTTTATTTCATACCAGGTCCCTATGGGAGTGCTGTGGTCCCACATGCAGTAATGCTCTGTGGCTTCTGTGACCCAGCTTGGTACCTTGGGTGGATTTAGTGATCTTAGAGATCTGTGACTCTATGATTCTGTTTGTTATTCCTCAAAGAAGTTTTTAATCATGCTCTTCAGATGCCCTTTCAAACTAGTGTTAAATGTGAGATGAACTTTGCTTGCTTCTTTACATCAAATCTAAGTAAAAATGTCACTTCTTTCGTCTCTATCTGACATGTTGCTGAGGTTTTCTCTCTGGATGACAGCTGTGGGATTATTTTGTGAGCAGTCCATAATGCCTTTACATACTTGGGCTGGGTTGTACTGTGTGACTCCTTGTTTGCATTCTATTTTGCATTGATGGCATTTTCACAGAAAGGCAGCACAGATCCATACATAAGAATAAATAAGGCAGAAAGGCAGCACAGATCCACTCAGAGGCCCACACTGGAGCAAGGGATGGGGTGAAAGAGCAAACAGTGCAGGGCAGTTTGTCACAGCTTTCTGCTCTGAGGTGGGTTTGTATCCTGAAGTAGAAAGCACCTTGAAGTCTGCTTGAAGCCGTGGGAAGCAGGAATGTACATGTGAATAATGGGGGTGCAGATCTTTTTTGATCAGTTGCAAAAATTACATTGGATAATAACGAAGGCTGGAGGAAAATGTATGGAAGTGGCTGTCTTAAGTCCTGGGGTCCTAAATAATACACTTTAGGAAATGGCCGTTGAGTTTTTATTCTCTTATTCAATCAGGAAGCCAGATTGGAAGGGATGAGCATACTTCTGAGGCCATAAAAAGTCTGAGTGAACTCTCTGAAAAGTAGCAGGGTAAAATACACACTTTTGTTTTCCCATTTCCCTGGAAATTACTTCTTGGCTATGTGTATGTTCTTTATGGTAGCAGCTGCTTTATGAGAAACATCTTTCTGTGTTGCTCTTCAGTAGCGGCAACAGGAGAAGGCTGATAGTTATCTATATGGATGTTAAAAGAGCTCATGGAAACATAGCATAGAGCGTTTGTTATATTTTATAAGTAGAATGGTAAAAAAAATAGATTTCTGCTTTGTTTGGGTGTGCATCTTCTCAAAGAGCACTGTGGTTTGTGTCCTGCAGGGCTGGTACAGCACAGGGTGTGTAATGGGAAAGCTCCAAACTGTTCTTGAATCGGCTGTTGTTAATTGTATAGCCAGTATACAGTATTAACTGTAACACCTTTTCAACCTTCTCGATGCCACTGAGAGCTGAATTAACTTCAGGGGTTTCACTGTCCTGTGAAGTGTCCGGTGTGATTACTCTTAGGAACTGGGTGGCAGAATCCCCTCTTAGACCAGAGGAGCTTTCAGCTTACGCCTTAGCATTTGCTCCAATGTTTATCTTCTGTGTTGGAAACTGCTGGCCCGGCTGTGGGACCCACAGGTCAGTGATGGTCAGTGATGGTGTGCTGCAGTCACATCATCCGCTGCCTTGCACCGCTTTGACATTTGCTGTCTGAGCTGTGGGTTGGTGCTTCCTTTAACGTGTTGTACTCAAAGTGAAGGTCAGTTCTGATGCACGTTGCCAGAGAGGCATTACAGATTCTGCTCTTACATGAAGCAGCATGGCATGATGCGACGTGTATACAATGGCAGATAAAAGGACACGCTGAGCTAATGGTTAGGGCTCTGCTGTCATTGTGAAACACTTGGTTATTTTTTCCCATCCCCGCCTATGAAAGACGCTTGTCCCAAATATGCCATAAGTAAATACATCTAGAATAAATAAGCTTTCCCTATGCCACATTTGCATTGGAACCAGCCAGCCTTACACAGATGTATGTATTCTGCAGTGCATCCAAAAGCTTTTGTCACCTTGGGATTCAGGTTAAAGCTGTGCAAAGACTTCTGTTGTTTTGTTGTTTGGTTAAGTAAACACGCTTACATTCTCTTAGGCTGCATGAGAAGCGGTCTGCTACTTTCTATTCATTTTTCTCTCATTGTAGCTATTCTTTCTGGCGACTGTAACAGAAGCTACCAGCTGAACTTGTTTTGTATTGCAACATGACCAAGTGCATCCTTGGCACCAGTTCTGTGTAGCTGGGTCAGAAAGGACAGTAAAAGACTTGGAAAGTAGCCTGTCCTTATCTGAAGGAAATGTTGATAATCTGTGACCTTTTTGACAGCATGGAGGTGTAATAGTTTGTTACTTATTTGCGGTCTCCTCCACTGATGAGGGTCTGTGAGAACCTACCAGTCTCTAGCCGATTTCTATATCTTTTCCTTCCCAGTGTAAGCCTCAGATGAGGTCCTGTGATCAACATGGGCACAGGTGACGTAGCGAGGTGCTGTCCTTGTTAGTTTATCTTTGGTACCTGGCAATTTTTCAGGAACTACCACTGGACACACTATATATTCCCTATGTTGCAGCTCTTGCTGCCAGCTTACAGCTGGTGCAGTCCCTTATGGGTTTCTCAATCACTTGAAACATTGTACCTCAGGGTAAGGCTATGTACTGCATCGATTGGTATTCATAATACAGCAGGACAGGTGTGCCGAAGATGGAGAAATTAATACTTTGTGAAGGCAGTCTCTCTCTAACTTCAAATTAATTCATAGTTTGGATTATCTTTTGATCTGAAGTATCAATAATGCATACCTTACATTTTGGTGTTCTGCCAATAATTTCAGGTTCACATTAGAAGCTGCGGCTCAGCCCCATGAGTGAAGTGAACCTCTGCAGAACCTTTACTCCACTGAGATTCCATATGGGTGGTCTTTGTGGTGGATTCCTTGCAGAGGAGTGAGCTTTGCATCCATGTGAGGGAGGCTGCATGCGGGTGACTGTTGCCCTGTGCCGTGCAAGTGTCCGCCCTCATTGCCTCGTCCCATACCTCCTGCTGAGCTCAGAAGATACTGTGTTTTGTTGCTGGCAGAAGGATCAGGCTGTGCTGGGAGACCTCTGGATCCTGTGGGGTGCTGAGGACAGGAGCTGTTATGTTTTACTCATCCTGACCTCTCTGGTGGCCTTGACTGCCCTCTGGGCCTGTGCTGCACTCTGCACTCAGCCTTTTGTCTCTGCAGATCTTGGTAGTTTTCTTTGAAGCAGGAATGCTGTTGCTGTGTTTAGCACAGAGAGGCCCCACTGACAGCAGAGGCATTTGGGGGCCTTTGTGTTATGGTAATGGTGGGCAGTGTCAGAAATAAACCAACATAAACAAGCCCAAACCTGGCTGTGGATGTGCTTTGGATTTGAAGGCAGGCTTGTGCATAAGGTTGTGTTTAACTTGAGGGAGCTCAGCATGTTATGAAAGAAATATTTAGCCGTAGAGTTCTGCAAATCTCAAAGGTTGGTTTTCCTTTTTCCTTTTCCTTTTTGTTCTCCTGGTGTGTGAGTCTGAACCATCGAGCAAAATGCACTCCCTGTTCTTTGAGTTTAACATAATTGATCCCAGGCTTTCCTGGAAGCTCTCATCATACGGAAGCTGCTTTCTCTTTATGGAAACTTTTTTTTGTTTTACAAGTTTTCTACAAGACTTTCTGGGAACTTCACTGTTGTGTGACAGCTCCTGGTGTGTGTTTTATCTTTGGAAGCTTCTACCAGATTCTCTTCAAAGCTCTGTCTCATCGTACTTGTGCCCACGTTTATAGAGAAGTCCTTCCGCACACAGTTTCCTGGCTGTTCCAGGTGTGTTGGGTCACCTGTGCTGCTCCTTGAGCACAGCTACATGCAGACATTGCCTGGCCAAGTGTGCGTTGCAGGGCCAGGTGCTGGGCAGCACGTGCTGCTGGAAGGGTGCTGACAGCAGTGGTGAGCCTTGTCAGATGGAGCTGTCTCATGGGTCTGTTATTCTGAGAAAATAAAGTCACTTCTGTGTGACATTTTGATGCTGAGCTGTTCTTCCTTTGAATTCCTGATTGTTCACTGACTTGTCAAACACTTTCTATTACCGCTTTGATTGATTTACCAGAAGTCGTCCTACTTTGGAAAATAAATTTAGGAGCTCTGATAACAACGTCTAGGAAGTGCTGTGGTTTTGAACACCAATTCCAAGAAAAACTGGAAGGAAGCATTATTTTTGTTGAATGCTGTTGCGTAACATTCTCAGATGGGGAGCTCACATTGGGCGCCTTCAGACAACGCCTCGGGCAGATGCTTTGTGCAGCTCTTTCACAGTTACAAAAAGAATTAGTGCTTCTTTGGAGCAAACCTGCAGGAGCTTGGAAAGTCACCCTGCTCTGTGATTGATTTTTACATCAAGGATAGATCTTTCCTTCAGCACCCAAGTGCAAAGGTTCACACGCCTGCACAGAATAGCTGAGTGTGCACGTGGTTGCACAGCCTGCAGGAGAGCAGGGAGGAGAGCTTCCACACCAAGTGCTTGTTTCCAGGAGCTGCACATACCCCTCGTTTGAGGCACAGTGTTCTCTAGGGGAAGTTTCCCGGCAGTTGTTGGCAAATAGAGTTGAATTCTTGAAAACAATAGTTCTTGCATGAAACTATGGCTGGTGCATTCAGAGACCCTCACGAGGAGTTCTACGGGTGCTGAGCCCATGCTCAGTGTGCTGGAAGGTGGTGCTTGTCTGCACAGCTGGCACATGTGGGTGTGTGAGCTCCGTGCAAGGCTTCAGTGGCTGGAGGGCAGGGGAGGCACTGCCTTACTGTCATCTGGCACTACTGTCACCTTTCATTCTGTTGCACTGGCTAAGAGATATCTCCCATATACTGTACTTGCTAAAAGGTGTACGTGTGTAATAATTGCATGTTAGGGTTTGTCATGCCTTAAAAATGCAAAGCATAGAAAACCTTTGAGAAATTTTATCAAGAAAATCCATATAGAGTTAAAGTTAAGATTTCCAACTCCATTCCCTGAGCAGAATCCAGGTCAGCTCCAGGCCTGGCTGCTGTTCAGCTCTGCAAGCTGTGGCCGTAGTTCACCCCCAGCAGGACCACCTGGAGTTCTGTTTTATTGTTAGGTGTGTGGATGGGTGTAAGGCAATGTCTGTGTCTTTACCAAATGGAAAGAATTTCATCAGAAGGTGCCTCCACTCTGAACACATTCAGGTTTTCTTTACTGCAATCAATACGGTTATTCATGGCTCTCTGCTCGCAGCTCACTTGTGGCTGTATTTAACATATGTCATTGCACCGGGCTACAGCGCTTTGAGAGCGCTCGTTGTTGTTGTACAGATGTGTGCTGCAATGGGAGCGGTGTTGTATACAGCCACTGCACACTGCATAAATCTGCTGCTGTGAGTGTGAGCGGGGCTTGGCTGATGGCTGATGTCTGTTTTAAATTCCTGCAGCGGCGAGGCCAGCTCGGCAGATCGGGCTGGGTGTGCTCAGCAGCACTGCAGCTTTGCGTGTGGAATTGCTCAGGTTGTCTGCGTGGTTTGCTCAGCACTGAAGTAATTTGCATTAGCTGATGGTGAGGCCTGTGGTATGTGTTCAGTATTTGTGAGGGCATGTCCTCTGCTGGCAGAACAGATCTTCAGGAGTTCTTGACCTTCTGGAAGGAGATGAGTGTCCAATTTTCAGTGACTGCTTTCTCTTAAGGATTGCTGGACGTGTGGGCACCACTGTGAGCATCTCTGTTGCTTTCCTGGACACAGATGAGCCAATGTATTTGAAAAGCAAATTGTTGTGTTCTCTTTTCTGTCTTCTTCAGAAAACCAGGTGGGCTTTAGTTGGAATAACGTAAATAATAAATGAAATACTGAATACTTAGGCTTAAAGTCTTGGGATTTAAAGCAAAAACTGCTCTGAAGTTGAGCCAGTGGCGTTTTGGGGATAGATGGATGGAGCCCAATTATTATAGGGTTTGACCGCTTATGGTTGTCAGAAACTTGAAGACCTGTGGCACCAGCCAGAGGATGGCCAGCCCTGTTCTGTTTGCTCCCAGCTGACCCAGAGCACACCTGGAAACATGGAGAGTGTGGCACTTGGGCATGTGGAACACTGACTTTGGATGTAGTGTTGCCTGTTAACTCCAAAATGCTGTAATGTATGGGAAGTGGGGTCATCACCTCATCTACTTGCTTTAGGTTTTGTCTGTATTTGAGTATTGCATCACCCTATGCTGTGTGCTCAGCTCTGTATGGGCCAGTGATGTGCTGAGGGCATGCTTTGGGAACTGTGGCTAAAGCTGCAGCCGTGGTTGTGGTTTTGAACATCATTGCATCTACAGTGAATAGAGGCTGCAGGAGGCTGGGCCAACTGCTGTTGGATGCGTGGTGATGCGTGCCCCAGGGCTGTGCTTTCATGGCTGGGGTAGGGGCATGGTGGGGCTGGAACCCTCCCCACTAACAAAGGGAACTTCCATCCAGCTTATAGGTAAGCGCTAAGGTAATTTTTTAATAGTAACTTTTATTCCTCTGTGGATGGGACAGAAGGGGCTGATGTGGAGTTATGCCTGTATTCCCTTTGGATGTCAGCCCTTCAGGGTAGGGCCTGATCATGTAATGTATGAGATAGGTACAGACTCTGAGATTGTTGCAGAAGACAGATGTATTTCAGCTGCTCTGTTGCAGACTACAGACTTCAGTGTGAGTGTAGGATTAGAGTTGCAGCCTTCCTGAGATGCCATCCGCTGGGATGAGGGGGGTGCCGTGCTCCAGGCATTGGGCTGCAGTGTGTGCCTGGAGTGCCTCCATTCTTCTCAATCAAATTGTTTTAGATTGGATTAGGTTAGAGCAAGCTGTTACATATTAATGCTGGAAATCTGGTAAAATAACAGAGTATGATTTGATCATTTGTTCTGTCAAGAGAGCATGCAGCTCTGCCAAAATAATATCAGCAGTAGCAGCAACAAATACTTTAGAGACTGTGAGAGCAATAACCCTTTTCTTTGCTTCATTGCATCCTAAGCCTGCAGTAAACGTGGTGAAGGAACAAAACCTCCTTCCTTGCCTGACTTTGACCCACACGCAGGCATTATGCCCTGGGGAGGTGGGGAGCTGCTACACAGGGAGTTGTGCAACCAAAACCCCAGCAAGTGTTAACTGAAACCTGCCTGTCTTTCACCTTTCCTGTGGCCTGGCCTTGCTGTGGCAGCCTGGTGGCCGAGCTTCCTGCCACGGAATGCTGGGCCCAGCTGTAAGAGGAGCAGCTGGGTTCCTTCTTCCCACTCTGTCACCTAAATTCTTTAAACCCTTTTTTTTTTTTCCAATCAATAAGCAGACCAGATCTGAAAGTGGAAGTGTGACGTAACGGCTGAAGTGATGCAGTTACTGCAGTCAGGATATCATTTACTCAAATTGCAACCAGCCATGCTTTGCATAGTGGGCATAAACTGAGCTCTGCAGACACTGCAGTGTTACCTCCTAAACATAAAAGTGTGCATCAGGCAGAAATATTGATGTGCACCCTGCAAAAATCCCCCCAAAGCCTTTTCTTGCTAAGTGCTCTGTGTGGGTTGGCTTTAGTTATTAATAAAATTGCTTACCCTTGTTTGTCATTTGCTGATGCGTAGCCAGGCAGTTGTTACAGAGCTATGGGGCCACCGCTGTGCTTGGCCACAGGTTGTAGCAGCATTGGCTAAAAGGTTTTTTCAGGAACATTGGTGTGAGACTGAGCTGACTGTGTGGGTAGGACTGCAGTGCCAAGTGTCACAGCCACTTTGGAGCTGAGGGGGTGCTGGGAGAACGTGAGCTCGTGGTGTGCATTGAGAGCCTGTGGGTTATCAGCAGAACTTACTTTCTGCAAACAGAATGTTTGTTGCAGGTCTTGAACGTTGCACTTAAATGTTTGCATTTAGCAACTTTGCCTATATACCAAGTGAAATGCAAGGTACTGGGGATAAAATGGTATTATTTGCTGGCTGCTGAGAGGATTGGTTCTGTAAATGACTAGCAGAATAAATAAAGCCCTGATTATTAAATGTATTCAGTGCAACCATTCGATTATCTGAGTGAAATCACACCACTCTCCAGCTTTGTCAAAATTTTAGGACTAAGGTGTGTTGAATATGCATGTATTTCTTATTGTGGACTGGAACAGATCTGGCTGTTTATGTCCTTTAGGAATCATTTGGAAAGCACCATGGAGCATCTGTGGGTTGCACTGGAGCTGTCCATGGCCTCCTAAAAATTGTAGAGCAGACACTTGTTGTTCTATGAGGTACAGCTGAAGGAAAAGAGTCTGGGGAGTATTTAGGAAGAGTTACAGAGCAGGAGGTGCATGGCCATGGTGGGATAGCATGCCAGCTCTCCAGCTGCATCTCGGCTCCAGGAGCAGCCAGGGGCCGGGTGTCTGCATCCCTGCTGGTTGCACTGGGATTGCTGTGTGGGCTTCACTGGGTCACTTCCTGTCCAAGGAAAAGGAGAGTGAAGCCACGAAGCTTTCATAACTGCTTTATTTAAAGCCTCATAGTCGTCATTCAGTGAACTTGGCCAGCACACCTCTTTAATGCTCCCAAGCACTAACGTGTCCTGCTGCCCGCAGCCTCACAAGGAGCCCTCTCTGCGCCCTGTGGCCCAGGAGGCTGTGGGGCACCGAACTCAATGCAGCCCTTTCACCTCTGTGCCGAGCTTGGCCTCGAGGTAGGCTCGGACAGACACTGCCTTGCTGTTGCACAAAGAAAATTGTTGCTCCTTGGGGAAATAACAAAGTTGGAGCTCTGGTGCCAAGCGTTATATAGGATGCCAGCACAGCAAATGTTTGCATTTGGAGAGCTCGCTGCTAACAAGAGCTGATTGTGCAGGAGGGGACGGTGTTTGTTTGGCCTTCCAGACCTGTGCAGTAATGGGCAGTGTTGCTGTTAGGGTTTGGTCATTGCCCAGTCCTTTTTCTTTTCTTTAAACACCATCAATTGATGTAGCAGCTTTAAACTGAAAGGAATCATTTGTAGCAGATTTCTGTGCAGTGATATAATAACTCCCCTGCTCAGTACGAGTGATTTTATTGCACTGTTTCCATACCAAAATGTATGTATGGGAAGAAAGAACACGCTAATTTCTCCCACATTGGAAGCAATAAGAAAGCGAATTTTGGAGAAGTGAAAAGCTAAGAGCATATTTGCCGAGTAGTTAAAGGCAATTATAAAGTGTTCATCATTTTACAAAATACCCTTTTTGGCTCCTGACCAGGTGATTAACTGGCTGGTTTATTGCTTGGAGAGCATTCTGTTTAAAAATCACGTTTTTATTTTTTTCATCAGAAATCAGGCTTAGGTTTTTCTTATCTCTCTTAAGCAGAATTTCTGGAAAACACAAAGGATGCTGTCCTGGTGAACCCAGAGAAGGGTGTCACTGCAGTTGCAATGCAGGATAGGAAGAAAAAAATCCAGTGCATTGGAAACTGAAGTGCTTGGAGAGCATCGCTTGGGAGTGCATCACAGTGCATCTTCAGGTGGAGGGCTGGGAACAACTTGAGTGTTCAGTGACACTCTGAAATTGCAGTTCCCAGCCCCGTGAGTGTGGATGGCTGTGACCAGGGGCTGGAACTCCCCAGCAGGAGCGAGGCTCAGGTGTATTGGGAGCAGTGCTGCAGCACGTCGGGGATTGAGCGCTCAGAAGAATGTGTGCTCTCTCCCCCACTCTGCTGAAGCACATCTCTGTGAAACACTGGTCAGTTACAGCTTTCCCAGTGTACCTGGGGGTATTCTTTTCCTCATCAGTAACGCTTTCTTGCCCAGCCCAGTTGTATACACATCAACATAACGGCCGAGTGGAACTTCTCAGGGTCTCTGTTAACTTCTGTTATTGCCTCGGATGGGGACCTGTTGCTCAACTGATGGCAGCTGTTATGTGCTGGAGTGGTACCAAGGGTTAATGGAGATCATTAATTTGGCAGATCTTACAACTGCATCTGCTTTAGAAAGGTATAGAAATAAGAGAGTAGAGGTACTTCACATTTTCTAGCAGCAGCTGAGAGAGCTGTACACATTTAAACCAGGGCAAAATGGACACCTTTGTTGTCTGAGTAGAATGACATCTGCTTGTACTAGCTTTGACCACATATTTAATAAATGCATGTTGCAAATTACTGTATGGAATTCATGGATTGCTCTACTGGATTGCTTTGTGGTGCAGCTAATGTCTCACTTTGACTCCTCTGTAGATCCTGTGGCTCTGATACACTCTGATACCACAGCCTAGCAGTGGCTTCCCAGGATCACATGGAGTGTTTTTCCACCTCTGTGGTGAGCAGTCCCTGTGCACCTCACTTTGCAGTGTGCCTCTCACAGCAGATGGCCCTGCTAGGAGCACATACCTGCCGAGAGCAGCACTGTCCCTCCTGTACACGGCTGCAGCATCTGTGTGTCGGTTGTGCAGCCGGAGTGCCTCGGTGACCTGGGGCTGTTTGGGGCGGTTAGCTGAGGTTGCTGTGAAGGCTTTCTTCCCTTCTGTTTTCTCAGAACTTGGAGCTTTCTGAGTAACCCAGCCCAGTGTGCGCGCTGTGATTCAGTCTTGTGTGTGAGATACATGTGTGTAGTTCTGCAGCTGCTTTTTGCAGGGAACGCCCATGTACACACATGCTTTGGGAGAGAAAGGTCAGAAAAGGGTCTCTCCTTCTGCATTTTCTGTTTAACGTGAGCCAGAGCTCTGCTTCTGTCTTCCTCAGGTCTGCCTGCAAGTTTTAGCTCTTAATTACAGTACTCAGTGTCAGCTCATCTCAGCCTTGTAAC
This sequence comes from Gallus gallus, assembly GCF_016699485.2. Taxonomy (NCBI): domain Eukaryota; kingdom Metazoa; phylum Chordata; class Aves; order Galliformes; family Phasianidae; genus Gallus; species Gallus gallus. The sequence goes on from NC_052545.1 coordinate 8,047,696, forward strand.
CCTTCCTTTTTGGGGTTTTGTACATTGCTTTCCTTCAGCTAGCAATCAGAAACTCAGAGGATCGTTTCCCTGCTTCCTTTCTGGGAAACAGCTGCATTTTTTTTAGCTCAACTTGAGGATGAGGCCCACGAGTGACTATTTAAAGTCCTGCTTACTGCATATTGAGGAAGTTCCTGGGCTTTCATACCCCTCAGTCCCATAGAGCAGCTCTGTGGGGCTGTGCATTAATTCCCTTCTGCTGAGCACTGTACAGCAACACTGGTAGTACAGTGCTGTGTGCTTACAGAGGAAGCCCTGACTTTGGAGTATGGATGGAGCTCGTGGTATCTTGCCCAGGGCGGATTTTCTCTTTGTCATTAGGGAATGAACGAACTCAGCCTGCGTTTTGCTGCCTCCAAAGATGTGCATTTAAAAATACAAAGAATTTTGTGCTGGCAGACCTGCTGCCCTGCTCTCCTTTTGCCCAAATGAAACGTGTACGTGGCTGCCATTCCAATTCCGGGCTGAGCTGGTGTCTTATAGGGCAACATCGGCTTTGTGAAAGTATGGTTTACTTCTACTGAAACTTCTGAGTTCTTTAGAACAAAATGGTAACAACATGCTGTTCATTTATCTTTTTAAGAAGTTTCTTCCAAAAAACCCAACACGGCGATCTCCTTAGGAAACACTGAGCACCACTGGTTTGTTTGACAGCTTTAGCTGTGAAAACTTTGCATTTCAAGTCATCCAGCAGAAGAAACTCAATTGCCTCAGGTGTGAGGTAACCAGCTGAGAAAATGCATTACTTCCACATACACGTCTTTTCAGATGGTCTGAGAGGAGTTGGATATATGTTGTCTTTACTTAAAGGAATGGCTGCTGGCGGAAATCAGCACAATGAGTCGAGGTGTGCTTCCTCACAGATAAAACGGTTTCCTATCTGCAGCCTGGCCGTCACCTGTCGCTTACAGAAAACTTAGAACGGGGAACACTTCCCTTTGATATTTTTTTTTTCCTGAAACACTTGTTGGTTATTATTGTCATTAGCAATGCAACGTTCAGAAACTTATCTGCCTCTGACAGAGCAGCAGTGTTTATTTGTGCGTTAGATCAGTGACGGTACCATCCAGAACGGAGCAGCTGCCTGTGTAGCAACTGTTATTTGTATTTACTGGGATAATCAGTCTGCAGTGATCTCCGAAAAGCACTGGGATTGTTCCGGTGTGTTTCTCAAGGTGTGTGCCTGCACAGGCAGCTTTCTAAGCTGTGGGTGGTGGCATGCCACTGCTGTTTGCTTGGAGAGGTAATTATGGAAATGGGGTTGCATGCTGCAGGCTTATAGTTGTAAGTGCAAATGAGCACTATCCAGACTCCCTGACTTTTGGTGCAGCACTCAGCCCAGGACAGGCTCACAAAGGAGCTGCTTCTCGTGGGATGCTCAGCTCTCATTGTGTCTGTATGGCTCTGCAGGAGTGGTAGCCTTCATAAGGCAGCCAGTAGTAGAGCAGTCGGTTCAATTTCAAATGGGATCTGAAGCCTTTAGAGTGCTTCAGCCCTGGTGGCATGTGGCTCTCTCTTGTAGCACTTCGTGATGTAAAAACTTTGTATCTTAGCACAGTGCTATGGGGGCTGATTATGGTAGTCACAGGCCAGAGGACGAGCCTTTGGGGCTGGGTGAAGTGTCCTTTTTTGCATCAGGCAGGGCTCAGTTACTTCAAGCTGACATACCTCAGTGTCCAAATGCTTTGATATCCTGATGGCAAGTCTTCAACTTCCAGGAAATCCTGAGAATGGTGTAGCTTTGGTTTCCTTAAGCAGCTATTTAAATTACGTAGATGCGTTATGACTGGTTTTATGCAGTCTGTATTAGCCCTTAAGCTCAGCCTTCAGCCTTTCCCAGATAGGATGTGATGGAAGAAAACCTGTCAGAAGCAGGTCCTGCATGCAATGATAACACACTTGATTGTGGAGGTTTTCAGGTTTTCAGACTGCATCTAGAACGGCTGGAAGTATAGACAGATTTCAAATGATGATTTAATTGTTTACAAGTGAGTGTTTTCTGCAGCGTACAAAAGAGAGGAACTAATCCCAAAAGGCTTTTTGGTATAAGTTGAACAGATGATTTCCTGACATTGTTATACATCCTGGTTTAAGGCGATGAATAATTAGCTATTTAAGTTAAAAAAAAAAAAAATACCTTGAGAACTAGATGCCAGCTGAAAAGCTGTCAGTAAATTTGGAACAGCTTTGCATGTCAAGTTGATTATAGCAATGAATAAATGGAATTACCAGGAAAATGAACCGTGCGGTTTTAACTTCGGTTTCCCCATAGATTCTCCCATCTCTCTCCTGGCTCCCAGGGAAGGCTGCTCTGATATCATCAGACTGTGGAGTTCCCTTTCACACGCTCCTTTACTGTGAGCAACTCTTCCTATTTACTCCACTTTGTCAATGTGCAGTCACTTGAAACCTTACATTCAGGATTCTCCCCTCCAGCCCCAAGTACCATTAATAGTAGCTTTTGTCTGACTTCTGGAGGTACGGAAAGCTGTGAGCGCAGCTTCTGGTCCAGCAGATGCAGAGCCAAGCAGTCTGCTAAAGGCAGTGGGTTCTCCTGTCCTCCACATCCATTTAGTTTCCCTATAACCGCAGCCATCTAACATTCTTTAGCACAGTCAGGTGGGCTCGGCCTCCATGCAGTCGGTAACCAAGCAGCTGCCAGTTCTGGGAGCTGAGTGGGACAGTATTGAGCAATAGTGAGTTCTGACACCTCTTTAACAAGAACAGTAAGTTGTAGAAGATGTGAACTCTGCATATGGCTGTGCCTTATAGGGCACCATGGAAATGTGGGCTGTTTGAGGTCTTAAAGTTTCATTTAAGCAAGTGGGACTTTAAGTTAACGTTCAGGACTTGTTGACCCAAGCAGTTGGGCGTTGATATGTCTTTTGTCCCGTTTTGGTATAATGATGTTGCCTTCAGCTGGTCAGTTTGCCATGTGGGTGTGTTTAATGTACATCCAAAATAATGATTGTGTGGGACTGAAGGAATCTTTTCATTGATATGGCATCTATACAATAGAAGTGCATACCAGCACTGTGATCCCAAGGCCAGAACCAACTCCTACAGCATAGTCAGTCCTAAGTACTTGGCTGTTGATGAGGGACTTAATGGCATCACATGAATGGATTGGCGGCTAAATGAAGGATTGACTAAACTAATCTCTGTAAGAATCCTCTTTAATGAGTTAATGAGGTGTTCTTAGGGCTCCCCGCATGCACAGATGCTAATGAGAGTTTTTCCAACTTACCGAGTGATGAAGTTGGATCTGCATCCAAGCTGATAACTGGAATGATGGATAGGTTCTGCCATTCCAGGGGAAAATGTTTAAGTTCTGGCATGAAAACTGCAGAGAGGAGCCAGGAATGCTGCCCTACCTGTGTGTGCCTTACATCTTTGTGCAGCACATGGAGTAAACCCAAAGCATGGTGCTCAACTTCACTCAGTATTTCCAAAGTCTGGAAAGCAGCAGCTGTGCTTAAAACACGTTGGTTTCATTTAAACACAATTCATCTGCTGCATCCTCTGAAGATCAGTTTTACTAAACTACATTCAAAAATTTCTCAGGAAGATATACGATTGTGTGCTTTTTCTTCTCTGTTTAAGCTTGAATGCTATTAAGTTCTTGTTGGGGAAATGTCTGGTCCTAAATTGATTCATCAGGGACGTTACTCCACAAAATCATGGTTTGTTCATCTGTTTTTTCCACCTAAACCAAGGAATATTTGGAAAATGAACCTTAGTGGGATTGAAGGCATTGTGATGTTTGTCAGTGTCCAAGTAGGATGTTACTCCCTGTGTCCCATGGGCAGACCCCTGCATACCTTCCACCTCTCCCTGCTGTCAGGAGCAGTAGGTTGGCTGGCTGTGGGATGGCCTGGTGACATTTGGGCTGTGTTGCTGGGAGTGTGCTGTTGGCTGAGCCCTGAGAGCAGCCAGGCCCCTTCCCCTGCATGCGGCAGCAGCTTGGCTGTCATCAGCACAGTCCAGTTGTAATGCCATCTTCAGATTTCATTAGTGTGCTCCGAGTTCCAGGTCATTAATGAATCTGTTTGGGAAGACCTCCCTTCAGCTCAATACAATGCCATTTATCATTATCATTTGTTTACAGTCCTGCAGCCAGTTCTCAATTCCAGGGCTGTGCGCTGGTCCTTTCCAAGTCTGCCTGAATTAAATTCTCAATTAGGATTTCGTGAGACACAGTATCAGATGCTGTCGTGAACTCCAAGAATATGACCTCTGCCGTGTTTCTTTTATCCACGCTGTCTGTAACTCTATCAAAGAACAAATAAAGCAATTAAATTTGTCTGGCAGGCTTTATTCTCTATGAAGCTGTACAAGCTGCTGTCTCGCATCCTGTTGCCCTCAAGGTTTTTCAGCTGGATTTTCTTAACAAATATAACTTTGTTTTGCCCTTTTTTTTCCTGTTTTCCCCCTTTTCCTCCTGAAAGTCTGCAGGCTGTGTGCCCTGCCACGTGCGGTCATCACTGTAGTTTTTGATAGATCCTGTGCATGATGCTGAGGTGGGTGAAAGCACTGCCTGCTTGAACCAAGCTCTGCTAGGCTGCTTTCCTTTTAGTTTCCTTTATTATTTTTCTTAACGAGTTTCTATGAGCAGGTTTTAATTTTCTTCTGTTAAGTTGCTTGCCTGGAAGCTTCGGATGAGGCTGCAATGGGTCCCAGCCTTCCTGCCCAGGCAGCACCTTCAGCTGTGGCCGCAGTGCTGTGTTTGGTGGGGCTGAGGAACTGGAGGCATTCAGAGAAGAACTGGGAAGTGAGGGGGAAGCATCTCTTCTCAGAATCATCCGTTCTGACCCACTGGGATCAGTGTTCCCCACTTTCTCACCTCTCAGTGTTCTCTGCTGCAATCTCTGCAGCCTGAGCCTGGCCCGGCCGTGGCATCTGCCAACACAGCTGCACAGCACAGTGAAGCCCCAATGAATTATGAAGGAGCGCGGGATGCTGACCTCTGCTCTGAGAGGTAACATACATCATTCTTAAGCACAGATTTGAGAAGGTGGTGTCAGAGCAGCTATCCCGTATTATGTGTCAGGGCCGAAAGGTAAGCCTGCCCCAGGTTAATACATTAACATTAACTGTCCTTCTGCAGCTGCAGGACAGCCGCGTGGCCTGGGGAGCCAGTGCCATGGCAGTGGCAGCAGGTGGGTTTGTTTGGGGGTAATGGTTAATTTCTTGTTAATATTTTTCTACCCTGGACCCTCCGTTGGGTCAGCCACAACCGCAGGAGCTGGCACAGGGAGAGCCTGCAGTGCCGGGGCTGTGTGCAGGAGGGTGCTGGCTGGGCCTGTGCATTTATGGGGCTGCTCGTGAGGCCCTCTCTGAGCTTGTGGGTGTCCCACTGTGACCTGCTCTCCCTCCTCCAGGCTTTGCCTCAGTGAGATAAGGAAATGATCTTGCTGAAAAATATTTTTCCCCAGTGGTTTATTTTTAGCAAGGATCAATTCTCCAATTGGGTTTCTTGTGTGGAACGCTTCATATCAAAGCTGGGTGTTGGCAGGGGCCATGTGGGCTGACGTGGCTACTGAAGGGCAGTGTCTGAGCATCCTGGCTGAGTTGTGGGGGGCTGTGAGCGGGGTGACCTCATGTCTGGGCTGGAGCTACCCACAAGTCTTGGTCCCATGTAAACTGATGTGTGCCTGTGAGTTGGGTGGGGGCAGAGGAGCTGGTGGTGCTACCTGTGTGTGAGGGTTGCAGTTAAGGTTGCTAAATACTTCCTGTAGACAGATGCTGGTTTTGGTGGCACGTGACGCATCACACCCCATCCGCTGTCAGCAGTGTGGTGTGCTGCTGCCCTCGTCCTTGCCCTGACTGTGCCTGCCTGGCTGCTGCCCTTCCACTTAGCAGAGAGAAGGGCAAGAACGTGATGAAATAGCAGTTCTGGAGGTCCCTTCCTACGGTGCTTTATTAGTTTCTGTGAATATCCAAATGTTTTGAGCCAAGCTTGAGCGCAGGGTAAAACCACAGCTGGCAGGATAACAGAGCACAGGGCTGTGAAATGAGTCAGCAGAACAGCGCTGGCACGGCCGGAGCGGAGCTGCACTCAGAGCCGCGCTGCCCACACACAGCGGTGCTGCTTTGTGGCCGTGAGCTGCAGGCTGGGGACGTGTGAAGTGTCACTTCTGGGCGGATGCTTTGTGTCCTGGTGCTCGCGGCTGGCAGCGCTGGTGCTGGCTGGCCTTCCTGCTGCCTGCCTCCTGCCCCAGCCCTGCCTGCTGGCTCCCGCCCCGTGGCCTTGCTGGCTGTCCTGCAGTTTGTGCTCCTGTCTGAGCTGGTGAGGGGTCTGACCGGTAAATATCTTCTGCTGAGCCCTCAGCCTTAGGCCAACACCAAAACTGTGTATGAGGGGGTCGAGGCATGCACTGAGCTATGTTCAAACAGTGTCTCTTGAATCAGTGCTAAGAAAACATTGTTTTGTCATGTGGGAGGGAGGCTTGTCTTGTGGTGAAGGTCTTGGATAGCGGCTTAGAGATTTCTGTCATATTTCCAGTGTAGGCTTGGGGTATTTGGCTCCCCATTCTTCTGACTCTTCCCATCTTTTGGCTTTGAGGAAGGTTGCAGTGGCTGTGGAGCAGAAGCTTTTTTCCCGTATGAGGTATTATCCTCAATACAAAGCCCGGACCAGTGTTGATGCACACGGTGGTACCTTCCAGTGGGAAGTCTGGTTTTGCCCCCATCAGCCTTCAAGCATCAATGTGTTGTGTCATTTATAGAGCCGTGTCATATTGCTTACACTGCAGTCCAGCAGCAGCTTAACTTTCATCACTATCACTAGAATGAATGATTCATAGCACTTGAAAAACAGCAGCCTGATATCTCAGATAGGGAGTTTGCTGAAGGTTCAATGTGCCAGCCCCTGTGGGGCTGCTGACATGGGGTAGGGTTAGGTGAGGCTGAGCAAAACCTGGTCAGAATGGTGCCAGGTATGTTGTGGCATGTTCTGCAGACTTAGAGAAGTGATAAGAGGAACTTTGCTCCCTGGCACAGGCTTTTCATTAACAGCTATCAGTTATCAGCAAGAGCTGAAAGTTGGGCAGAGCAGAAAAGCTCCAACTTGGGAAAAAGATGCTGCAGAAGGCACATCAGACACTTGCAGTGTGGGTGAAGCAGCTTATTGCCTTGCCTTTTATTTTCTGCTTAGCTGACTGCAGTCATAACCTATAAACCAGCAGCACAGACTGCATGGAAATCCAGAACGGATAGGATATCTGAGCTTACCGAGCTGTACTGGCTGCTATAAATGTATGCTGGTACTTACCATGAGTTGCAACCTATGTCACTCAGGTTCTGCTCTCTCTTATTTTTATCTGATGACCTTTCTGCTTCTGTTTCTGTGTGGTAATGGGTCATTGTGTCAGTGATTAAATATTTACCTTTGTGAAATGACGAGCGCTCACAGGTTTCCTGTGTAGCAGTGACACCGTGCTGTGCTGTGCTGCAGGTGAGGTGTTGCTGTGCCCCATGTGTCCCTGGGCTGCCCTCTGCTTTGGGCACACTTCTGTGCCCATGCAGTGGTCCCGCTGGTTCTGTGCAAGCAGCTGTTCTGCTGCCTTTTGGTTCAGCTGGGATATACAGTCAGAGGCAATATGCTGAGTAACAGAACCACCTCAGCCTGAATTTTCAGTGGGTTTGTGAATTGATGGGTTACTGTCGCTTCTGGAAAGTCTAACCTTTGCTGTTTGAGCATGATTCTCTTAGAAAACGATTGACATCTCCACACAGCCATTTTTTATCAGCAGTCACCAGACTTCCTGCAGTAATGCTTCTGTGCTGTGAGCTAGCAGGAAAGTGAGAACTGATGCTTCTGCTCAGCATGCATTTGGTAGTGCCTGCCTTGCAGGAGGACTGAGCGTGTCCTACAGAGCTGGTAGGTATTTGGTGTACAGGATTTGCTGTGTGTCACCTTTGACACTGATTTCTAACTTCTTGGAAGCAAAACAGAGTACATAGCACAGGCTGAATTTACTTCTTATTAATGGAAGAAGCTCATTGTTTTGGAGTGATTGTTCTTCTTTAGCTCCCGCTTCACAGTGGTAATGCTGTACTCCAAAACGCTTTCATTTTAACCTCCCATCTGCAACTAGAAGGAAGCCTCTTTGTTTATGGTGAATGGTATCATCTTAGCAACCACTGCAGCTCTCAAATCGTGTGTTTTGCTTGGTCCAAGTGATGAGATAACTTCCTGCCTCATAGACACCCGGTGCCAGGACGGGATGGTCTCAGTGCACCGCTCCGCGCCCTGGGCAGGAAGTGAGCTGCTGGCACTGCCATTGGTGCTTCACTGCAAGTGCCACGTCTGGGTCAGAAGGCACCGGTCTGTACAGTGAGTAGAATATGTGCATTTTTCAGTTGTGATTTTTAGTTCAGTTGTGAGGAGATTCTGTATCTCATGTGCAGGTCTGGCCCGGTGCAGCGCTGAGTATCAAACTGTGATTTATGCCACCAACCCATCTTTATAGGTGATGTAGAATTTGGAAGTGACAGGGTGGTGTGTTAAGGGTACTTTCAAAGCATGGACAGTGCAGTCTGTTTTCCTTTTTTTGATGCACGTTGTGAACAGGGAAAAAAAAAAACCTGCAAACTTTCACCTATTCCCAGTACAGCCATATACTTGTTCTTTCATCTCACTGATAACTTCCTGCGTTATTGTGGGAGAAGTCATTTTGAAAACTAATTCTGCCTTTAACCCCACATGCCCGATGGGGAAGGGAGTTCTGGCCGTGGGCATGAAGTGCTGTCTGAACTCCTTCGCCCCTGTTAGGAGCAGATTGCCCGTAATTAAACTCTGAGCTCTGAAATGTGTGCATTGTGAATACACCAAGGTTAATTGCCTTAGAGCATACGTTATAATATAGATAAACTTTAAATCTGTTAGGCTGGCTTTCTGGTAAAGGTAAAGCTTGTACTGCTGAAGTCTGATGCTTAAGAGGAGAGCTGAGCACGCCCTTCTGCCGGCATTCCTTCTGTTCTCACAGCTATCTACCTTACAACTGCACCTTGTTTTTTGTTTGACGCGTTCATGTGCTTGCACCTGCTGGTGGGGCTGTGCTGAATCATCCCTACTGAAAACTGAGCCCCTCCAATGAAACCAGCCATCCCAGGGCCAGTGTTGTTGTTAGAGCCACCTGTGGGCCTGGTGTCAGGGTGCCCAGTTAAACCCATTTGCTGCTGTTAGACCTGTATGTGGGCCTGGTGTCCCAGCAGTGCTGGGTGCAGTGCGGTGCACTGGGGTGGGCTCCCACCCGCACTTGGCATCCTCTTCAGGGAGGAATCATTCGTTTTGCCTCAAATCCCTTTGTCCCACAGCATGCATTTTGGCTGAGGGATTTGTTCTGAGCGTTTTGCTCCGGCTGCTCCCTCCCTGTGCTTTGAGGAACAGTTTTCTATCGAGCGCTACCGACCCGTTTCATTGTTATGGAAATATTTTTGTTGTACCACTTAATAAATTGTCCAATTTTTTTCCTCAGAGCTTTCTTCTTTTTAAAAAGAATCTATCAATTTTCAGTCACAAGTACTGGAGAGCAGTAAAGCTGCATTATTCCCTCCTGACAGTGCAAGAAAAGAAAAAATTATCGCATAGATTAAAGTAAATGCCTGCCTTGAAAGGAGTGGTTTACAGCGTGTTTCATGTGTGAGGGAATGTGAGAATTTATACGAGTGATTTGTGTTCAGGATTTGTCTGCTTGGATCGGAGCATTTCTGGTCATTTTCTTTGTCTTAGTGAAGAGGCTGCTGTCAGTGGCTGCGGCTGATGGGATCCCAACCCCACGGAGTATATGAGCAGAGTTCTGTAGTTCAGTCTGCTTCATCGAAGGAAGCAGAACATGGAGGAGGTGGTCCTCGTTGGCTTCAGACCGAGCACCCTGCAGCACGCTGGGATGCCATGTGTGCCACAAGTGGTGGTACTGTGGTGCAGCAGTTCTGTGCTGTGGGCTGCTGCTGGGAGAACAGGAACCAACAGGCGCCGTCCGTAGCCACAACACTCGTGCAAAAAGTAAGAGCAGAAAGAAGAAAATAATTAGAAATTTACCAAATTTTTCCCTGGTTTTGCCCATAAAAGTGAAGCTTCTTGTGTTATTTTCCCTCAGATAACTCAGGACAGCATATCACATGTATGAAGGATGTTGATTCTTAATAATGGGGGGAAAATAGGTGTCCTCATTGTATATAGCAGCTATACAGACAGCAGCCAAAATCAGGAGGAAAATAAACAGGAAAAACTTTCAGCATCACAGTTTAATTGGCTCATGCTACTGCACTGTGTCCCACACAGTGAAGTAATGTCATTCAAAGCATGTTTGTTTGGTTAGAAGGCTTCTGAAATTAATAATTTTCAGAGGGAATCTGCTCAGCTAACACTGCGCTGTTTGTCTGCCTTGTGAATAGTCTGAAGCTTATCTGTCAGATGGATCTCCTGATCTTTCCAGGATGTTTGATATATACAGTAGCTGCTTCCTCTTATAGATACAGCGCCGTTTGGAAATGAGCAGTACATGCTGAAAGAGCTTTTGTCTGCAATCAAATTGGCAGCGACTGAGAAAATCCAGATGATCTCCCAAAGGGGAGGCTGTGCAGCTGGGCTGGTCTTTGTTCAAGCAGTGTTTTCCTCTTGCTATTTAGGCACGTTCTGTGTTCTATCTGCCCCGTGCACCTGCTGGTATTGTGATCTTCCTGCCATGCTATCAATGGGAACGGGACAATGCAGAGCAGTGCTGTAACCAACCTGCTTCGTGCAGGGCCCAGCTGCAGGGTGAATGAGTGGATCCCTGCTCCATCTCTGAAAGGAGAGCTGTGAGTACTGGTGTTTGCCTTTAGAAATGTAAAGTCATCCAACACTCGATTATTCTCGTGTCTCCCACCTTCAGATGAGTTTTTTTCCTGGCTTAGCTGATATGTTTGCATTTTGCTGAGGTTTCTTAGTCTCCTTCCAATCTTCATACCGTTTGGGCAGCTGTCAGATAATTTCTGCTAGCATGTATAGTAATGGTACCCCAGTGTAGGAGCATGTTGGTGAAAGATCAGGTGTAACTTAGAGATGGGCCAGCTGTGGTTAGTGCTGCCCGCACCATCCTGTGCTGCATGGAGGAAAGGTGCCCAGCCTGCCTCTGCCTCCAGTGTCTGTTGTGGGCCCATGGCTTGTTTCTTCACTAGTCTGTTTACAGTGAACGTTGCACTGAAGGCTGCTTTGTAGGCATGAATAAAAGTAAAAGTGAATATATGGTTTCTTGGAGGAAAGCCAGGTATTCTTTTCATTCTGGTCTGTGATTTAGGCAAAGTGAGAATCGTGCCGACCTGAGTTTCTGGGGATATTAAAACTCAAAATTAGTCTCAGGAGCCTGATAACCTGACAGATGAGAATTTATTCTGCTAAACTAAAGCTGTCTAATTTCAACAGATGTGATGGATTAAAGAGAAAGCATCACTGACCTGGTTCCACTTCGTTAGGCTTTCCAATTAAGCTGAATGCTGTAGAAAGTGAGACTTTGCAGTAATACCTTGGACCAGCAGGGCTGAGGTTTTAAATGTTCTTTTTACTTTAAAAGATGTTCCTGTTAAAGATTTTGTTAGAGTGCTAATCCCAGAACACTAATGATGGAGTCTCCTGTAGGGATGCTATCTCTTTCTAACCCCTTAATTAACTGGCTAAATAGGCAGTTCTTGTGCTTTTGTGTTTAGAAGCTCTTTAACAAGGCTTGGATCCTCTGGCCGAGCCAAGTGAAGGGTTTAGATTGTGACACCAAAGAAGATGCTAAACTACAGAAAATGTATGGTGTGCTCACACACAATGTGCAGAGCAGGAAAGGGACTTTCATCAGGATGACATTTTAATGGGAAACAAAGCAGCGATGTAACTGCAGCTGCTGGGAGGAAAAGTTCACCTGAGCTCCGAAGTTTTGCTGGTATGAAATGGCAGTCAACTTTCTGAAGAAGTTTAATGCCTTAAAATTGTGAAGCACCAATCAACTGTAATCTAATAAAGAAATGAAGCAGGGGGTTAAATCAAAGATGCAAGGGCCTGTGTGCGTCCTGGAGTTGTTCTGTAGCTAACAAGGGTCTGATCTGCACCGGTTACTGCAGCTTCCTTTGCTCATCCAAATATTGTAGAGTTCTGTAGTGCTGTGTGGTGATAGGATATCTGGAGAAGGAGCAGCTCTGTGAAGGAAACATCATCCTTGCTCAAGCATTTGTTCCTAACAGTGCTGCTTTGGACCACTAGTGGTTCAAAGTGCCTTCTCTTCAGCTGTTCCAGAGTGATGGCTGTTTGTCTGCTCTTCCTATAGATTCAACCTCCAAGTCCCTATCGGAAAATTAGGTTAGCACTATTCCCCTCATTTCTTATTTCTCATTCTGAAAGATGGGGCTGGTCTGCCATTGCCATGGGGCTGCCTGGAGGAGTTGGGCTGTGACAGATGCAGTCACTGTAGCTCCCAAGAGGAGCACCTGGGCAGGACGAGAAGCAGAGCCTTCATAGAAATGGGTGAGGCTGGCAAGGGCCATCATGGCAGCAGCAGTGATCCATGTTTGTCCGGGGAGGGGTTCTCCAGGCAGAGCAGGCATGTGTTTGTGGTCTTCTCATTTCTGTTGTGATGCAGATCTCTTCTTTACAATAAATGGTATAAAATCTGTGGAGATGTCTGGCATGAGAAGGTCAAAGTGACAGAAGGGATTTTGGAAAGTCGCTGATGCTTTGATTTGTGTTTTCTAACAGGGCAGCATCATTGATTTCCAATCTTGTTGATCTCTGTGAGACAGCAGTGGCAATGGTTCTTGCATACTGAAGATGAGTGTTTATTTGGAACATACATTCCCAGAGTCCCTTAATGACCGCACAGATATTTCTATCTTGGTCTTCTGATGGCCTTTTCCCAGGGAAGACTTCTGCCTGTTCTGTACTTACTTCATCAAGCCTGCTCTGTTTTTTAAGGACCTCATGTTGGAGCCAAGCCTTTGAGTCAAAGCTGGCAAGGAAGGATCATGCACAGATTGTCATACAGTGTCATTGTAAAGTGGTATCAAAGCACAGAGCATGTAATGAGGTACAAACCCATGCATGGTGTAGAAATGGAAATACACCATAACAATCACAGCTGCTTTATTACTGACTCAAAATAACGTTAGCGGTGTGTGTTTTAGATCCATGCTCTCAAGTCAACAATTCAAGGTTAGCCCTTAGCTGCCAGTGTCTGTTTTCTTTGCTGTGAGAAGTAACCTCAGCAGCCCAAATGTTTTGCTGCCTTAAATAGAATTCTAATGGCACAGTTGGCAGAGGATCCCCAGATTTGCAGAAGTATCTCCGTGTGTCTTATTCTCTTATTCTTTGGGGACAGATGAAGAGAAGCACAGCACCATGTTCCTTCGGGGTGTGCTGGGAGGGCTGCAGTGCGGTTCCTCTGCTCAGTGGTTTCCTGCAAGGCCCAGCATGCACTGCCTTGTTGGATAGCTGGCCTCCCCTGCCTGTGGCCTTTCTGCCTTGGTTCACGCTTGGCTAGTATTTGTTTTGCACTGTTGACTTCTGAAGGCCATGCTGTGTGTCCGAAGGATGCAGGTATTCTGGAGGTCTTATCGTGAATTTTTCATCACTTCCCCAGTTTTCCAACTATTTCAATGACCGTTGGAAATTTTGCAAGTGTGGTTGCAGCTCATCTTCTGACAGAAGAGAGTGCTCTTGCAACCCGGTGTGCATCGGCAGATCTCTGTAAAGTCTTCCATAAAGATAACTTTGGGCTGTGCGTGTAAGTTGACAGCCACATGCAAGTGGACAAAGGGAAATCAAAAGTGGAACAAACATTTTCCAATGTTTTTGTAAGGATTACACCAGTTCTGTGAACTTGAATTAATTTTTTGTTCATTATCCTCACCTCTCTTTTAAAGATGTATCAAAATATTTTGTTGAGATGGAACCTGCCAAATGGCAGCACTCAAACAGCAGTGTATCACAGATCATCTGGCTTCATTCATAGCCTTGCTGTGCTAGATCAGTGTGCCATGAAGGGATGCAATCAGGCCATCCCTCTTGGCCCTGTTTGCTTCTTGGAAGCAGGATCGCATAGCTCCCAAGCAGCTAATTCTTCAGCTCCGCGTGTTTCTTGTGTTAAATTGTGCATAGCAATCATACACTGTGTAATGTATTGTTTTGGTGCAGAAGATGAACCACTTTTTAGTAAGCCGTGTTTCAAAGAGTCGGACGTGGTAAATTGTTTTGCACTGTGTTGCAAAACAGTACTTATCTAGAGTGAAACCCAGAAACTTGGTTTCTACTGTGATGTTCCAAAAGATATTTTGTACCAACTTCGCAGTCTCTGAGCCTGGCTGTGAGCCTGTGACCAAAGCAGGCACCCTGAGCATCCCAGGGCTGTTTGATAGGGACCTGTTGGTGGAACACTTCTGGAGGGTTGAAGCATGTTTATCTGCACTGAAATGGAGAGAAGTCTGAGCATAATGGGGAGAGAAGGGAGATGAAGAGGGGAGGATGGAAGCTGTTCTCAGCAGCTGAGGCAGTTGTGTGTTCCCTCTGAAAGAGCTGTGACTCTGACTGGTTTTCATGGGTTCAGGAGTTACTTCCATCACAGAGTGCAGGGCTGTCAGCATTTTGCACTTCCCAGCTCTCATTTCTTAGTAATAGCAGAAGCCAAGCACAGTGGCCTTGGCCATGGTGAGCCCAGAGAGAAATTCTGGCCCAGTTTTTTTCTCCCTTGGAGCAGTGGAGTTTATAGTCTAGGTTGGAGGAATTGCTGTCCATCTGCTTCCAGAGCTGCTGTTCTCTGGCTTTTGGAGGCCAGGCAGTGCAGATTACATGCTGGGAAAGAGCCATTGGGAAGGATGCTCTGAAGGTTTTTCCTACTGTCCCACGCTGAGGATGTAAATCTTGATGGCCGAGGATGTGCAGCAGTGCTGTGCTGTGGCAAAACCAGAGCCCTTTTCTCACTTGTGAAGAACCTCACAGTTTGGGCATGTCCTGTTTGCAGGGCTGGCCTCTGTTCTCTGGAGCAGAGTGCTCCTGGGCAAAGGGTCTGCTTCAGCAGCATGGAACAGGACAGAATACTGCTGGGTGTTCTCCTGTGTGCCACTTCATTCGTATTGGTTGTTTTTTTTTTTGAGACAGAGCTCTTTTTAGAACAAAAACGTATCCTCGAGAGCCTCGTGCAATGAAAAGAATACTGTCATTAAAAGGTATTTATTATCCCATAATTCCTTTCTCTGAAATTTTCTGTCTTAATTCGATAAGTGACTCAGAAAGGAAGGCTCGCAGCGTGCTGCTCGGCCGTGGGTGTTGCACTTGATGTTAAGTGGCCGCTTTGAGCAGCAGAGCTGAGCTCCTGGCACGTCGCTTCTGAGTGCCCAGCGAGCTGCCTTTGTGCTGAGTGCGGGGACAGCTCTGGGTACGGCTCAACTAAGTGCAAACCAAAGGGTACCCCATGGCTGAAAAGGAGAAGAAAACCCACTCTGACCTTCAGTTGTTAGAACACTGTATGGAAAAGGATTGTTAGGTAATCAAGAAAGTGCTCTGAAAAGAATATGGCTAAAAATAATGCTCTGGATCTTTTCCATCTCTCTTTTGGGGTGTCTTTGGGATTACTTTGAGTCTTTCAGTTACCACACAAGTCAGAAACTTGGGGAGTTTTCTGGTATCAGTATGTATTCATGAAACGAGTTCAGGGACCTGGGGGCCTGAAGAACAGCACCTTGCAGTTGTTGTGATGAGATGTGTGGGGCTGGTAATGCTGTGGGTGGGCATGGAGTTTTTTGTTAAAATACATTGGAAAGACAGTGTAAACCTCCAGGATGCTTGCTCTTTGCAATGTAGTTCAGCGTGTTTCTTTTTGCTGAGCTATTACTGTATAATAATCAGATGCATGGATGTGAGCACAGATAAGGTCAGCAACAAAGTGGCTAGAAATGTCTGTGGTTAAATGACACCTGTGTATCACAGCTCCATTTCCTGCCTACAGTGACACCTCCTTTGCTGCAGCAGGCTAACGTTTTTATCCCTGGAATTCTTTCCCATTCTCAGTGCCCGTGTGCTCTTCTGGGGCTCCCTAGGCTGCAGGAGCAGTGTGGTTGTGCTGCAGGAGCAGAATGTGCAAATAATTTCTTATTAAGAAATAATAATTGGATGAATAATGACATTCACAACTGTGGTTTGCGTGCAGCGTTTTCAAGATCTGCTCACAAATATTTTGTAGCCAGGGCGACTTCTAACTGGCTATGTCCACTCTCATGTAACATACCAGAAAAAAATTCTCTCTTTGCAATTAACCAGTCCTCCAAGTGCCTGAGACCGCAGAACAAGGGCTGTGGCTTTGGCCATGTCCTGCATGTGTCAGCTGCTGTCCATGTTGCTGGGTGCATTCCCTGCCATGTCCCAGGTGGGTGGCACGAGCGGCCCTGGCCATGAGACACTGTCCCATAGGCAGCCTGTGCTCCTTGGCTGCTTCTCTCTGAACCTGGCCTTATTACTTAGGTAACGGTTCCCGAGGAGTCGGAGCAGTGGAAGGCTGTGTGCAGGCATCAGCAGAGATCTGAGTTTGAGGCTTGACTTCCCCAGCCAAAGCTGAGCCCAGTATTACTGCCTAAGCTCCTTACACCGTGTGCGTGTTGGGAGCTGACAGCCTCAGAACAGGATTAGTGAAATCTGTCATGCTGTGAAATCCCAAGGGTGGGAGATGTCCAAATCTCACACTGCTGGGGCATACGGGTGGAGCTGTGCTGTGCCTGCACCCTGTGTGTGCCAGTCACAGTCTGCCAGCCAAGGCAGCACTCGTGCCCTCCTTGAAGGAAGCAGGAGGAAGTGGCACCCCGGGTGCTGTGCAAGAGGTGGGAGTCCTGGGGGGACCTCCAGTTCCCATGCCAACATTGTGGGGGTGGCCTGGTCACTCTGCCCCATGCCACCCTTTGGAGACAGCATACCAGTCTTTCCGTGTTCCTTGCTGCAGGGCTGTTCGTTATACAAGTCATATTAAATATTATTGTATGGCTTCGCAGGAACCAGAAGGAATTGTTATTATTCACAGAATCATTAAGGTTGGAAAAGACCTCTAAGGTCATCCAGTCTGACTCCAACCCCGCCATGCTGCTGACCGTGTGCTTGGTGCCACATCTCTGTAGTGCTGGAATGCCTCAGGGATGGTGACTGTCACTCCCTGTGCAGCAGTGCCAGTGTTGGACTGCTCTTCCTGGGGGAAAAAGGTTTCCTAATATCCAAACTGAACCTCCCAGTATCCAAACTTGGTCTCTTTGTTTTTGCCCTGTAGTTGTACTTTCCCCTGTGTGGTGATTGTTAGGACTGCTTGCTAATGGTTGAGATTTTAGCCAGGGAACAAAACGATGTCATTAAACTCTGATATTGCCATGCTGTTCTTCAGTTGGACAGCCCTGGTCCAAATGGTGCTGGTGATGTACAGGTGCTGTTATCGCCAGGGATGCGGTTCTGGCAGGATGTTGTTGCATTTGTGTCACCTGGTTTGTAAGAAAGTCTGCTCCCCCTCAGCAAAACACCCGCTATGTCTGTGGGGTTGGGGCTGGGTGGGCTGCAGAGGCCCAATTTGTGCTCTGGGCATTTGTGAATTGTCAATGTGTATACATAGATCTCAGTATAAACTTCCTGCTGCTCTGCCTTGTCCCACCACAGATAGTTTTCATAAATTCTGGTTGCAGCTTGAAATAAAGAGCGGGCAGTTTTTCCTCTATGTAAAACACCGCAGCATGCACACCAGCTTGGAAGCTGTTCCTTTGCTGTGCTGTAGAAGAAGATATCAGTGACCTGCTTGGCTTGTGCTGTTATCAGGAGTGTTCCATGGGGCTGTGCCATTCCTGCCCACTACCTGGGGGTTTGCCCTGCGGGCTGTGCTGTTATGTTCTGACAGCCATCCTTCACGCTGCGTTTGCTCTGGGGTGAACTGGGAGACTTGGAACAGTGCCCTGTTTACACTGAGCGGGCCAGCAGAGGAAGCTCATAAAGAATTGTTGGTCCAAGGTGAATTCCTGCTCTGTTTTAGTGTGAAGGCCTTTCCAAGTTAGTCTCACATCTGTTCAACTCTGGGATTAGGCTGTGTATTTTCCAAAGCCCCATTTCCTTGAAGATGCTCTCAGACAGGCCAGCAGAGCCCCACTGCTTCCCAGCTGCATTGCTGCATGCAGCCCCAAACCCCGAGGCCAATACTGGCACTGATCAGAGCAGCAGTTGGAGCGTCGCTGGTGGCATGCGGGGCTGACGGTGCGTATGGCAGTGCCTGTGCTCCCACGTCATCTCCCAGTGTAAATGTCATGGCTCTGATAACATAAGCTGTGTCTCCTCCATTTTGTGTTCTTGATTTAGATTTAACTTTTCGTTGGTGTTTTCCGTTATCGCAGAGCTTTTTAAACTGAGATTTCTTTTGCTTAATGTTTGTTTTCCTCTGTGGGAGTGTATTTTGTTCCCTATAGATAAGAAAATGCTGGCTGCACAAGAGTACTTTCCTGATGTCCTTATTTCTATTATTCCTGTCTTTGTGATATGGTACGTGTCTGAGTAACTACAGAAACAGTACAGCGAGGGCTGAATGCTGCCTGTGCTATTTTCTTGGAGAATGCGGCGTTCTTCCATTCAGATTCAAAATTATAGGACTTTAACCAAAATTCTAAGTTACAAAGCTGTTGTTTTCATCTTTTGTATCTTCAATAACTGTGTTTGCACATAGGAGAATACTGTACAGAGGTATTGCAGAGGGTAGCAGCCCCTTGGCACAGGAAGGCAGGCAGCTGCCTCAGTGTGCTGGGCAATGAACTCCAACGTTTCCCCGGCTCCAGCCCTTGGTGCAAAAGCATTTGCTTATCATCTCAATGAATTGGCTTCTGCAGTCTTAATAGGCATTTAAATTAATTATTTGACAGCAGTAATGCTGAAAGGGAGTGAATTTCAAAGATGCATGCACTTGAGGCAACCCCTGGGCACAGCTGCACTCAGCCTGCGTCAGTGCCCGTGTGTGGGGGGTACCAAGACTGCTGGGGCTGCTGAGCTGTGCTGTGGGGCACCTCTTGTTGGCTCTGGGTGTGACTGTGGAGCTGAGCAGAACAAGCTGCTTTTCTCATCAGACCCAAGTTTTAGAGATCTGAAGTGGTTTTTTCAGTTCACTCTAAGACAAAACCAAATATTTTGATAGCTTTATAAAAGACAAGCAGAGCGTGCTCATTAAACCCAGTGCTGTGTTGTGCGTGTGCTGGAGAACCAAAGAGGCTCGGGCGCTCCCTGCTGCAGTCAGCCTTTGGGAAAGAGTAGAAATATGTTCAGCTAATGGAGGGGTACCATTTGTGCTGCAGGCTTCTGCTCCAGCGTACCCCCAGAAGTTACTGGAGGCAAGCTGGGAAAGAACCTGTATTTTCTCGGTCTCAGTAATTGCATTTTGACACAAACTTCAGCTGTGCAGCAGCAGGATCTGCCCAGAGGAATGGCCTCAGCCCAGGGGACGACAGGAGCATGTGTTGCACTGTGTGCCCCAGCTCTGGCTGCAGGCTGGGATGGAGGGCAGGCAGGGCAGGTGCTGTGACCAACAGCTGGAGGCAGGGCCTTATGCTGCAGGTTTGATTAAGGAGTCTCAGAAAATACTCATCGTGTGAACGTTGTAACGCACAGCAGGAACTCTGAGTCAAAGCCAAAGGATAATAAGAATTAAACCACATTTTAACCACGTGCATTACAAGGATTTATATTCTTTGCTGGAGCTGAATAACTCATTACTGTAATGCCATAAATGGTGTTCTACGTGACCTTATAAAATGTTGCAATTCTTTCAAGCATTTATTAAGTGAAAAATGAAGCATTTTTTCCAACTATCCCACTTTAATAGTATTTCCAAGTTCTAAGCTGGTTTTGGAGTGTAGCCTGCAAAGAACAATTATATATGAATCATTTTGTGTATCTAAAGTAACTTAATTTTATAAGAATGTTTTATAGCTTCTATACAGGTGTGTAAAACCATGATGGTAGTAGATGTAGAGGAATAGCTGTGAAGTGCTTTGCTTTTCTTGGCCAAAATATCATTTAATCATCAGATATCACCGTATGGATTGAGAACCAACTTGTAACTTTGGAGTAAAATGAGAAGGCTGCTTCTTTGGTATAAACTCCTGTTGCTAGAGACTGAGAAAAGTAATTGGAAACAACAGATAGTGTAAAGAATAGCTCATGTCTGCATAACAAGGTGAGTGAGCATTAAAGCAAGGAAGCTGACAGAAAGATATGAGCACAGTTGTTATTGGTGCCCATTTTATCAGTCAGATGAAGGTCACAGAGCACAAGGATGTCTCCAGGGTTTGCCATGAGCTGCTGGCCAGATCCCTCTGTTTGTATTGTATGATTCTGTATGGGGTTTGGTTTTCTTCCTCTTCCAAAGTTCTTTGTCAACCACTTCTCCTTGCAGCCTGCAGGCTGAAATGAAACCACTTTCTTTCCCCAGTGCCCTGAAACAGGGTTTGCAGAAAGATTTCTCCATCGTGGCTCCATCCCTGACCCATCTGCAAGCCTGTGTTGTGTAAGGAGAAAAACCCACCGGGAAGTACCCTCATGGTATTTCTCTGACAGGATGTCAGGCTCCTGTTGGCTTGGCCTCATGGTCAGATCCTCACTCCCATGAGGCTGCTGTTACCAAGAGCTGCTGTTGACTTCTAGGCACTAGAGTGCAGTAAAATGATCTCTGAAGCTTCATAGTACAATTTGGTTAAAGAAATGGAGTGAGATGCTAAGAACGAGTCTAGCTTTGGCAAACTAGAGAATAAAAGGCAACAGTGCAGGATGGCCCTGGCTCTGTTGTCATAGTGCTTTTTTGCTGATGAACTCTTCAGCCAGGCTGCCAAAGCAGCCCTGTGCTGTGTGGTTTGAGCAGGGCTCCTGTGCAACTGGCGTGGCTGTGTGTCGGCAGGATGTGTGCGTTTCCCCTTCTGTGGGCTCTTGTGATTGCATGTCACTGCCAGGCAGCCCAGCCTTCCCAGTGCCTCCCCACGGCTGCCCTTCATGGTGAGCCTTCCTCTGGATCACTGACACCAGCACCCTGCTCGTTAGTGCTCCTCTTCTGCAGAAGTATTGCTGGCATTGAGTGTGTAGCCTCTGCTTACTATTATGTGTTCTTTATGAAATGTATTAATATATAACGCTAACAAAAATCCTTACAATTGTGGCATAACTGTGCTCTGACATCAGCTTGGCCTGAGGCATGTCCAGCTACATGGGGGAATATGGGTTAATAGGGGTGCTCCTCTGCAAAGCTACATAAATAGGGAAGTTTTGGCGTGGCTTTCAAAATCTTAACAGTATCTCCTTGTTTTATATAACCAATATTAAATACCTGTCCAGAGGGCACAGGCAGGAACAGCCTCAGGCAGATTTCTGAGCACCCCAGACATGTCGCTGTGCATTTACACATCACCCTTCAAGCCTCATTCTTTTGGCTGGTCTGTGCTCTTGCTGCTCTTCTCAGAGGGCAGAAGCATACAGGCAAATAGATGCTTGCCAAGAGTAAACACTGTTGTTTTAATTACGTTTGTTATGAAGCTGTTCGGGTCTGTCTGGTACCTACACTTGGACTGTGGGCAATGTCATGGTCTGAGCATGACCCAGGGGACAACAGAGAGCTGCTGCAGGTGGCAGCCCCTCTGCCCCACGGTGTCGTTGTATGCCGCTCTGCCTTTCCCATGCAGACCATCCAGAGCTGTGGTGTTATTTATGTTGGAGCTTGCCTGCTTCTGGTGCCATCCCCTCAAACAAAGGTGCCTTGGGAAGGGCGGTGGGCGCTGTGAGCGGCCTGCAGGCACTGCCATGTCCATGGAAGATAGCGAGCAAGCACAGGCAGGAGCGCAGAGCCAGCCTTAGCACAATAATTCGCTGCGCGCTGTTTCTCTGTTTATGATTCAGTTTTAAAGGCCCTTTTAAGTGAAATTGGATACACTACAAAGTGTTGGTTTCATGTGTTTTATTTGCAGTTTAATCAGCGGGATCCAGCTGCCAGTGCAGGGGAAACCAGAGCTCGATTTTTAATTATCCCTGCTTTGCCTGAGTTAGGAATTCCCAATAGTGCTGTCTGAGAAAAGATGCCAAAAACCGCATTGTTCTTTAATTAGCTGTTGTAATTGTTTCAGTCTAATCTCCATGATTAGCAGCAGCATTAAATACAGCAGTAAGAATAGGCCTGCCCTCTTTGTGCTGCCCTAGTAAACACAACATTCTTACTTCTGGTAAGGGACGCAATATAAAATCAATTAGAAGCCAACTAGTGTTGATTGGAAAATGATAAAGAGCAGCTACCATGAAGTGCAGATTGCTTTGTAAAGTTGGTTTCTCGCCATGCTTCTGGGATGTCTTAATCGCTCAGTTTGGGGGGGAAAGCAGCAGATAACAGGCTGTGTTACAGAGGTACTGCTGGGGATCTTGGGGAGACTCCATCCTCTGTGAAACCCCAAAATCAGCTTTGCTGGCACTAAGGTCAGTGCGTGTCTGTTTCTGGGAAGAGGTCACCCATGCCATCTCAGCGGGTGCCTTGTCAAATGCGAACAATTGCAGAGTATTCCCCTAAGGAATGGGTTTTTATTCCAAGTTTACCTAAGTCTTATTCTGAAGCTCAAAGTTGCTGTGGTGCAGTGCATTTGTAATAGGAATTCTGCTGCTGGAGGGAACACTGCAGCCCGAGCATGTGTGTTAGATTTGTTTTAGGATGGATTGTGATAGACTTGCGAAGATATAGGAAGACTACTTACTGAGATTAAGTACAGCTCCCAGGCCTGCTCTGATGGTGCTCAGGTACCAGTTATTATCCTTAGGTTCCTCAGTACCTTTGTATATTTGACTTTAAGTGTCACTGCATGTGGGAAAAGCTGGAATTAAGCCTATGTTCTACAGGAGTTTAAGGTCAGTCATGTGGTGTAAAGTGAGCATTTGTGAGTGTAAAACGAGCACTTGTAGAGAAATGTGATTGTCGCAGTGGTGATTGTGGTCGCAGACTGTGAAATGTGAATATTTCAGGTGATGTTATGTGTTTGTAAGGTAACTGATACAGTGTGTGACTTCTGAGGGCATCTGTCGGAGCCCCCACGCTCCACTGTCCCCAGCAGGCCAGGAGCAGGCTGTGTGGCAGGACACAGCAGCGCAGTGCTGCAGGGTGTGCTCTGCAGGGATGCAGTGTTTGTCTCACCATGCACAGCTGTGTTTCTGGCTCCAGGCCTGCACCTATCCTGCCGCAGCAGCCCTGCCTGTTGCTCCGTCTGCCCTGCAGTTAGTGCCAGAATGGAGCGGTTGGGGAGCTCTGTAAATGGGAAGGACTGAAAGCTAAATACCACGCAGTGACATGATCTTCACACGCTGCTCGTCATCCAGCGTGTCTTGTCTGATCTCTTCACAGTGGGGCGAAACCTCACCCTACCTAGGAAAAAACCCGTGCGTGACTTTTAGTATACCCTCTGGCTTTCAGTCTAAAGATGAAAGGCTCCAACAAGTGCTGTTGCACAGTGGGCAGTTTCTCCAGCTACCACCAGGATGTCTGTTGGTGGTTTGGTTTATTCACGTAGAGCTTCAGAAACTCTGTAATGAGCCAGAGGGCTGCTAACTCTTACCCCAGGTGGGTGGTGAATGGACACAGTTCTTGTGATAGTCACCCAAAAGTAGTAATGCCGTGCTCTTAGGCAGTGTAGTCACCTCGTGTTGTTGGTTAAAGCTGCTGTTTTGAGCCCTGTGGTTCAGGGTACCCATCTTTTCTTCCCCAGGGTGGCAGGGCTCTGACCTCTCACAAGGCACACAAACAGGTTTCTGCTTTCTGGAAGTGTTGCGCAGTTGGTTTTTTTTGCTCACACACTGCTTCAAATGCAGTCTGCATTACTCAACTGCACAATAGGTTTTCATAACCAGTTTGCAGCAGAGAGGAGGACAAAGAAAAGAAAGGGGGAAAAAAAAAGTTTTCTGTTCTTTGCTTCTTGGCTTGCGGTGCAGTTTTGTCACTGATGTGCTCTTGATAATTTGTCTCCAGTAATCCTTAGGGACTGCAGAGAGCTGCCTCCATTAGGCATTAGGTTCGGGCTGTGCTGACTGTATCAACTGGCAGAATTCCTCTTTAGAGATAAAGCCACACTGAATTCATAGCACATTTTGTTTGACTCTCCCATGCACACCTTGCTGCAGGATGTTCTGTGGCACTGGTTAAAAAGCAATCCTCTGCTTTTCTCCTAAAGAGGCAGCGCTTTGCTTGCTGAGCGTGGGCTGTGTGAGGGTGTGGGCTCGATGATCTCAGCAGCCCCAGAGCCAGCTCCTTCCCGGCCAGTGCACCCCACCCCACCATGGCAGCAGCTGGGAACACACAGGAGCCTTCCCAAATAAATAGGGTTTGGTTTTGGACTGCAGGGGTGGACACACCGACCGCCCGCGGCCTGCCCTGAAGGCCGCTCTGTGCTCTGCACAGGGCCCTTCTGTGCAGGCCGGGCTGAGCTCTGTGGGGCTGTGATGGCTGCAAGGCTGCACCCAGAGCTGCAGGGAGCAGCTTTGCTGTCAGCACATACAGGGTGCTGAGCGCAGGGAAGAGTTCCTTTCCTGTACTCCAAAAACGTGCGGTGAACAGCATGTTTTAGTTGAAAGAATACCATAGCGAAGGAAATCCCTTCTGGTCTCACATTTGCTGCTCCTGTGAAGAGATGTTTCTCTTACCACTGAAAATATTGTGTTGATCTGCTTTGTTTGTGCTTTGGCCATTTAGTGCCATAGTAGACAGTAAAATCACAATGCCTGGGTTGTCCTCTTGCCTCCTTTGCTGTCGTACCATGTTGGTCACAGCTTTGCTTCCATCTCAGGTGACAGCCAGCCTCAGGTCAGCCCTGCTCCAATACAGCTACAGAGAGTGTTTGGCAACCAGTGAGGATGGGGTGAGGCACAGCTGCAGGCTGCTTACCCGGGGTTCCTGGTTTATAACCTGTATGGCTTCGGTACAAGGATTGGGATCTTCAGCTAGTGCTGTACAGCCATCACTGTACAGGGGTTCCCTTGGATTTGTCCCTCCATAATGCCCTTTCTGGCCACCTCATAAGGGTTAAACGCAAATGCAGAAAGTCCCAAGTCTTTTTTTTTTTAATCATCATAGGATCACTTCTATTTCACATGCAATTAAGCTGTAAGAAAAGATGGTGGGTTTTTTTTGTGGTTTTTTTTTAATTAGTTAGAATTACTGATCACAGTGAGTTTTTCTCAAGTATTAAATCTATTTCTCATCTTATGGCTTGAAAAAGCTATTAAATTAGCTGCTGAGAAATTACATTAGTTTATTCTTTGCAGCTTGCGTATGAACTACCGGCCTGCTCAAGCTCCAGAATTTGGGCAGAGCCTGGGCTGTGGTGAGCCCTGGGTCCCTTCCACCACAGCTCAGAGCTGGTGTCTGGCTCTCTTCTGCTTCATTGCAGCAGCACTTGGGTCTAGGTTGACTTACTTAAACATGCTGATCAAAGAAGTAGCACTTGAGCAGCCCTTTCTCCTCTGAGTTTTCCCACATCCCTCCTACTTAAGAGGTATTTTGTGGTGCTGTGTGGTGTGCATCTGTCTGCCCCCCTGTTCTGTAGGTAACTTCATAGCCTGGACTGTCATCCTTAGTGTATATATGTATGTGAGTAAATAAGGCCGGTAGGGTTTTGAAGGTCAATAATTCAGACTTAACTGTTTAAAAAAGCATTATATTTTGGGACCTTTTTGCAACAAAATTGATTCATTCTCCTTCTATATTAGGAAACTTCTGCACTTGAAAAGTCCTTGTGTGGAGCTAAAAAAAGAAAACAACAAAAAGCATTCCTGTAATAGCTGATTTGTTACAAACACGCAAAGAGAAGAGTGGTCACTTACTGGCTGTAAGTGAATCCTTATGCTCCTTCAAATGACCACAGGAATTCAGAGCCATGTGTGCTTAGTGTTTTATAGTTTGTCCGAGTTGCTGCTTACCTTGTTTTATTCTTTGTGCACGTCAGAATACATGCTGATGACGGTTCACATTCCCAGCATTGACAAAAGTAATTGCATGTTGCTTTACAGTTAGTTTCTGGAGCACCTAACAAATTGGTGAATTTTCCAAGCTAATCTGTGCAAGAAGTTTCATTGGCTTGTATGTCTAGGTCACTATGAGGGTTTGTGGAAATTTCTGTTGAGAACTTGAAATCAACTGCAGAGAGCTATTTCTTGACAAACAGAAGGTGCTTAGGGTTGGTGTCCACTTGTCAGTAAAGTTCTGTCTCTTCCTCAGGGGCTCCAGCTCAGGGCTCTGGGACATGCAGGCACGGTGCATGAGGTGGGTCCTGATCCAGAGTATAAAGGAGACAAGCATGGGTTATGGATGGAGATAAGAATGGAGAAATTGTGTTCTTGTCCATGGGACTGTTTTAACTGCTGCTGGGAGGTTATCAGGTGAAGATATCCTTCATTAGATGTGTAAATAATTACTAGGAAGCACCTCACTTTGATGTGATGTTTTGTTTAACCAGTCCTGACATGTAGAGAGAGTGAATTGACATCCTTAGGCTTCACCTGCGAGAAATACATCGTGATGCATTTCCTGTTGTATTGCTGGAAAGGTGCAGTACTGAGTTGTGCTGGCAGCATTGTTGGGGGACTCAGTGGTGGGTTGGCAGCCAAGAGGAGGACAGCAGGCTAGGCAGGCGGCTGCCAGGCTGGAGAGACCCCACGGGTCAGTGAGGGAATACGGCCTGTGGATTACTTGAGCCATGGGAGACTGGCTGGGAAGGAAATAGCAGTTGCAAATGATGTCAGCAGCAATCCCAAGGTTTAGCTCAGGTATGCGGAGAGCATGCGAGCCATGCCAGCAGCTGGGCTGGCTGGTGGCAGCAGCGCATTGTGTGCTACGTGACACTGGAAGATGCACTCCCAGCAGCTGTGAAGCTGAACACTGAGCATTTGTATCACGTCTGTTGCCTGCTTAACTCATTCTGCAGGTGCTGGGACAGTTGCAGCTTTCTGATCTCAGGCTCTGTTTGGGACACAGCAATGCTGAGGGCTATGTATTCTCCAGTATAGAGTGGCAATTACTGTTTATTTGATGTCAGTTAGCCATAGTCACTTCAAATTCATCTGAAATTGTCTTCATTTGGCCTTGATGTACAGAAAAACATTTTGACCCTGCTTTCCTTTTCTTTCCTCTTGGTGTTTCTACCTTCTGTCACTATTATATTTGCGTGTTTTCCATTTCTTCGTGTAACATTGAACCCTAGTGCAGAGCACACTCTGCCTGTGAAGGACATGAGCTACTGAAAAGCTGCTTGCTCCTGATTTGTAAGTCATTGGGTAACCAGTGTTGTTGACTTGACAAATCATTCTGTGCTGCAGATGAACAATCAGGATAGCAGGGACTGTGAGCTTCTGTTCAGTAGTTCCTAAATTAATGGTGTCATCTCAGTACAGCAGTTGTATCTCTTATTATCGTAGCATACATTTGCTTCACTGGTGGCTAAAATTAGCTGTGGACCATATGGGTAGCATCTAAGCTCTTCTGGCTTTGCAGAAGTATTGCTTAATGACCATGTACTCAAATGTCTGGCATCACAACGTCTATTAGTTGACCTACTAAATCAGTGGAACACAACCTATCAGCTGCCACAACTCTGTCCAAAAGATTTGATGACCCTTAGCTGGATTTACTATTGGTGCACGTTCCCATTTCTCTTTATGTGGACTTCCATGAGCTGTGTGTGGAGACCCCCTTCTGTAAATGGATTATAAGCCTAGCTGAGATTCAGTTTGGATTTTCTAAGACAGGGAGTGTTGGTTGGAGGAGTCCTGTTTTGATGTTTGAATGGCACATCTTTGCCGGGAAGTCTTGCCCACAGGTTTCCAAAGAAGTTCAGAAAAAAAATATACATTCTTTTAGTGGAAATTATTTATTGCTTGTGTTACGTTGAAATGTGTGGTATTTCTGTGGAGATGTGTGTTGTGGAGTGTGTGGGATGAAAGATGCTGTATAAGCATTAGAAGTTTACTACATTTTAGCTAAAGCTGGCCACAGACTGCAGCAAGAGCTCAGAGATAAATCATCCTTGTTTTCTCCCTTTGAATTTGCTGAATCTGCAGACTGAATTTGCTGTCTGCTGTTTTACTTCAGATGTGCTGTAGTTTTTCTGTGGAAAACACCTTCTGCTTCTCATTCAGGCCTGCGCATCTTTCTCACCTGTCTCCTACCACTGATTTTTGTACAGTACAGCAGCTCAGCCCCATTTAATTAGGTACGTTCTACTCCACGACTGTTCTGCTCTCCTGGCACTGCACTACTGCACCCACAGGACCCAGGTTTCCTTCAGGGCTGACTTGTGTCGGTGTGCAGCACAGGCTGGCTGCAGGAACACCCCCTGCCTGCAGCTGCGTTCCTGCAATATCAGTGGGAACGTCCCCTCCAGGCTGCTGCACCGAGCTGCTCCTGTCTGCTCCAATGGGTTTATTTGCTATTTTAGGCACATAACAGTGTTAGCAGAGTGAGTGGCAGCTGAGTGGTAATTGCAGCTATCCTCACTTCAGAATTAAAAAAAAAATGATAGCAAGAAGCACTAAGCTTCCTTAGGAGTCCAGGCTTTGTCAGCAGCCGTGAGTCACCGTGCATTGTGTGAATGGATGAGATGAAGCAATGTGATGATTTTTCCTTTGTTCCGTAACCTTTTCTGAATAACAGGCAGGAATTGCCTCTCTGCGTTCTTAGCACCTGAAATTCCACCGGTGTATAAAAAGCTTCCATTCACAAACCATGTAATCCTGAGTCATCCAACACTGGGAAGGTGCCACGTCAGCAGCTTTGTCTGATCCCGTTACGAAACAGAGAATATAGATGTGTATCTTCTACCTATTAACTAATATCTGGAGGTCCAACTTCCTTTAACTGGGTCAACAAAGAGGATGCCCAACAAAGAGGTTTTTTTCTTCCCACCCACTCCATTTTTTACTGCGTTGTTCACTTGGTCCTTTATAGGACAGGCTGCAAATTTACAAGGCTGCAGTGGAGACAAACAGGCCATTCCGAAACCTGGTTTTAGAAGAAAAATCAGGATGTGTGATGTGAGTTACATGTACGATGTAAGGGTATTGTCATGTGTAATAGGGACGTATGCTGAGTCTATGAATATTTCCATTGTGTGCATTTTTGTAAGGACTGTAATGGTACTTAAAAGGAGGAGGAAGATCTCCAGCATCAATACGGCTCTGTTAGAGCAGGGGGGATAATGCAAGAGAAGCAGGGGCTCTTTTCTGATATGGCAAACTGGGGGAAGAAAGCTGTGGAGAAATGATGGATGTGCTTTTCCTGGCCTGCTCTGCAGGTGGAGGAGCTCATAACCAGCAGGATGGACAGGGCTTACAGCAAGCAAAGAAAATGAATCGTCTGAGAAAGGAGTAAGGAATCCATTTTTGTTCCCTGTGATACCATAAGCCAGACTTTGTCAGAGAGAAAGCTGCTGGGTTGGGGCGGCTTTATCCTGGCTTTGAGGTGCCTGGTTAACTCTTCATTTTACACATGAAAGTAGTACTTTCAGACTGCATGTACTATCTGAATGTGTTTTTTTAGTGCTACATTGAATGTCTCTTTCCCACTTTTACAAGACCACC
Organism: Gallus gallus; assembly: GCF_016699485.2. Taxonomy (NCBI): domain Eukaryota; kingdom Metazoa; phylum Chordata; class Aves; order Galliformes; family Phasianidae; genus Gallus; species Gallus gallus. Next base: position 8,077,334 of record NC_052545.1, read on the forward strand.
ATCATGTACAGAGGTAGGAGAATAATACAGCTTTACTGAACGTTATCCACATAAGCTTTAAGGTAGTGTTAGTGAAAAAAATTCCATGAATATCACATACTGCCATGGTAGAGATCTGTTCTGCTGTGAGGGTAGTGAATGCCACTGGATCTGATGGATCCCTTAGTACTGTAGTTTTGTGCTTTGCAGCACCATGGCACAGAAGACCAACTTTGGATACTCAAGTGTTTGGAAACTCAGGCTTTGTTAATTAGGAATGGTGTTCCGGTCCTCACCTGAATCTGTGCTGCTGCTTTAAAGCTGAAAAGTTTGGGGGATTTCATCAACTTTCACTGGATAGCCAGCAGCTGAAGAAGCCTGACTCATCCTGCCAGCACTTCACGGATCTGTCCGGGTAACAGCGAGCAGGATCTGACCCGTGGCTGTTTTTATGTTCCCTTATCTATTGAGAAAAGAGTCCTTTGTTCCTCGTCTGACAGGTCCTTAGATCTGCAAAGGTTGGAACCTGAGCAAGGGCAGCAATCAGACAAAAGGTGAACTATTGAACAGCAAAGCAGAAGCTTTGACAAGATTAAAAGGAAAGCACACAAAGGGCCTTGTACTGCATACGTGGCATCTGACAGGAGGGGTGCTGAGCAGCGCGGTTCAAGATTGGGTCAGAAATTACAGTCTGGAGGAAGCTGAGGGCCAAATAAGTGTTGAGCAGACCCAACCCAGGGTTCGTTTCGTTCAGCTGTCCGGGGCTTTGGGACAATAATAACCATAACAGTGTTTATGAAACTCCTCATCCTTTCTCATTATTTATATACCATGTACATTCCACTGAATGTTTTTGACTTTACTTACATATATATTTGCATTTATTATATTTTATAAAGCTGTATGCTTTACATTTTCCTTCTTCCTTCCTGATTTTGCCAAATGTTCAGGATCTTGGAGGGCTGAGCCCTTTACTTAACATTTCTGAAGGCTGTCTGTCTACTTTCGTGTCCCTGTGCACTGATGTCAGTATCTGCATTTGCTTGATATGAGTTATTGTTGAAGACTTTTTTTTCCCCATAACTCCCATTTCTGAATCAGGCATTACTTTGGTTTTATACATTTTTGCCATTCAATCTGCCTGACCTTTTTTTGTGCTATCAGGAGCTAAAATCTTCAGCCTCTGGCAATTGCACTGATCGTCAGTCAGGTTTCCTTAGATAAATAAAAAAAGAAATCCTCCCAAACACTGTGAGGTTGTACCATCATCGGTGTGAAGGATAAATGGAATAGTCTGTTGTTGACTAACTTGCTGACCCGGAATGGAAGTCTGAACAGAGGGACATTACACCTTGTTTCAGAACTCCTGGGAAAATGTAGCCATTGAACAAAGTGCTCCCAGACAGCGCGTGCCAAGGGATCTTCTAAATCTGGAAAGCTGTTGTTTCAGCCTTGTTATTTCAGTGTTCCCTTTGCTTCGTGGTCTCTGTAATGAAAAGTGACAGTTGTTTTACATACTGGAAAATCTTGCATGATTGGTCTCAGCTCAATATCTGCAGGAGAAAATTAAGATTACGCTACCCACACATTAATGATGAAGTTCCTGTGGCTTTTTAATGACATAATTGTACTTTAAGTACAAAGACGCTGTGTTGGTGAACAAGAGCACTACAGTAACTCCTAACGATCACGATCAGATCATATTTATATGAATGTGATCTGTAATTAGAAGCTACTGCTTTGTAATAGCAATTAAAACAATCCGTGAGTAATTAAATGCTGCTTCTTAAAGACTTTTTGCATTTAATGAATGCCGAACTTACAGTGAAGAGGACTCGTGTTAAATCATTTCCTGCAAAAACTTCCCAACTAATTCCTTCTCCATCACACTGATTTCTGGGCAGATGCTGTCGGCACTTCACCGCGCTCTGTAAAACCAGCGCTGAAGTCGTCCGCTCACGTACAGGAATGGTCTTGTTGGCTGTGAGGCATTTGGAGCTCCAGCTGTTGTGCAGTGCTGGGATTGTGCCCCTCTCCCAGGCAGCTGATGGCAGGGAGGCCAATGGGGGATTTTTCTGGTGCCCCTCCTGCTGTCACTGCTATTTTCTCTTTCCAGGGGAATTTGGCGACGTAGCACACATTCACAAACAAGGAAGGAAAAAATAATTCAAGTGACTCTACTGATTTTAATTGCTTCTCTAACAGCCCGTTTGTTTACTGGAAGCTGTCCAACTCGTCATTGGGTCAAAGAGTTAAGAACGATAGTTATCTAGTTCTCTTTTCAAGGTGTAGAGATTTCGATGCCAAGAGAAAGCATTGCCTGATAGATACCTCTGCCTGCTCTTTTTGAATGTTCGTGAGCAGCTGGGATCCAGTGATAGCCCATGCAGATGTTGGCATGCTTTCAAAGGCTTTCCTTTTGGGAGGGGCATAACATTATTTTGAGCATGAGCTGAGAATCTGGGCCCGAGGCAGAGCCTAGCATTGTTTTTTCTCGCTGAAGGCTTTTGCTGTGATAAAGGACAGTGCACGAGTTAAACTAAGTGGAGCCGACAGCTCATTCTCGGCTTTCATCACATGCGAAATGCATCCTTTCACATCGGTATTTACAGCAGGCTTCTGCTTGGATCAGGTTTCTTCAAGTCCACTCAGCTAACATAATTTGATGCTAATAAGGAATTATAAAGGGCAACAATTTCAGATCTGCTGACAAGAAGAAGTAGCCCTGTCCTTATGAGCAGTAGGAACCTGGAGCTTGTTTTCCTGGAGGAGCCGTCTCTGTCGCAAGCGCTGCTCTGCGATACGGCCACGCTCAGAATTGCAGTGTGTTACCTGCTGGGAAAGCTCATCTCCGGCTATTTGTTTCTTTAGTGGCAGAGGGTTTTTTTCCTCCTTCCTGTTTGCTGTTCAGCTCGTAGCTGGGCTGCATTGGTATTCCGGCCGGCGCAGTCCTGAGCAAACACTTTGTGCCATCCTTCTCACGCGGCCGCGCTCCCCCAGCAGGGGGGTGGGAAAGGCAAAGGGAGAATTTGGGAGCCAGGTGCTCTCCTGCTTTACCTCCCTATGCTGTAGCTGTGTGTTGGTGGCGCTGCGAGCGGCCACGGTGGGGTCAGGGCTTTGACCCAGAGTTTAGAAAGTGAAATCCCAGCAGCTTGCCAACATGAGGAGCTTTTCTGGAAAAGGGTAGATATGTGCAAGGACCAAAATGCTGGAAACTTGCTGAATTTGCTGCTTCTCTCATAGCAGCATTATGTTACTGAGAGGCAGTGGATGAGAAGGCAGGATAATAGCTGCTGTTTGCCTTGGATATAGGGAAAGAGCCAAGCAAAGCGCCAGGGCCTGCGAGCTGTCAGGGCTTTATCTGCAGCCATCACAAAAGACACGGAGCGGTGCGTGTGTCACAGGCTTTGCTCCGTGTAGTGATTGATACATCCATCCTTAACAAACACAGATTAGAAACAGCTAGCTTCAAATTCCTAGTACTGATAGCTCCGGTAGGAAGATTTTTGGCAGTGCCCTCATCTTGGCAGCTTTTGCATCCTGGATAAGATTAGAGAGAGATTTTCTTCATTTCCTTCAAACCTCTTGGAAAGATTACTCTGCTGGAGCGTTATTATTCTGTTGATAAATATATAGCATTATACTTGTCAGGTGTCACTTTGGTACTTGAATTGGTTGCATAGTAAGAAATACTAATGGGAAATATGCATTCTGAAAAACAGAGCACGGACCGTATTATGTACATCATTGTGCTGTCTCTGCAAATGAAGCTTTGTTCTACAATCAGGAGATTTTCAGAGAAGAATTTCCTTTTTAAAGGTGTGTTACAGGAGCACGTCCATCAGGGATGCTGTAGATTATTAAATATGCTTGTAATGGAGGTTTCTCCTGTGTGTCAATGGCTAAATCCTGTCTTGCGCACCATTTTGAAATACAAAACCAGAGGGGAAGCCCTGAGTCGGATTCCCTTTGGCCAAATGAGAGTGGGCCCCACTGAGCGTGTCGGTAGGATTGTCAGCAGTAGGAACGCCATCCTCTTCTTCCTCTACTCACTGAAATCCACTTAGGTGGAAATAGTGCCACAGCCGCCAATTGGTAGCATCACGTTCCCACTGAGCTTGTTTTGGACCAGTGCTGATGATGTAGGACATGACTAATCCAAATCCCAGGTAAATTTGATGAACATTTGTACAATGTCTATTTGTAGGCGCAGGTTTCACTTTATCAGACTCTGTTTATGTTATTTTGCTGCTTTAGAGTGGGGAAGATAGGAGGAAGACAAATGAGAATGTCTTGACAGTCAAGGCAGATTTTCTTTGCTCTTATTATGTGTAGCAGTAATGTAGTTATTTATTTTTTCAAATGAAACTTTGGCTGATTTGGAAGAGACCAGTCCCCAGCAAACCTCTAGGTGTGCTGCAAGCTGGTGCTTGCTCAGGTCTGTGCTGCTGAAGTCACTTGCATGACTTCCCACGTACTGCTCATGGATGAGATCTGGGAGTATGGCTGTGGAGCTGCTGATGCACAGTCCTGTGCTGCTGGAGCAGGTTTCATAACGTAGCCCAAACCTGCTGTTTTGATCAAATATTTTGTTAGCAATGATTTACTGTTCTCTCCCTGGCAGGTAGATTGCTAGGAGAATAGGAGGGGATATTTCTGGGGCAGCCACCACGAATAAAAAAGCATTCTTATGGGCTGAACTTCCCCGTGCTGTCAGAAGCAGCACTTCCTTAGTGTCCCTTAGGCAAAGTTAGCTCTGGGTCACCATAAAAACTGCAGGCTGTAAATATAAACCTTTGCTGTGGTTGCCTTTAGAAGGAAGTACTTTTATGGCGCACTAAGGCAGTTATGTTAGTTAAAACAATGGAGTGCATTGTGATTTGGGATCTCTGCATTCACAGGCTGCGGAGAGTGACTGGCAAAGTCAACGCTACCCCGTGCTGCCTTGGCAGTGCTGTCGGGTAGAGCAGTGCGAGCAGTTCCTTGTTTCTGACAGAATTCCGGGTGGGAGCTGCAGAGCATCCTGTGAAGGCACAGGCCAGGATCTGACCCCTCATCCTGGGTTGTCTGTGACAGGTCTGGTGATGTGACCTGTGTGCAGCATGACAGGCTGCATTCCTGTTAATGTTAGCGCCTGAGCCTGATTTAATGCAGGCCTGAATTAATTCCATTTAATTAAATCATCTCCTACTACTGGCTGGCACACAGCCATGGGCCTCTGAATCACGGCTGTTTACAGGGGCAGAAAATTTGGCCAAAGCACATGTAGCTATGACAGGAGGCAGACTTTAGCTGTGATGAAATGAGCCTGGCCCAGGCACATCCATCTCTGCCCCTGCAGGGCATGGCTGGCTGAGGTGGAGCTGCACGGAAGGTTTGGGGCAGCTCTGAGATAAGTTGTGGGGAAGGGGACTTCAAAGCTGTCCTTGGAGAAAGAGGAGTAGAAGAGCCCACCCAGCATCTCTTTGTGTTTATGGGAAGGGATGGAGGAGAGATGTTAGAGTGAAGTTGCCTTCCACAGCTGGGAATTAAATAGCAGCAGTTAGTCTTTTACCAGCAAGAAGTGGTGCCAGGTTTACCAGATCTGTACTACGAGAAAGGGCTGCAAACACCCATCTGTCCCTTGTGGTCCTCAGGGTCCGAGGGTAGTGCTTGAGACTTGCACAAAGGGATCTGCTTGGCTCATTTTGAGCAGTGAATGCTGAGTTCTGTGCTGATGTGTTTCCAGTGCTGGACAGCCATTGCTCACCTGCAGCTGTCCTACGTATTTAAGTGCTCCTATTGCAGTCTTGTTCAAAGTAGAGGAAATGTGGAGACCTTTCCTTCCAGAATGTTTGGTTCAATGGCTTCTCGTGGTGCTGGGCAGCTGAAAAAAGCTTAGAATTAATCTGTTTCTTATAGTGCTGTTCATATTAATAGGCTTTGCTGTTCATGCTTGTCATATTGTAATTCTGATTTAACAACGTTTATCAGTAGAAGATCACTGCAGGGTCTTTAACGATTATAGTTGTTCAAGCTGATAGTCTGAGACTATTAAATAAGCTCCAATTACTTCCCATTTATTTGTGTTGTATTTTCCCTCCAAGTAACAAAATGTAATCCAGAAGTTCATTATTATTCTTTGTAATGTATTTATCTAAATAGATTTTCAACCTAATTAAGGCTGAATATGTTTGTGTTAAACTGACCGTATTTTACAAGGATGTTTTCATTTGTATGTGAGGGGGTCTTTGGTTTCTACCATCCGTATTTTAATTATGCTTAATCTCCATAGCTACCAGAAATCTTATTGTGTATCTCAGCAGTTCACTGTGGGCTGCCCGAGATTGTTTAGATGTGAGTTGGAGTTGTTCTCCGGTTGAAGTTAGTTGGAATCTAGTTAATAACAAATCATCAGGAAGCAATTTCAAGTGTTTACTACTCCTCTGGAAGACATAAAGTGTATACAGGCTGAATTTTGGCTGAAAGAAATAAGGATGAAGGCAAAGAGTTCAGTTCACGTAGCCATGTTATTTGCTGTGGGATGGGTCACTGACACTGCAGGGCAGGAGAAAAATCTTTTGGAGAGTTCAGGAATTGATGAACAAGTTGGCAGGTGACGGGTGTGCAGTGTGGGTATTGTGTTGGTGGTTTGCATCCCAGTGACTGAGCTTTACTCCGGTAAACACTCGATGTTCTTTATATTGCACCATCTTCCTGGGCACCCTTGCCACATAATTAAGTGGTACAATTTGCTGGTAATTGAATACACAAAACATTGTACCAGGGCCCAGGGCTGTGCTTTGCCTTCCCCAGAGCCCCCTCCACGCGTAGCCATCTGCCCTGTAGAAATCTATGGGGCATGAGTGGCAATTGCTTTTTTACTCTATGAAGCAGCAGCATTTTTCAAATGCTGCTTGAGGGTCCTGTTTGAGGAGCACAGGATAATGGGCATTAATACAACAAGTCACTTAAATCACCTTTCCTTTGAGAAAGTGCTGACTTCATGTAGGCTCCTTCATGTCTGGGCATGAAGCTCCTTCATGTCTGTTGGGAGGATTGTACCATCCGCCTTCCCTTGGGAAGGAGCTGTGGGCAGAAAAAAAAGAGAGAAAAAGGATGAGCGAGCCTCCAGGGTTTTCCTGAGCTTCCTCAGAAACTGCATTTTGCACTTCGGGTCAGTCCTTCCTCATCTCTTGTGCTGAGCTCTGTTCAGAGATGGGGTCGAGTTGAAATGAGGCCAGGAGGTTGAAAATGCTGTCAGTGTTGGAGGGCGGCTGCTGCACCAGCACTGCTGAGCATGGGTGTGGGGTCAGATATTGCATGGAAGGGAACAGCGTTTGTAAGCAGGGGGCAGCTCCTGACTGTAAGCTCTGTTACAGCCTGAGCAAAATAGTCTCAGGTATCTTCCAGTCCTTCTGCATAAGTACAGATTCTCCTGAAGAGCTTGAGATAGCAGAAAAAAAGGTTGTCAGTCTTTAAAATACTGCAGATAATTGCTTTCACAGTTCCCTGTAGTTTTATTCCAAACTCTAATAGCCAAATGAACATCTGAAATTACTGTTAATGCAAAAGAGCTGCTCGTTTAGGCACTGCACTGACCTGCAGGAAATGTGAAAATCTGTTCCATCTCTTGAGGGGTGCTCTGTGGTATTATTACATGATCCAAATCACTCAACAAGATAGCCAAAAAAACAGAAAAACTGTTCTGAGGAAAGCAGCCGAAGTTTTGAAGCTGCATTTATTCTGTATTTTACCTTATTGTAAAAATAGCATATATACAAAAGGAAAAAGTATGCACCCTCTATGAGAGCTGCTCTGAAAGTAATGCCTCCTGTTTTATTATGTCAGCCCATGATGTCAGAGGCGGCTGTTGGTGGGATGGCAGCAGAGGTTGAACCTTCCCACCAACATCCCATTCCATGTTGTTGCTGTGTGACAGATGGCAGCAGAGGGGCACTCTGACACAATGGTATCTGACATGGAAGTATGAGTGAAGCAAAGGGGTAGAACTGAATTCCTCCCTGAAGCAAAAATAGCACCAATTGACATTCTTGCTTTCTGAACATTGATGGAGAGCCAGCAGTGGAGGTAGCACAGGAAGAGATGGGTGGTTCATGTGGGGGCAGTGGGTCACATTCACTGGTGCAGATTTTTATGTGAGCGCAGCATGCATGTCTTGTGCATCACTGGCAAAAATGCACAGCTAATGTTGGAGACTATGCTGAAAAACAGCACTTTGTAGCTGGGAGTTTTCTCTGTCACACAGTGTTATTGTGCTCTTTGTATCTGTTGAAGTTTCTATGGAAATAAATAGGAGGCATTACTTTCAGAGCAACCTATGTATTAGTGATGGTATTTGTTAGTGCTGTTTCCTGAAGGACTGGTGCTTTTTCAAGTCTCAGAGTTCCGCTTTAAATCCAAGTGATCACTTCTTCCCGTGATCTTTGTACGTACTAGAGGACTGTATTTGATGCCGTTACATCTTTCATCTCAACCAGCTTTCAAGTTCAAAATCAATAAATTTGTTTCCACCCTTTGTACCTCTCTCTTTAATGTCAGGCACGAATTGGGTTCATACATTGCTCACAGAATGATTCTCTCAAGTCTTCAGCCTCTGACGATTAAAGTACAATGTACTTATTACAGCGAAATGGAAAAGCATATGGACAAAGCTAACTGCTTTAACATCTGCTGTCGCTTCTCCATCTGCTCTCTGGCTGTGCTCCTGTCCAAACCTGCCAGAAGCACTCATTTTTCAAGGTCTCATGGCCCATCAGCCACGTCCTCGATGGAAGTCCTTAATTTCATGTTCATTCTGACAGAGCAACAAAATGTCTGCAGGGTGCTGAGATGGGCAGCGCAGCATCAGTGGTGGTACCTCTTGTTATGCTCAGCCTCAGAAATCCTTTGCAATGACCTGCTGGTAAAAAAAATAAAAAATAAAAAGCTTACTATTTGCTACCCTTCTGATGGTGACCATCCTTTGGTATGCATCTGGCAGACAAGTTGGGATGACTCCAAACACACTGTCAGATTTATTCTACAGTGATGGAGATGATGTTTTGGTGTTTTGTTTTTATTTTCCATGGATTCTTACAGAATTATGGTCTTCGAGGTCCCTTCCAACCCAAGCCAGTCTATGACTCTCTGTGGTTTGACAAAGAAACAGCCCTCGAGTGTGCCAAGGTCCAAGCATGGGGGAGGGCTGTGCTCCAGGAGCAGCCCTTACTTGTAGGGATGCCATCCGCTGACTTCCTTGGCAGTTGGAAGGTATCATTATTGAGTAATTAACTAGCATTACAAAATAAGATGTCACAGAGCTGTAATTAATGTTGAACAAAGAGGAAACTTGTTTTAATTATCTTCTCACGTAGTGCTGTTTAAATCCTCCCTGGCCTCAGGATGGGCCCAATAGATGTCCTGTACCCCTCCGGGCCCTGCCCAGCGCTGCGTGCTGCACGTCCTGATGTCTGTGTTACTTTGTGGAACAACACCAGCTTTGTGTGGGATGGAGCTGTGATAGATATGTGCTCCTCAGCCCAGCAGGCCCAGGGCTTTGTACTAGGAGAGGAAATAGGTCGTGCCAGAGAAAGACTGCGAGCGCTTCCATTCAAGGCTTGCTTGCACATGGTTCCTCCATCTGTGTGGTGTCTGTAGGACTTCTGTGATACCAGGATGGCAATGGATGACCCCTCCAGTGAAGGGAGTGTAGTCCTGCTGCCACAAGGAGCGACTCTGAGCAGTGCTGCCTGCCCAGCACAGCCACTGCTCGCTGGGTTCAGTGCTTGGGGTCAGAGCCCTGAGCCATGCATGAGCTGCCTTGCAGTGCCCTCGCTCCGCTCTCCCTGGGGCTGTGCATTTATCTGCATGTTAGCCAGTCTCTGATAAGCTATGGAAATAGTGAGCAGTGTACCAAAGAGCATTCATTCTGTGTGGGAGATGCTTTAATGAAGATGGAGTTTGGCGAATTAAGGCCCATGCAGGTTTTGGAGGACAGCTCAGACTCACTGCATGCAATAGTTTTGAGCTTCAAACATTACTTTTCAATAATGTTATATTGTTATTTTTAGCATCAGTGGCAGTCAGTATGTAGTTGGCTGTGATCTCATTCATGCTCTGGGCTACAGAGCGTTCCTTCCCAGTTTTGGGAGTGTTTGTTTGTTATTGCTGAATCGCCACATGTTCACATGCAGAGGCCCCAGCATCATTCAGACTCTCCATGCCAGGGTTCTTGCCATGCAGCACGTGGCATTTCGCCTCTCCCTGACCTTCTGAGGATCAGATATGGTTAGGACCTAAAATCTGTGTTTGTGGAAATCCTTCTCTCGGCCTGTGTTTGGTGATAGACATGACAGTGTCACACCTGAGCTTTGAAATACAGTGCTTGCAAAGCAATGCAAGCCCTCCAAGGGGTTCTTTAGAAAGGCTGTAAACAGAGCTGGTATTTAAAATGTGAGGAAAAAAGTATTTTGACCTGATTGGCATCTCTCTGCAGAAGCAGAATGTCAGCAGGAGCAGCGTGTTTGTCAGCTGAGCTACAGGCATTGCACAAGAAGGATGTGCAAGTGCAGGTTTGTGGTTTGTCCCCACAGAGAAGCCACGTGGCTCCCAGGCTGCAGGAGAAGCACAGCTGAAGTCAGGCGGGGTGTAATGGAAATACGGGTCAGATAGTTGGGCTCTTGGGTGGTATATGTTTGAAACCTGTTGTACTCAGTGATTGTTACAGGAGCCCTCTCAAACGAGGTGGCTTTGGGTAGAGCCTGCTTTGATCTGTGGCTGTGCCTGAAAACTGTTCTTTTGCGAAGACTAGAATGGTGATTTTAATAACATTTTTCTGAGCATTCTGTGAATGAGATTAGGTTTGTACAAAAGAAAAATAACATTGTTAGGTGTCGTCTTGAAAATGCTACTTTCATTTTTGACTGTGGGTACATACAGGCTATGTTAATGGGCTCTCTGCTTCTGATTTGGTCCTGGTATATATATATATTTTTCTTGGTAGTGTATTCAGTGTAATTTGCAAGCACAATGAGAGACGGGAAGGTGCTGCTTATGAATAGCTGGACCAAAGCTGGGAAGGATGACTTTTCAAACAGCAAACCCGCTGATACAGATAGTACAGCACTGCCAGAACTGGCAGCGCATGGTTTCACCGTGATCTTTCGCCAGGATTTTTGTCCTGACTTGAACATATTAGACATCCATGGCACAAAGTCTGCTATGAATCCAACATAGTAAAATAAGTATTACAGAGCAAGAGAAACCCATCTTCCTGTAGCCTGCTTAAGCCCACGTGCTGCTTTTGCCTGTACTCCCAAACATTGCAGATGGATGCAATGCATTGTTTGCAGCTGCTGCTGTTGCGAGCTTTTAAGTGCTGAGTTTCATGTCCTCTCCCTGCAAAGCTTGTCCTGCTGACACGTGTGGGTCCTGCCTGAAACCATTACACTGTGCGTAATTGGTGAAAGCTGTTGAGAAAGAAGTGAGTTGCTGAGAGGTGAGTGGAGACTTTGGGCTTGTTGGCATTCCGTGTTTGCATCAGCAGGTGTGGGAGCACTGGGCTCACGTGAGGCTGAAATTGGACTGTGTCCATCTGTGGCAGTTGTTAGGTGCCCTGTTTGTTTTTATTCTGTGTGCACTGATGTACATACACGCCTCCTGGTTGGCACAGCTGTTCTGCAGTTGGGCCGTATTTTTAGCTCTCGCTCCTCCCAGATGCTGTCTCTGCAGAGCTTTTGTGGTCTTCTCCGTGCCCCCAGGCAGGCAGCGATTAAAGCCCAGCTTAGTTTTGTGTCTGCCTTTGAAGCGCTTGTGATACATTTGTCTTCTCAAATTCCAGCGTGTACACTTGGAAAGGCATTTCCCAGAGGGAGCAAAGCACTTGAAGGGAGAGAAGAGTTTGAAGAGGTGAACCTTATGCCAGTAAATCCTCTGTTTACTTTGCTTTTTTCTCATGAGGTTTCATCACAGCTTTCTACCACTCTCCTATCACGTCAGATGCGGTTTGTAAGAGGAGGGGCCCCACACCTCATCCTTGAAGGCTTTTTTGTGCTGTGGAGGGGTCTGAATGGGGCATCAGGTGGGGGCTGAGGGCAGAGCGTTCACACCAGTTTCTTACTGTGGGCATTAGAAGAATTACCGCAAAAAAGGCAAAAAAAATAGTGGAATTCTGGCAACAGGAAAGTTGCCAACGTACACAGAAAGATCCCATCACAGCATCACCTTCAGAGACCTTGGAAGGAGTTTGATGCAGAAGATAGACTTTTTCCCATTGTTGCAGCTGGGTATTTTGGCCCTGAGTTTCTGTGTGCTGGAGTGCTCCAGTTACAGACAGAATGTGCCTTCAGGTGTATGAATGATGAGAACTAACCGTAAGGGTGCTTGCATTACTGCTGAGCCATGTCCCTGCAGCTCTCTGCACACGGCTGTCATTGAAATGCAACACGAAGTTCTCATTTGCTCTTTTCTATTTTCCTCCATATTCCACATATGCAACTTGTTGAAGTTTAAGGACTGTAAATAGCTTAGGAGGTGTTTGGGACATAACATTTATACTAATGGTATTAATAGCATTTTAGATGACTGTTGTCCTTCTGCTTCATATAAGCAGGGGGAAAGAAAAACCAAGAAGCAAGGGAAAAGCCTCCCTGTTTACTTTCACACATTTGTGCACCCAATTAACCATTGCCATCAGGGTGCTATCTACATCGCTGTCTCATAAGTATGAAACAAATGGCTGGAATACAAGAGCCACAAGATGGATCCAGCCCTATGTTGAGCAGACACAAGCAGTGCCCTGAGCCATCACATCCCCACCGCCAGGACATAGCTGGCCAATGAGACAGCCTTGGGGATGTCAGGGTGACCCCAGCACAGTTATTGATCTCACCAGCCACACAGTGACTGCAGCCTCTTGTGTCTCATTTCACTTGTTGTTTAACCATCCAGGTATCCCCAGCCCCAGGTAGCTCAGTTTGTCCTGCCTCATTGCAAGGCTGGGTGCAGCTTATTGCCTTATAAAAGGGGTCAGTATGTATGCATTGGAGCATAGAGTGAGAGGGAAAGGTGAGCTCCAGCAACAGCTTAGAGGAAGTGTGTCTGCAGAGCAGTTAAGTTTTTAGAGCTGTTTCGTGTATACAAATGCAAGTTGTTTCTATCAGTGCATTAAAATAGAGCAAGTCAAGTGTGCTACTGGCATAGCGAACCTGAGGTTCAGAAGTTGGCTGAACAAGAAAGAGAACATGGCAGCTATCAAACATCTGAAGCATTGGGCCATTACTCAGAGCAGCAGCACCTCAGAAGAGATGTTTTGGGTATGAAGTTAATAAGCTTCATATTTGTCTTGCTCTGTTAGCAGTTTGCTGCTGGGGTCAGGGGTCTTTTTTTTGAAGATATATCAGAGATATAGGATAAGGAGCCGGGCTCTGAAAATAGAGGAATTCATTTTGTTTGATCATTGGTAGGAACAAGTGCTGTCTTGAAACTGGTTTTGGTGGGATTTTTTGTTGGCTTTTTTTTTTTTTGTTGCTCTTTCACTGAGATATAAATTTTAAGAATCTTGCTCCTTTATTTAAAAAATGGAAAGAAAAATAGATGTGTGCTTTCTACTCTTAACAAGAGACTTTCTTTTTTTAAAGATGCACTTTCTCAAAAATAAAAACATTTTGTTTGAAAAACAATTGGCTTGTGAAAAACCTCTGCGTTCCATTTGCGATAGCTACTTGCATGCTGAGATATTAGTGGAAGGGAATCACTTCGGTCACTCACAAAACCAGATCTTCTAATGAATAAATTGTGCAAACATTTCTCATTGCTGAGCTGCAGAGGTCAAAGCAATACTGGCTTGCTGCATGACCTTGGACAAGTCATTATCTCAGCTTCCTTCCTTGCTGAAATCTGACTGAAATAGCTCTTCACAGAAGAGGTGGGAGAAACAATTAGCTAGTGGTGGTGAAATATTTGGGATATGAGATGTGGTTGGTAGGTGCTAAGGATGGCTCCCATCAGTCATCGTTAGCCACTGCTGTGATTTGGCAAGCACTGCTTTCTGGCTGCTTAGTCTAGCAGGAGTGGAAAGAATGCTGGGCAGGAAAAAGGTCTATCAATATTTATAACCTGGTCATCAAATGTTTTAGTAACAATTCCCCTTGCTTTTGTCTGCTGTTGAGCACTCTAATAAGTGGAGATACTGCCTGCTCCATGTGTCTAAAAGAGTGTTACCTGCTAGCCTGAGGGCTAGCTTCTGCGGCTGGAGCAGAGGTTCCCATTTCATATTCATTTACACATACAGGTGCTTCTTGTTCTGGTCTTCTGTGTCTTTTCTCAAACAGATTGCCCTGCTCTCTGATGTCTCTGGGATCCCTGAGATTGTCCTCCTTTTTCTTTTCTGTCTTACAGACTTTCTCCTGTGAATATATTCATTCAATTTGTCAATCGCGTGCCAGCCAGGGGAGGTTTGCGGCAGTCTGAAGGGAGCCATGTAGCCAGCTCTCACCAGCATTTGGGAGGACTCGGGTGTTTTACTGTTCTTTGTACCTTCTCAGAATTAATTCTGCCCTTTTGCTGAGGATTTCTTTCACGCCTGTCTGATCCCCATGAGAATATGAGCAGTTCAAGCCAGCATAAAGAGTGACAAAGGCTTAGAAGTGCTGGTGAAGGACACCTTCAGCTTAGGCCATCCTCTGCTGTGGCTGGAGGACGTGGTGCCCACAACCCTGTGCTGTCCCACACCTTCCTTCTCTGCCATTAGCATTTCTACAGCCTTTCAGTGTGCCTGCCTGGCTCAGGCCTAGTCTTTTAGGGATGTTGCTCCAGAGTCCCTTGCTCAGGCCCACATCCAGGTGGCTTCTGAACGTCTGCAAGGAGCAGACCCCATAGCCTCTGGACACTGCACAGTGCATAGTGCTGCATGATGGGCAGAGAGAACTCCTGTGCTCTGGGTGGTGCCCATTGCCTCTGCTCCTGGCACTAGGCACCACTGCAAGGAGCCTGGCTCCATTGTCTTTGCACCTCCCTTCAGGTGTTAATGGACACTGATGAGGTCTCCCAGAGCCACCTCTCTCCATGCTCAGCAGCCCCAGCTCTCCCAGCCTCTCCACACAGTCCCTTCAGCATCTTGGTGGCCTGTCTTGCAGTTCCTCAAGTCTATGTCTCCCCTGTACTGGGAGACTAGCACCAGACACAGTGCTCTGGCGTGGCCTGGCTCAGCTCCCTCAGCCTGAAGCAGGCCAGGCAGACAAACAGCCTGCTTCTGTGGGGCAGCTTGCGTCCCTCTGTCTGCAGAGAACATGCAGTGGTGCAGACCATGGTGGTGTCCAGGAGTAGGCCATGGAGTTGCCTTCCTTTTAGAGTTCTTTCTGAGTTTTATAAGCATGTTTTAGAGATGATTTGGAGGACAGCTGCAGGAGGAGGCCATACAGCAGGGTCAGGAAGCCAGGGAGTGGTGTGGCCGTTGCAGGGCTGGGACGTGGGCAGTGCTGAGGTGGAACTTGGCTCCCAGGGAGCCTGCCCACCAATGCACAGCAAACAGGGATGTTCACTGATCTCACAGTCCTTGTGTGGCCTGTTGTGCCTTCCCCAGGAGTTGTCACCAGTGTAACCTCTCTGATGGCAAATAAAAATGCAACTTCTTAAAAATCTGCTATTGCAGTCAGTGCTGGGCTGAGTTTCCATGGTAACAGGTGGAGGGGGGAAATCACGAAGGCCGGCATTATTCTGCAGCAGACAAACATTGCACTGTGTCCATTCCCTTTCCTTCATATAGCATGTTTTGAACATTACAGCCCTTATGGTCAGGATGTTCATCCTGGCATGGAGACAAAGGGTGCTTTGGTGAGGACTGGTGGTCAGGGCCTGGCCCAGGTCTTTCTGGAGAGCTTTGCCATTGATTTTAGTGGTGTCAGAATGAAGTCTTCTCCAGTCAACAACTGCTCACAAGCCTGTGTAAACACCCTGCTCCATCTGAGATGGAGTCAGGCGCAGCTCAGAGAGGAAGGGTGATGTGGTGATGTGGTTGTCTGCACTGATGACTGATGATGATAGTCAGCTCAGGTGACTTCCTCAGCCTTACCTTTCTATTATGAACCCGAACGTGGCATTTACCACTATGCTGAATTATAATTTATTGATATTTTCATGTATGAAATGCTTGTAATGCATGGCACGTGAGTACTGTAGTAAGAAAAGTGCAATTTTTCTCCCTATTTATAGGATGGCTATTTTTCCCACCGACCGAAGGAGAAAACGAGAACAGACAGCAATAATGAGAATTCGGTCCCCAAGGACTTTGAAAATGTTGATAACAGTAACTTTGCTCCCAGGACTCAGAGGCAAAAACACCAGTCTGAGCTGGTGAAAAAACCCCTTAGCAAGCAAAAGGAGCATTTGAGAAAGAAACTGGAAGAGGAGAAAGTAAAGGAGAACTCACTGCTGGGGAAGAGCTCCAACGAGGTGGTGCAGTTGAGTGATAAGCCTGGAAAGAACAGCAGCGACAGCAACCTGAAGGACGTGCACACATCTCCCAGACAGCAGCCTCTGAAAAAAACTGGAAACAGCTCTCCTGAACTGAAGTACGACCTGCCGCCCAAGTGCGAGGTAACGGGCAAAGAGGCAATCTCAGCCATGTCCCGGGCGAAGTCTAAGCCGTGTCGGCAGGAGATCGCGGATGTGTACTGTCAGCACAAGCATGGAAAGCTGATGCCGGAGAAGGTGACGCGTTTCTGTACGCTGGAGGGTAAGTTGGGAGGTGGTGATGGAGAAATAAAGCACTGTATTGGGGGTGGGATTTTATATGATTGAAATGGATTCCTAATGACTAGAAATGGACTTCGCTGCAGAAACATGTGATGTAGTTCTCTAGTCTGTGAAAGCTAGGGAGAATCTGAGGATGTTTTAAGCAGGGAGTTATGTGGGTATCACAGCATCCTTGGTATATTCATGCTGAATTTATTTTCACTTCCCCCAGATTTTTATTGTGCTGTGTGATATGAGAATTTATCTGCTACTTTTATGTCTTTTAGTTCTTGATCTACAGACGCAGAGAAGTACAGTTGAGGTTTGTGTCTTGTTACTGAGTTGCCTGCTTTTCTGGGGTCAGAGAACATCTGTAGTGAATTCTGGTGTCTTCTGCTAGACAATAAATGAGATACACTGCTGTTACAGCCATTTTTAATGTTTCTGCAGTGCAATTCTAGTTAAGAACCAGAGCCACTCAGCATTTTTGTAATAGATAACTGTTAGAAACATAACTATTTTTTTAAGCATGAAAAAAAAATCCAGTTCTGTGACTCGCTTCTGTTTTTAATGATCTTTAATCAGCTAAAGTAATTTCCAAAATCACTACTGTAGAGAGCCAGGTGCCAACTGTTGCCTAAGTCAGGCTTTGATTTGTTGCTTGTGGTTCCTGTGTGCAGTCAGATACATCAGGCGTCTCTCTGCTTGGTTTTGCTTTGCATATTTCACTAGCCCATTTCTGCCTTTCAGTAAGAACACTTCATGAGCCTCCATTTACTCAGCTGTAAACTTCCACCATAGTAAAGTGCTTGTTTTAAAAGAATGTTTAGTTTATTTCATGAGGAATGTTTACTTACATCCTCTAACTCTGACGGCTTACCCATTCATTGCACCATCTCAGAGCAGTAGCTACGGTTGGGTAGACTCAGTGTGGTACAGAGGAGAAAAGGAGGAGGATCATGGTGCTCTTGGCTGAATTTGGGGGTTAAACTTTTCACAGAGGGTGGAAAAAAGGAGGTGCCCGGGAGGAACATCTTTCTCTAACAGAAGCTTAAGCTTTTAACTTAGATGTTGCATATTACCACAGTGATTGGTGTCAGCACCTCATTTCCCACCTCTGTAACCATTGTTTTGTGGTTTTTTTGATTGTTTTTTGTTTGTTTGTTTTTTTACAACATATCTTTTGGTGTTTTTTCTTCCTTTGTTATCATGGTAGAATTCAAAATCTTTCCGCTCTGGGCCAATATTGGAGATAAAGAATTAATGGAGCAAGTAGAAGATTTAGTGTTCAGTGTGAAGTGGGGAGAGAGACAGGGAAGGCAAAACAAGTTGAAGGGAGAGTAAAACCAGAACAGCAGAAAGGTAAGAATTCAGCAAAATCAGCAGTCTCAGCATCACTGAGTTCCCCTCCAAGGGCATGGTGAAATGGAGTCGTTGTCCAATATGCTTTTATTTTAAAATACACATGAATTTATTAGCAGCTCATGAGTTATGGGGATATGCCACAATTAAAATATTAAGTGTAAAAAGACTGTGGGTACAGTTTTTTGCGTTAACAGTGATTAAGTTTCATTCAAATTTTTATTTTAGGCAGTGAGGCCTTTTTAAGAAGAATTTAGGAATGTGTTAACTTAGCCAGATGGATCTTTGTGGAAAATGTTGACTTTTCTTTGCCTGAGGCCTGATTTCCTGCTGCCCATGCTGACAGCTGAAGTTTACTGCTTCAACAGCTAGATTTTATTGTCAGAGAAGTCTGTACATCTTATGTTACATGTAGGGCTGCTCCGGAGCAGACTTGGGAGCTCTGCTGTGGGGAAGTGATAAAGCACCAGCATATTGAGTGGGACGTGAATTGCTTATGCAGGTGATGTCAGTGTGCAGGCTGGGACCTCAGAGCTATGGAAGAGATCCAGGCTTAGAAGTGACTTCTGAAACATCCGAATGCAGGTCTATTAAGATAGACATGTAGGGACCCCTGAATTGAAGGTGCCCAGTGCTTATCACTCGGTGTTAGAGTATTCCTCAGGACTGATTCCAGTTCAGCAATCATTCTTCTTCTATTATGATACAACTTGGTTTGTCTGTTAAATTTTACAGCCCTGTTAAAGATCCATAGATTGAGTTCTGTTTTGTGGTCTCAGACCTTTCCTGCCCAGTGCAGAAAATGCTGCTGCTGTTAGCCACATCCTTGGTCAAAGGTGTCGTCATCAGCTCCAGATATGCCTGAAAGGCACTGAACTTCATTAGGAGAGGTTTGTGAAGCACCGGCTATCAACTTTTGGGAGCATAAGACACCCTGCTGTGAAGATCCCTGGTAGGGGGGAGGTCTGTATAAATGTTTTGCCAGTTTATGCATCAAGAAAGCTATATGCTGTTTGTCAGCAGAAGTCAGACATCCAGGCACTTGTTAGTCTTTATTTTTAGCATGCAAGCACTATCCCTTTCAGTTTGGTTTGGAAAAAAAGATTTCCTGTCCATTTTCAGCAGAGCTGTAAAGTTTAAATATTTATACATTGTAGAAGCACATTCATCCATTATCTCTATGTATAAATGTGTTCCCAGTGCTACAGTTTCCATTGAGATGTCATCCAACATTTAATCCCATTGGATCCTGTCTTGGTTGATCAAAGCCACAAAGTTGTTCAGCATAGCTATCAATCATGGACAGGACTCCATCCAGCTGGATTGTCATAAATGTTAAGTGGAACATTCACTTGAATCTTTATCAACAGGAACAGGATCTTACAGGCTCTTTTTTTTTTTCTTTCAAATACTTTATTTCCAATGGCAATAGGCAAAAAAAAAAAAAAAAAAGTAACCATCTTCATTGTAAAAGAAAGAATTGTTAATGCCAATAGCATCATGTTTGCCACCTGTATGAAATGCAGCATTGTTTCCATGAGAACAGGAGTGGACAGGCTATAATCCCTCTGAGGACATTGCAGAGAGACTGCCTTGCAGCAGGACAGGGCCTGGAACTGTAGCAGGTGTCTGCCTTGCTCAGAATGTAGGTAAGCATTTGCCAATGAGCCCAGCCTGAAAACAGGACACAAATGCTGTGGACCAGGAAGCTGGTATCACAGGCTTTGGGTGCAGCCTTATCAGAAGTCAAAGCTAAGATCAGGGCAGCAGACGGCTTGTAAGTCACTTCACTTTGAAGGGAATGTTTGGGGCTGGTAGAAGTGTGTTTTGAGGGCACATACAGTCAGTGAAGGTAAGGGGGGAAAGTAAGTCTGACACCATCCCTCTGGGGAGTTCAGTTCTTTTCAGATGTGATGCGGAGATGAGCAGCCTGCAGGCAGCAGGGCTGGCTGCTTCCTTGCTGGGCCCACCTCCAACCTGGTGTCCAGCCATGCAGGCACTGACTCCCCAGGTGAGCTGGACTCAGTTCTGCTCAGCAAAACTGGGCCTGGATGAGCTGTCTCCTTCCTTGTCCGTGGCCCTCCTCTAGGGCAGATGCACTGATAAGAAGTGGAAGTTGAAATGTGAATTCTTGGTTCTAAAATAATCTAATTTTAATCCCGTTTGGCCAAAGCACAAGTGATATGTGCCACATTATTCCCCATCAGAGTCCTTTATTCCCATGGGAAGGGTGCAGTTTAAGATGGCCATGGTGACCCTATGTGACTAAAAATTTGAGCAGCAAAGCTGGGACTTCTCCTTGCTGATCTTCCTTCGGCAATTAAAGCAGCCCAACTTCGGGTCCACTGGCTGCATCAGTCCCTGAATTCTCTGCTTTTCACTCCAATGTGGATCATGACAGCTCTGAGTCCCTTGGCCTGCAAGTTAGCTGGATGCACAGTTCTTAGTGCTTGGTGTACTGAGTCTGTGAGTCATCAGGAGGTGTGGTGCCGAGTGGTTTCTGCATCAGCCCTCCTGTGGGCCAGCTTCTACAGGCTGCTCTATCTCCAGGGGAGACTCTAGCCTAATCCTTATTGTTAATTATCCATCTGGGTTTATGCTTGACACAGATCTGTGGGCCTAGATAGACCAAAAATAAGTAACCATTTCTTTGAGAGGTGTTTTTTAAGATTTAGTTCTGGCAAAAGAAAAGTCAACTCATAAATAAAGTAGAAAAATAATCAAGCTACTCTGTTTCCATATAATTCATCAGCACTGAAAAAGTTCTTTGCAGAATACACTGCTTTCCCTTGAGTTTCTTAGTGATGGCACTGCTCTGGCACATCGAGGCAGGAGACTGGAGTTTCTCATGTGCTGCTGAGGAGAGTGCTCCATTTCATTTTAGAGAACACCACCTTCTTTCAGTTTTTAAGCCGTGAGAAAAGGGCTCTGGAGCTCTGTTTACTGTATAATATGCAGAGGTAATAGCAGTCTGTATGCCTGCAGTTGTGTAGCTGAACACTTCAAAGCATTCGGCAGAAGGAGGTTGATTTGCAGGAAGAGAGGGGATAAGCCTCTCACATGCCAAATACTCACGAGGTGGAGCAGAGCAGTTCTTCAAAGCACAGAAATGGGAGAATCCTCTGTATAATTTTAGAAGAATGGGATCTTTAACTAAGCAAATATTAAATTTCACCCTCTATATATGCATGGGTAAGCATGCAGTGACATGTAAACATATGCTTTTGTTTAGCTCTCACAATTTTGGCACTGCGTTTTTGTACTCACTGGGTTTGATCTAAAGGTGACTGGACCCCAAATTTATCTTTTTCTCCTGGTTTCAGGATTGCCAGTGACAGTGGCTGCTGCTTTCCTGCACCTCTAATCTGTCAGTGTGACAAAATGACTGTGATGAGCTATGCACGGTTTAAGAAGCATATAAGAGCCACTGCACATACAGCCCAGACAGCGTTTTAATTTGCTGCACCATAGATGACTCTGGTTGCAATAAATTTACTGCGAGTAGACTAATTGCAAAATAACACTAATTGAGTAGTTATCAGCGAACAACATCCTGTGGAACAAAACTGCTTACAATTAATAGCATTTAAGCCATGCGCCGTTATTCTGCAGAACACTGAGATGTAATTACACCGTGTACAGAGATTGTGTTCTCTTCTGGAAACCGTGTTCCAGCACTTCTTTCATTATAAAAGGCAGTTTCAAGATTCAGTGCTTGAGTTTTAGGTGAAGTGAGCTTCTGAAATGTGGTGTGCCTCCCTTGTGCCCTTCGCTATGTGTGAAGCAGAGCCATCAATACTGAAATCAGTGAAGTTGTGGTGCTGTAAGGAGGAAAAAAAGGTATCAGCAGTAATGCACAGTGGCAGTGATTTTCAAGTTAACTTTTTTTATAGCCATGTGCACAGGTTTTGACTGATACAATTAGAATATGACAGAGTAATGGAAAGACACTTTGTTGTTTTGGCTGAAAATGGACCCTACCTCATCGTATGGATGAAGACCGGAGAATAGCCTGTGTGCCAAATGTACAAGTATATGCCAGGAGCCAAAGTGCAGATAGGCTGCCGCCACTGGACTGGATTTTCAGTCAAGCATCAGACAAAAGGGCCGTGTTTTTATTGTGTGCCTGGAGCGCTTGGTCATTGGAACAGAAAGGCAATGCTGCCTTGATGCAAAAGCTGCCCAAACACTTCTCTTTGCTCATGGAAGAGATGTTGCTGGGGAGGGGGACCAAGTTAATGGTTTATTCTCGGAAGCTGAATCTGGCCAGTGAGTCAGAAACTGGACATCTTTCTTTGTAGATGGAACGTCTGTGCACATGTTGTAATTGAGATGAACAGGGCAGCAAACTTGAGAGCAGACAAGTGTTGGCAAATAGCATCTTAAGGAAGTGCTGCGAGCACTGCACAGCACAAGAAATGAAGGGCAGGAAGGCTGAAAAGTTTGCGACCAACAGCCCTAGTTGTCACCAAATCGCTGTTCTGGAAAACGCTGTCATTTCAGGGAGTGTTAGAAGGGCAGCTGGGCAGGTGTGGGAGCAGCTGATGGCTGAGTGGGCAGCGGGGGCTCAGTGAGCACTTCGGTAAAGATTGCTCTGCGTGTACAGCGATGAAAGGAAAGTGCTTGAGCAGTGGCTAATGCTCCCATGATCCTGCAGTGTATGTAGTTGGAGTGGTGGGGATGAGATGGATACGATTGAAGCAAAAGGAGGTTGTTGGTGGGAGCTGGTAGGGTTTTAAGTTAAAAATATAGTCAGAAAATGTTTAAAAAGTGTTTTGTGGTAGGAAAACTCAAGCTATACCAGCAGTTCTGCTTATTTTCATGTAAAATAGGCATTGGGCTTCTGGTGTGGACTCATCGCAGTGATTCAGTGGATAAATGTTTAAGTAAAAGCATTGTGTCCAAATTCTCCTGGTTTTATTCAGTGCTGAGCAGGAAGCTGTGCAGTATGAAGCACAGTAGGATTGAATCCAGCTTAAATTAAGGTTGTGTGAGCAGCATCACTGTTAGTTCTTCCCTAATCTGACTTTGCAGCCGTAACAAAACTGTTGGAGTGCCACTGGTATGCATTAAATGTTAACGAGCAGCAGCAACTTTCAGGTTTGCTTTCAGTGTTGTGTCTACAGCGTCACCAAGGGTAGAAGGAGATTGCTGGGGCTGACTCACTACCGATTCAGCTCTGCATTTCTAACCTTTGCATGTCTCTAAGCATGGGAAAGGAGTACTGGTTTTCACAGGAACCTCTATCTGATGAGCTGTTGGTTTGAGGAGAGGGGACATGCTGTGTCCCAGCAATCCCATGTTAGCTTCAGCTCGAGGCAGCCACTGTTCGGTTTGAAGACAATGGCATAATCTGCATTGCTTCTAAAATATTCAGGGGGGAAAAGCCTTTACATTTAATTTCCTCCTCTGAGCTGGCCCAGAGATTTGTGGCTGCTTGAAGCAGATGCCTTGACTGTTCACAGAGTTTGCTCCAGAATTTGGTATACAGTTAAAGGGAACGTGCCCTGCTTCAGGCATGTTTTCAGACGAGTCCACGTATTTGATATATTTAGGGAGTCACTGGGCCTTACGAGACCAGAGGCTGTTTTTGCAGTGTCTTTCCTTGGGGATGAGGAGGAGTTGCTGAAGGGATCTACCCTGAATGCCAACAATCTAGGCATGAAGCCAATCTTATAGGACATTAATGCTATTTTAAGAAAACCACGATTTAGTTGTTTCTGTGCAAGTTATTTCTTATATAGAAGGCAGTTTTAAAACATCAGTCTTTTTTTTCTCCCTGAATAATCAAGACTGGTATAGGAAAAAGTGAATGACAAGAGACTGTAGCAGTGCAGCCTCGGATAGGATTTTGAAATTGCTCTGTGTGTATTTAGTCTTCCAGATAAATGCTTGTCTTTGGTTGTTCAGGAGCTTGTTAGATGTGAATAGCCCTGATTCCCCCACTCTCTGCTTTAATATCCATGATAAGTCTCTGATTTATCATCCCGTTGTGTCTAAGAAGTCATTCTTGATTGGCACCTACGTAAGGAAGGGTAGGGCTCCAAACTCCCAGTAGCTGCTTTAATGCACATGCAACTATAACGTGTTCTATTTACAGTCTTACTCACAAACTGTTCCTGGCGAGATCTTGGTTTTCAAGTCCTGGCCCTATTGAAAAGTCCATGGCAGAATTCCATCGTTTTCCTTCTCTGATTTTCTCACCAGCCTCCAGGGAGGCCAAGGAATTTTTCAGTTCCCTCTCCCAGAGCTCACTGGAGCCAGATCCTAACAACCAGTTCTTGTGGTGGGTTCTTGCCTATTGCCATCCCTCCAGCGGATGTCACCATAAGGACGGTGGGAGCTCATGGGAAACCTCACTGCTGAGCAAGACAGCTCTGCAAGTAACTAATTCTAACTGTAATTGCTTGTATCGTCCTCATTGCTGCCAGGTGATTGCTTCTGTTTTCTGGAGACTTGCTTGCCCAAACTGAGGGCAAAGTGTTTTGTTGAAGTCTTGATTCATTTGTGTAACTCATCAGAATGTTAGAGAAACACTTTGCTAGTGAGAATGCACCCTTCTGCTGTAAATTGCAGCTGAAGCACTGCTCTTGCTGCTTACTCATCTGTGCTTTTAATTGGAAATCAAGGCTTCCAGCCAGCCAGTAGCTACTACTATGCTGCAGAATATTTTCAACCACTTTTAGACTGAAATCTTCTGTGTATGTTGTGTATTACTGTGCTGCATAATATTGGTGAGCTTGACAGTAGCATGACTAAACAGAACTGAACATTTCCATGTTCTTCATCTATTTGTGAGCTATGATTCATTCTGGATAATTCACTGAATGGTAGGCAGAAAAAATGAGTTTTAAAGGAGAAATTTACTGCAGTGCATGTTTTATCTGTTTGTATTTTTTCTTTTGCATGGGATCTGGGTGTAGGTGCTCTGAAATAATTTCTCATTAATTGCACTTCTATAAGTCTCTGAACATCTTTGATGATCTGGACCAAAGTCATTCCTGGAGGAGTCATCTTTGATCACTTAAGAGCATGGTAAGGATTACTCCCTTACAAAAGGGAGAGCTGGGCAGGAGATCCAAGCCTGGCTCAGTTGCCCACCTTGCCAGCCAGCATAAGCAAACAGCTAATGAGAGCTGAGGCAGCTGCTGAGGTTAATTGGGAATAACAAGACTTCTGTGTAGCACATGCTGGGTTTGCCAAGCCGCAGCAGAGGCAGGCTATGTGGAACTCAGGTATATTTTTGCATAATTCTACTGTTTCCTGCCAGGAGATGAAGACAAACCCAAGATTCCCGTGAAATATTAAAAGCAACGTGTGTTAGTAGTATAGCTGATGTACATTGCACTAGCTTTGATGACCTCATTTAAACAGTGTCTTCAGTAACTAAAACCTGCTCCAGTATTTGTTTCCCCTCTTAAAAAAAGCACATTTTTGAACTTTGTTCCATGAATTGTAGGGGTGGATTTTCCAAAGTCATCATGATGTTATCTCCTCTCCTTACAGAGCAGTCCAGAACATAAGGATTCACTTCTGTTTTGGGTGCCAGTAGCTTTATGTATCTGTGTTTCAGGTGGCAGCAAAATGACATATCTCAGTAGACTTCTGTTCCAGGATCTGTTTCTGCTGGCTTATTGTTCATTAGCTAATGCCAGAACAAAGGGTACTGTCTCTAACGAAAAGCAGTACCTCTGACCACTCAAATGTCAAAGTTGCCCATGCGCACACACCCCCAATTAGAAGCAGAGCAACCAATCTTGTCTGCATTCCATAAGTTATTCCATCGTAGCCCAATTTTGCTTTTCATGTTAGTTTATACACTGCTTCAAGAGTCTGACTTCAAGTAGTCCTGAATCTTTTGCATTTCTGGGAAAATTCCAGCTGCTTTATTTAGGTATCTGCACAAATCAAAGATGATGAGGCAGAAATGTCTTGTTGTACCTCTATGTTGGTATTTTTTAAGATCACCAGTGAAAAAGAAGCTAGTAGTAGACCTAGGTCCTCTAGGAGCAAGCAAGGATAAGAAGAGAAGAGGTATTCAGGGCTGGAGATTCTTCTCTTTCCAGTCCATGGAAGTATGGTCCAAAGCAAAGTATGTCCAACTTGAGTTGAGGGCATAGGAACCATTGTATGGCAGTTTTGATTCTGGTAATGTTCTGCCAACAGATCCCTGAAAAGCAAGTGGGAAAATCATTTCTGTTGGGCTCAAGAGAGATGCTGCAAAGGGGCTTCAGACACTTCTGGCATTGTTCACCTAGCCAGGAGAAATGAGCTGTATTCAGCCTGATCCACTTCTGGATGTCCTTGATGAGAAATCCTGTTAGATTTAG
The DNA here is from genome assembly GCF_016699485.2 of Gallus gallus. Lineage (NCBI taxonomy): Eukaryota > Metazoa > Chordata > Aves > Galliformes > Phasianidae > Gallus > Gallus gallus. The sequence continues at coordinate 8,103,718 of NC_052545.1, forward strand.
CTCAGTCCTTTACAACAAATGGGCTGAAGTTCACACTGAAATTCACACGTTTTTATTTCTCTCCATTATTTATAGCCATCTGTGGGCATAGTTTGCCAAACTTAAGACAGGTACATCTTGTCTTTTTGTTTTCTTTCTATCACTGCAGATTACAAAAGTAAGAGAAGAAATGAGAGGGAAATTAGAGACCCCCATTGCAGGCCTGAAAGGGCTCAGAGAGTTACACTGGAATTCACCCAAGCAGAAATCTCATTTAAGGGAAAAAAAAAAGGTTCTCTTGTTCTCGCTATGATGAAAGAATATATTTTTCAGAGTCTATTTATGAGATTGTCACCTGAGGATACGATTACTCACAGAAGTCATTAAGGAGCTCCTGACTAAAGAGTGAGAGCAAAGCATGCTGCTTTGCCGTATCATAACCCATCGTATAAGCACTGACTAGCACTGAGGGAGCTTGTATTTACTCCCTTGATACCTCACAGGCTTATTGGGACACCCCGGGCAAATTAAACCATGTACAGGCCAGGGATAAAAGGTGCTCAACTCCATTGCAAATGATGTAGATGAGAACAGGATGTGCAGTGGTATTGTTAGCTTCCTATTTAAGCGGATTTTAACATCTGATTATCAAAAGACTTGGAGTTAATTTTGTTACAGAATAATAAGTTTTTTTCTGAGTCCGCAGCACTGCCCAAATGTGAGATCAGAGCAGAATTCTGCTGCAGTACTTCTCTGCTTTTATCTGCCCAGCCCAGCACCTTTGCCCTGTTGCAGGAGCTGCAGGGGCTGCCTGCTGGCTGTAAGGTGTGCGAGTTGTGCCGTGCATCCATTGATTGCTTCTGCATCAGAGACCTGGGAGAGGCACAACCTCACAATTTGGTAGCTATTAACGTGTCTGATATTTATGCACCAAAACAAATCCATTCACTTTGTTTCAGGATGCCTAGGATGGGAGTTGTGTTTTTAATTATCATATATTTCAAAGACTGCCCCGGGCTGTGTTTGATTTCCATAGACATTTTCCTAAGGTAAAATGACTAAACAGTAATTTTTCATTTTGAATCAGTTATCCATGAAAGATTGGATTTAGGTCAGAATTTATTACCCTGCGGAACTGAAGCCAATATTTAACATAATGTCAGCTATCTTGATTTTAGAGAATTTTAATGGCCATGCAATTTTATTCAATGATGAAGTTATTTCAGTTGTGTCCTATATGTCTAGGCAATTTGATGTACAGATCCTTGAGATTGAAATTGGATAAACATGGAAAATGGTGATTGATTGGCAGAAGGTTGCAATAATGTCTGCCTTGATATACCTTTTATTGTTAAATTATTTATCTAATGCAATCTCCAACACTTTTAGGAGTCTTTAAGTTGGCATTAAATCGATGTTTAAATCTTCACAGTCAGAAAGGCCTCATAACTCATACTGATAAATATCTTCTAACATGTCAGGAGGAATAATGATCCATCTTAATATCTGAAAGTAGGAAAGATATTATTCTCTGTATTTGCTATGAATCCCCACAGAAGCATTGAGTCATAAGCCAAAAGAATTAAGATTAGAAGACAGAAATATTAGAAAGAAAAAGAATATGGCAGTAGTTTGTCTGGGGAGTTGAGGGCGAGCTGTTTGCTTTGGATGCTCACTAAGAATGTTCTCAGCAGTGAGCAGCCTGGGGCTGGCTGGCCTGGTTGCTGGGGGACCCGCATGTTTCCTTAGGGCACTGCTGGCTGCTCCTCCTGGTACTGCTGGAGGACATGGGCTCCTTGGGCTGCCTGCGTACGCTGAGCCCTTCTCATGTCCCTGAGCTGCTCCTGAGGGATTCCTACCCAGTGTAAAAAGAAGCGGGGGATCAGTGGAGGGGAGGGAAGTGCTTGGTCTTGTGAGAGCTGGAAACAAAACCACAGGATGGCACCTGGATTCATCCCTTGGTGGATAAGACTGGGAAAAGAAATGAAATCCTCATTCAGATGATAACTAAACCTAGGGGAGAGTGAATGAGCAGTGCAAGTTCCTTTCATTTCCTAAGGAAGGATGTATTCTTGAACACTAATGCTGCAATTTTCTTTGGATAATAGAAAGTCTTTTGGGTTTGGACATGGAGGTGGAAAATACCATCATAGAGAGAAATGGGATGTCCAAGTGAGTTTGCATCTTTAAGCAATATGAATTTATTTTAACTTAATTGAAAGCTATCCGTGTGCAATAGCATGAAGTTGCACTAAAAATACCTTTGAATCTGAGTTTGTCCAGAATTCAGGCAAAAAAGGAAAACCATCCATCATCCCTGAGTACATTTCAAAGCTGAGAAGACATATTTCATCACTTGCATAAACCTTGAGTAGGAATAATTGTGATTTGACAATTTCCATTATCTTAGTTGAGAATTGAAAGTGATAACTTGGAGCTGGTCTAAATTGGTGCAGCCTCATTTCGGTGAAGCACTGAACCTCACCAACGTGGCAGCTTTTCTGAAATGCCCTCATGTTCCTTTCGAATGGCGTTTGCCATTCAGCAAATCTTACGTTTCTACAGATTAATTGGATAAAGCCAGACTGGAAATGGCACAGTGCTGTGCAGTAGGCATTCTGCATCCCCACAACTTCAGGCTTGAAAGAACAGTTACCTCAGCGGGTTGGGCTCCCTACCTGGGCTTGTTTATTGCTTTGAACATCCAGACATACTTTTATGACTCATAATCATCCATAAAGAAATTTAACTGTTATTTAAAATGCTCTGTTGGGAAGGCGCACTAGCTATTAATTAATTATGCATCAGTAAAGCAACAAAAAGGCAGGCAAAGAAGCAGTTAGAAGTGTTGGCTGGGTCTCTGCTGCCTTCAGAGCTGGATTTATGTCTCGGCTCCCCAGGGGTAGCTCACTGGTGAGCACTGGGGCCCTTCCCTTCATACTCCAGGCACTTTCCTTATAAAATACTGAATGATGCATGAATATATCCATTAATTAAAAGTAGATCTGAATGTGTCTGATACAGAAGCCTTGCTGGTATGCTGGTTTGGGTTAGGAGGTACAACCGACTCCTAATGTGAGCACGGTGCCAGAAACGAGGCGAGGGGAACACAAACACTCCACAGCATCTCTGAAATGCAGGAGACTGAAGACTTGAGAAGAGTAAAAAGGTCCACCCCAAGTCCCCTATGAACTGCTGTTATATACTGCTAAGTAGAATTAACAATTGAAGTGTATACTTCAAATAACGAGGTTCATGAACGTCAGTTTCACCACGTCACCACAGTGCCGGTGAGGATTAAGGCCATGAAAGTCAGCACAGAGCTGTGTGTAAGTGGGATTACAGTCAGACCAGGGGCAGGAGGAACAGTCTGGAGATGGCCTACACCCACTACTGGCTCCAGCTTGAGCTGCACTTTGCAGTATTTGGTTCCCATTTGAGTTCCATGCTGATTACCATGCTTGCAGCACGTCTTGTTTTTGTGCAGTGATTGGTAATCTGGAAAATCTGTGCGTGCAAAGATTGGTGTGCAAGATTTAATATTGGTTCCTGCTGTCATGCTGACAATGAATTAGCATTCTGGACTCTGTAATATGTTCTCAGCGGGCACAAGTAATTAAAGTGAGCACACGTTGGGTTTCATATTAACAGTCAAACCACCTTTGGCAAAAGGTCTCTGTTCCTTTGGGATTATACACTGAAGCAGTGTAATTGAGGCATCAGGTATAATCGTTGTTTTTAAGTATTTGTCCATCAGTGTATTAACCCTTTCCACAGCCGTTGACTTTGGGATTTGAGGAGTGATTTTGTTCGAATGAAAGGGCTGCCAGCAGACAAGCATCCTCTTTCAGAACTCTTCAGCTCTGAGAACATTCTCCTCTTGAACATCAAGCATTTGGTCATAACGTGTTGAATTAGTTTACAGAAATGTCAGAAATTGAAATTGGTTGTGCACTGAGGAGAAGATGGTACTTCGTGTAATGGAGAAGTGATATTTGAAAGAAATTGCCCCTCAGCTGCATTCAGTTCTTTTAGCTAAAATGGGGAATTGTTAAGGAAGCTCAAAGTTGATTTGCATTTATATACGTGAAGAATAGCTGAAACATAGGTCAGCTGAGCAGGACGTGGCTCAGATGTGCTGATTCTCCTTTGATACCGATTTAATGCTGTCAATTCGCCATTGATTTCAAATGAGTGACTCCTGGCTCATAGCAGGGGGCGAACTGAGATGAATTCAGCAGATGAACCTCTTTGGTGTGTTTTAACCTTTGAGCCACAGGAAGAACAAATATCACAGCTGTGCAAAGGTGCCCACAGCTGCAGCAGTAATTGGAGACCTGACAATACCTGGACACCCTGCTGGTCCTGTGCTGGTGGCTTTGGGGTGTTTGCCCTTCTGTACATCAGAGGTGCCAGCATTAGGTTCCTTACTGATCCCCCCGGCAGATGGGAAGGTTAATAACCAGTTTCCCAACAGACTGATGGGGCTTTCCCTCCATCTCTCTTCCCCCCCCCGCGCCTCCTCATCCCCCAGTTGCTGGGGATGTGCTGCTGTTACCTGCAGGCTGTGCTCGGTAACCTGGGCTGCACAGACCAGCAGCTGGGGCAGCCGGTGAGCCTGGGGCTGTCACTGTTGTGCTCTGCCCAGAGCCCGTACTTTCCCCGCTCTCCTTTTTTTACATAAACATGCCATTTTACAATCTGTGAGATATTTCTTGTGTTTCACACTTTCTTGTCTCCCAAATGAGTTTTCTTTAGCAGTTTTGCTGCCAGTTGCTGGTTTTTTCTGTCCTGCTTTAACATGAAAGCCAAGTTGTGAATGAATTGTTTAGTTTGGAGCTCCAGACTTTAAGCAGGGAGTGACTGAATTACATCTTAGCATGGTGGTTTTTGTTTTTCAGCCTCCCCTTGTGACAGGAGCGGTCACAGCCTGTGTATTGGTGAGAAGGTGGCAGGAGAAAAGAATTCTATTGGAAGCCAGTGCTACCGGATTACACCTAAAGCTTCAAAGCATTTTTTCAGCACATGCTTTCCCTAATTTAACCACGTAACTCCTTGGCCTTGTGCCCTGCTTACAGTGTGCTGCACAGCCACGTTGTGCATGGAGACCCGCGCTGCTACACAGCTCTCCCTCCTGCACTGAGCTCTGCGCTGGCATAGGTGGGAGCTGCAGGTGCAGAGCCAAAGTGATCTCGGGAATAATATCCATTGTTATCCTTGCCTTTAGAGAGGAGGTCAGTATTAAAATTGCAGTTTTCAGCATTGGGCAGATACTCATTTTTTGTGGGAGAGGACAGACTTCTCTATGGGTTGCTGTTGGAGTGGCTCCTTGACACCCAGAGACATCGCAGCCTGGTTAAAATCCGTGGGAACTCTAGAGCTCCACTTTATAAATGATGGTGTTATTGCAAGAATGCGTTGCTTATATGAATTCTCCCCGGATGCTTTTAGCTGCAGACAGTAACTTATTTAGTCAAAAAAAAAAAAAAAAAGCAAAAAGCCATTTTTCTGCCTATTTTTTTATTGCTGTTGTTGTTTTTACAGCAAAACTGAAATGTGTACAGAAAAAAAAAAAAAACACCTCAGTTTGCTTTTGTGGAACAGTTTCCTGTGCCATCAATTTGATTTTCTTCTGCTAGTGGTATGCTAATGGCACAGAGCTGCAGAATGAAAAGTCCTTTGCTTTAGCGGCAATATTGCACTTTATGTCTGTGTTCTTTGTCCCTAAATATAAGTGTGAATATACATACATCCTTGTGAAACCAGTCCAAATAATTGTCATGAGAACATAAAAAGTCATCCTAGCTGAGATAGATCAGGTAGTAACTTGTTGCTTGGTTGCAAACCCTGTTGGCTTGGGGAATGGGTGGTGAAAGGACAGCATGCCCATCCACCTGCTGGGACCTCGGTCCTCTTACTGGTAATGCGTCTCAATAGCTGCTGTCCAGTTGTGACAGAGGGAATTAAAATGATGCATTTCTCCTGCATATTTAATTCTGTGTCATTATGAATGAAAATGAGTTTGGTATTTGAGATGTGTTATCCGTGTGGTGAGCCATGGCCAGGGACTGTCGGGAGATGGACGCACACAGTGTGCTGCAGCCTTGGCAGGGGCTCAGGGCTGTGCTGGCGGCAGAGGCGGGGGGCTGAGCAGGCAGGGCAGCGGCCGTGTGCCTGCAGCGCCGATCCCGACACAGCATGGAATTGAAGATATGATTTTCAAGGCGCCCTAATTGGATTAGAGGGATTGTATTAAAGATATGTTGACTATGAAATGTTTAGAGGATTAATGCTCCATGATTTTCTTCTTAAACCATCTGCACTAATCCCCCTTGATCAGCAGCAGCTTCTGGAAGGCATTGCGGCCAGGAAGGCAGCCCGGCCCCACCGCTGCCATCCCAGAAGTGCTGCAGTTTGCACTTATGGCCCGTGCGAGAATTGCCATTCCTCTCTTTCTCCTCTGTTTTGACCTACACATGTATGATGAAATCCAGCTAAAGGAGTGCAGCGCTATTTATTATTCAGATGTTATTGTAGCTTCGCATACCATATGAGTAATCTTCAGAAGTCTGCCAAAGGAGCCACTGTTAATTGCTTACAATAGAATATATTTGCTGTTGGAAATGTCACAACATAATTATGTTCTATTTCTCTGTCTGACAAGTAATATACTGGAAGAAAATTGGTCCTCTTTTTCTTCCCTGTTGGGTAAAATTATTCACTCTCACCCTTTCAGTAGTGTACATGGTAGCAAGCGTTCTTGAAGTACAAGAGCTAATCAATGATAAAATAATTAATGTGTCACTATTCAGACGGATAAATGAAAAATACATCATAAAGGGAGCGTGAAGTGCACAGGGTAAGGTTACGAAAATTTAAATGGCACAGAATTAGTTGATTTAATGCATATAATACAGAGAGACATAAAACAAGCGCATTGATGGATGCCAGTATTAAGGGAAGGTCCAGGTCTTGGAAATGTCTCGTGATTCTATCGGACAGCCCCAGTTCCTGCTCATCAGAAGGCCTGTGTTGCTGTTGGCCAGGCCCAGTGGTCAGCAGGGCTGGAAGCAAAAAGTGAATGACTGCGCGGTGCAGCTCTGCTGCATGGAGCAGCCTTGGGTAAGCCACTGCTTGCCAGCTTCCTCTGCCACATGGGATGTTTCAGAAGAGTTATGTGTGAGCCCACGGGCAGAAAAAAGTATGCTCTAAATGCAGAAATCGCATTTATTTGGGAAGCCAGTTTTGGAGGTGTAGCATTTAATGTTTTATTTTAAACATTTTAATTACAACTGTTTTTTCATTAACCCGCCAGTGTATACAGTGCGTATGTATGCACACAGAATGTGCATATTTCCATGGTATGTACACATACATGATTCTGATGCCTCACACATCTTTTATTTCCACAATATGAGTTTCTTATAAGCAATCAGAGGCATCACAGTGCTGCAGGTTTGGACATCCATGGAGCTGAACGTGGTGGGATGTGGCTCCGGAGTGGAGCTGCCTGCATGTGTGCTATTTATCTTTCATCTCTATGAAGAAATTCCTATTACTTTTACTTGCAGTGCAACTAGCATCAGCTAAAATGTAAGTCTGAACTTTGGCAGTGCTTTCCAACACATGCCACAGGTTTGCAGGTTTATTTTTGCTGCATTGTTGGTATCAGTCCTTCTCAGTGCCTAACTAGGCCTGTTCAGACCGTGCCAAATACCTGTAAAAGTCTTCACTTTTTTCATCTGCCCAATGTCACATTCGTGGTCATCGTGGGCAGAGAATCGGGCAGATTCTGTCCTTCGAAATCTGATTTAAAAAAAAAAAAAAAAAGAGAGACAGATGGAATGGGAATCTGAAAGGAAGGCTGAATCAGTTAGCAGCCCAAACCCTTGTGATATAAATGAACTCACTCCTATAGTTGCAGTGAAGTTACCCTGGCCAAACACCAGCTGGTCACAGTGACTGGCTGTTCATTTCTTAAGGATATCCAGGGAGACAATCCTTGATGCGGGACATGAAGGATGGCAGCGCAGTGGTAGAACAGAGCAGGAAGGCGCTGATCACGGGGTGACCAGCACACATCTGTCTGCCTCTTCATTCCTCAGCAGTCTCAGCAGAGATACCTCCTGGGCGGTTATGTGAAGTAGAGGCTATTCTAGCCATGTAAGTGCATTTGTTTTCACTCCTTATCGATCACTTGTGCTGTGAGCATGACAGGAAGAGATGGAGTAAAGGTTACAGATGTGCCAATCTCCAAATATGCTACAAAACAAAAATAATAATAAAAAAAAACAGAATGCTAGAATCAAGAAAGACTGGTTTAAATGGTAATTTGAAGCTTGAGACTTGATAAGGCTGTATTTCTGTTACGCTTTGGGTGTGCTGTGATGATTTTGTTGCTTTCTTGCTGCCTTGATTGCTCCGTAGCAATGGGTTATCTTTCAAGTCCAGTGATGTCACTGCATATAGTCAAAAAAAGTAGTACTCATTTAAAAGGCATTAGGTGTTTGCCCTAATAATGTTTATCACAAAGTAATTGGTTTTAATTGATATGAGAAATATTATTATTAGGAAATTCATTCTAATTCAGCATTCATTCATTTCCTGTTGCTTTCCAGTGTTTTTTATTTCTTCTCAAGAATCAGTGGCCAAAAGGGAGAAAAGTTTGGCCAGCACGCTCCAGCAAAGCTACAAGTAACTGAGGTGTGCCTCGTGGGAATGTGCCCATTTCCATCATTAGAACAGTCAGAAATGTGAGCTTGATAGGTATCGTAGTAAATGAAGATCAGTGTGTGCTGTGAGAGCAGTGTAGCAGTATCTGATAATTAGACTGTCATTTGCAGAACATGGAAATGGTTTCATTAACTCCTTGAGGCTGACTGCAAGGCAAGGCAGGATTTGTATTTGGAGCACAGCAGACTGCTTCCAAACCCAACGCTGCCACTGTTCTTTGAAATCCCACTCACACCACGTGTTGGCATAGCACATACACATAATCTGAAGTTCTGCACTGGGGTTGATTTTGCATGGTCCTGTGTTATTGCAACAGCTTTGGGATAGAAGAGATAGGAATCTTTGTTCTTCAGTGTGAATCCTTCATGTGGTGTGGACAGTGCCCCCCAAGTTTCCTGGTGCAGGTTTCTTTTGTATCTAATGAACTATACCTGCCCCAATGGGGCAGTGGTTCTTGGATAGTGTATGCAGCGGTGCACATAACACAAAAGTTAAGCAGCTCTGACAGGAGGATGATAGAACAGGGATGGAAATGTTTTCTTTAGATTTCCAAAATAGAAAATCATCATCTTTTTTTCCCTGGAAAAGATAGAAACAATTCATTGCCTTATGATCCAGTTGTGAATATGAAACAGTTCTCCCTGTGTCCTCTCTCCTCCCACCTTCCTTCCTTCGCACACACTTTGTTTTTCTGTTCAGTGAAGGTAGAGATCCTCCAGCACGGGGGGTTGCAGTGAAACTCAACCCAAATCCGTGACCATAGCCATTTTCCCTTACTATATTGAAGTTCTGCAGAGACATAGAGCTGCTTCATTGTTCATGAATTCATTGCGTAGGAACTTGCAGTGATCTCCTGCAAGGCTTTGTCCAACTGTAAGGCAGGGACGTCTCTCCTCTGGCTGCCCTCAGCCTACGCTGCCATGTCTGACACCATAACAGCAGGCCCAGCCTGCCCACACCAGCCCCTTTGTTCCAGGCAGGGCTTCTGCTCAGCATGGGAGAGCATTACTGAAATCTGTCTCTTTAATGCTAAACAGACAGGTCATCAAGTGCTCGTACATCACGTCTCGCTGCTCCCCACCTACCTTGCATTGATTTCTGCTTATGGGTTACTTGATCGCATGAACTTACAGAGGATCATAAATTGCTTCTGTAATTCTTGGCAGAGACTGGGAATGAAAAATACTCGAGCGGAGTTGTTAAGATAAAAACATTACTTCAAAAAAAATGGAATATCCACTTTTCAATAGCAGCATAATTTCTGAAATTTTATCCAAAGTCCTCACTGCTAATTTGCAGATAGTAAGTACGGGTGACAGCAATTTTAGGGAAATCTGCAGATCATAACTGGGAGCGTTTCATTTTGTAAGTCATCAGCATTCCTCACAAATCCGTGTGCCCTGGGGACAGCTGCGTGGAAGATCTCTGCTGATTCCACCTCTTCTGCTTTGCTGGGTGCGTTAAAACCCAGTAGGAGAAGGCGTGTGTACAGCCAGTCATGTGGATGAATTGCAGCATGAGCCAGGTGTGCTTTGCTAAAGGCAAAACCCAGGCAGAGGTGACCAGCAGAGGCCCTGAGCCCCATGGTCTGAGCACAGTGCTCGTGCCTGACGGGAGGCTGGGGCTCCTCACAGGATGCATCAACATAGAAATCCACCTGAATTAAATGTGCTGCCCAGCTCACGTTTTGATGAATACTCACCTGCACTGTGGCAAAATCCTATTCGGTTTCTGGGTTCTGGGACAGCAAAATTTGCTTTCTAACCTAAGAGCAATTCATGCAGCATGCTTCAGGAGTTACCTTGTCTGTGTAAGGTGTCCTCACTGGTACAGTGAGGGTACAGACAGGGTACCCTCTCCTAAGCCCAGTGGCTTTACTGCAATGGATCGTTACAGTAACAGAGCATCCTCTCTTGCCTTTACTCCAACAGGAGCGTCCTTGTAGATAAGTCGAGAGAAATCTTGCTATTTTTAGGCTGTCAAAGACTTCTCATAAGATCCTAAAGGCTCACCAGTAAATTGTCACAAAGCTGTTTGTTTTGTTGCTTTTATATATATATATACACACTGCCAGCTGCTTCTGCTGCTAGCTGTGTTAGAAACATTCAAGTTTCTAAGTCGAGATATTTTTTTATTCTTGTCTCCATTTGAACACAGCAAAACTGTCTTTGCTCTGCGCTAACCGAAATGGAAAAGGTTTCAGACAAAGCCAAGCCTGGACGTTTCCAGCCTCCTGGGTTGTAACGAGTGCTGAGGAATTAGAATGGAGGAACCTGTAGAGAAAATCTGCAACTACTGCTTGGTGGCAGAAGTGGTCCCAGGGAAGGGAATGGGGCTGCTCCTGTGTGTTCAGGCAGGGATGCAGAGCTCTGCCTCTATGGAGTGCTAGAGGCTGGAATTCATGCTGTACTGGTAGCTATCTGATTGTGTTATGGATGTGATATTGGTAAATAGTGTGCTGAACTACACAGCGATACCTCCTGTGATGTTCTCTGTCAGCTGATTCATGGCATCAAGGCCTGGCACATGCACAGAGCCGTGTTCAGGTTGAGTCAGCAGCATCCAGGCATTCTGCTGAACAGACAGGACAATTCCAGGCTTAGAATGGAAATGGATGGATTAATTTACAAAAAGTAATATGGCTTACAGAATTCATTAAAAGGTTGCTTGGTGCTGCTAGAGAAGTCTGGTGATATCATTAATTAGCACTAGAAGTAATAGATTAGTTGGTTCTGAGTTCCGTTGGTGGATGATTGAGCATTATGTGGCACTACAACAAATAAGAAAATGATTGCACAATGTTTATTACTCTGGCATTTAGTAATACTGCAGTGGTTGAAGAGTAAACTCTTAATTATGAGTATTGATTTCTCTGGGGCTTAGAGAGTGCAAGTTGGAACTGCACTGGAGAAGAGGTTTGCCTGTTACCTGCAAAAAGAGATGTGTTTTCCTGGCAAACCTCAATGTAAGTTGTTGAGGAACTTAACTGGCAGGAAGCCAGAAAGGCAACTTCCATTTTTCCAAGTAAGTTTATAAAAGGCATTTTGTCACAGAGCTGAAGCCTGCTTTTTTTAATGTGACAGGAAGGGCTATGGTGTGCCCCATGCATGATAGGTCTGGTAGGAACACTGTTGTTAGTGCTGTTCTACTCTTCACGTTGTTTATACAGCTCTGAACTCCTGCTGTATTTATTGAGCAAAAGGATACTCAGTGTTTCACCTCATTCAAAAATCCAGCTGGTTCTCTATTCAATCAGCAGAGCAGTCTGCAACATAGAGAGTGCTCATCAGCCCCAGACTGAAAACAGAGAAGTGCCAGTATAGAGCTGAAGTAGCACATACTCTGACGTATGGAAAAAATACAGCGTTCTTACCTTCGTGAAATTCCAGGCAGGCAAGGAAAGGATTAGATTAAAGAAGCCAAAATAGCGTGCAGGTGGAAAATGGGACTGAAAAAGCCTGAACCTTAAAAGGCAGAAGGAAAGAACACATGGAAAAAGAGGGAAATAGCAGAGAGGAGAGTAAGTCACTGCAGGAATTTATTAGAGAAACCCAATGAAGTGAGGTGGCATTTCAGATGAAATTTCAGGAGGATTTTGTTTTCAGTAATTGCAAGGTAAATGATAGTGTGGATACTGAAAGCGAGTTTAAAATAAAAGACCCACAATACAGCTATTTTAAATTCCCATCACCTTCTACATATCATGGCAGAAAGCCACTAATTTCAGTAAAGAGGTATCCAAAAATGTAATGAAAACCACTAAAAATATTTGTGCCCGCTGATGGGACATCGCCATTGAAATCAGAGCAATTTAAATGAAAAATTGCTTGTTTTAGCTATTGCAATTGCCCTTCATTCTCCTGTCAGTTCTCCTTGTGCATCTTCTTTCTTTCACGGTCTCTTTGTGTCCCTGCTGCTGAGCAGAAGCCCTGAGCACACACGTGGGGAGTGATGGAGGAGGAGCAGAAGAGCTGAGTGTATGTAAATGCCATAGTAGGCAAACTGAATGTGATAGAAGAATTGAAATACAAATTCTGTTCTACTCTTTTAATCTGAGTTCACCTGAGTCTTATTGAGTTAGTGGATGATTTTGTAAAGAAGTGCCATTTAAGTTGGTGGTGTCCTTTTTAAAATGAAGAGTAACTCATGGGGCTAGAGGTCTTTTGATAGGCAGTCTGAACACATCTTGGGGCATTAAAGTTGCATTAATATGTGAGCAGTATGACTGCAGATAGACTTTCCGTGAGGGGCTGCAGGGAGGTGAAGGTCTTTCACATAAGACAGATAGGCACATAGCTGCCTTTCAACCCCATATGTAGTATAGCAGCGAGCCTTACTGCAGAGACTGGATGCACCTCTCACATGGATAGCTTTTCTTGGCCTCCAGGACAGAAGAAACGTGTTCTTATCTAAGGCAAAGCACTACAGAAGCATGGCTGAGAAACCCTGGAGGGAGAGTCATTGGAGATGCTGAAACCATCCCTTTCCATCACATGGTGCTGCCTTACAGCATGATCTGTCTTGTGGTTGTCTAAAGAAGCGTTTCAGTTACTCAAACAAAAATGCACAAACCTATTGCATGTGCTGTCTGTGTGTGGAGCCAAGCAGAGGGGCAGCCCAGGGGGCAGGAGCTGGAGCTCACCTCTCTGGACACACTCCTCTGCTCTTCTTTCCTGCACAGCAGGGCTGTGGAGCACCCACAGGCTGGAGGGCTGTTTTCTTGCTTGGGGGACCAAACTCCCCACCCAGCTGAGTGGTCTGGTTGAGCTGGTTATTTAGTGGATACGTACAGGTGCATTGAGTCTGAAGGATCCTGTGAGGCCAGAGCACGGTATATGGATAAAGTAGATGTTCTTGCATGTGATCACAGCTGCTGCTTTCACCTGGGGAAGCTCATGCATGTCCATTTCCACACTTGTCTCTGCAGTGTTAAGGGAATGCCTGAATCCTGCTCACGTTCGCTTATATTTCTAATAATTAAGTATGTATTTCCAACATAATTAGAAATTTTGCCTTTTCAAGATTTTCCTTTCTGACAAAATGAACCAAAAAGAGCACAGACACAAAATTGTACTTTTTTTTTTTTTTTTTTTTTTTGAGGAGCTCAGTTTCGTTTTAGACAATGATACTGCGTAGGAAAAAGAAGTTTACGTTTGCAAGGGGGAAATGGAGGCAGGGGTGATTTGGAGTTTGTTAATTTTTGGGGTACTTTCCTTCTGCTTACATGCAATATTTCAAGTTCCTCCTAAAACATTTCTATTGAGAAAGTTCCTGACAAGGTCAGAGGGATGAAGATGTTGTTAGATGAAGAACGAGCGGTAGTTTTTTGGATAAAATTAGTTTTTTCTTCTATCATGATCAGATTTTTGAGTAGAAGAGATGTTACACAAATCCAGAACAGGGCAGTCTACATTCCTGAGTAAAAATGTCCCTTCAGCACTTATCAGTACATCCTGCCATAAACCTACAGTGTGGTGTTTTCCTTAGAAAATTGAGACCATAAATTCCTGTTAATATAAAAAATAAAAAATGGATTTGAGAAAGGATTGTAAGGTCCAGTCTCACACATGGAGAAGCAGAGGTTCACAGGATGCCATTTAAATGTTCAAGGCTACACCTGCTGTTCCAAATAGATGCTATCTGTCAAGATAATCCTCAGCTGCTGTTAAATAGCAGAGTTTTACCAGCCTCTCAGCAGAGCTGTGCTGATCAGAGGAATGAGGGTTGTTTGATGGAGTGAGGGGTTTCTTGCTGGAGGAGTTCACTTTGGCATTTTGCAAATACTTTGAACAGCAATTTGAAACTTTGAGGTGATTGGTTTGGAAATGCAAGTGTGCGTGTCCAGGCAGAGCTTGGTGCAACTGACTTGAAGAAGGAGCTCAGACTTTTGGGTCCTTCCCCGTGCTCATATGGCTCGGTCCGGGTGGAAGCCTCCAGGTGGGGACAGTCTTGGTGGAGCGTGGGCTGGCACTCCTTGGAAGTTCTCACTTCCCCTTAGAGACTGGTTTTGTAAAAAAAAAAAAAAAAAAAAAAAAAAAGAGCCAAGGTGAGATGCGTGCTGCTCTCGGATACACTCAGAGATGTCCTGTGTTTTGTTTTTGAACAGGAAAAGCCAACAACAATGTACAGTGGGATGAGGACTCCGTAGAGTACATGCCAGCCAATCCAGTCAGGATCGCATTTGTCTTGGTTGTTCATGGCAGAGCTTCTCGGCAGCTCCAACGCATGTTTAAGGCTATTTACCATAAAGACCATTTTTATTACATTCATGTTGACAAGGTAATATATCACTGGTTATAAATTGCCTGTCTCACCATCTGTCAGTCTACCCATCTTTGTCATCTTCTTCATCTTCTCTTTACCTCTGCCACATAAAGTGCATGTCACTTCTTGTCTTTCCATCTGTTACATGTTTGGAGCCACTTTTTGTATAACTCTTTCTTGTTATCTTGTCTGTGTAAGAGCCTTCATCTCTTTTTGTATGTCTTTGGGTATTTATCCATGTCTGTCTGTTGTACACTTAGTAATTGACAAGTTGCTGCGGACTTACTGCAGTGGCCACTTGGATGGAGAGCTGACCTGAGATCCCTTGGGGCAGCTCAAGATGCAGGTATTAACAGCTACCTAGGATCTACTGATGAGAAATTATAAATAAGCGTTAATTGTGCTGATTAACAATTACTCAGGTTGTTATAAAACAAGCTAAAAGAGGGAGCTCTGCACATTTCCAAATGAACATTTTGCAGAAGGTTGTGCACTGTAGCAGGTGAGGGCAAAGCAGTGGCATCACTCAGGTAGTCAAGAAATACAGCTACTGGTTAGTGAATGCAGGGAGGAACAATTTTGGACAGAGTAACTTGAATGTGTCACTTTTTTCTCCTGTAAAGCGATCCAATTACTTACACCGGCAAGTGCTCCAGTTTGCTAACCAGTACCCAAATGTGAGAGTCACTTCTTGGAGAATGGCAACTATCTGGGGAGGAGCAAGTCTTCTGTCTACCTACCTGCAGAGCATGAGGGACTTAATGGAGATGAATGACTGGCCATGGGATTTCTTCATTAACCTCAGCGCCGCCGACTACCCAATCAGGTACAGCAAGTCTTTTAAGCACATTTAAACACGTGTCTTGTTCCTAAGGGAAGTAAGTACTGGTGTAAAGGACAGTGTTTCTGTGCTGCAAGAAGTAGAGGTCAGAGGAGCAGTTTCTTCTGTTTTACAGCAGGAGACTCCTCTTGGTGAGGCTGGTGTCTGATAACCATGCTTTGGCCTTGGAGATAGTCACCTTACTGTACCCTATGCATCTGTGGCTGCAAGCAGATTAGCAGAACCAATTCTTCACTTTCAGTGAGGAAGCAGGTGCTGCTCTATTTAGTTCCCATTTCCAGCAAGGGGCACCTAGAGGAGAGGCTGAGTAAAGTAATGGGAAACACCGGAGCTAAATGAACTCCAGGCATGGAGAGATTGCTCCCTGCCAGGGCTCTGATCAACAGTTTGATTTGATGTCTCAGAAAGCGTTGAAGGTGTGAATGTAGATTCAGTGAAGGTAATGTTCTGTTCTTCCCTTTTTTTAGTACTTTTTCTGCAAAGGATAATGATAGTAGAAGTGACAAATAAGTTGCTAGGAGTCAATTATATCTTCAGCACCAACCATTGCCTGAATGTCTCTATTCAGACACCATCAGGGAAAGAACTTCACACATCACCACATGACAAGGCTTGTGATTTTAAGTGAAATTACGTTCTTTCTGCATTTACATAACCCAGGCCTTACAGCTGCATTCAGTGAAGTTTACTACATTATGCAAAAGTAGGCCATAAAAAGGAGAAGGAGAGAAGAACTACAAAAAGCAAAGAACAACTGTGCTTCGGCTGTTGTTTCTAGGCTATAAGAATTATCAAGAAGAGAGAAAGAGGAAGCTCTCCTTGTGACATCTGTTTCCCTTCATACTGAAAGGAATCAAGAAAAGGGAAATAACTTTCTTGGGTAATTCTCCAATAAGTGATGACATTGCATGCTCTTAATACTAATAGAAAAGAAATATATTAGCAAAAGGCAGTAAAAAGAGCTGCTTAGATTTCTGGAAGATCTCCCTCAAATAATGGGTCCTTTTCTGAATGTTCCTTCTCAGACAGGAATCCCCACAGAAGTGTGAATTGAAAACAACGTGAGCTTTTGCCTTAGGAGGGATTTCTGTGAGAAGTGGCAAAAGGCTTTGTCACTGGTGCCCATTTCTAAGCACTGTCAGTAAAATGCAACATGTTTTGGGGTGGAAAACTAGGCAAGAATACAAAAGTCACAGAGAGTGCATTGGTATTGGACTAAGAGAGTTTGAACTAAGAGCTCCCAGTATTTCACATTGCGTCTGATTTGGTGTCCTACGGGAAGAGCTTGTAGCAATTTGCCTTACTATGTGTCTGTAAAGGAGAGCATGTAACGTTCGGTGTGTCTCCTGAGTTCTGCAAAGAAGTAGCTTCTTATTCCCTGTAACTTACTTTCTGTCTCATGAATCCTTCACTGATGATAAAAAGTAGAACAATGTGAGGCAACAGAGGAGAAAGGTAGGTGATGGGACTTTGAATCAAGTAAGATAAATTATGGGAGAAGAAGTGGTTGGAGGTATAGTGTAATTACAGGATCGTCCCAGCAGATGTATCCAGTTACCATGCTGTGGTATTGTGTTCACCCTACACATAGTCTTGTAGTGCTGAGGCCGTGACCTGCGGCATTCTCAAACGCTCTGTGGAACAAGTGAAACCTCAAGGCCAAATGGGATCAGTCACTTACAGATGTGGCCATAAACAGCCACGGGATTTGTTGAGTAGACTGTAGTCAGTCCTGCATTAATGGATTCTTTGTAGTGATGCCGTGGTATCTTAAAGTCATTCAAACTCCAAACAAGTGCCATTCAGCTGGAAGAATTCCAGGCGTTTACTTCTTCGTGGTGGGAATTGTTGAAGGCCGCAGTGCTGCGTTGCAGCTGCTCTGGGATTGCATGGTGAGCTGCCAGCAGTGGGGCAGGTGCTGAAGTGCTCACTTCCCTTTCTGTCAAAGCACTCTGCTACCAGAACTGTTGGATACAGACTTCCTCTCAACGTGATGCACTTCAACACAAAGTAAAATGCCTTTTTTAATGCTATGACTTCAATAACAGTGAATTACAGGTGCTGTAAAATTTTTTGAATGTGGACTATTACAGCTGTAAACCCTAGGAAACGTTAGCTCATCAAAAATATGTATGAGTCCATTTAATTTCCATAGTGGAGGTGCTATAAATTAATATTCTTTATGATCTTTGGGAAGGCACTACCTCTCTGCGTACCGCACAGAGAGCTGATTGTTTTTTCAGGTAATAGTAAATAGGGTGTTTGAGGGTTTTTTGCTTTTTCCAGACGTTAGGCCATGATTTGTTAGATAATGGGCTAGAGGCAGTTCTCACACTGGTTAGTCATATTGCAGTGTTTTTAGCTAGGCTTCCCTACGTAAGAACATATGAATTTTGTGGATTAATAGTTTTTATCCAGAGCTGCTTCACATTAAGCTTTCGTTTCCCATCTGCCATTCCATCTGTAATACTGAAACCTTTACTACTTCTCTTCTGATAATAAAAGCTGATCCAGCCTTATAAGTCAGGAGAACACATTCTATCTGCGGGGTTAATTCTGTATGATGAAGCCTAAATCTGTCTGGGGAGCAGTCTGCTATGCTCACGGGCTACATTACAAGTACTGGGAACCCTTCATCTTTCAGAAGAGATGCCTAGAAGCAGATGTCAAGGATCACAGCATATAAAGGCACGGGGAGGAAAAAAAAAGATCAGAACCATTCATTTTGGGAGGGGAGCAATTAAAATTGAAATAAAACATATGCAAGCTAAGAAAATGTGAATATCCCTGTTGCTGTACTTCATGCCTTAGTGTTCAGTTTTTGAAGCCTTGGCAGAGTCTGTCGATCCAATACATACAGTGAGGTCCTCATGTATGTGCTACTAGTTGTTACTGCAGTAGAAACTGCTCACACAGTGTGAGCATAGAGGTACCTCTGACAAAAATACTGCGCTTCCCTCTAGCCATGAGGCTGTAGGCTGTTCATTGGCCTGAGGGAAATGATTTGGAGCAGCATCCAAGTTGACTCTGCTCGGCCCTGATAACCATAGTGAGTAGGAGAAGGAGGGATGAAATGGCAGAGAGATACTTTGGGGTAGGAGTTTTCTGACTTCTTTCTCTGTTTGCTGTAAGGCTGTGTGGTTTGGGGTTCTTTTCATTGTTTTAAGGGTTTAAAAAAAGGCACATGCTTTCAGGTTTCTCAAGATACCATCTCCCACAACCATAACATTCACAGAGAACAAAAAATATACCTTCCTTTTTCATACTTTTTTCATGATTTTTCCTTTGAGGAAGAAGTCTTTTCTTCTGAGAGTCTCTTTCAAAGCTCTGTGGGAAAGCTATCAATGTCTTTATCCTTTTATTTTACATGTCTATCTATTTGCATTATTTATTGCCTCTGACAAACAGCATCAGGTAGTCAACCTTATCTTCGGGGACTGAAATTTCACTCCCAACAAGGTGAACTGTGGTGAGCATCTATTGATGCTGAATGTTTAATGTGCTTCGCAGGAGTCCTTGGATAATGGGGCAGGTGAAGTGTTGCACCACTTAAATGATCTCATTAAACTTCCTAATTTAACGGTGAATGTCATGTCAGTGCTTACCTGGTCACAAAGCTTGTACAAAGGATAGACGCAATGAAACATTTGAACTTTTTGTAATTTACAGTAAATCACTGAATCTCAATCACCAAAGGGATCACCAAATCTAATTGCCAGCTAATGCTCCGTCTTTAATAAAGGTCAAGCGAAATTATTAGCAGAAGCTTGGGGAGTGCTTCAGAATGGTAAGAAAATAGAGTGGCTTATTTATGGAGCCAGGAATGCAGATAATACTGATTTTCAATTATGAGCAATCGGGTATAATAAAAGAAACCCAGTGAAACTATTTGAACTATTTGTGTTTTGGTAGTTCATACTATGAAGACGAGTTCATTTTAGGATAAATTTATTGAAATGTCTTCCTGCATTGTGTACACTCAGTCAAATGAGATAGTAGAGATTTTGGTTCTTAAATGTGTATCAAAATACTGATAGCATCTGGGGAAGGGTGGGTGAGGACTCTAAGGGAATCAATGGAATGATCTAACTGTGACTAGTACTTTCAGCAACAGGTGCCAAAGTTCATGTAACTTATGATGATCATCTGATGATCATCTCTGTCAGTCAGAATTGTATTCAAAAATTAAGAAAAAACAGCTGACAGAAAGCTCTTGAGTGACCTGCTCTTGTTTTGTTGCGTTCTCCTCTGATCACTGGTCAAGATAACCTTTTTAATGCTGAACAGCAGTATTCATCTACACATTTCAGTGTACCATAGGAACTTGAAGGATGCCCTGTGAAGCAGGTGGACCTTTTTCCTCAGGTCAGCATTTCCAGTCCATCAGCCAGCAGCAGGCAGGCAGCCTGGCTCTCAGTCCTTTATTTGCTCCGGCCAACCAGCACTCCTGGCTCCCTAGGGGAGTTGTTAGCAAAGATAACCACCCAAAATCAACAGTTTTGCTTGAATTCCTGCCAGATCTGAACATGGCAGGCAGCCTAGCAGTGATAAAGCTGTCCTTTCATTCACCTTTCTTCTTCATAGCTTTCATCTCTAGTAACTTACATGTCCAGGTCCTGCACTTGCGCCACACTAGGGACCAGAAATTGCTTCCTGTGGGTATCAGGAAAAGAAACCAAAGAGAAAATGTTTGCCACTTTTTCGAGATGTTTTTCAGGTGATGGGACCACCTGAGGGATTGGCAGTTTCCTTATTTCAGCAGAGCATGGGTGACTGACACTATATAAGGTTCATTGGAGATGGTTTTACTCTGTGTGCCAGATTTCCAATGACCTGCTATGATTTCTTGTGGACGTTTGACCTGATGGCCAAACCTTTCAAGCGGCTGACTGAGAAAGAAGTGAGAGAATGCAGTTTGTATTGAATGAGCAAACCAGGCTCAGGCTCTCTCTCTGCTTTTACAAAGCTTTGCAGCTTTTGCAACAGGCAGGCTTGAAGTGCAGTATTGAGAGCACAGGAAAATCTCTTCATAGAACTGAAACAAAGAACTGAGCTCTTAGGTAGAGCACTCTAGCTTTATGAGAAATATCTGAGACACAGCTGTGCCCTCTTGTTGTAAAATTACAAATCCAAAGCCAGCAGTGCTGATGGAAGTTGTGTAATAGGAACGTGATCACCAAAGACATTCACTCAAAAGGCAGTTATGCTCTCTCTCAAGTTCTCATCATTTTGACTTAGTCGAACAATCATGTTTCACTGAGGTTCAGACTTCAGAGCCATCTCTTCACAGCTCTTTCCTTCCTGGAAGTACATATGCTGTTGTTTGGTGTGAGACCCTGTATGAAGGATGCTGGTTTGACCTTGCACTCTGCTCATGCACCCCTTGCAGCGCTGCTCGTAAAGTCAGGCCTTGCTGATAGAGCAACGAATTGGGCAGTAGGGAGATAATACTTCATGCACGCTCTAAAGCGTGTTTCAAACGTGATCCTGAGCTGAAGCACAGGTAAATCATATCTATCCATTTCAATGGGCGTACAGAGCAGGTAGCTTTGGCAGTACAACATCTGTTAAGATGCCAGCGTGTAAGGTTTTTATCTTGGTGTTCTAGCTGACATTGTATGCAGTTTTGTTTGCTCAGAATATCTTTATCTGGTAAGCCAGACATCAATCCACTTTTAATGCTTCCCAGGAAATCTTCTTTCCTGTCCAAAAAGGGACTTTATCTGTGTTTTCCATGAATCTGAATTCTCTTAGAGTTTCAGCTGTTCTTCTTCCTTAAATCCCTCAAATAACCTTTTCTTCTTCTCTTCCCTCACTTCTTCAGCACATTTGCATGAGATTTCTTTTAAGTTTATATTTCTGGTCTGTTATCCCACTTCTCTGGTTCACTGCTGGATTATCCAGTGGTTGGCAAAGCAGTGCTTTTGCACATGCTGTTTGCAGAGGGTGGGGCGAAATGCGGTAATTATTGTGGCTTAAGATTTTTATTTACATCTGGTGTTAACATAATATTTTCTTTAACCTGGCAGTGATGGGAGACCCGCCCTTGGCTGTGTGCAGCCGCAGCAGATGAGGCTGCTCCTTCTTCACTTCTGCCGGGCTTCGAGCTACAAACAGCTTTTGTTTTTGCAGGATTGTGACATCTACAGCTCTTAGTAGCTTTGCGCCTAGCTGGTGCTTCTGGAACGTTCCCTGTGGCAGCTTTAGTCTGGCAACAAAAGTTAACGCAGCCCAGATTGGAGGCTGGTTTGTCTCTCCCTGCATCTCTGCAGTTCACACGGATTAAAGAGGTTCTCCAGTGCAGAGCCAAAGGGTTTGTTTTCAGCTCTTTGCCTTTTGCTTTCTGGATGCGATTTATTTTTCATTTATTTATGACTAAGAAAAAAGGTCTGCCTCATAAAAGAATTAAGTGCATGTCTTCAGTGGATGCCATTCAGCCTTACCTACAAACAATAGCAACGCAAACATTGTGATAATGTGCAGCATCAGTTCCTAGGCAACACAATTACATCTTTTGTCTTCAGGATGCTGGAATAACATCTCGCGCAGTGTTTTGGTAAGGATAACCGATCTGTTAGGGCTGAGGAGGGCTCTGAACAGTGTGAGGGATCTTGCCAGCTCAGCTGCTTCTCCTTCACAGCCCCAGGACTCTGTGAGATCTGCATTTTGCTTGGAGCTTGTCTTCGTGGGGAAATAGTCAGGGGTAATCTAGTCGAAAAAGGGTCCTTAGTGCAGAATGGCTCTTCTCCTTTAAATCCGTAACTATTGAAATTCCCCACAGGCTGGCCTGTACCTGCAGGCCCTTCCCACGGCACTCAGCTGCTTATAGTGCCTGTGGGCAAGAAGCTGCAGCAGGGTTTGTGGCTGGAAGTGGGCATCGGTCCTCAGGCGTGGCGCTGTGTCCCAAATGCCCCCCGCAGCTTTGCTTCAAGCAGACTTTACTCTGTAGGTGCAACTGGGAGAGGGGTAAAAAAAGCTGCAGAGAAACGATTCCTTGTGAGGTTACCTGGGCTCTGGGAGCAGAAACTTAATCTCTACTGAGCTGTTTTTTATAGAATGTTCAGTAAAATCATTATCAAATTCCAAATGCTAAAACTGCTTGAAAAAGGGAAACGTTTCTGTTATGGCACTGCATTTTAAACGTGCTCTCCCTCTGTAGCCCTGCAGAATTCTCTCAGGAAATTAAAAATCTGTTGAAATTGTCGTTAAGAAACTTCTTTTGTTTAGATTTCAGGATGCCACTCGCAATAAAACAGCTGCAAAATAATATCGGGTGGCAATTGAAAGTGAGGATGAAGCAGCAACATGTGTCGTTACCTTTCCCAAGTCACTCTTAAACGCTGAGGGGCCACAAAGGGGTGAGCAATGGGTTGTTTTGGTTCAGCCTTTCAGTGGTGATGCTGAAACAGAAAGGAGAGGGAATAGGTAAACTGTTTTCCATCAAAATAGGGCTAAAAATGTAAACGAGTTGAGTGGTAATTGACGTTAAAGATTTTTCTGCCAATTTATATATAAATTCAGGTCCTGTAGTATTAAATTATGTGCTTTGACATTTTGTATGTGCTCATTCACCACATATGAATGAGCGGAAGGGCTGATTTGAAGGAAATAGTTTGCAACAGAATTACAGCTGCTTTGGAGCAACAGACCGTTTGGGACATGCTGCAGAATGCATTTCTTTCTGCCAGGATCATTTATTTTCACTGTGCTGGTTAGTCAGAACTTTACATTTTGGGATGCCATGGAAGCTTTGGTCAGGCATCTCATAGAGCAGAAATTCGGGACCTCCCTTTGCTGTGCAGTCCCAAGTAGAATTAACATCTTGTTGGCTGTTACAGTCTTGTGTTACATCTGAGTACTTCATTTCTGCTTGCCCTGCACAGTCACAACGCGTTTGTATGATACTTCTCCATCTACATACACAAGTGACAAGGTGGTGCTGAATACAGCTGAGTGTGTTTGTGACTGCACTTAAATTCCATGCTGATCTCGGGGGAGGAGACCCTAAATGGTTCACTGCAGTACTCATTCCACTCTGCAGCACAGAGGTCAATTATATCCATCATTCAACCTTTCGTCAGGGTAATTGCACTCTTTGGCGTGTTGGGAACTGGTTTGGGGCCAGGTTGCTTCCAAATACAGAATCAGTCTTTGTTTGAAAGTTTGCTTCTGCAAAGTAATTTTTAGCAAGCAAACTTGCTACAATGCATTTCTTGGGCATGTGAAGTTCTTTCTTAGGTTGAGGTGAAGCGCTGGTTCTCCCAGTGAAACAAGACTTCATTAGGTGCAGTTCTGAGTGTGAATAGCAGCCTCCCACCCCCCAGCTATTTTCTCTCCAGCCCCAGTGACACCAGCTGATGGAGCCAGACGCTGCCTTTGACGTTTTCCTGCTCTCTGCTAGATGTTCATACCCGTCATCCCAGTGCTGCATTCCTCACTGCCGTACTGCAAAGAGTAGGGCAGGTCATCAGCTGGCCCAGATTGTCAAAATAAGATTATTGCTCAACCCAAATAAAGGTAACAAAATGTGACTTTCCGTTGTTAAAATCAATTAAGTCTCCTTCCATCAGCTCTCAATTCATTATCCCTTTTACCCTCCGGGCCCTGTTCTTCCATCTTTTCAGGCTCGGTGTGGAATTAATGTTAAATCCCATTAGCCTGACCCCGTTTTCCCCGTTTTGCCTTCTGGTCCTTTGAATTGATGCGCTCCGACAGGTTGCTCAGCAGCTCAGGGATCAAAGGGAGTGGCAGGCCCACGAGGGGCTTCCAAAGGCGCTGCTTGAGTCAAACTCCCATTGCTTTCAACCAGGGTTTGTGAAAGGGCCTCAGCAGCGGGGCTGGTCAGAAGGAGACCAGCTGCACTGATGGCATGTGGGTGCCTCTGGGCTGGGGGCCCAGGTGTGTTCCTCAGGGTAACCCATGTTCAGGGGATTGAGTTCATCAGGAATGAGTTTCTGTTGCCTCTCACCTATTCCTTAGAAAGCGTGTGCTGGACAAAAGGATTTCTTTGCCTAGGTAGATCTTTCCCACTGCTACTCTCAGTGCTGTGTAGAGCTATGCTGGCTGTTTTTTCCATGTTTATGTCACAGATTAACCAGGTAGGCAAGACCCAATGTAAATACTGGGTGACAGAGATGTGCTGTGCCTCTCAGGGCGTTCTGCTCCCATTTCCAGCAGTGTGATGGTGGTCTCAGGTTTGCTGCTGCTTGCAAGGTTGGTATGAGCTCTTCGGGTTTCATCACCAGCATGATGCGTTGGGTCAGCAGCGTGGTGGGTGGCAGGAGCACTAC
This sequence comes from Gallus gallus, assembly GCF_016699485.2. Taxonomy (NCBI): domain Eukaryota; kingdom Metazoa; phylum Chordata; class Aves; order Galliformes; family Phasianidae; genus Gallus; species Gallus gallus. The sequence goes on from NC_052545.1 coordinate 8,128,825, forward strand.
AGCAGCAGCTGCCCCTTGTACCTGTGGTGTATGCCGTGCACAGGCCTCTCCCTCTGCTTCTGTGGAGGAAAGTGAGTATTTTTTATTATAATCACAATGAGAGAATCATTTTTCTTACTGACCTGCCCAAATAAAATTTCAGTTGGATGAAGGAATGTATAAATCAGGTAGGAAAGTGAAATTGCCTTAAATTTAGGCTCCTATTTAATTTTTTCTTTTATGCTGAGATACCGATAACTTAATTTTGAAGTTTCTGAAAGAAAGAATTGCTGAATGTAAAATATGCAACATAAAATATACACAGCGTACGCAAACAGAGGGATCCCACTCAGCCCAATATTGGGACTTGTTTTTTCTTTTAACCAAAGTCTCACTAATTTGAGTAATGGACTTGTTGATCATTTCTGCTGCTCACTCCATTTAATCAGTGATTATTGTTTTCATCCAAATGGGATGTTTCATGTAGGCAGATGGGGCTCTGCATGAATATGCCATGGCAGCCAAACCCTGGAATAGCACAAAGCAGGACATTGTTCTGTGCTGCATGAAATCCCAGTGCTCTGATAAACCTAAAAATCTACTGCATTTGGTTCTGATTGTGAAATATCCATGGGTTAGGAGAGTTTCTCACACATCTTTACTTTTTTTTTTTTCTTTTTTGAGATGCTTTTCAGCAAATTTATAAAGTGGGCTCAGTTCTGTTTTATGAATTCAGCACAGGATAGTGGTGTGTCCCTTAACCCTTCGTGCTGCTGCATCCTTGCAAATTACATTCACAAATCGATAGGAGGCTGCTCTGATTTGATCCACCAGGAGTGAGTTTGTTAGCTTGTTAAATAGGGTGCTTCTCTCTATTGACCTCTGCATGGAGGCAGTTTAGTAATGGAATGCCTTGTTGTGATGCTAGGTAAAGGCAGCTTTGTGAAAAATAGTTATCTTGACAGACGTGTTTCAGCAACTGTTAAAAGTCGTGGAGTGACATCACTTGGGCATGTTAATCAGTAGGGCTTGTGGGGAGAAAATGGGTGCTCCAGGACTTTTCCTATGGAGCATTACCTGCTGTGAAACACGTAAGCACATAGAAGAGAGCAGCTGTCAGAATGGTAGGAGTGATTAGAAGTGTGTAAACCCCACACTGCAGTATTTTTCTCTTCTCCAGTCTGCATTATTTTACTTTCCAAATATGAATTAAGGGACTGCCAGTGGGGCCTGATAAACAGTTTTTGCCACCAATGGAAATGTTCGTGCTTTCTTCCATACATTCAGTTAAACTAAACTGACATCTCTTCTGAATGTGGTGGGATTGGAGTTTTGATTTGCAACAGTACATACCTCTAACAAGTTTTCTGGCCCTTATCTACGTCAGACACATGTCTATGCATTAACTTAAAAATACTTGTTGGAAATAAGCTATTAAGGGACCTTTTCAGCAAAGGCTGTCTGGAAGGCACTCAAGCTCTGGGCTAGCAAGAGGGGAAAAAAAATGAACCACAAATGATACTGACTGTGATGTGCTGATCATTCATAAACCGAGAGAAAAATGCGTAATAAACTGTTGAACAGCTCAGGGTGAAATGTTTCCTTCCTTTCCAGTGAAATGCCTCTGAGTTGAATGCCTGAATGCCAGGTGGTTCAGGAAGGTGTTTGTGCTGCGTGTGGTTGGCTTTCTTTGATGGTCTTGCACGTGCCTTATCTGTGCTGTTGCACATTTGGAAGGATCTTCAGAAGCTTCTGTTCCATGTGTTTTGTTCATTGTTATGCATACATATAATTAGGCCTAGAGATTGCATAGAGATAAATGTATGAATGTATGTATAAATGTATGTTCTAGCTGATAATGCCGTGTGTAATGGTGCACATGCTGCTTCCTACCAGATGCACATGCAGGCCCTTACCCTTGAAGCAATTGCTGAGACTGCCAGCATGGAAGCAGCACTGTTTCAGAAGAGCCACAAGTGTGCTGTGGTTAAGCGCATGCTGCTAAGTGCCTCACTGGATCAGGCGCACAGCGACTGTGCTGTAATGTGGTGTGTTTGATAAGATCCTCTATAATTTAAATGCTTCTGATGAAATTGCGCTATAAAATAATTGGAAATTGAGTAGATTACTTTAAACCTAGCAAATAGCTAAAGAAAGTCAAAAGCAGCAAGTTAAAAAGTTTTAATGAGTGTATGCAGTGAGTATTTTGTTATCGTAAAAGCCCAAGGGTTTATTAGCTGATACAGGGCTGGCGTTTTTCATTAGCCACAGGCATTTTGAGGCTTCGTGGGATATAGCTGGAAAGCATTCCAAACAAATGAATATTCTATTTTAAAAGAATAATGAGACGTTGAGGGTTTTTATAAACTCCAAAGTTTGCTAAGCCAATATCTCTAATTAGATGAAGGAACCCTCTATAGAGCCTTTGCATCGACGACTGTGCACACAGCAAATGTTCTAAGCATTTACATATCAAATAGTGCTGGCAGCGCTTTGGCTGCAGTCCAGAGCTGCAGATAGTTTTAATCACATTTGTTCATTAATGCTGGGTGGAATTCTGTTATATATGGTGTCTCCAGGATGCTCATTTTAAGCATGCGCCGCTGTTTGTCAGTGGTGGGCTTCTGATTTGCTTGCTTGGTGGATGATATCTGAAGCACTGAATTTGTATAACACGTGTTATGGAGCGTCTCAGGAGCAGAAAATGGAGTTGGTTCTTTTTCTCTCTTTTGTGCCCAGGCATGCCTGTTCTCTCACTGGGTTTATTCAGCGATGTGACATTTAAAGAAGACTTTACCTCCTTCTCTATGACTCTGATAGTTCTGTAGGAGACAGAATGTGGTTGAATGGAAAGCAGTAATTGAAAGTGCTGTGAAGGTGATTGTGTTGCTCATAAAGAACCTGGGGGGTCACCCAGCAGTGGCCAAGCTGTGACCGCCCAGCACCTGCAGCAGCCCAATGTGGTGGGTCCTGCTCAGCCCTCGCATTCTGCTGCCAGCCCTGCTGCTGCTCCTCTGCCACCTGCTCCTCTGCTAAACACAGCTTGAAAGACAAAACAAGCAGCTAAAGACAACGCTGCTGTAAAAGCAGAGGTGTTAATAGTCACCTGCAGCCTTCTGCATGCAGTTGGCCTCTGAAATCCCCTCTGTCGCTCTCATTTTTGTGCTGTGTTTTATGAATGACTGCTCTTAGGGGAATTGGCTTCTCCGAGCAAACGCTAATATTTGCTCTGTGACAGATAGCGAGCGCTAAGTATAGCCTTCCCCTGTGCTTTTAGACAGCGGAGTCATCTCTCCTTGATGCTGCCTGGTCCTCTGGGGCTCCCCTTGCAAAGGCAGTGCTGGAGCTGGGGAGAGGGATGGGCTGGCAGCGCCATTTGGTGACCAGGCTGGGCGTGCAGGGTCCCAAAACTGAACTGTGCAACAGAAAGTGGCTTTCCTTATTGTTCTGCTTGCATCCACATGGTTTTATCATTTTGCATCGCTGCCTTATCCCTCAGTGGAGCATCTTCCGTGGGCATGGAGCTGGCTGCCCAGCAATAAGGGGTTCAGTCTCTGTATTCACAACTTTGTAGGCTGATATGAGCAGTCTTGCAGCCAGCTCTCAATGCAGTGTCTGACCAAGTTCAGCCAATGTCTCTTCTGTTCAGCGTCTTGAGATGTGTATTCCTGTCTGTTGAGGACTGTGGTCTTAGTTAGTCTTTAACAATCTTTTTAATGTTTTTTCTATTCTGTGAGCTTTCCAGGTCAGGAAACATTTTCCTTTGTGAGTGTATGTTCTGTGAATTACCGGGTGAGTTATGGGTGCCATGAATGTCAGTAACAATTACACAGGATGAACCTTCCGGTATCACCGCAGTGTTTGCAAATGGGCCTCAGCACAGTCACTAACTTAGAGCTTAATCATTTCTGCTCTTGTAGCAGTTATTTTAAAACACTGATTATTCTCAACATTAAAGTTAGAAATAGCAAGTTCTAGTGCAGGATAGATGAATTCTCTATGGTCAGAATGGCACTAAGGCTCTGACATATGCAGGAAGAAAAATAGGTCTCCTCTTGTCGGGAACTTGCTTGAGCAGGGGGTTGGACTAAATGATCTCCAGAGGTCCCTTCCAGCCCCTACAGTTCTGTGATTCTGTCTGAGATCCACACTAATGGCTGGTGCTGGTAGCCCAGCGCACGGTGTCACATTGAGCAGACTGCTCCCACTTGGTGATAAGGCCTTTGTTAATCTCCACTTCAGCCTGGGCAGGCAGCGCCCAGGAACAGAGGTACAGCAGTTGCTCTTTTATTCGTCTCATTCCTACACAGAATCGAACTATATTGTTCCTGTATACGTGTGCTGCCAAAAGTTTCTGAACGTTTGATTAATGTAAGTCATGTTGTTAAGCAGTTGTGTAAGTTTTGGCTTTGACCATTGAAGAGGATGCTATTCTTTACATCCCTCGGATCGTCTATGCATTAAAGCACTTTGCTGAATCAAGGAAATTTATGTTAGACTTTACTGTCTTCCAAACATAACAATTGCTTGTTTTCCTTCTCTCAGATTCACCAAAGACTCTTCTTAATCTATTTTCACAGCTGTAAACTAAGGGGATCTTTGCTCTTTGCATGCATTAGTCGCCAGGACTTGGAAGATCTGTTTAAAACCAGCACTGCCCTTTGTTCTATGCAGCACTGTGCTGTGGCCGTGCATGGGGAGATGCTCATACTGCCCGTGGGCAGGTCAGCCTCCAGACAGTGCCAGCACTAAGTCACTGGGTTTCTTTCCCATTTTCCAGTTCGTTTCCCAGTGCACATGTTGTTTTCTGAATTTACTGCAGTGCAAAGCATGTGTGTATACTTGAGACCCTGGTGACTGCTTACGCCCTGGGACACCTGAACCCTGCACTAGGGATGTTCCTGAAATAAGCTGGTGGCTGGCTTTGCTTTCCTTTGGCAGTCTCCATGAGCTCCATTCCTGCTGTACATCTCACCTCAATTTCTTGGACTCCTAACCATTGTGTTGGTCCTAACCATCTCTGAGCCCAGTAACCCAGTAACCAGTAACAGGAGCTCAGCCGTAACCTTCCAGGGCTGTGTTCATCCTCTGAGCTGAGTCTGGATGGATCTGGTGGATCCCACCATTCCAGCTGGAAGTCCTGCTCTTGCGTGACCCTAAATCTCCATCAGTGATGTCAGAAACGCTTTGTTTCCTCTTCATTCTTCTCCACTTGTCTCCTTTTCATGGATACCCTCTACAGTCTGTCTCCACATGTTGAGTTCACAAGAGGTTCAGTTTCACGTCTCACTCTGTGCCACGCACCTGGCAGTGAGCACATTTCCTCTGCCCTCTACTCCCACATCACCCTCCCTCCCCACTCACCATACAGGTGCTCAGTTAACTAATCCTTTTCCTTCACACCTCACCCTCCAAATTAGCTTACTAACAAAAGGAAATAAAAGCAGGAGCTGTGTGAGTGCATTCACCACCTCCAGTCTCACGCACCGACTCTGGAGAGACTTCTTCCTACATCATATTCATGCTGCTGCACACTGGGGAGACTGATTGAAATGTAATATGTGTATTAGTGTGCACATTAGCACAAACTACTCTCCCTTATCCCCATGACTTTCTTTCCTCCCTAGGTAGGAAGTACTGGAAATGTGTTGCTCTTGTTACTTTCTGTTATACCGTGGTGGTTAGCAAGGGATTTTATTTTTGCCATGTTTGTGCTCAGTGAATTGTCCTGAAATGTGTGGAGTTGGAGCAGAAATTAATTTGGCATTGTGCTGATGATGTTGCTCCCAGTGATGTCTACAGTTGGAAATCTCAGCTTTCCATTGCCTCACGCAGATGAAGCACAGGCTCATGCCTTTAGTATTTCTCACAGGGTGCCGGGGGTGCTGTAAATAACCGGTGCTGGCAGCTCTGTGATAGTGCTGCCCCTGCACATGAAGAAGAGCATCTATGGTGTGTTGAATACCTTTGGTTTTCTTTTCGATGTGGTGCGGTGGAATAACTCGGAGGTGATGCACAGCTTCCACATGCTGTCAGGGCCAGAAGAAGTGGTTTGAATGAAAGCTTAATGGAAATTCAGTGTTCTCCCATACTGAGCAAGGAATTGGTTGACCGCGTGAATCTGAATGTCAAATAACTGGAGTGTTTTACCAAATGGAAATGTGATGTTTTATTTCCACGTTGTCAGCACATGGAAAGAAGCATACTTAATAAAATCCTACGGGGAGTTTTTTAAAAATACATATATTTTATAGAAAGTAGGACCATGATGCCACCAGTGTTTTCAAAGAGTGGAAAGTTATCAGTCATTAGTTTTTTGGAGAACTAAGAGCCATATGGGCTTTTATAAGAAGTTTCTGAAAAGTGGAAATGACTGAAAAGCTCATATGACAGCCCTGAGCCCAGATGCATTTGATGGAGCACCACTGAATAGCACACTATAGGTTGGTGAGCAGTCCATGAATGGTGTTTTATTGAGTAGTGTGGGCTGTTGCTTCAGCTGATTTGATTTTTGTCCTGCAAGAAAATTAAAACTCAAACACTTCCAAACTTGGTTATATTTCTAAAGATCATCTTTGCGTGCCAGCTTTTGCCTAGAAACTCACCCAAAGATGTCAACCATTGAAACCATTTCATGTGGAAGCATTGCTAAGTAAATTCACTAAATGCCTATTCATCCCAGTAAGATGGAGAATCACTGGAGCAGCAAATGTGAAAATCTGCACAGCTTACTATACAGAAAGCAGTTTTCTGAGGTTGCTAAATTGAGATGCAGAGCCTGACCCTGGGAGGTGGTAAAGCTTACATGAGTGAGCATAGGAGGAGGGACTGAGGCTGGTCAGACAGGCCAGTCAATGGACAGAATCTCCATTTTGGTCCAGATAAAATCAGTGTCTAACTTGTGCTTTACTTGCAAGTTCAGTGAGGTAATGCTATTTATGACAACAAGAAATTGGCTTCTTAGATATGGAAGTAGGTTACTGGTCTGATAACACTTCCAAGTCGTTGCAGACTGACCCCAAAAGTTAAATGCTTGTGGTACAATAATCTTGTTTCACTTGATTTTGTGGAGCTTATACTAATAAAATGTTTTCAAGTTACAATGCTACTGACAGCTGGTTTTCTTAGTTTTTCTGCTGTCAAGTTCATTACAGACCATTGGTTTAACAGCTGTTGTATCTACAATGAGTTTTTGAATGCAAACCAAAAGGTGAAGATTTTTTTAATGATTTGTTCACTTTTCCTAAAATATGCTGACCTATGTGGACAGAGGGCAGTTTTACGCCATCGTTAAAGGAATAACCAGACCACAAAAGCTGCCATGCAGAAGTACATTCTTGGACGTGTCAGCTGAAATTCTGAAAATACCAGTGTTGAGCTGCCAGTCATACGAGCTGGAATCAACCTTCTGAATCCCTTCGTTCCTATTAATTTTACTGGGATTTTGACAACCGAGTTCTCCTGCTTTCTGCATTCCAGCTGTGGCCTCTTTAGTACAAAGAGTGAAACAAAGAAAATGCCAATAGATACTTCACCAAATTCCCTGAGACAGATCTAGCAAAGCATGTAGAAGGGAACTATCATATCAGTCCAGTTGTCTCACAGCTGGATTTTCATACTTGAAAAGTGCTGAGCAGTATTTCTCAATATGTGCTCTGTTCCAATACTGAAAACATTTGCCAAGATTTGATGTGATTTTTTTTCAAGGCATAGTAATGCTTCTTTCCAAGCACACCGTGATGAATTGAGGAGGGCAGTGGAGCTCAGCAGCAGGATTTAAGTTTTTCAGTAACTGCTTCATTCTGCGGAGGGTCTCCCAATGAGAACAAGAAGTGCATAAACGGCTCTAAAGATGGTACTTTTCATCGTGTGATTGTTCACCTTTTGTTCTTTCTCTCACAGAACAAATGACCAGCTCGTAGCATTCCTGTCCAGATACCGCGACATGAACTTCTTGAAGTCACACGGGAGGGACAACGCAAGGTAAGCCCACCCTTCCCTCTGCTGTTTGACCTGCAGCACTGGGCTTCTGTGTAGCAACTGCTCTTTAGTGCCACCTGAGTGGAGAAATCCCTGCTCCAGCAAAGAGAAGTGGGTGAGGAGGAGCCCCTGCCTGAGAATGGCTGTTGGTCCAGGGTGGCTCATCCTGATGGTCAGATGTAAAGATGCTTTTGTAGGGAAGGAGGTATGAAGCAGCCCATGCTTGCTCTCTGCTCGTGGTCTAACACAGATGGCTGTTTCAGGAGTGGTACTTCAGAATTAGTCCAGAATGTGTGTTCCATGTTTGCACAACCCCTTGCTGACCACTCTTAGAGAGGTGGTTTATCAGAAATAGTGAAACTTCCAAAGGGGCCTGAAGGAAAGCCTTGTGCATGCAGCAAGTCTCCATGAGCTGTGTGCCAGCCTGCACATGCTAGTGGGGCTGGGGGTGATAGCTGAGGGTTACTGGGATCCCTGTGATTTCAAGGTCTCAGAGCAGTGTTCCTCTTCATCCATCCTGTGTGAGTCTTGAAGGAAGGCAGGTGTGCTCTGCCCACAACACATCAGCTTTTGCTTTCAGGGAGCAGCAGTGACCAAGCACCACATTTCCAGAGCTTTAAACAGCATCTGTAGCTCAAAGAGCTTTACAGTCTGACTGTGATGCTTCTCTTCTCTTTATTACTGGTATTTTCATACTACATAACCAATCTTATGTCAGCTCCAGCAACTCCATATGCTGAGTCCCAGTAGCTTTGCACCTGAAAATACTCTTTCATTCTGCCTGGGTCAGCAGGTAATCTCTTTATTCTGTAAAATGTCAAGCGTGCTGTAAGGCTGGGTTCAGATAAAGTGTAGAGAGAATGTGAGACATCACGTCGCGTGTTCAGTGCTGAGGGTGGGTAGAACAGCTCACAGGTTTCTCTTCTTGACAGTTCTTGCTCTTGTTATTGGATTTATCAATTCTGTCATGGTCTGGTTTGAATGGAGTCCTCGTGAGCATTGATCTCATGCGTGCTGAAATTCTGTAGCACGTAGTAAAAAAAAAAGTACTGTGAGGAATAATATTTAAATTAGAGTCAGCAGTTTTCAGAGGAGATTCTCCGGCCTGGGAAATGCAGAGTGTCAGAGTGATTGGCAGGCTCAGCTCTGCTGGCAGCAGTGGTCAGCAGCAGTGGGGCTGATGAAAGGAGAAAGGAGCAGCAGCCAGGGAGGTGCAGTTGGTCTCAGTCTTTTCTGCCTGTCTGGCACACCTGAGTCTCTTCTCCCATTCTGAGCTGGCTAAAGAAGGTAACTAATGAGTTATGACACGCCTGCATCAAACTGGATGGGACATAGAATCGTAATCATATAATCATAGAATGGCCTGGATTGAAAAGGACCATAATGATCATTTAGTTTCAACCCCCTGCTATGTGCAGGGCCGCCAACCACCAGACCAGGCTGCTCAGAGCCACATCCAGCCTGGCCTTGAATGCCTCCAGGGATGGGACATCCACAGCCTCCTGTTCAGTGCGTCACCACCCTGTGAGTGAAAAACTTCCTTCTAATATCTAACCTAAATCTCCCCTGTCTCAGTTTAAAACCCTTGTCCTATCACTGTCAACGCATGTAAACAGTCATTAACTAAGCATGCTTAACTTTAGCTAGGTTAGAGCAATTTAGACCAATTAAACACATCAATCTGCTATTAATTTAGTAATAAAGTGAGTTAATGTGTCACTTGTCCTCTACTCAAAGCAATAACCACCCATTTATTAGTTCATTGGTTCCCTTTGACTCTATGGACAGTTAAATACCTTTTACCCCATTACAACACATCACCAAGTTTTGCGGTTTCACTCCTGGATTTCAAACAAAACCTTTCTGTGCGTCAGAGAGCATGATGTGGGACACGAGTGAAGTTCTGCTTCCTCTGTCTCTATGCTCCATGAATCCCATAAGCACTCCTGCTCCTGACTGCTGGATGAATGGATCCTTTCACATCGCCCCTTGGCAGCTCCCCAGAATTTCTGTTGGGGAGATAGGCTGGCTCCCCTCCTGCATGCCCGAGATATCTGAAGGGACAGGACTCAGGCCAGCAGCCACAGAGGCCTCTGATTAATATTGGCATTCAGTAAATGTTAATTCCATGAGCGTCAGAAGCTGATCAAAAAGCAGTTAGACCTCTGTTCTTACAGTAGGTGAATTTCCAGCCTGATCTTTCAGTTGTAGTGTTCCAGTATCTCAGTTGTGTCTAAATGTACTGTCTGCCCCAACCATTTGGCACACAGTTTCCAACTGACTTTTATGCTCGAGGTGTCTGAGCTGTGGTTGTACCGGTGAGGTTCAGAGGTTTGGCCCTGTGGGCAGAAATTAGGAAATCCTATGTCTGGTCATTCTTCAAATGTTACTCTTTACTTTGCCTTATCACAACCCTGTGGGAAACAAGTATCCAGTGGGGCAAATGGTATGAGCAGGAGCTCCATAGGAGCTAGAGAGAAGCCACAGCCTTAAAAAACAAAGAAAAAAAGAAAACAGGGCCAATTTGGGATTGAAGACACAAGCCAATCTCCAACTTATGCGGCAATAGGAGAAAACTTTGCCCAGGGACATCCTGTCTCTAAGCAGACTTGAACAGGGCTTTTTCTTTAAAATGTCTAGCTAAAGGGATGGTAAAGGAGAGGAGGATACTGCCCCTGACTGACTGGTGTCCCATGTGCAGTGATAACTTTTCTGTTCTGAGGTTTTTCTCAAAACCTGGTAAGCTAATAATGCAGGAACTCAGCATATAAAAATCACGGCAGCTTTCTACTTTAATTTGTGAGTGAATGCAACTCCTAAAAAGTCAGGCTTTCAACTTAATCTGCTTTGTAAACCGCTGCATGCTTTCTGAATTCTGTCTGTGGATCACTCAACGAAGAAAGAAAGATCAGAAGTGCCATCTTAAAGCTGAAATGCTCACACAGCTCAATTACAATGTGCTCTGTATTCAAGCTGTGTTCACAATCAGTACATGTTTTACTGCCAAATAAGGAGAGAAAGCAGGCTTCCTTTTATAGAGAGAAGTTTTCTTTTAGTTGTGCCAAAGTCATTAAAAAGTGCATCGCTCTGATTTTCGTTTAGAAGCTTCAAAAAAGGGAACGGATGTGAAAATGGCTCCTTAGCTCAGCTGGAGAAGCATTATTTCCTTGGAGAGCTAGATGTACGAAGGGAGATTGCGTACAGTGGCTGGAGTCATTACATAGCACTTTGTGGGCAACGCATTTTCTCCTCTTTTCAGTGTCTTACACTATTAAAGACAAAGAACAAGCCAGTAGTTGTGCAAACTGTACCAGGAGCAGCTCCTGGATGATGTGTAATAAAATATGGAGATGGTGAAATGTGACATCTTCAGTGACAGGCAGGAAAATGACTTCGAGAAAAAAACAACCAACCAAAACAAACAGAAGCAAACATTAATCACTTGGGAGTGCTGTAAGCATGCTGCAGAGGTTGGATGTGCTAAATCCTATCAGAATCTGGAGCTCAGAGTGGAAAACAGGTTACTAAAGAAACAATCAGCACAAGTGTGGCAGTTTGGGTGGGACCTGGGTTCTCCTCTGGTGTTGTTTGTTGTTTTTTTTAATACTAGGAAAATATGGATTTATTATCCCTGCTGTCAGAACAGTTTAACCACTTCCCTTCCTGCTCACACCACATCTTGGGTGGTTCATTTGGCTCAGATCTCACTTTCAGGCTTTCTTGTTATTTTTTTTCCAAACACTTCAGTATTCTGAAGCGCACAGACTGGGAAGATCTATTTTTTGCTTGTAAGCAGTTCAGCCCCACAGTTGCATGTGAACTGTAGCGACTGAAATAGCAACATGCATCTTCTATGCAAAGAGTGCATGTAAAAATGTTAGACGTTACAGCTAACTTACATCTGTTCCTTACTGCTTTATGGAAAGGGTGCTATAAAGCCTTTATTGTTTCAGTTTGACTATTTGCCTCCCTATAGGGCTTTTTATCCTGTTCTGTTTTTGAAAGCAATGCTAAATGGCCAACGCAAAGGATAAAAGATGGTAGGAAGATGCAGTAAAAGCAGCCATGTGCTTTGACATGGGAACAAGTGGGATTTTATTTTTGGTTGAGTTTATTAATCTTGGTAGAGTATACAAGCGAGATCATCCAGCGGTTCAGGAAGGAGCAGTAAGTGGGAAGGTTTGAAGTAGCAGTAACTTTCTGAGTAGTGGGGTGGGAAGATGAAAATTGTGGTACGAAGAAGTAATCAGAAATCTGATTGCTGCCTAAGAACATTGAGCTGCGTGCTTTTTTTCAGTGGTGTAAGTAATAAAATTTGTATCCCTTCATCCAAGATCCTGAGACATTCTATAGAATTACTATAGGGAATATCTTTTGTCAGGTGTTGTTGGCCTTGTTCTGCCCACTGGTAAACAGAATTGGAGATGAATAGCCTGATTTGGCAGCTTGGACAGCCATGTAGAAGCAGCTCCCACTTACCCGCATCACTTGGAAAGTTTGAATCCCCATGGATTCACATGGATGAGATTAGAGCTCAGCTGCACCGCCCCTGCAGCGCTCCCAGGTGGGGATGCTCAGTTGTGTGGGTGCTGGGGAGAAGAGATGAGGAGAGAAGGAATCATCTGAGGAGGACATTTATCAGAGACAAACAGATGGCAGAATGTCAGCTTTCATATCATTGAGTCCGTCTGTGATGAATTCATGCTATCTCTCTTCATGTGCAGTTTTCTCCGTATTATGATTACTTTTAAATTAAAAACAAAACAACAAAAAAAAACACACTGGAGTTGCAAACTCCCAGATCATGAGAGTTAGCTGTTACATTCTTGTCCTTGGAAAAGCTGTCCCAGTGTTTCTTAAGAGACATTGGATCTGAGGAGCGGTGGAAATGCAGAGGCAAATCCTTGAAAGCCCCTCTGGAGCGTTACTCTCCCAGGGGGCTGGATGGGGCTGTTGTCAAAACAAGGCAATGCCTAGTGGAGTCGTTACTGCAGAAATAGACTCTCAAAGTTTCCTACACTAAAAACAGTTTTAGAATTTTTCTTATTTTTGGCACACTGGAGGAGTTTGCTCTCTGAGCCACAGCATCAAAATGTTAAGAAGCACGAAGGTTTTTTAAGACTCCTCTGAGAGATTTCCAGAAGATGGAAAATAAGATTTTTCTGAAGCAGTGCAAGTTAACTCTTAGGAAAAGGTCGACAAGAAAAAAGTATCCTGAGAAATGTCTTCTAAACCTCATATGAAGATGTGATACGATTAAAGCATTAAATGGATAGGATGAGGAAATTGCATATGAGGAAGCAGCAATAAATTATGTAGAGTATGAGGCTCTATTATAAAGCTTGAAAAATCCAATTATGTCCATGTAGATATGGAATAATGGCCAGATAAAGCCTGTATCCATCAGCCATGAGCCGCCCGTCTCCTGTGGAATACCCTAAACCTGATGGATGTTTGGTTTCCATAAAGATGCCATTGCTTGAGAAAGGACATGTGTAACATAGCAGTCAAAGTCCTGTACCGTATCTGCTACTCTGTCAAAGATCTAAATCTTACATTGTCCAGTGTTTGTGGTAGCAGACCTGTTGTCTGCTACAGATTTATTGCACACTGAATTTAAAACTGCCTTTCCAACTGTGTTGGAAACCACATTGGTAATGCAGATCAACAGGAAATCCTTTGAGTAGTGCTGTGTGGTCTCATGGTACCCAAATGATGTCAGAACTGATGCCACTGTCTCTTAGTGCTCTGTGTCTTTTCCATGGCTATGTGACCTGTGTTGTCAGCTCTGAGCTGAACCCCCAGCCCCGAGGCTGATGCTGCTCCACACAGCCCAGTGCTCCTCTCGTGTAGGGCAGAGAGAGACAAATGGCCATCACTGATCATTTTAGGAAAGCGACGTTCTAGTCAGCTCCTGAGCAGCTGGTGCAGTGGGCAAAGCTACTAAAAGCATTCTGATTTGTGTGCTTACTTAAGGGTTTGGCTTATGCCTTTGAAATAAGCCAAGTCTAAGTAAAGCAAATCCAGCCAGTCTCGTTTTGTTGGTGTTTGTTTGTGCATTCACATTAAAGCTTAAGGGATTGATAGGGTAAGCACTGTGTTCATAGTATTTTTTCAAAGTGAGGGAATGAAAGAAAGATAAGAAATAATTCTGCCTTTCATGTTGTAACATTTGCATTCAGGATGCTGCAATTTAAACACAGCAGAAACTGGGTGACATTTTATTCCCCCCCCCCCTTCTCTCCTTTTGTTTTTATCTATACCAATGCTCTTCCCTGACCTTTCCAGAGGGCCAATGTTCTCCATTCTGCACTTCCTGCACACCCAATTGCCTGTTGTGCTGGGAGGAATTCTTCCTGCTCTTGTACTCTGGTCTTTCAGATGTTGTTTGTAAGAAAAAAAATTGCAACCTGATAACTTCTGGTCCTTAAGAAAGTTCCCTTCATTCAGCTGCTCAGAAGGGGGGGAGAGCTGCTTGTGGTGTCTGCTGACAGTAGGTAACTGCAGCAGTATTTATTAGTAGTGAAAACATACTGCAGGAGCTTAGCTGCATGTTTATATTCACATTGCAGCAGCATGTACTAAACATCTTACAAATGCTCTGTGTGTTACACAGTCGTAGGTTCTCATTTGAAATGAATTGATAAATATTTAAATGTACTACAAAGTAAGAGGAGTTCCCTGAGCCACGCTGCAGTCATGAGCTGTCTGGGCAGTTAGCAAACTGTAGGAAATGTGACACAGTGTGTTGCAGCCAGTGGTGGTTTTGTTTTAACAAGGTATAAAAATATTAATGGGGAACCTTGTAGAGCCCAGTACTGTTAGTGCAGAAACAGCAATGTTCAGACCCACAGCAGCCTGGCTGGGGAGCTCAAGTTGCATTGCTGTCGTGCACTGCTTGCAGTTACTTGAAAGTAGAATGTAACTGCCTTGAAGCTGGAGGCTTCTGATCAAGGGTGAAAACAAAAATAAGGATAAAATGTCTTAGATGGAGCCTTATGTGAACTAAGGTAAAATGAGATCCTTTTTTCTTAACCCTGGTTTTGTCTTAATTTTAGTTTCTCCTGGTTGGCTCTCTTTTCATATCATCATTATTTTCCTTCTGTTGTCCACTTAGATCAGGAGAAAGGTCAAGTGTCTTCATCTGATGGCAATCTCCGTTGCATTTGGCCAACCATACTTTGATGCAGCTCTGCATTGTTGTCCTGGCAAGTGCAACTGCAGTTTTACCTGAAGTTCGGGATGCCAGAAAGCACCAGAACTTGTCTACATTGACTAGGAGAAATGAAATGCTTTTGCTAATGCATTTTTTTAACATTCTTTCAAGAGATGTCTGCTAGCTGCCCTACAAAACCCAGGAAAGAGAGACGTAAGGGAAGACTCATCACTTCTGCATTTTGTTGCTTTCTCTGAAGCTTGGCATGCCTTTAGAAAAAGCACTGTTTCAGGAACTGATGAAATGCAGCATTAGACTATAGAAACAAATCAGTAGGTTATGGTTTTGCCCTCCATCTCCTTATCTTTGTTTTCAGAGCTGGCTGCTACAAGCATTGCTCTATGGCTAGTGAAGAATCCTTCTGAACTGTTCATAGCATTGGAGGGGTTTTGATTCCTTGAAAGGCCTATGTGGCATGCACATGGCACCTTTTGCTTTCCCTCAGGAAACATCCAGTATGCTTAGAGTAAGATCTTTCTTCCCTGAGTGCCACCAAAATTGCTCTTGCCAGTGCAGCCAGTAACATCAGTCATCCTGGAGCAGAGCATGGAGAAAAAAAGAAAGCCTCATCCACCTTTTCCACTTCGGTATGCAGCTCCGTGCTCCACATGCCAACAGCACAGCCTGGGCTTGCTGGAACAGCCCGCTGCATCCTCAGGCAGGATCCCTTCACTTCTGGCAGATCTGAGCTGTGCTGGGTCCCCTTGGCTCCCAAGGAGCGTAAATGGATAACAAGCAGTTGCCCAGTGGAGAGCTCTAACTTCGGAGTTCCTTGTATGAATTGCTGATTAACAGATAAAAGGAAATCATCTGCTATGCAGCACGTTGCACTGTTAGGTGTAATAACTGTGTGTAAAGCAGGCTGAGTGAGCGTTCTGAGAAATGCCCTTTTCTTATTTGTTTGTTACTGCTATTTAGAGCCTGATATGATGTTCCTGGGAAGCATCGCTCAAGAAGCATTAGCACAAGGGTTGGCTTTTGCAGGTCCCAAGGCCTTTGCTGCTTTTCAGTTGGACTACATTGCCTTCCTGCAGGATGGATGTTGGAAAGCACATTTAGCTTTCTTCTGATAACCTTGTTGAATAGGATTTTAGGACTACAATTTAGTGTGAAAACATCTGTGCTACCAAGAATGGTCTTTCTTCGCTCCATATGCCAGGATTTTCTTGTACAAGACATTAAAAAACCATAGAACTGTGTATGTTTGCAAAAAAAAGAAGCCTTTAAACCATTACAGAAAACATGAAGCTGTGAGTCCGGAGTTGTTCTTCTCATTTTGATCATGGCTGTGTTCTTCTATTGCCAATTTCAGACAGTAAAGCTAAAGTGTTTGAGGATTTGTTAGCTATAAACCCCATCTTGTAATGCTGGCGGAGACAGTTGTGAGCTGAGGGGTTTTGAAATGGTCAGGCATTCTTCTGGGTTGGGGGTTTCTTTTGCATTCAAAAACCCTTCTGTTAGAAAATGTGAATACAGGGTGATAAATCAGTAGAGATAGCAGATGGAAGAAATGACTTCATGGGAAAGAACTTTACATCCTGTTTAAATATGGTCGATAAAATCCTATTATTTTCTTAAAATAATTAACTCAAACGAGTATTTAGTTTTGAAGGAAATAAATAAATGACCAAACTTTCAGGCACATTAATATTTGATTTGGAGATAACTGCATAAATATTGAATTTGAAGATTACATTCCAGAGCACTGCATTAAAATTGCAAGACTTTTCTATTATCCTTCATAATGGAACATGAAATTAGAAACTTGTTCATGGAAAGAAAAATTCTGCCACTCGCATCCACACATTCTCCACGTGGTTGTGTTAATAGGAGAGAGACATCGCTATCAGTAGGACTTCCGGATAGACCCTGAGGTCATTTCTGGTCTTTCTGAAAAGTAATACACAGTGTTCATAATTCTCATAGTTTTTTCTTGGTTCTTTGATTACTACAGAATGACACTTTAACCAGGGAGTTAGCCTTAGCCTGCGAGGAGCGAGACCCCTCATCTTGGCCCATCAGCTTGTGCGTCTTTGTTCCTGCGAGCAGCCTGGTTAGCTGCTGTCTGCTGTTCCTTGGAATGCAGGGGATGTGTTCAGCACAGCGCCTTGCCTTTATTAATGCACTCAGCCCCCTGGGTAAACCTGTGCTAATTCATGGCAGTCCTGCTTCCCTTTGGGGGAAATTATTCTGAAAATGGAATAACAAATAGAAACCTGTGTCAGACAGTCCCCAAACGTGTGGGCATACAGTCCAGCATGTTTTCAAGCACAGATTGATTTTCCAGCTCCTTTTTCTTATTATATTGGTCTCAAATAATTCATTTCCATAACACTACAGTTCTGCGGTTGCTCCTCGTGTTCATGGTTCAGCAGTAAACAAAACATTGTTCCCTGCAGACTTGAAAATGGAGCAAACATACTCATTCTACAGCAAAGAGCAATGCAATTGTATTTCTTCCTAATTAACTACACCCCTGTAGAAAAATTCACGGGATAATAACATGGAAGGAAATTGGTCATTTTGCCTTTATGTACAGTTAGCTGTTTTTCAGCCGCACCGCATTTATTTGGAGAAGCCAATGCACAGATTGGTTGCAGTTCCCCTTTGCGTTACGGTGGTTCCCCAGTGGTTTGCAAAGAGTTAATGAGCAGTGCAGAATTTCGTGCTGTGGGGCACTGTAATGTGCACAGTTTTGTCTTAGGACAGCAGAAGGTGTGAATGATGTTTAAAAGCAATCTGTTGTTCTTTCCACTGTATCCGAACATATAACTGATTAATCATTTATTAAACCCCTCTGTGTTATTTATGAGCAGAGCAGAAATACAAACAAGTGACCTCTTGGTCCTGGTTTGTTTGAGAAAGCAGCTTCTTTATTTGTAGAGCTGGAGCCCACAGCAAAACACAAATGAGCGTTTAACGTCCGGCTTTGCTTTCCCTCAGGTTCATTAGAAAACAGGGGCTGGACCGGCTCTTCTTGGAGTGTGACACACACATGTGGCGCCTGGGGGACAGGAAGATCCCCGAGGGCATCGCGGTGGACGGCGGGTCGGATTGGTTTCTCCTCAACAGGAAGTTTGTGGAGTACGTCACTTTTTCCAAGGACGACCTCGTAACGAAGATGAAGAGGTTTTATTCTTACACGTTGCTGCCTGCTGAGGTGAGTTCCGAGCGGTCCCTCTCTGTTTTCTAAAGGGCAACTTCTGTGCACGTCTCAAAGATGGCAAAGTGCGAGGCTTTTTCTGATGTCAGTGGGCTTGGGATCATCCTGCAGTCAGTAATGAGAATTTTACTCTCGTGCTGAGTAAGTCTGTTAGCGTTAGATCTGCTCGTGCAGTTTGTTTGTGGGATATCCTTGCCAGGACTGGCTTTGTTTTATACTTCTAAGCCTATTAATCTATCACTGAACAACCAGAAATCCAGCCGGGTGTGCAGATTGTTCCTCCACAACGCCTCTGAGGGCTGTCGGAGCTGGCACATTGTCTTCCTAAGTAGCTTTGCTCACTATTACCCATCCCTTCTGTGTAAAAACAAAAACTCTACAAACAAAGGTTTATTGTTCCATTCAAAACTCTGCTAGAAGGCATCGTGGCAGACCAGCTCTGTCACTCAGGGATGGCTCTGGCTACAAGTGTTGCAGGTCAGGGGCACGCACCAAGCTGGCTCTCACACGTGGCACTGTGTCGGGAGATCACACAGTGTCCCCAGGTAGCGCTGAGCCCAGCAGGCAGTGCTGTGCCAATCTGGCTGCTCTGTTGTGCAGGGCTGTGCTCCCAGGGTGTGCAGAATGCATCCATCCCAGCAGCACCTCACGACTCTTTAAGGTGACAGCTTTCCTCCTTGCCAGCAGCCCCTGAACGCTGTGAGGGATCAATGAGTCTGATCTTGCAAATTTAGGCTTATTAGCTTGCAGTGGAACGCGGTGATTGTCATCTTATGATAGGGGTTTATTATTCCACACACATGTTGAATAATTCTGCTTTAATCCCATTTCTGTTAAAAATCACCGTTTCTCTCAACTCTGATAACCTTTTCATCCATTATCTCAGAGAAATTTCTGTATCATTATGAAAGGACACAGGGCAATGGGTAATTGGGTAAGGTTTTTTTTCGTCCTCCCGCTTGAATGAGAATGGATGCCTTTATGGGTTTAACCAAACAGTTCAAGCATAAAATCCGTATTCACTGGGCTGTCATTTAACATTAAAAGGGTAGGGGGATTATTTGGGGGGCCAGCCATGCTAGTGTCATGCTGATTATTTATAGATCTTGCTGTTGCTGATTTTAAAGAGAAGTCACTGCTCCTAAAATTGTCTCTTACAGAGCTAAATTTCATCATATTCCATAGTTTCTATCTACAAGGTTTTCTTTGCAAGATACGTGACTGGCTTCTTAAAATCACCCTGCCTTCACTGACCTGTTAACCTGCTATATCAGTCCCCATTACACATGATTTATGTAATAGCTGATATTATGGAGATATAATTAGGATAGCCCAATAGGAGTTCCTTGCTGCCTTGAGTCAGCAAATAAAGACTTATGATTTCAGACGTAATTGCGGAAGGCAGAACGTCCTTCTAATGCCTGGGGTGAGCTGAGCTGTGTATTTCAGTGCAAGCCCATTCAACCAGCAGTGCGTTTCGGAGTGTTGGAGGTGCACAGACCCACGCGGGAGCCGAGACTTCTTTTTATTCCATAGTAACCAAGTTGGTGGTTAAGGTTTGTGAATTGTCTTAGGGAACAATTTGAGATTTATCATCAACACTGCTAAGGAAAGTGGTCATAAATCTATTGGGCCATTATGACTAACTTAGAGAAGAGAAATAATGGGAGTATCTTAGAAGTACCCATATAGCTGAAATAAGAGTAAAATAAGAGAAGCTGGCACTGGTGCTTCTCCTGGAGTCTGGTGCCCAAAGCTGACCATTGCAGAAGAGCAGTTACTCTGTGCTGTGTCATTGTGGTGTGGCCTCAACCACAGCACACGGTGATTTTTTCAGACTCTATAAAATGCGTATGTGCTTTTTGTACATTGCAAAATGGTAGAATTCATTATTTCTCCCATTTTGAAGAAAAAAAAACACTACATTAAGTTCAGACCCCCGGGTTGCAGTGAAGAAAAAAAAGGAAGTCCAAAGAGCTGAATGTATTCATGTGTTCTGTATTTTGCAGTCTTTCTTCCACACTGTTCTGGAAAATAGCTTGTTCTGCGACTCCATGGTGGACAACAATCTGCGCATCACAAACTGGAACCGTAAACTTGGTTGCAAGTGTCAGTACAAGCACATTGTTGACTGGTGTGGCTGTTCGCCCAATGACTTCAAACCAGCAGACTTCCACAGATTCCAGGTAACTGAACCATTCTCTTTTCTGATACCCACAAAGGGTAGGTATACCCAAGCAAGGTGGAGAAAGAGGTGTGAGGATGCAGTTACCTTCAGTCTAGGAGAAGGAGAAATGTGTCTTTGTATTTTAGCCCTTGAGACATTGCTGTGCAGCAGGGCCCCAGGGTTGTTCTTTGGACTGCATGGCATTGGTGGACCTGCTGTGCTAGAAATGAGGGAAGCTTGACACCCATCACACTGTACCAGTTGGGTTGATTTATTCTGTCAAGTTCCAGCTCAGGTGCCTTCATGATTTCATGAAAGTCGTGGCTTAATGTTGTTAAGTGTTCCTCATCTTTGGAATAAAGCTTAAAAATTGACTAGAGGCTTGCATAGCACAAGGCAAATCAGTTTTCATTATTGTACTCTTAAACACAATTATATTTCTGTTTGCCTCATGGTTCTGGGAGCCAGAGTTAGGAACTTTTGGTCAGGCAGGCTTGGCAGGACTGCCTCAAAAAGTTTAATCAGTTCCTTTGTGATACCATATCCTCAAGGCAGACATGAGAGCAAATCCTTGTGCTCAGGGGAGCACTCACTCTCAAGACTGTATCTGGCCTGTGTATCTTCTGTTAAGAATGAACAAGTACTTGTTTCAAGGTCACCAGATTTGCAGTTCCATCCCTCCAGCTCTCGAGGCTCCCTGCATAAAGCATGTTTGTTCAGGCTATGTGTGGGACGGGGAATGTGTTACCCTGTGGCACAAAAATGACTGCTCCAAAACAGAGACTTTTCTTTATTGTGCTGTGCTGCCCACCAGACATGGTTGAAGTCAGAGACACAGGCGGTCAAAAAGGAGCAAATGAGATGTTATCTAGGAGGGGCTCTGCTGTCCCAGACTCCAATCCCAGGAAAGTCTCCAGCACAGAATAAATGGGAAGCCTTAAAATCCTCCTGCAAGTTTGCAGAGGTGGATCTGCTCCAGGCTGGGAAAACAACCCACAGCAACAGTTGGGTAAACTGAGTAGTGAGGGAACGTTCAGCATTAGAATAGATGTTAAAGGCCCCTTCTGACACTGTGCCTGATGAGAGATCCCCTCGGATGAGCACGCCGTGCCAGAAGTCTCACTTGTGGTTCCCACAGAGACACAAAGCAAGCTGCAGAGGAGGAGATCAGAGAGCCCACAGCATGTGCTGTCTGAGAGTGAAAACGAACATCCTCAAAAGAATTCTCAACCATCTCAGGCGCTTTTGAACTCCTTGGCATGTCTGAATATGAGCAAGGCAAAACAAAGGATTTTAAAAGCTGATGGTAGTTGAGTAGTATATATGCAGTAGTATACCTGAAATTGTGTCAAGTGCAGAGCAGATCTCTGTGAGACCGCTGACACGGAGGTGTAGGGTGCCTTCCCCATCCCTCCTGCATGTGGAAAGCTTTCAGAGCAAGGCAGTGGGAGGTGGCTCCAGGCACAAACTGCTTGGCACCTGCAGAGAAGAAGTACTGTTGTCATCTGTGCCATTTATATTTGTGCACAGATTATATTTGTCCTCAATTCTCCTGGTTCATGTCAACCAGACATTTGGGCATAATACAGCTGCTGTCTCACATCCTTGGTATCCAAATGTGTGCATTGCTTCCCTAGAAGCTAGCCCTGAGACCTGGCTGATGCTGCTGTCTGGTCTAGACAGTTCGTTCTGAGCAGGCCAAAGCAGTGTTCAAGCACCAAGATAAATAAGAAGTGCCTTCAAAAGACTGTGCGTTTCTTTCTGAAAACATACAAAGAATGGACAGCAGGGAAGGAACCCAAACTGTGCAGTAATGCTGATGTCTTTGTGGGCTATGAGGATAACTGCTTTAGAAACCAGACTTGAAAGAAACTTGTGTCTGGTCCAGTTTTAGATGAATCAGGTGACAGCACAGTTGTCATTATTTTGCCCAAAGTTACAGTGACCGTTTTACTCATGTTTACAATGATAAACCAAGCAGGACCAGGGTGTGGGGTAGGAACTGGCACACAGTAATCCAAACACAACATTTAAATGTTAGCATTCTTTGTTTTGACCGATGCCAACCAGCAGTGATGGAGTATGGCTCAAGGGAAAAGGCCAGTTGTTGTTACCAGTCCAGGTAAATAAGTCCATTTTGTCTGTAGGGAATAGTCCAAGCTATACAGATGCAGACTTCATCACACCGCTTGCCCTCAGAACCAGAGAATGAGCCCTACCCTGTTTTATTCACTAGCAAAAACTGTCTAAATAGCCTGCTGCAGCTTTGTTTTCTCTAAGACTGCGTTCACACGTTGCATTAGCCATCGTGTCTGTTACCTGTGAGAGTATTTGCCTGCAGAGTAGTCTGTAAAGTGACTGAGGAATTGTGGCTGAGTTTTAAAAGCACAGCTCACCATGTTGACTTCTAGGGTTATCCCAGCCATTATTTCAAAATAACTGACCCACTTGACCACGTAATTGGATGAGTGAAATGATGGAGCTGTGCATTATTTGTTCTGTCTGTCCTCAAACAAAAGGGATGAAATGCACCATAGATAGAGAGGAAACAATTTTAATTTTTGATATTTATTTGGCCTTTTGTCACACTCAATATTTTTCTCTTCCAAAAATGCTTTTCACACCAATAAACAATGTACAGTGCTCAAAAATCCCATGTCCAAGAAACAAAGGATGCTTTTCTATCAGAAGAGTAACAGTGCAACACATGATTTTCCCTAAACCGCTCAGTTTCTTTTGATTTTTTTCCATATCCTACATATTAGTAACAGCCATAATGCCTCATTTGCCTTCATTTTAATTCTCTAAAATGATTTAGCATTTTTACCTCGTTTGAATGCAGTGCTGCCTGAAAATTCAGGAAGATATGGTTGTTTGTAATGACAGCATGCTGAGTAGAGCTGCAGACTGTAATCACCCTGTTCCTTTGAGGTTTCATGCAATGGGAGAACATTCTCTTAACATCTCGGCATAATCTCCACCAAGTCAAGACAGCCCAGTGGTGGAGGACCTCCCAGGGAGGCACTTGAAGCCAAATAATGGGAACCTCTGCTGTGCTTCCCCTTTGGTCTGATCTGATCCTGTGCCTTTGCTGGTCATTGAATTTGTTCCCGATGGAAAAGAAATGTGTTTTGAAGGGGTGACGCTGAGCCCAGGGCAGAGCACTCCTGTAGGGCTGGCTGCCTCGGGGGGACCTCGGGCTGATGTGCACCGGTGGGCCTCACATCCTGGCCAGAACCATCTGCATTTTTGTTGAGTAATTGCATAGCTTTTAACTGAGTCTTAACCACAGTTGCCGTTCAAGCCCCCTTTAGCTGCAGGGAAGTGCTGTTCACGTCCTCAGCTTGTCTTTTCCTTTCACCTCACCACAGCAGACTGCCAGGCCAACTTTCTTTGCCCGCAAATTTGAAGCTGTGGTGAACCAGGAGATAATCGGCCAGTTGGACTATTACCTGTACGGCAACTACCCGCCCGGCACCCCTGGCCTCCGCTCCTACTGGGAGAACGTGTACGACGAGCCCGACGGCGTGCACACCCTCAGCGACGTGGCACTCACCATGTACCACGCCTTCGTCCGCCTGGGCCTGCGCAGAGCTGAGAGCTCCTTTCACTCGGCTGGGGACAACAGCTGCCGGTCAGTTGGGCTCTTGGTCTTTTTCTGGGTGTTTCTGAGGACAGAGGGGCACTGGAGGAGGTTCTGCTGGGATGTGTTGGCTGGGAGCTCATAGGCACAACAGGGCCAGGCGACTGCAAGTGTACAGCTGTGATTTCCAGGAGTATTTATGCCTGCAACGAAGTGTTGGTTGTTCAGGGTTGACGTTAGGTGACCTGTTTGCTGCACTTTTAAGGAGCTCCTCTGCAGCCTGATGAGGACTGACAGGATCCAGTCGGGCACCGCTGCCCCCGCTGCTGCATTTTCTTTATTAATTTCAGCGAGTGTATTACAGCCGCAGCTCCTGAAGCCTCCGTGTGATTGCAGCAGAGGTCATGCTCACCTCTATTATGCTTACCAAAGCAAGGACAGGATTTCAGAATTAATGTAAACCAGGCGGGTTAATGGTCTTTGCTTGTTTGCTCCCCTGGGTGCATACACGGAGCACAGAGAAGTGCTTGCTTGAGCAGGGTTTGCTTGCTTGCTGCAGCCGTCCGTGCCAAAAATGTTGCAACAAGTGGGATCCATTAACGTCAAATAAATAAAATGTATGTGTATATAAATACATACATATATATAGCAAATAAAAGCCATATTCTAAATTCCTTTTTCATGTATAAGCCTAGCAAATAGGAATTCAGTATAAAAATGTTTTGAAGGGAGAATTTTTAGAGTCAGATTTGCACAGTGAGGGTTTACCTCGTGGTGGATGCTTGCTGCCTGCACACACATCTGAAGCTGCTTAGGTCCAAAGCTGAGAGGGTTCATCTTTTGAAGTCTTACTTTACAGACTCTTAATTCCTCCCTCAAAGTGTATTTTTGGGACCCTGCCTTTTGTAATCTTAATAGAAAACACATACAGACTTAGCTAGCAAGCATTTGAGACAGTCCTTGTACTTTGACAGATGGAGTTGGCCTCTCTTGTGTTCTTGAATGCACTGTGACTTTCTTAGTCGTGGAAGCGCTGAGCAATGTCCTGTTTAGAAAGATGTGGCAATAAGTGGTCCTGGTTCCTATTACAGCTTTGCCATTTAAGGTTAGCAGTACAGAGCAGTAGGAGATCAATAACGATTAGTTATAAATAATCACTAGTAGTGTAACTTCCTTATATGAAATAAAGGCAGACTGGAAGAAGTCCTGGGGTCGTTTGTCCTGCAGAGTGAAGGCAGCAGTGAGGATGGGAGCTATGTACAACCAGTACTGAAATAATGTAACAATTACATCTGTGCTTATTCCTTTTGCTGGTGTTCCAGTGATGATTTATATCAATAATCAGTATCATTTCTGGGGAGCTTTTCATTGCACAGGAACTCAAGGTGCTTTTCAAGCTTGCTTCAGATTATAAATAGGGAAGTCACGTCATCCACTGCTGATTGCAGCTGTCCTCAGGATAAAGCCTGGCTGCCTTACAGTGGGCCGCAGCCCCACAGACAGCTCAAGAAGGAATTGCAAGCAGTGATAGGGAGTGGGGGCTTTGTTTCATATCTACCTTAGCCCCCTCAAAGTGTCTGTGTCCAGTTTAAATCACAGAAAAGTGGATGATCATCAGGTTACAGTTCACATCTCTTTTCTATGGATATTCTCTTGTCTTTTTGCATGTGTGCATTTATGCACTTCCTCCTTCTCTCATGATTCTGCATGTCTCTAAAGCAGTGACAGCAGGAATGCATTAGGGCTGAGCAGCACCTCCTCAGCATTCCCAGTGCCATCAGGGCTGTCAGCAGCAGGAAGTTAGCTGATAGCAGTCACCAGACCAGCTCATTTCACACTGCTGCAGGCGCTGCAAGGAAAGCATCCACCACTTTGCATCACATTTAGAGCCAGTCCCATGCTGCTGCCTGCAGCTGCCTGGCACACATCTGTAAGAAACTGCCTTGCACACTGTTCTAACAAGGGGCAGCCTCGGAAAGATGTGCCCCCTGCAAACTGCTCAGCTACCAAATTAGATTGCAGATCTGCATCTTCAGTGGGAACAGCGTTAATGTGCGCTTGAGATTTAATTTATTTCTCACCATCTCTAGATGTTTTTACTCGCTGCTGCCAAGAGACAATTTAGTCAGACTATTTCAAGGGTATTGTAAATATTTGCTGCTGCACATATGAAACAGGAGGCCTTAGTGCTCAGCACAGAAGTCAGATTGTTGCTGGTATTGGCTGCATAGCTGTGCTGTGTTTTCACTCGGTCTGTCACTGCTGGCCCTGTTTGTAGCCCGTCTTGCTATGTTTATTTCTTGGGCTCTAGAGACTTCCTGCTGGCTGCTGCTGGGTTAGGGTAATGGAAAGTCATTCTTGGTTAGCTCTCTTACCACTAGCATGAGGAGACAGTCCTCGCTGACATGAATGGGGAGGCTTGAGACTGGTTGGCTTTGAATGTGTTGCAAACACGCCTGATAGACAGTTAATGTCCCTGCTGTGAAGTAGCAGATGACTTGATTTCAGAGTCGTGAACATATTTTTAGTTATTAATACATCTGTGTGCACACATGCATCATTTCAAATCTTACTGGGACTACAGCAGACAGTTGACCATAGATGTTAATAATCTGAATCAATGACTACATTGTCTCTAAAATCCAAACTGTAGCAGAAAGCTTCCAAGTCTCCCAAGTAGCAGTTTTGTTTGACCTTTTTTTTTCAGTTTCTTTTTAGTTGTGAGTAAAAAAAACTGTGGCAAGAGTTGTTTCAAATCTGTAAAGAGCATGAAGTGTATTTCTTAAAATATGGGGACTGCACCCCAGCTCCAATAGCCGCTGCACAGCCCCACCAAGCACTGCCATTGGGAGTGCATGGGGAGCAGATCTGTGTGCAGAACAGCGTGGGGCATGGGCTCACCCTCACCCAGCCTCGCAGCACCCTCTGCTGTCCCCAGCCTGCTGCTGTCCTGCTGTCAGGTACCATAGGGACTAACCCTGCTGAGGGCAGAAAGAAAGGAGAGCATCCAGTGTAGGGCAGTAAGCACATTTCTTGAACATTGTTTTTTCTCTGCTCGTCATTTATCCATTTAATCTGATATCTCTGGGTGGCACATTTTACTCAGAAGAGGTAGAAGGGGAGGGGTGCTGGCTGGAATGGCATGGAGAGGTATCTCCTAAAGAGCTTGTGGCTGTGGATAGCTTCTAAATGAGTATATATTCCTGCTGACATTTTCTGTGTTTCAGGGTAATCAGAACAGCCTAAGAATGTTTGATAATGAGTCATGAATGCATTTGAAATCTCTTAATGTACAGCGGTGAATCTTCTAGTTGAAATGAATGCTTCTTAAGCCATTAGCTCCAAGTAAATGGAGATTTCATGTCTCTCTTGTGTAACTGATGAGTGTGTGTATGTGCTGTTTTGCAGATACTATCCCATGGGCCACCCAGTTTCCGTCCACCTTTACTTCCTTGCTGACCGTTTCCAAGGTTTCCTCATCAGACACCACGCCACCAACCTGGCCGTCAGTAAGCTAGAGACTTTGGAAACATGGGTGATGCCAAAGAAAGTCTTCAAGATTGCAAGTCCGCCCAGCGATTTTGGAAGATTACAGTTCTCAGAGGTGAGTATTCATAGCCACTCATTCACACTGCTACGAACCATGGAAGAGATTATGTACTAGTTCAGCAGCCTTTGGAAACTGCATTTCCATGTAATTTGTAGCTGAGAGTGGCTCTGTAGTGCAGTGCAGTTTCTTTATGAAAGGCAATATTGTTTGCCAGCCCAGTCCATGGTTAACTCTCACTTTTTATGTTACTCCCGGTGTCCCCTCATTCCCTCTTTGACAAACTGAAGGCATTCACTGTTGTCAAAGGGGCTCAGAAACTTACAAAGTTTTGTGACTGTGATCGTTGTGACTGCTGTGAGAGAGATGTGGGAGCTGAAAAATGCCATGTTTCTGCAGCTCCAGATGGGAGCAAGGATGTGGTAAACGTTCCTCCCAAGAATATGCTGAAAACAAGCCATGAAATTAGTGATAGTCAGGCACCAGTGCCACATTTGAGCAGAATACTAATGTTGTAACATGAAAGAGAAAATCATCACAGTAGTGGCTGAGATTTCCCACAAATCCTGTTATTTGTTGTAGGAATTTGTCTCAGCATCTGACGTACAGTGTAAGAAGTGTACCCTAGAATATATCAGGAAAGTTGACCACTAATAGAACCTGACATCTGTGTTCTGTTTTAAAGATACAACTGTCTGAGCAGTTAATTTTGTAATTTTTCTTGTTAAGCCACAAATTTCAATTAAGGCACAAAATTGATTGAACAAATGCATTCCAGTCATTATGGCCAAGTCCATAAATTACCATCTTCTTGGGCAATTAAGAAATGCCTGGGTTAGATTCAGTGTTTTGGTGTGCATGGCAAATCCATGACATTAATGTGCCATTAAGGAGATGGATGGAAGGTGTGTTTCGTTTATCAATGTGTCTGATGGTAGACTTGCCATTTCATGCAGTGATAAATGATCGTACAAGCTTTAATTCTTGTGATTTGTAGCAGTACTTCTGCTGTTTATTTGGTATTTTTTATCTCACTTTCAGCTTGATGCCTTCTCTGAGTCCTCCTTTCAAAAGCAACAGGGCTGGCAGCAGGAACCTTTTTCTAATTGCGTGATAAAAACAAGAGCATTAGCTCAGTATTTTAGATCTAGAATAAAAGTATTTAGAAGGAATACATCTAACTTCATCTCACTCGCTCAAGGAGAGAGCGCTTATGGGACCAGAATTTACTCTCTGGCCACTTGCCAGATCCCCTCTTGCTCCAGTGCATTAGCGCCAAACCTTTTTCCCCCCCAACCAGCCCTGCAGCAACCATAAGCCTGCTCTGCAGATGTCCTGGAGCAGCGGTGCTCAGTGTAGGTGTCCCCTGCTGGGGAAGCAGCAGTATGTCAGTGGCCTCTTTGCTGCACTGTGCCCAACACACAGGAAGAGTGTCACCTTGCAGGGAGGATGCCTGAACCCTGCTGCTCTGATGAGCCAGTCTTCATGGCCTCATAGCCCCCAGCTGGGCTGCAGGCAGACCTGGAGGGATCTGCTGCTGCAGTGACCTGTGTCAGTGCAAAGCATGGGAGGGATTTGGTCACCGGGGAGCTTTTTTCAGGCTGAGGAAACCTTTTGTTCTATTTGAAATTCAGGAAAAGAGTTTTGGTGGCTGCTTACATCTTTTCCTTATTTTTTCTCACCTAAACTCTTTATTGTCCTCTCTTTTCAGAAAAGATTTATGTTTTAAAAGACCAGGAGGTACAAAGTCAAACATTAAATTGCTTTAATTGTTTCTTAAATGTTTATCTTACTTTCCGCCCTCCATTGGCCAGTGGGCATCTCTGCCTCTGAGCCAAATGATTCTCTCAGCTACTCTGGTATAAATCCAGCATTAACCTCTTCAGCTTCAGTGTGGCTGCAAAGTCTGTCATCTGCTACCACTTATTAAAATGCCACCTCTTTTTTCAGCTCAGGTGAAGGCATTGATGATTGCAGGTTAACCACCAAAACAGAAATTTACGATTTGGGCTCACTGGGACATAAATCTGTGTGGGTTTTCTTTTTCGTTCCAAATTTCATCCCATAATTTGGCAGAAACTTGAAACTGAATGGAGTCTTTTAAACGGGAGTTTTGTCCCCAGCTTACAGCAATGGGACCTGCCGGAAAGAGCACAGACATGCTGTGTGTGCAGGCTCCTTTGTGACACTGAGCCACAACCAGAATGGCAGCAGAGACAGGTTCTCTCTGTGAAGGGCAGGATCAGCCCTTCCTGCCCTCTGCTCCTTGGCTTTGCGTCTCAGATGTTGCATTCTGAGTAGGGGATTTCACCATACACGGTGTGAACGGCCAGTGGGGTTAATAATAGTGTTCCAATTGTGTTGTGCTCCTGTATTCAGTCTTTCGCTGAGAAAGTAAAACAGCATTACAGGAAATCCAAGAAAGAAGATTTCCAAGTGTTTCCTCCTTTTTTCTTGGAAACTCCCACATCTCCTAAAATTGGCTTGTACACAATACACATAATATATATCCAATTAGTCTAGATCAATGATAACTTTTACGTGAAAGGGAGAAGATTGATTTGCTGTAAAGTACTAAAAGTCTCAGCTCAGAGTGTATCAGTGGAACACTAAGTTCATTTCTAGTCTTGTTAAGACTTGTGATTCATCACAGAGAATAAAATAAACTAGGTGGCAGGCAATTAGTGCGCATTGTGTGAACCTAATGGTCCTGTTTGTGGTGAGCAATGAGACACAAACCCATAATCAAGGCATAATTTATCTTGGGAAAATTTTATCTGGGGACTGAACAGAGATAGAATTGGTAGTTATAAGCCAGTGACTGAGTTCCAGCTTTCCAAACATCCACCGTGCACAGTGCCTGCTCTTGAAGCCCAAAATAACGGTGATTAAAGTAACGATATGGAAAAATGTCGGTTTCTGGGCCACATCTCTTCATATGTTATCAGTTCTTCGTTACTGTTTGATTCCAGCCTGTACTTTCTGTATTCCATTTGAAAGTGAAAGCCTGCTTCAAATGTCTTAAGGGGCTGTGAAAAATATTACAGGACTGTAGTAGCTTCTGACCTGTAAAATCAGGCATCTCAGTACTGGGAATTCAGCCATGTCAAGTTCAAGGGAGGAGCTACAAGCCTCTCAATAGTGCTATAAGCAACATTCTTTTTAATACATGGAGCTTCTAAAACTAGCTTATCCTGTAAGCTGTGCAGCACAGAAAGCATGTTCCCCAGCTGGCAACTGGGCAGATCCTGCAACAGATGTGTGCAGCTCCCTGCTTTCCCTTCTCCAGCATCCCATGGCCCTCAGTGAGATGGCATTGGGTGCTTCTGCCACATCTTTCACCCTCTGCTTTCCATTGTGGGATCTGTCTGCATGGCAAGATTACAGTCCCAACAAGGCTGCCCTGGCTCCCATCCTGGGACTGGAACTGCCGATGTGGTGGGTGATGGGTTGGTTTGGGTGGAGTCTTTTGGAACAGAAGGCAGAAGCCTTTGGGTGAGGTATGTCTCATGGTGGGAGGACCTTTTCCAAGAGGAAAGCTGGCAATACTTCCTGAATACTGTTCTAGTTTGAATTTCTTTGATATCTCTAGGAAATCCTTGGATAGCAAGATCTCTGAATGATGTTATTCCCATTCTCACACTGTGTGTGGTCAGAACTGCTTTACAGGGACTTCACCCATAGACTGAAACACGACCTCCAGTTTGTCTAAGTCTGATACCATTAACTGCTTTGAACATTGCTGGGTTTGGGAAGGAAGCCTTTAACGTGTTTAATTCCTGAGGATAAAGTCTGCTTTCCTGAAGGAGCAGTTCAGTAAGAAATATCAGGTGTGGCAGAAGCACTGTTCCTTATAGGGTTTTCTTTGCCCAGGAGGTTGCATGTTTGCTTCATGTGTTGTGGCTTCATTATTTCCAGGTCTCTTGAGAGGTAGTTGTGATATCACCATATCCAGTGAGGGTCAATAGAGTAGGTAGTGGGATCTGGTCAGGAAATTTTCTTTCTCAGCTTATTTCCATACATATTCAGTTGGCTTTGTCAGGAGAGTTCGCTCTGACAGCTCCTCAAGGCAGTCACTGCTGGGGTCTGATATCTGGGCTGCACTGTCAGGTTTGATTAGCTGGTGTACGAGGTGAAATACCTTGGAAATACCAGGCACTGCTGGGCTGATGGCAGAGCAGTAGAAGGCTCATTTTGTCTTATTTTGCTGTGTCATAGTCCTGTGGGAGGAATTCGTATGACGATGGATGGGTTTAGGATGTTAGGAATTTATTCTCCTGGC
Organism: Gallus gallus; assembly: GCF_016699485.2. NCBI lineage: Eukaryota > Metazoa > Chordata > Aves > Galliformes > Phasianidae > Gallus > Gallus gallus. The sequence goes on from NC_052545.1 coordinate 8,160,742, forward strand.
CTTGTATCTTTTTGCTGGTATTCCTTCTGTAGTTTGTCTGCCAAACACAGGGATTTATTTAAATTGGTCTTAGGACCAGACAGTTTCCAAAATACACAACAGTGGTAGTAAATATCAGGCAGTTGTTAAGTTTTCCAGATTTGAGGGATTTCAACATTAAATCAGGACCACTTATTCTCATCAATTAAGGTGAAATCCAGAAGAAAAATCTTTGAAGCAAATCCGCTACAATCATTTGTTACACTTTTAGGAAAGCAGGTTCTGCCTGTGACCCGTGTGAGGTTAACATGGGACAAGGACAGGGCAGCATTGGGGAAATCTTCAATATCCACATTTACTGAAAGAGAGGATCCTGTCTGCATGTGCATGGGACTGCAGAGACCATCTGAGAGGACCTCGTGGTTTCTGTGTAGGGAACAGATCGACTCATAGGTCGTCACTGCTGTTTGTTTGGAGATAAAGCCAAAGAGCACCAGGAGGACTAGTAAGGTTGTAGTACCAGGTTGGTGAAGACTTCTGTATGTCTCCCCAAGGAATAGCATCAGATGTCTGCTTGCAAAAAAGAGCCAAGGGCTTCTTCTGTTCTTCCCTTCCCACGAGGTCACTTACATCTTTTTTGATACTGATTGCTTTTGATTTGAGGTCATGAGAGCAGGACCTTGTGGGACAAGGAAGACAGACACTTAACCGAAAAGCTAATATGTGACCTTCAATACTGTGATCCACTCTGTTGCCTATTTGAGAATGGATAAAACTGGTTTGTTAACAAGTCAGGAAACTACAACAGATATGAAGAGCATAATAGCATCGTTTAATAGAGCAAATTCTCAACTACAAAAAGCCAGCAGTAGCTGGCTAGGTCTGTGTTGCAGGCTCTATCTCTCAAACATACTATACATGTTGATGTCCCAGGAGATGATAGGCCCTATGCATTGCAATAGTGTTCGGTCACTGGACTTGGTCCTTTATGGACTGCTTTCATGTGGAGAAAAGGGAGAGCTACTGGAGCCTACTACATCACTCTTACTATGATAGTACTCATCCATGTACCTTGTGGAAGTTGTTTGAGAAACACAACTTGCGTCTTGAGAGCCCGTGTTTGACACAGGAGTCTCAGCTTGCGGAGGTGATGCTAACAGCCGTGTGGTCTCTGATTTCAGATTGGCACAGAGTGGGACGCCAAGGAAAGGCTGTTCCGGAATTTCGGAGGGCTCCTCGGGCCGACAGACGAGCCAGTTGGCATGCAGAAATGGGGAAAGGGCCCCAACGTCACCGTTACTGTCATCTGGGTGGATCCGGTCAACGTCATAGCAGCGACATATGACATCCTCATTGAATCCAGCGCAGAATTTACTCACTACAAACCGCCCTTGAATTTGCCCCTGAGGCCGGGTGTCTGGACAATAAAAATTCTGCACCACTGGGTCCAGGTAGCTGAAACCAAATTCCTCGTTACGCCTCTCACCTTCTCAAATCGGCAGCCTATCAAACAAGGTAAGTTTTGTTATTTGTTACTGGAATAATTCAGTTATTTTGTCCGTATTCATTGTAAATGCCACTGTTAAAAATGAAGTAGTGCAGCACTGGAAACAGCGAAAATAGAGGAATATTATAAATAGTAAATCAGACGAAATTGTTGCACCAAGACAAGTGAAGTGTCTGTATCCAGCCTGTACAAGACAGCCACTTTGAACAAAAGTCTATTTATATCTCTCGAATACACACTGTTCAAAATCCAGGGAAATTCAGACTCAGAAATAACAGCTATCATAGAAGCCATCACTTAGAAAAACGGACCCTTCTCTGAAGCTTTGCATTCACATTTGCTCATAAAGAGTTACGGGCGTTCAAACAGTTATCTTGGCAAAGGCTGTGTGTTTAATGATAAAAAACATTAATATATGAAATACTGAATCAGGGAAAATAACCCTAGGCCAGAGCTACCTGACAAGTTGTCATGTGCAGGCATTCACTTCTGCCTGATCCCTGCCAGAGCCTGCTCAGTACATGCCAAACACACGCATTACAGAAATAGCAGTAGATGCAGCAGCCCTGCTGTGTGCAGCATCAGACCCAGTCAGATTTTTCAGAAGGAAACCATTTTCTTGCCCACCACAGCAGCGCTGAGCCACCCCGGGGCCAGCAGCAGCCCACGCACTGGGTGCTCAGCCCTTCAGACAGGTATGATGGGCTGGGAGAGGGAGTACAGTCTGCAGCCACACCTGTTCTCTTATTTGCCGTGATCAACACAAGTTTGTTGTTAGGAATGTCTTTACTGTTCTTAATGCGCTCAAGTGCTTCCATCTACTTAACAGTAATATTCCTAAATTGAGAGATACATGAATGGTCCTTTTAAGTTTTCAGAAGTTCTTCTTCCTGATGAGGCAGCAAATAAACTGAGTCGGGCCTTTACCTTCCAGCATGATGTGCTGCTTCTGTAACACACGCACCACCAGACAGCTGCTGAGCGCTAATGCCGCCCTTATCGTGCTCAGCAGGACCCTGATGCTATACATTTCTCACCAGGACAGCCGACATGCTGATTTCTTCTTGTAGCATTTGGTGACATCGTTTCTTAAGGAAAACTGAACCGCAGACAACCTGCTGCTCTTATTAGCTGCCAGGCAGTGATACGTTTTGAAAAAACACTGCATGTAGAGAGAATTTTAGGTTAGAAGCAGCCCTGCTTCTAAACGTGGCTGTTACACATTCATCTCCTGCAAATGAATGAGTTCCACATTCTTTGCTAATTTAACAGTTGAGGCACAGACTGGATTGAAAACGTGGCACGTAGCCAGCAGCCTTGCTGTGTTTTGCTATGTGAGTAGTGAGCAAAGCCAAGCATGTGTGAGGCTTCAGCCCAGCATCCATGCTTTGTGGTGGGAAGGCAAAAGCCCTCTGGTCCAAAGGCCAAATCTCAAATAGTTCCACTGGAATCAGGGAGTCGCTCCATATTGCCACAAATAAGAAAGACAGAGTTGTCCCATTGATTCACTGAGAGAAGATCTGGCTCCTATTTCTTGTTAAAGAGCCCTATTCATATGGTAACGAGAATCTACCGTAGGAATGAAATACAAAGCCTGGGAACAATATTATCTAGGAAAAGCCTCAGGAGCGCTTTGCTGCTGATGCTGGGATGCATAATCTCCCTGTGGCTGAGGAATGAAGGTAAAGGAGAAAATTAATTACAGGGGCAGAGAGAGACACTTCTCTGTAGTTATGAATGATATTTATAATGCAGATTTGTTTGTTTGGGTTTTTTTAGGGCTTTCTGTCTCAGTGATGTTACTGTGCTCTGTGCTGGCAATTGTCATTTAGCTTTGATTTCAAGCTGTTGTCAGTTTGTCACCACTTTATTACTTAAATATATTTCTCTGCGCCAAATAAAGGCATTGTGAGAATACGACAGAAGAATTAGAAGTTCTAAAAGAACAATTTCTGTTACTGTTGTAAACAATGTGAAAGCTGCCAAAAATCCTCTAAAATGAAGGAATAGTATTATTGTCTTGTCCCGACACTGAAAATAAAACATACATCAGCCTCAGCCAGGAGTTGTCAGCAGAAGAGAGAAGTATGTTTTATTAGGGATTCAAGTTTTGTTCTTCCCTCAGCCCGAGTAAAAAAGAAAAGCTCTATAGCTCTTGTCAGAAAGGTTTCCATTGCAGATAATTTGCTCCTCCAGAAGCCTTTTTCATACACTTTGACTATGATTTGCTTCATCGGGATCAGGCCCACTCTGTCTCACACATCCCAGCTGTAGAAACCAGAGTCCACATAGGTACACACACAGCCATCTGCCCGTATCTGTGCACAGTCTGACTGTGTCTTTCTAAAAGATGTTTGCACAAATCTGGCAGCAGCCACTCAGCCCTTGTATCATGAGAGCAAGAACGTGACAGCTGTCACTGTACTTCCTACATCGCTGCATATCCGCTGACCAGCACAGAGCACAAGGTGAAGCTGCTTTCTTTCTCCCAGCACCATGAAGGGAACAACTTGCTCCTCTCTTAAATAAAGCAGAGCATGTTCATTCCTGTATCTCTCTCAAAATTCATGATTACAGTTCAAACTAAAAAAATAATTCTGGGACAGCTACCAGCAAAGACGTTTCATTTAGCAGTTTATAAAAACAGCATATGCAGCTCGTTATTCGTTTTCTGTTCCCATTAGCTTTGGCCTAGAGTCCGTGCATGCAAGTAAAGCCACAAAGGGAAATCAGGGACAGGTTTTTTCCTGTGATATTATGTCCAGATGCGTATAACTGGCAGAATGTAAATGGTTTAAAGACAGGCATTTGTTGCCCTTTACAAGGACTGGACCTATAAAAGATCCGAGATCCGTTCTTACATGGAATGACTGAGTACACTTGGAGGTTTGGGATGGTTCCACAGAAAATGAGGCTCCCAAAGCTATTTCAGCGGAAAGTTTAGAGTCCAGTATTATTTATTCTTCATTGCTCCTCTTTCCCCTCCAGTCATCCAAATCTGTGTCTATTTTCTCTGAGTTCTGTCTCTGATCAGTTCTGCCTTCAGCAGATCCTTCTGGCTCAGGAGTGCCTTCAGTTGTTTGCATGGTTGGAGGAAGGAAACAAAGTGAATTAAGTGAATTTGTCAAATAACTCATTTGGTAAAAGCAGGTTCGGCTTCACTTGGTCCACCAGTATCTCCTTCTCCTGTGTCCTGCACGGCCAGATTCTGTTGTTGTTTTTTCTTTAAATGGTGTCTCACTGTATGGCTGTGTGTGTTAGAGCCAGTTCTACTCGCTCACTGTAAGGACATGGGAGAGCTGCCACAGGCCATTGGGATGCCTCAGGCCAAGACAGAAAGGAAATGTAATGTGGAGGACACAAGACAGGGAGAAGATGGCTAGAAGATGTGGTTATACAGAAGGATGAGGGTTTCTTACTGTATGCTTCAGGCAGCAAATTCCATGGAGGTTGGATCTGCATCCCCATCATCTCTCTTTCTCTTTGCTGCATGAAGTCTGTGCAAATGCTCCTGCCAGGTGCGATTGCACACATCTCCCTGAAGCGCTGAGAGGTGCAGGGAAAAAGCCAAACCAATTCATTTTCAAATTTGAGTTTATATTCATATGAAGCTTTGGCGGTGGTCTCCCAGCTGGAGTGATGCTAATGAGTTGCCATGTGTTTAATGTAGTTTCATAAAAGCTAAATAAATTACTGTGAGCCAGTGGGCAGATTCACTTCTGGGGCAGATAAAGCCCCAGACCTCTCCAGCCAATAGCAAACATTAGATTGAAAATAAATAAAATACTTAAAAACTAATTCCCTCGAGCAAAGGAGGGAAGGAGAGCATCCTTCTGCAGAGGTGCCTTTCATGTTCGGTTCCTGATGTGTTCGCATGCTCCTGGCATGGAGCTCCCACTGCCCCACAGCAGGACAGGGAGCCTCAAACACCACCCCCATGCTGCCAGTGCCCTCCAGCTACAGCCACCTCTTTCAAAGGCCTGAAGGCATTAGCAGACACCCTGCGACGCACACATACATCTCAGAAACCTGTTAACCTAATCCATATTTATGGATCAGCTTAATTAAGTATGCACTGGGAAACCTTTGTTTTGCTGTTGGTTATTTGCAGTGGCTCAATCAATTCTAATTGCATCTATACAGATTATAAAGTGGGTGGCAACTTGTGTCAGAACTGCTGTGATTTCTTTAAATTAACCAGCTATAACATGACACATTCTTGATAAATGTAGTAGCAGGAGCAGGCAGGTCTGTGGCTGCAGGAGAGCAGACATGCCCTGGAATCGTCAGTCCAAGAAAAACCCTGCAGACGGGGATTTGCTTTGAAATTTAGTTCAGATCCAGTTGACAAGGAGTCGATTAGCTTTGCAATGAGCAAATGCAGCACTGTCTTGTTTGCTGCAAGAGAAAACAAACCAAAGGTCGATAAAAAATTACCTCTTTGCCAGAGGGCTTCAACGCAATTCAAGTAAGGAAATAAAGCTGTACATTCTGTGTTCCTTAAAAAAACCCACAGGTCTAGCGCCTTAATGTGTACCAAGGTAACCACTTCTCTCATTCCATAGCCCACTCTCTGTCTAAACTCATTTGCTTTTTCTGCAAAATGAAGAACAAACCCACACAGAACCGCTGAGATCCCAGCCTGTGCAGCTGACTGCAGGCTGTGTGCTCAGCCCAAAGAAGTTAAGCTAAGGAAAGTCGGTTGAGGAGGGAAATGCCCTCCCAGAGTGATGGGCAAATGGCAGTAGGGCACAAAAAGTAACTTATTTTTTAAAAATGTAATCTAAAGTCAGTGGAGCATTTTGCATTGGTAAGTCTTCCACCTCAAAGGACCATATGGATGTCTTTGCTGGAAAAAATACCTGGCTTACTGTCTGCAATCCAGTTAATTTTGAATTGGTTGCTGTGACTGTGGAGTCTTAAATGTCTAAAACCACATCTCAAGGTGGCAGGCTTTATATTCATTATTTTTTCATGAGCAAGGACTGACGTGTAAGTAAGCGCTTCAAAATGATGCACAGTAGCTTCAGCCTCCCTTTGTGCAGTGTTTCAGGGCTTGGGATACCCATCTCCCTCTTTTCCCAGCTCAGCACGTTACAAAGTCATTATTATCTCTTCTTTTGTATCTCTAATGCAAAGAGGAATAGCACCCAGCATCTCCCGTAGTGTGGATGAGCAGTGTGGGCAGTGAACGGGGAGGTGAGGTCAATACTTTCTCTTGTGAACTTTCGAACAAAGATGTGGAGGCTTAAGTAGAGGGTTCTGGGTTGAAGGCTTAGAATTTCCTATTGATGGATAGGTCTGCACTGAGTGCTGCTAACCAGCTCTGTTTGATGATACTTGTTTGGGTTATTTTAAAAACAAAGGGTTCCCTTCAGTTCCTTTATACACTTTGAGCACTGTTTGTGCCGGCACATCCATGCAGCACAGCGGGCTGTGGAGCAGAGCGCAGCGCTCAGTCAGCGGTGCAGAACCACACAGCAGTGTGCAGGTGGGAGAAGTACAGCGTGTCCAGCACAGTTACAGCAATAGAAAAATGCAGGAATATACATTTGTTGAAGATGTTAAAATTATCGGTGTTATTTTTGCAAAAGCAATGCCCTGACCTGAAGCAACAAGGGTCACAGACTCAGAGAAAAGATTATCTCCTGCTGCGCTGTCAGTACCCCGTCCTTCGGCTTTTGTGGCTTTCATTCCTTCCATGAAGGCCTGAAGCCTGGGACAAGTCTGAGACTGGGCAAGTTCTGTTTCATCCTGTTGTTTGTCTGGAAAAACATCTCTCTTGTTCCACGCAGCAAACACATGCACAGCAGCCTTTAATTCAGCAAGCTCTCTGAGCTGCCTATTTCAGTCAGATGATCCTGCTAGTAATGCCAAATCTTATTTGTTTGGGGATTTTTACTTATAATGCTCCTATTTAATTAATATGTTGACAAACAATCTTCCACATTTAATTGCTTCCAAAGGCGGAAATTTAATCATGTGTACTCGTTCTGTTTCTTAAACTGCAGTGCTCTGGCAGAGCACACTTCTGACATATGTGCATGGAACAAACTCCTTTTGACTAAAGTTATTCTGGATATCTACCATTTAAAGGAAAAAGGGGAGTAGATAGATGAATGCAGGAATAGTTAAACCATGTATAATGGCGATGGGGATCTGCTGAACTAATTTAATTGAGGATTTGAAGTAATGGGCTTGCGCTGCATTTGACATTAAAGACTTTGCAAATGTAACAGCAAAGCTCCAATTAAGTGTCCCTTTTCCCTCTAAATCAATGTACTGATTTATTGCCAATGCCCGAGATGCTGTCCTCTGTGTGGAAGAAAGGGCTCAGTGTGAGCAGCAAGGATATGTGGAAGGAATTGTAGACGTGAATATGTAATTCCTGGCCTCTAAATGATATCTGAACCCGGTGGCTTTCCTAGCCTGGAGCGCCCTGAATGGGTCCTTTTTGTGTTTCGAATTGTATGTGTTGGCAGAGCTGAACATATCCTCTGTGCTGCCGGGAACAAGGATGGTAGAGAAGTCAGCTGAGAACAGAAAGAAAGAGTTGAGAATTTACTCCCTAGAGGCACGGAGTGAATTTTTTTTGGAGGGTCACATTCTGGGCGTGTGAGTAGCACCTCAGCTACCTCCAGAAGTTAGCAAGCTGAAGACTGGGCTGAAGTTCTTTGAAGGTGTTATCACACTCTAACAGTGATTTTTTCTAACAACATACTGCATTTGGCTGAGGTAGAGGAGTTACTCTATGAAAAGCAACCATAATGCAAGGGAGTGTCATTAGGAAATGGGTTTGATCCATTATTCAGTGCAAGTGCTTGAAAAATGACTGGCATTAGAGAGTGCTTTCCCAGTGAGACTGGAACTTCCAGGAACAATGCTGGGGTCACAGCTCCACCAGCCCTATCTGGTCTGTCCAAGGCCATGATGCTGTCCTTCCAGTGCCAGCAATGTCACCACATGGCTTCTGGAGGCAGATACTGCTTACAAGTGTTGTGACTTCCATAGCAGGGGAAGGGGGAATCTGTTTAGAAGAAAACCAGGCTGAGATCTCTTTCTGCTAGACAGGTCATTGATAACACTTGAAGGTCTGACCACGGTTTGTAACACTTACCTCGGGTCTTCTTGAGCCATTCCCTCATTTCAAAGCACAGTCTGTGGATGTTGGCGGGGTAACTTCAGCTGAGCAGGGCGTATCTGCAGGCCTCCCCCCTGGGGAGAGAGACAACATCAGCTTTTCCTGAATGCAAAATAAGTTCCTCACAGGAGGGAACTGTGTGTTGCTCAGGCTCCAGCTATGGGCAGGAGCTGTGAGTCTGGGCCCGCCTTTTAGTTGTGCTGAACCCTTTAAACCCCAAAGATTTTCTTCAACACACTAATTTGGGGGTTTGTTTCTGCCTTTTCCAGAGGAAGCCATGAAGTATCACAGCGGGCCTCCAAAGAACGCATACATGGAGCAGAGCTTCCAGGGCTTGAACCCCGTCTTAAACATCCCCGTCAGCGCCGCCCGCTTGGACCAGGCCAAGAGGAACGCGGCGCTGGTGGGCGCCCGGCTGGACGCCTGGGTGGACTCACTGGTTGGCAGCGTCTGGTCGGCCGTGGACATCTGCAGCACCGGCCCCACCGCCTGCCCCGTCATGCAGGCCTGCACTCAGACTGCCTGGAGCTCCCTGAGCCCCGACCCCAAGTCCGAGCTGGGCCCCGTCAAACCCGACGGTCGCTTGAGGTAGCAGCCGGTACGCCCTCCTTTGGCATAGGGTTTTAAAAGGGAATTGAACCTTGCTCGTATGTGAATCTCATGCCAGGTTTCACCTAAGGGAACATTATACTTTTTTGTTACATATTGCAATGTAATTATTTCTTAAAAAGTAATCTGACAAGGCCTTTGGCACTGCTCTCTCCATCAGCTCCATTGGAGTGGCTTGGTTTGGCCCAGCCATGTGGGCCTCAAAGCAACAGCAGCATTGAGCCATGGAGAGAGCAGTGAGGGAACAGCTGCTAAAAGTGGTGTTTTTTAAGAATAAATTTGTCTGTACCTCTGCTGTTTCATAGGCTTTAATTATTTTGCTACCATAAATAAATCACAGCAAAATTCCCTTCTATTTATGCTTCCTGGGGAGGTTGGTTACTGCAGGCTGTACCCCATATGGCCGCATTACCTTACAGAACATGAAATAATTATGGTACACCCTCATTATTACTTTTTGTATGTAACATAAAGTAATTGTGGACACAGCTAACGTCTGCTGTCATCCTAGTTAGGGAATGTAAGGGGAAGCAAGGGCCTTCAGGTTACATTCAGAGATTTTCAGACCAATTTCATGATAAACTCTACATGGAACTGGTGTTTTGCAGTATCAGCTTTTCATTTCTCATGTAGCCAGGTTCAGGGTCTGGCTACTTCAAGTATTATTTTGAAAGACCAAGAAGCAGTTTGGATTTCAGACCTTTGGAATGTGCAGGATCTTTCTAAGCTTACCAGCACTCAGTATTTTGCAGACTTCTTGCACAGAAGTGTGTGTATCACTGGGCGTAGATTGGGCTGCGACTGCTCACGTTTGCTGTTTTTTCTCAGGCAGTGGAGTTGCTCAGTACCAGTAAAACGGTGGCATTTGGCCTTTGCAGTTTAGAGTTGAAGATTACTGTTATCAGTGAGAGCGAGATTGGGACCTAAATCTGCAGCAACACATTTCTTCCCTAACTTGAGTAGTGACAAATAAGTAAGTCTTAACACTAATTTCCTCCTTTGGTCTCAGATCCACTAGCTCTGCATGAAGAAGGGTATTTAAAATTTGTCAGGGCACCTGGAAGGCTGAGCAGGATATCAGGGTTCCTGACCAAAGCTGGACGTGAAGGAGAGCAACACTTTGCTTCTCAGTGCTCTTGCTTTATTCTCTCAGAAAACTCTACCCTCGCCTGTCCCTAGAGTTTCTAGCAGGCTGCTTCCTGTTTGAAATAGGCATCTGTTGCATCATTTTTAGCTGCATTTTCTACAGCAGGAAAAGATTTCACTTTCTTATGTTCCAAGAACTTTTTATAATGTAAGATTTATGTAGATTCATCTCCAACTGATGCATTTTGCATTTACATAAAACATGCACTTTGTTGTTGTTGCTGTGGTGATCTCTTGACCCAAGAAAGCTATTAAGCACTATTGGGTTAATTAGGAACAAAATCTTGTTGATTTAAACAGCGAGGTATCTGTTTACCTCCTGTGTGTATGTCTACCTCTCATTCCTGCTGATGAGAGTTAAGCTTCCACACCAGGAGGGAAAATAGACCCTTAAATCATTCTGTAATCGCATCTCACAGAAAGGTTGAATTCCCTTTTAAACAAGGCTTGCAAGATGTCTGCGACACAGAGATCCCAGCAGCTCGTTCTGTCTCTCTCCGTAGCATTGGTTTAAAGCTACTTGCAGTTTGCTTTGGACTTGAAATTGCGGTGTCAGCTGTGCTGGCATGAAGGCAGAGCAATGAAATGTTTATCTGGCATGAAAATGGATGCATAGAAGGAACAATTTAGGTATTTATTATTTATGTTTTAGTCAATGACTAATTAGTAGGTGCTGCTTTTGCAGCTTGAAGATTATGTTATCTTACTAACTGAAGCTGCCTTTATTAAGAAAAGGCCTTCCTCCCGTTCCACCTCCCTTTCTTTTTTCTTCCTCATTCTGACAGTCATGAGAGCTCTAGGTTTAGGAAAGCTTGTAGCAATGAGAGCTGGTTGAAATACTTCACTCAAAATCATGTTCCTGCTTTTCAACTGGCTCTAGAGGCAAATGTGTTTAAAACCAGAGTTGCCAACAGGTTTATATAATAGAAATGCGGTATTATTACTTACTCAGTATGTTTTTGGTTGGGCTTTTTTTTTTTTTTTTAGCAGTGCTTGTTTTCAATCTAACATTCCATCGTGAAGTTCAGATTTTCCGGGGGCCTCCAGTCCTCACTGAGAAATCCATCCAGGGCTTCAGTCACACTGACACGATGGCAACTGCACAGTCAGAGCCCTGTGGATGAATGGAGAACTTCATTGTTAGGGCACACCGTTAGCAATCCCACCAGTGATTGTTCTCAGTACTGCTGGGGTACTCACAGACTCCTCAGTCTGTCTTGCACATTGGCATGTGTGTAAGGGTGCGCCCACACACACATGCAGATAACTTGATTTTTAAATTTGATACTTTTTTATTCTTAAACAGGAATGTTTTTGATTACTTTGTTAGGAAATTCTCATTGTTAACTAGATGAAGCAGAAGGTGACAACCCAGGCTTCTGTGGCTAGAAGAAAATCTGCCAGTCCTATCATTCTAAATGTAAGGCACAGATTAGTTTGCTTTAGTTCAAAAAGGGATAAGAACTCAAGTGGTTGCTGAAGTATCTACTTACATTCTATACTAGGTTTTTTTAAATATTAGTTTGTTTTCTGAAAGACAAAAAGCTCAGAGAAGTTGAGTATCAAGCTGGCACTGCCAGTGCTATCAGCTTAAAACAAGAGTTTTAAGGGCAGTCCTTCCTCAGGCAAAGCTTTCACGGAGTGCTGATCCTGAGTAAGGGCTCCAGAGTCCACATAAATAAAAAGAGTGAGACAGTATGCTATCAGTAAATACTGTATGTGTTTGAAATCCTCAAAGGCTGGGCGGCTGTGTTAGGAATGTCTTCTGGGGTAAGTGTTGAGCTTTGGACCTACACGACAGCATCTGCTGTAGCTGTCGGTATGTAGGCACAGAGGTCCTGTAGAGATGAGTCTGAGTTGGGAAGTGCTGTTATGGTGCAGTAAACCCTGTGGACGCAAGATTCCTTCCATCAGGAATCAGAGCTTGCTCCAACCACTGTCTGTGGTAGCGTTGCTGAGTGGCTTTTCTGGTCCTGAAATGGCAGGCACTTGGAGCCTGGGGTGAATATCATATATTGTTAGAAGAGAATAACTTCACAGATCTTACATTTGGTGAAAGGAGAATTCAGAGCAGGGACCCACAGTTCATATAAAACAAGCAAGTTATGCATCCCCATCTGAACGTGCTGGTGTCATTTTCCAATCATGCTGGCCATTCCTTGCTGAATGGGACTCCAGCTGAAAGCCAGCTTTGATCAGAATCCCCTTCTGTGGCAAAGGGGTGGGTTTCCATATGCGTCCATCTGCCCTCTGTGTGTAATACTTTGCTCATTTAAATTCTGTGCCCGCTCTGCACAGTAGCCGTGGAACACTTCTGTGATCAATCTGAATTACACAGAAAGGAAACGTGGCCAAACGCAGAATGTCTACATACATGATTTAATGAATTACATCCAAAGTCGGTCTTAGTGATATGCAAACCTGTTTATATGGTAATGTTAAACCTTGAGGCAAATAGAAACAGCTAAAATGACAGTTTATTTTTAGAGGTGTCCAATTCTTTCTTTGCTAACATTTGGACATTAAGTGATTGTATTTATATTTCCGTTTTCTGATATTCAAAGGCTTTTTAGAGTTGAAATTATGCCTTCATTTTTTGTGCTCTCAGCAAGCAGGGAATTTTAACAATCCCTCAGTGATGGCAAGCATTATAGAAGAAAGTCCATCTGTATCTCTTTTTCAGTCTTCATTACCACTAAGCCTAAAGATGGAGGAGTATGCATTTGTGTGTTACAGATTGACTTTCCTAGGTATCAGCTTTAATGCACAATGCATGTGCAGTTGTTTACCAACTTATCAATGATCCTGCAGCACCAACAGAAGGACCAACTAATGTATATTCACCTTCTGTCCATCTCCTACAGCGCTAATCACAATATTAATGAAGTCTCGGTCTCTCGTATTGGAATGACCAGAGTAGTGAGTCAGAGCTGGAATATTCTAAACCTGACTGAAGGGAGAGGCAAAAGATAAAGAAGGTGCTGAAACTTTGCAAAAGTTTGACACAGTTGTGCAGCCACAACACTTTGAAGAAACTGAGCGCCTTCTTTTCTGCACGGCAAGCCTGAGAAATGCTGATACCGTGAGATCGTAGTTTTGACTTCACAGATAAAAATAAAACAAAATCCAGATTTTAATTGTGGCCAGACAATGAGGACCAACTTTTGTTGACTTCCATAGTTCTCTTCTTTCATCACAGCTGTCAGAGAGCTGCCAGCTTGCTGCTGGCTATCACACCCTCCTCATTTTCCCAGCTCCCAGGGCTTCGGGAGTTGGCCAGATGGAACCTGGGCCAACTCCATTGCTTTCTGTTGGGCAGGAAGTTTTGTACTCATGTGAGCCAAATCCCTTAGGCTTCATCAAAACCCTGAGTTGTAAATCAGAAAAGTTTGCTTTTTAGAGCAGCCTTCAGTCAGCTCACTACTGATATACCTGAAGGAATCTGAAAAAAATGACAGCAAGTACCTTTTCCTGATTCTTGGGGCACAGTTATTTAAGATATGTAATAGTAGGTTTGGTTATTTCATCAGCAAAGACTAACCTGGTAGAAAGCAGTTAGTGCTGTCTCCCACTGTCTTTAGCTTCAGTCTGGCAGTGAGAAGATAATGGTCTCCATGTGCTTTCATTTGATCTATTCAAAGCCTCCAGATAGTCTTAAGGATTCTTAGGACATTGCATTAAACCCATATTCAATGGCAATTGAAAGCACTGGCTGATGTCCATGAGCAGAGTAGGAGCCAGCTGGCACTGGAGGGGGTGGGATGCTGCCCTTTGGCGCCCAGCAGCAGTTCCTGGGACCGGAGGCCCAGCCACACAGGGTGGCTGCTGCCACAGGCACAGAGAAGCAAAACCAGTGTGAAAGAGGGTAGCCAGGATGCTGTAGACAACATGGCACATAGAGCCCTAGCAAGTGTGGGAAGGACTGTATTGCACAATACCTTTCTTCCTGTAGACTATTCGAGAGCTCCCTTCAGAGGTGCAGCAGGAAAGAGGCTGGCTTTTGAAGGCCTTCACCATCACCACCACTGTAAGGAAAAGAGGAGTCGGGCTGAGAGCACTGAAAATTGAGGCAACAAGACCTTACAGACCATGTCACCCAGGAGTACAGCATTAGGTTTCCTGCAGTCGAGCAATTAACCCTCACAATGTGAGGCTGCAGGTACTGTGTTGATTTTGCTCCTTTATACGACCAGTAGCTCATAGATCACTCTGCTCTTTGCTTCTGCCTTGGTTACCTTCTTTTGCTCATGGTGCTATCACAGCTGCTACCTCACTGTGTCTGCAAACACGTTTACCTGATAACAACAAAAAAAAGGTACCGGAAATCTCCTTGAACTGAATGTACAATCTATGCAAATTCTCTTTCTACTTTGTTAAAACCTAGAAGTATTACTTGTAACCTTGCCAAATAAACAGCAAGATACTGTACAGGTGCCTCTGATAACAGAGTGACAATTCTAGGCGCGGTTCATTGCGCTGCATTTGTATATTGTAATGACTTTGCTTGTCTTTGGTTCTGTTGTAATTAACACCCTCAACCGAGAAGATAGCAATCTCTTGCTAGGGGAGCACCTTCAGTTTGCTGGGAATATTCTGCAGGATGACTGTGGCATTTATTTTCCTACTTATATCCAAAAGAAAGCACAGACCTGTTGGCCAGACTTAGGGCGGTGGTTCAGATTTTCCGTGGGTAAAGCCTATTGGCTTTGAATTGCTCAGTGTCTGTTCCCATTGTGGCGTTCGGTGTGTGTTGCCCCTCAAAGAAAGCCTTACTTTCATCCTTTCTAAATGTGGCCTTAAACTGTGTTAGAAAGTTAGGTGTTGTCTGTGTCTTGCTCACTTTTTCTGTTTGTTGTGGAAGGAATAAAAGGCACCTTGAGGTTTCTATTACAGCTCAGTTGTGTTGCTGTCAGCTTACACTTCACAAATAACAATAGAAATTGCTTACAAATGCAGTCTTTAAGGGAAGAAAATGACCTTCCCATTGGGCAAAGGAAGGCTCAGACGTTCATATAAACCTTAGGAAATTATGAGCTCTGTCTTTTGCACCTTACTGTAGATAAGGAAGGTTGATTTAATTACCTACAAAGTGCAGACGTAACAGCTTTTTATTTATCATCTTCAGACCATAACAGAACAGCCTCTGCTCTCAGATGCATGAGACAAATACTGGAGCAATGTCACTCGTTTTGGCAGAACGCAGTAGCATTCGTGTCAGATTTTTACTCAGAACTGGGAGAAGGTGTATCCTCCTAACGGTACGGTCTTAAAATCTGAAGAACTTCACCACCAAGGGCCAGATTTTGAGTGGTGGTTGGGAATCTAACAGTAGGCATAGAAGACAGAGGAGTCTGGCTGTACGATCAGAGTTACAAATGCACTCCCAAAAAATCAGGCCTCTGGAGCTTTATCCAAAGGTTGTCCAAGTCTGCAGAAGCCAAGAACTTCTGCTAAGGCTTGGGTGTGCTGGGTTTCATTGATACTCTTCTCCAGGGAGAACTGTCATGTTTCAGTAGCACCAATATTCCCAGCAGGCTGCAGTGCTTTTAGGCATCCCATATCCTATCGTTTCAGTATTCTGATGCATATACAACCCAAAGGCAACTGAGAAGGGTTTACATAGCAAGCAAGAATTGTGAAACAAAAATAACTGATTCGAGTTAATAGAATTATTTTTCTGACTTTGTTATTTTGGTTTTGTTTGGGGTTGATTGGATTTTTGTATTGTCTAACATAGTCCATAATAAGTTATTCCTATTCCGTCATTTTCAAAGACTGGTGGTAATATAGTTTTAAGAAATAACTATTTTGTTACAGATCATAATATGCATAAAGCTGTACAGAAATATTTTGTAAGCTATTGAATAGGGAGAAAAAAAACATGTATATACAGCAAAGTTTAAAAAAAATTGGAAATTCAAATGGAACACACTGAAAGATGTAGATATTTTGCTATTTATTTAAAGGAGTATTTTATGAGATATTGAAATGTCTTAAAATTGACCGGTAATCAAAGTTCAAAGTCAGAATGCTTTTCTCGTAGTAGAATGTGATTTTCAGCAATTATTGCACTACCCGTTTTTGCACCCTCTTGTCTTTCATTTAGCAGAAAACAATGTGCCTTAGCTGTATTCTTTGTCAATGGGAGTTTGGTTTTTTGGTCCAATAAAGCAAATTTTTTTGCAGAAAATGAAATGGATGTATTAAATACTGTATTATACCAAAAACACTGCAGTTGTATATAAATGCTTTCTGTCATACTGTGTTTTCAGATGCAGAATTTTAAAATAAAAAAAAAAAAGCTGTCTTTAGGAGTGGATGTACACGTTGTGTTATTTTAAGCTCACTAATGGAAGTCTTTAAATAAAGAAAACTTCATTATTTGATGATATTTAGGAGTAAAAATGGAATAAAGCACTACTGATCTGTGATCCCAATGGTGATGCCAATATGCTGCCCAGTAAGTCATTTCTTAGGCTCCATTTCCCAGCCATGGTAATTATAGAAGAGACTTTCACAGGTGCCTTCTGAAAATCAGTTTCTGTTGGTCAATATGATGGCTTGCACATGCCACAGGGCTAATGTCACCATCAGTAAGAGCACTGGGAGGCAAGAGATGGACACCACAGTGCTCCCATTACTGTCTATAAGGTCCAGAGACACTTCCAAGCTTTCTGAGGCAATCACAGATGACTGTTGTTGGGCCTTTTCCAAAGATGACCAGACGGTAGGCAGAGGGGTTAGAAAGGGATTGGAGAAGGAGGCCTGTTGTAGCTCTCCCTTCTAAAGACAGCTACTGATAAGGTGCTTTGGAGCAGTTTCTTCCATGCATCCCCAAAGCGTTCATCATCGCTAAAGAGGAAGGTCACAGACATACAAATGGACAGCTGGGTGTAGCAATAGGAATTAATGTTAAGGCCTCCTGGTTACAAGAACAGCAAAGTACATGTCCTTTGTCTCTGCTGAGAGGATGAGCTGAGAAAGAAACACTTCTTCCATAGTTCCCCCACATGGGTTAAAGACACAAATTAGCCCTTGCTTAATGATCACCTGTTATAAGCACTTAACAGGCTCCAGTCTAAGCATGGGTTTCTTAAAGCTGCTTCTATAGGTTACGCTGAGGAAAAGACCTAAATTCTCCTACAAGTAGGGTGTATCTTCAGCACACTCGTCACGATGCACTGCGAGTTTCTCTCCTAGTGCTGCTTTTTGATGTGGGATGCCTGAGAAAAAAAAAAACCTCCTTGACGACCTTCCAAAAGTCTCTGACACCATCAGGAGTCTGCGTGACTTTTTCATGCACCCCCAAGCAGTGCTGCAGGTTCTCTTGGCAGCCAGAGCTGCTTTTGATCTTCTGTTTTCTTTTCACCTGCTGTTCTGGAATTCCACTTTTTTGGCACTTAGATGCAATGAGGTCTGCTTAAACAGAGGAGGGAACACAGTGCTAATATTTTAGTCCTGGCACAAAGTAAAGATTTTCTGTAGAGGGGAGAAAAATAACAAAACAGTCTGCTCTCAGTACTGAAGCCTGGTTTTATTTATATATGGCATAAGCGTGTTGCTTTTTCTTTTTTTTCCTAGCTGAAAAGCTCAACCTTTGTTTTAATTGTCTCCAAATGTGTCATTGGCCTTAACTTGAAAGAACAAAAAAAATCAGGCTACCAGGTGCTCGTGCATTTTGCTTTCTTTGCAGACTTCAGCTAGGAGCTGAACCTTCCTTGCAGTTATGCACAAAAAGCCCAATGCATCATGGAAAGGTCTGTCTGTAGCATCATGCTCACAGCCACGTGCTTGATGGACCACATAGCTTTGTCTCACTGAGTCTTCATCACTTTTCTTTTTTTACTCTGCCATGCCCAATCTGTCTTGGTCATCATTAGGATTTATATAGAGGAGAGCATACTTACTTAATTCACAATATCAACTCAAATTGTACTGCAGATCAGGTGCCAGTAAGAAAGCACAAGAAGTCAAGTGCAACAGCAGTGAGGTATTTCACTGCCTGCCAATAGGGATTTCTTTGCAGTGCCCGGATATTTGACTTTTCTTCACCCATTACTAAGGAATCTGTAGCCTCATTTCTAAAAAGAGTCCATGAAAGATGGAAAAGTGGGAGATCCATGAGCTTCTACTGGATTTTAAAAACAGACAGGTGATTTTTTACTCTCTCACAAAGGATGACCTTGACTGTCGTGGTGCCACATCAGCACTTCGGCACAGTTTGTGCCTCCCCCTGGCAGCCCTGGTTTGTTTTGGGCAGCCCTCAAGCTACGTGGTTTCATGCCAGGTTCCTAATGCCGCGCTAAAGGAGTCTCAGTCCCGTATTTGTTAATACATTAATATGATCCAAAAGTGTGCTGCTGTGGCCCCTACTGGGTCTTCTGTCAGTCTGCCCAAATGGAAATGAAAAGCTGCTTGAAATGCAGCAGGAATACGACACAGCCCTGCGTTATAAATAAATAAAAATAGAAGAAAATTACGTTCCTCTAACCAGAGAAGAGAACGATGGTTTGGACACCAAGAACATCAAAGGTGTTAAACAGCTGTTAGTGCCAAATCCAGTGACATGAGATGTGTTGCTAGGTTGTGGTCAGTCCCTGCAGGTCTGGGTATTGTCAAGACTTGCATCTTGGCAGCCCAGCCCTACATGAGCCACTTGCAGGGGCTGCTCACAGTCCCACTGCCATAAGCAGCTGGCAGCACGGCCACGGAGCAGCCACAGCCCCGGGCACTTCAGTACCGCACAGTGCAGAGCCTTCAGGCAGGAGCAGTATTTCACTCACGTATTAATGAGCTATAATAATTTAGTTCTCTTAGTCTGCTTCTCTAATTGTTCTGTTTTTCTTATTTTTTTTTTCATAAATAGGCCGTGCATAAAAGATTTCACTAGAAACATAAAGTAGATTTTAATGCGATCTCATTTATGAATGTCTATCGCTGGGTACATATGGCCAGGAAATGAAAGTCCTCTTACAACAGATTAATAGCCAAGATCAAATGTTTCACTTTCTAATAAAGTCCGCCTATATGTGCTTTTAATTCCTTGCTTAATTTCAATTTAAAAGGACTATTTTTTGTGTGCACTGAAAGCAAGCCCCTGCCTGCCACACCATCCCTTGGTTTCCCATCGCTGCTCACTGATGGTTTGCTTTTATTAGCAGCTGGCTCCAGCCCTGGCCTTTCAGAAGAAGAAATAACTTTTGCCTCCAGATAAAATAAAAAGGGACATGAGCTCACCAGCAGCAGGCCGTGGCTGGGGGTGGGGCAGTCACACAGCCCCCAGAGGGACCCACCGGGCAGCGCTCCCATCACCGCAGGGTCTCCTCCCATCCCTCCCCTGGGGTGCCAACACTTGGCTACTTTCTGAGTTCCACCACAGTCCCTTCTTCTTATGTGGATAAGTGCTGAATTAGTTTGCTCATTCGTTTAACTAATTAACATAAATTACACTGGTTTCAATACGAGAACTCATTAAATAGTAGCACAAATGCTATACTTTTTAATTTAGCATGCCTCTGTGTGTATGTTAATCAGTACCAAAGTGAACTTGATGCCAGGTATCCAGTGAATGAAACGACGCTGATTTATGCCAGCTGCCTCCTGATCCAACCTCAAAACCAAAAACCTTTTTCTCCCTGCCTTCATCCAGCCTTGAAGATGCTACAGAACAAACCAAGGAGTACCAACAGGAGCCTAGCATGGCAGCAGTGCCACTGGTTTACTTTCAGTCCCGCTCTCTGGCCAGCACAGCTGCATGCCACACATCAGGCAGGGCTGAGGAGGAATATTCATTAGACTTGTAAGATTTCCTTTGCTCTGCTCTAGTGTGAGAAAAATATCACTAACCTTGATGGTGCAGCTCTCACACAAGCAGGCTGATTTCTGTTTGCCCGACGCTTCAGCTTGATTGCAGCCTGTCCTCTGTTTCCTTTTCTCACCAGAATTCACTTAGGACTTCTGCTGAATTGGCTGAATCAAAAACAAAAAATGCTGATTATTTATAATGTAGTGAAATAACCCCAAACATGTGAAAAGAAGAAACGAACACTGCAGCAGTTTGTGTCCTCTGACAATAACATCTCTGTGGTCGGTTGGGTGGCTCTGCAGAAGCCTGAGCATTATCCAGCAGCTATACCATGCAGAAGCACTCATTTTTTTTTTGCTTTTGATGTTTGATATAAATCACATAAAACTTCAGGTCAGAAGACACTGTAAAATACAATTGCAATCCGGTTCTAATAAATCTCTCCCTGTCCCATGCACTGCACACCTCAGTGTGTAGTGTACGCATCCCAGCATCAGCCACTTAACTGGACAGGAAGCATTTGTAAAGAATGCACAAATCATGTAGGAAATGATGGCACCATGACCACACCTTTTCCTGTCCTGAGCACTTAAAAATAAGGAGGCAAGTGGAAACAGCTCAGCTGCATGCCAGGAGCACAGCGTGAGGGACCAGTTGTGTTTCTTTTCCTCTACTAATTCCTAAGTGTGCAGCCTTTAAGTGCTGTGATGACCTGGGGGCTCTGTGCAGGTACACACAAACCTCAGCTGAACGATGCTGAGCAGCACAACATTCTCTTTGTAACACTTCTGGCCATGCTGGGACACAGCCTCCCTTACCTCATCCCTGCAGAGGCGTTCAGTGACGTGGGGTAGCAGGAGAACTTCAGATAACCCATCCTCATGTGGATTTCACCAAAGCCAGGGCTGGAAGCATCCTAGATTTTAACACATACATGTTAGAGAAACAGCAGTCAATACTCCAATGAGAAAGCCTCCTTTTTCAGGCAGGTTTCAACAGGAGCTTGTGAGTTTTGCTTACTATATATGACTTCTTAACTACTCTGACAAAACAAAGATGAGTGACAGTGCTGTCAGGGCCAAACACAGCAGAGAACTGTGCACCAGCAAGCACAGCACCAGGACACAATGGCCTTGCATCAGTTTGCTGTGCTGAAGTCCTCATGCTGCTGTGTTTAGTTTTCTTACTCCAGAAATAAGGCAGTAGCAGACTCTAGGCATCATTATTTCCATGTGCTGCGGTCCATGTGTCCTGCGCTGGAGTAAGGCAGGCTGCATGCCCACTATAAGGGGATACGGATCAGACTGGGGGTGGAGGGAATCTTTTTTTCTATCTAAGAATGTACTTTGCTCAGCAGTCAGATTTTTTGATTCCTTCCTTGCATTGCATAACATCACTGCCTGAAGTAAGACCAAACGCCAGTAAGAATGAAGCATAACGTTGAATCTCACTGTTTCTTCAGAGGTAACAAAATGCTCTTAAGTGTAAAAGCCCTCTTCATTATCTGTGCTTTCATGTAATATTAATGACCCACCCCAGAGAATTACAAGCATGGCTGAATTGCCAGCACCTGGCTCACAGCATCTGTGCATGAGCAGAGCCTCACTGGTGTCACTTGCTGGCATTATGTCACGTTACCTTACATGGGGACAACACTTTAAGAATCAGCACTGAGCACTCAGCACTGAAACATGTGTCCAACCACTTACACAGGTGCCTCATATTTTGTCATCGGCAGCTCTAAGTTCGGTCTGAATTTTAAGATATGGATTTTAGAGGATAAAAGCAAAAGGTTTTGCAGACCCAAGCCAAGTGTGGGTCACTGTTCAGAGCTTCCAGCTGCCACTGTATTTCCAGTGATTTCCAGCACTGCATTTATATTCCAACAAAAGTGCAGTTTATAAAACGTTTTGGAAATGCAAGCTCATGTTGCAGTTCCCTCACGCACACCATGTGCTGCAGCACAGCATCCTCTCTGCTGCCCCCACCGGCACCGGCACTCATTTAGCTGCGCATAAATGAAACTTTACTGAACTGACATTCCTTATGAAGGTGCTGAAGCATGATGAGTGGGTTTATGCAAGGCCGTTCCAGCAGCTATTTCCTTTCCTTTTTCCCGTTCTTGCACTTTGAGCCCCACTCCTCTATATTAGCACACCAGGAGCTTTCTGAAGACCCTTAATTGGAGGTCATTGGGTGCATACCTGACAGATGCCCCTCAACACCAGTGTGCAGTTGATGCATGGTTTTTAAGCAGTTCATCCTTTCTCATTTGGACCGAGTGCTACAACAGCCCATGTGCATCTTGTGGCTGCAGCCCATTACACAGATATTGAGTACCCAATTAGGTTGCCCAAGCACACAGAGTGCTTTTGCTTTTTCCCCACGATGGCTGTTGTCAGCAGGGCGCAGCCAGCAATGACAGAGCAGCTGCCTCCTGCAGCTCCTGCTGTGGGCTCTCCGTGCTGGCAGGAGGCCGCCCAGTATCCCCCCAAGAAATGCATATGGTGTTGGGACTGACAGGAGATCCTGGCACAAAACCCACATCTACCAAGAAAGAAATGACTGGTTTGCCAAGGAGTTCTTACTTACAATTGATCAGCTCCGCAGGAGGTTGCAGTCATGCTGCCCCGGGCCCTGTTTGCAGTTTTGGTCCAAAAGATATCTGCAAACACCAGTGGTTCCCAGCTGGTTTTGTCATGAAGTGACAGGGGAGGCAAACTCTCCTGCTGACAAAAACAGATGCCTGGCTGTGTGCCATGACATAACTGGGAGAAGACAACTTCTCCATGAGTAAACACAGGTGGTAGATCCCACAGCATAGAATTCACTGCATCCCAAAGAGCTCCCTCAGCCTGCTTTCCTGCTGATGGACCTTCACCTATGTTGCTCATAAGAGCCTCCAGTACTACAGGGAGTAACTGTTCAGGTTATTAGGAGGGCTGGAGTTTTCAGCTGTCTGTGATGCACATATTCTGCAGGTTCTTCTTGCCCCTGTGCAGTTTCAGAGTGGCCATCCCAGCACACACCTCAGGTAGGAGTGCTGTATCTGCAGAGCTTCACCTGGTAAGGCAGAGGTCAGGGATCTTCCCTGAACCTTGTGGCAGATGAAGAAATATTTCTGAACTCGTTCATATCTCAGGCTCATTCCCCGCCTGCTGCATCACTCCCTGCCTGTTTTCATAAGGCACAAGAGCTATTTTTAAAAGTCAATTTGGTTTTATTAGTGACAAGGACATAAACAAATACCCTGAACTCTTTGGTTCCCTGTGGGAAGAGGTTTGATTCAGAATCTTGCCATTTATGGGCAGAGTCAAAACTAAGTTCCCAAAAGGGAAATGACATCTTTTAATATTATTTTTCCCCAGGAGCCACAGGGTCGGGTTCCTGCTGGGTGGGAGAATACAAGAAATCCAGAAAAGATGCTTCCTTGTAGCCCTGCTCTGTCCAAGGGCTCAGCCTCCTCTGTGCACATGCTGGGACTCCTCCACACAGCACAAATCTATCTCTTCCACTACAGAACCCCTGCACGGTCCCAGAGGCAGCCAAACAGCCTTAAGGCCAGCAGAGCAAAATCAGATTTGGGGGCTGCACAGCACAGGGGAAAATATCATTCTTTTTCGTGAGCTGATTGTGGATGATCTCAGAAGAGAGCTGCTGCTTCCAGGCCTAACCCTACACGCTGCAGAACCTTTGTACTACAATGCATCTGTAGAAAAACAGCATTGAATCCATGTTCTTCATACTACAAAAACCTATTTTAATTCTTTCACTTTTGAATAGAAGGGATGAAAGAGAATATAAAGAAATATCAAGCATTTTCATTCCTCAGTGAATCCCGAGGCTTTCCCATTCAACAGAGCAGGAAATGACTTGGTGCCACTTTATAAGGAGTTAACCAACATTTAAAGGCTTGTTGTTCAAAACAAAAGCCCCCCAAAACCCCAACAACTTCCGTGGCTCAGTTTCCTCAAGTACTACTTAACTGCACGCTCTTCAGCAACCAGACCTGACGTTCACATGCATTATGTGAAGCCACAAAAAGCTGTGGCTTTTTCCAAGCTGTATTTTGAGGGGGGGAAATAATATAGAAAACTTTCTTCCTGCCAGCTATTAACACAAAGCAAATGCATCTGCCTTCCCCATGGCAAGGAGCAATGTCTCTACGTGACCGCTCACCATTGTGTTTAGCCACCCGGCCAGCGCTGGGCTGAGGGAGGGTGGGCAGATGGGTGGAGGGCTCACCACCCTGGAATTTGGGTAATGTTCATGTGTTTGTGCTGTACTTACGATTGTTGTTATTGGGCTCCAGCACATCTTTGCTTTTCAGTCTTGAGAACACGACGGGAACATTTTCCTTCAGCTATTCTCCCTCAGATAACAGGTGATACTGAGGCCCTTAGCCTTACTGCTGGGTTTTGAAGCAAGCCTTTTGGAGTATAGTTTAATTTCTGCTCTAAGAAAGGATGAAAGACAAAAATAAGACAAAAAGACTATTTTAATTTCAATGTAACAAAAAATTAAGCCTTCTTGGTGCCAAATGGGAATTGCTGACTATTTCTTTCTTTCCCCTCCTCATCTTTCAGCACCAGCTTAACCTACAGAAGTGTGTCACGTTTCTCCATTTAACCACTGAACAGAGATATCAGGGTCCAGATAAAAATACACAGGGAAACACAACCCCCACTGCACTCAGTTCTGTAACACTGAACTTCTCCAGGAATGTTTCACAGCCATTCTCTGTTTTCCCAAACACTCCCTATTTCTGACTAAAAGCTGATCCCCGTTTTCTCAAACAACATTGTAACGCCATAAAGTTTTTGTTCTCTTCCAGGTAACTAAAAAGACAGAGAGGAAAAAAAAATTAACCAGGAGCACAAATTCCCATCTATAGGCATCTTTCCCACATTCCAGTGGGATGGAATATCTCAGCGACTTATATCCTAATTTGCTGCTGCTGTGCAGTTCCTACCTCCTCGTGATGGCAAACATATATATCCTTTATAGTGCAATAATACCTCTGTCTGATAAAGCAATAAATAATGGGAGATTTAACAATATGTGGCCTTTCTTCCTGCCCTGCAGTTTAGGCTTTGATGCTAATATGTATGCACTTGATTTACTGCCTTGATTTTCTGCCACTTTGAGGAACTCCTGCTGTAGAAGGATGAATCTTCCTTACCTGAATGCTCTGTGCATCTGCCATCCAAGTGGCAAGCAGACTCCCTTGCAGGGATGCAGCGCAGAGCAGCAATGCAATATGAATACATTTCTGTTTGCAAAACTCATCAATAGCTCAATGCCAAGAGGAGGTAAGGTAAGTTGTACCGAACAAGGGATCGAAGCAGAAAAAGAGAAGTAAATTATGTCCTTTCTCAAGAATGAATGTTTAATTTACCAATTCCTAGCAGTATATCAATTAGCAGCTTGCACTCATCTCCAAGATGGGAAAAATGCCCCAAAGAAAGAAAGGGGTGAAGCCAGGAGCAGTGTTCCCACTACACAGGCAGTGCTATTGCCATGTGCGCATTGAGGACAAGCCCAAGCCAAAGTGCAGATCCAAGTGCTCTAGAAGTACCAGCCTAGGAGGCACTGCTAACAATCTAGATGGATAGGGAGTCAGCCAGTGACTGCTGTACTGTGTCAGGTAAAGCATAACCTAAATTCATGTAACATGCTTTACATCTGTACGAAAGTAGATAGACTTTGCTGTAAGGTCTCAACAAGCTAAATGAGCACAATAATACATAAAGGATGGAGGAGAGAAGAAGAGAGCAGAAGTCATGAGCTAAATGAACACAGATGAAAGTCAGGAGCCTCAGGCAAGCAGCTGCAGGCTGCTCTGTGCCACATCCATAGGACATATTTATCCCCAGAGCAACAGCCTCTCTTCCATGCCTGAACCACCCTGCCAGGAGGTTCGCTCCATATGTGTACATTTATTTGTACCAAGACCATATAAAGTATATACATAGTGGGTAGTGTGGAACAAAACCCCAGGCCAAAACAGGGAGAAAAGCAGCTTTCTGTGTGCCTGCTTTGGAGGAATGGGACCCCTAGAAGGCGCATGAGAAGTTCGTTACCATATGTAAGAGCAAATCCAAATGCTTGCAGGCAATCTTATTAAAAGCAGACACTTGAGCCTCACAAAAAAGCGAACATTAAACTGCTCCATCTGATACACAAACATAAACAGGCTGGCAATGAAATCCACCTCAACCTCTGAACATGCAATCACTTCCCAAACTCAGCATAGATAAAAATAAGTTTCCATCACAAGGGCAACCTCACGCAGCTCTGGCTCCAGGGAAATTATTTGCTTCCTTCCATCAACTGAAGAGAAGGAATTGTCTCAGCGTCTCCCAACCTAGGAGCTGTGCTGATGCCTGTATGAGAGCTGGGTTCCAGCAAATGGGAACGTGAAGTACAGGGCTCTGCCAGTACACAAAGATGCCTAATATCTACTGGGTGCTTGTGCATGCAAATAGCAGCATTCCTGCTGAGCTGCATGCCTACGTGGGACACGTAATTGCAAACAGCCATTATTTAGGTTTCTGATGTCTTTGCCCAGCTAAATGTCTCAGTACAAACCTGCATAACTCAGGATGTGAGTAGCTCCACTGGGACCAGGTTGGCGTGCTTAAGGCCATCAGGATTTGCGCAGCTTGGTGCAAGCAACCCAGGAAAGAGAAGGGTTTCTCCTTAAATTCAGTGTGGCTTCTAGAGGTGTGGTATTGTATGGAAGCATACAGCGTGTTTCCTTTACGATGCAGAGATCCTAAAAAGACAGATGGAAAGAAAAAATGAATTAATGTGACATTTCTATCAGAGAGCCCTACAAGAGCCCTCCAGCCCCAGAACGTTACACAGAAGGCACCAGCGCTATCTTTTCCTGTATTTGGCAACTTAGCAGGACATTTTTCACACAACCCTGATGAAGCACTGCTATGAGAAACTGGTGCTTGCAGAAAGCCAGCTTCTGTGACTGCACATCACCAGAAATTGTACCACGACCTGTGCACTGTGCTGACATAGAAACTGAGATCTTGAATCCTTGGAGCACCAAGTGGCGATAGCAAGGAACTTCAGAGAAGTGCTTCTACTGCGGTTATGTTATGGCATGCCCTCGATAGGTACACATGCATCCCTCTCTCTGCAGACGAGAGCAACATCAATGCCAAGCACTGTGAGAGCAACCCCACAGCCCAGGCTGTATAAATACACCAGCTGCAACATGTACAAAAAGACCAGCAGGGAAACTGATGCTGCTTTTGTGTCTTTTTTCCTCCTGAATGCCGTGTCTGGAGCGGGTGTAGTTCAAAGTTTAATCTCAGGCATCATAACTGAGGCTGCAGAGAAAGCTGGATATTCCCAGCAGCCCATCCCAAAAAACTGAGGGTAGCTGTATTCACAGCACAACAGGAAAAGCACACTCATTGAGCAAGAACACCTTAGCATCGTAGAATCATTAAGGTCGGAAAACACCTCTAAGATCATCTAGTCCAACCTTCCACGTATCACAAATATTGCCCACGGACCCATGTCCCTCTGTGCCATCTCTGCTGTTCTTGAACACCTCGAGGGATGGTGACTCCACCACCTCCCTGGGCAGTCTGCTCCAGGACACGAAGACAAGAACCCATCATGTACCTCTGCCTCCTAAAGCCGGGCACTGTGTAAGTAAGGCTGAGTACAGGCAATGCCCTTTGCCTGGCCAGCGGCTCTGTGATCTCTTACTGAGCTGATGACTGATTTTCACTCCCAACACACCTGTAGAAATACTGTCTACTCAGTTATAAGGATTTTCACAGCACTGTTTCTGTGCAGTGGAAAAGGCACAGAGATACCCTCCAAGCATGCTTTCCTCCATCCTGCGGACAGTTTCTTTTGTTAATAATTTTCTCAAGAAAACTGAGACGGCAAATGATTTTTAAATTGTTCTCAAAGGCATACTTCATTTTTTGCTGACAGCTTTAATTGTTCAGCCTTGCTCCAGCCCCAGATTAAACATAATCACAGGAAAGGACTTCCAGCACCACCAATAATAGCCGGCTGTGGGGATGGCACATTCGAATCAGCAGTGAAAAACAGCTTACACTGACCTCTACCCAGAGAAATCCTACTGCTGCTACTATAGCTGCTACCCTGAACAGGGCAGTACCTCTGTTAGCAGGGAGTCACTTGTGAGAGAGAAGGAAAACACCACCTTTCCTTGAATCACGTCCATGGTTCCAACTTGCTGTATCTTATCAGTGGACTGATTACTCATTTACAACACAAATCCATTGAAAAGAATTTGCTATAGGCAATTGCTGTGGCATAGTATCCCTTTGGTGTACGATTTTTACAGCACTTTCCTATCTTAAGTTTTAAGTTCTAGCTTTGGAAATTGTGGATGAAAACAGCAATGCCCTAGCATTTCTTTTTGTAAAGCCTCCAAAATGATCCCAAAGTTCAGAAGTGACCCATTGCAAGGAAGAACATCAAAGCCCAAATGTGAATGTTGCTAAGCACACAAAACCTTGCTGAGATGGGGTATGAGAGTCTCAGTGACAGGACCTTGGTCTGGATAGACACAGCAGTCGAGGAGCCCCAGGCTGGTTGGAAGGAGAAGGACATCGCCGTGACTGGAAGGAGTACAGCACCTTACAGCATCTGAGCCAGTCCCTACATTGCACATAAGTATTTCCTTAAGTGATTTTCAGTAAGGGAGAAGCTAAATGACCAGGCTGAAAAATAATTAAAAGCTACGGATAAATGGAAAGATGAACGTGGTGAGAAGCAGGACCTCGCCAGTTCCATTAGTTGAAATGTTCAGTCTGGTTCCTGTCTGGCAAAAGTCAGAAACACCAGCTGGGAAATTCACTTAGTTAAGAAGAGAAGGAAGAGTAAGACTAAGTAATTAAGATCCACATTATCCTTTGAGGTTGGCATCTACTTAAATTAGCTTGTTTGATCTCTACTTTCTCCTTTAATCCGAGTAGTTTTGCAAGCATTATTACAAGACACGGGTCTCTGTTCTGCTTTACCTCTTGGCCCTACTGTTTATCCAATTAATTTATTCGCTATGTATTTTACATTCCTTTGTCTCCATTTACCATTTCTCCTTCTCAGCACTGTCTGGTCTTTCTGTCTGTGCTCTCAGCTTCCCCCCTGCACAATGCATTTGGGTTTGGGCTGGTGCATTCTTAGGAAAGGAATTTCCAGTGCTTCTCTTAAAACTGTTCAGCCCTGTTTTGGTTATTTTAAAGTACAGTAGTTCTCATCTTCCAGGTGCTAAAGGCAACCAGCATAAGGATTCAAAACAGAGGCACCCTTGGGCTCTGCACCAAACCCACCTTTGTTTACTGCCCCACCACATTCTGTGCACTCAGGAAGGACAATGCATCTAAAATCCAGATGCATTCTCAATGTTAAAATGAGACTCATTGGATTTTACTAGTAATTTTCTATTTTGTTAGCAATTTCATACTGCCTATTAACATTTGTTTTTAACATCTTTATCACTCATCACGAAAGAATGATCCTATTAGCGCCTTCCATACAGTATTACAAAAACAAAAACCAAATAAGAACACCACTGTTATCCCCTTATCGTGCTGCTCCCATGCACTTACAGACAGCATTTTCTTCCCTCCCACTCACAGTCAGTGCTGCCCAGGAGTTCAAGGCATGGCTGGTTGGAAGGCATCACACAAAACACGCTCAAGGAAGCAAAACCAGGAGATGAGCTCTTTGCAGGCAGAGCAGAGCAACGTCCTTTCACGTACAGGAACGTCCTGTTGAATCTAATTGAAAGTGATGTGCTTCCTGGTAGGGCATTTTTTTTCCTCCAGGTACAAAACAGAATTCAACAGAAATCCTTTTGTTATCAGTTTTAATATTTTTAAAATATTGCCACGAGTCAATAGCATCCTTCTTCAGTTTGATTTTTAACTGAAAATTCAGATAGATTAATTGGTGTGACATCACTAATGAAATACCTATTCTAAAATCTATTCTAATTGATTCATCCCTTACTAAAGACTGTACGATATTTTCTTCAAGAAACATCCATGCATACAGATGCATTTACAAACTACACTGAATGCAGCGTTTAAGATGGAAGCATAATATTCCTGTTCATTATGAGCAGGGGAATGTAGGTCAGACTTTTGGATACATACCCATGATCTCTAAACTCATCTTTTCCCTTTTTAGTTCTTTTTCACCCTGGAACTCGTTACAGGATACAACACAGTAGCACCAAGAGATGGCAATTAGCAGTGATGTCCTCAGGAGGTACACCATGCTGCTTGGGATGTGAACAGCCTGTGATACTTACACTGCACGGAGCCCTGTGCTAATCAAGTATGTGATATCAACATCTAGGAATAAATCACTGTGATATACTGCAATATCTTGCAAGGAAAAGAGAAAAAAAAAAGGCCAAAATGTTTGTGCTACACATCAGGGCAAGTTCTCACCTTGCTGGTCCATTTGCATTTATAACATTTTGTAGGCTTTGTAATTCTGCTTTCACTTTCACATCTGGGATATTAGCCTAGCTTCCATTCAATCCAGGGACTACCAAGAGAAAGAAAGAGGGGTAAATCTGCATAGTGGCTGCAAAATTACCCTTATCCTTTGATATATTAAAACCGAAGTGCTGTAAATTTCTGTTGTCATGGAGATATTTTCCATGCCATACCATGATTGGTCGTCTGAATTCACTTTCCTTTGGGTTTTCCAGCCTAATTAACTGTTATATTTTTTGCCAGTAGAGTGGAAAAACACACATGAACAGTTTTTGATCTGTGATTGCATCCCTTACAGAGCAAATCTCATTTTCATATACTATTAAAGGCAAAATGTGTAAGCTTGGCTTGTATTTATAGAGCAGAACTACTTAAGGGTGGTGGGAGAACGCAGCAATGCTCAGACAGAAGTCAAGCATGATCAGGTCAGAACATACAGTTATTTATATCTCCATAAGCAAAGCAGTGTAACCCCAGTTAAGCCTACACAGCAGGCAGAAACAGCAAACCGGGCTCCCCATGGCCCTCACCTGGCTGTGGTACAGTGATCCCAAACCAACACCTGGAAACACAAAACAGAAAAGCACCTCTTAGCGATGCCCAAAGCAGACTGGCATCAACTTCAAAAGCACTGTTTACTTACACGCTTGTTTTCCTAACCCGCATGTCACTGGATTGTCCAGCCTAAGGATGACTGAATCCATCAGACTGGGAGAAAGGGCAATCCCCCTCGTTTCAGTCACATCCCCACAGCATTTTATGCTACTGGGATCCTTCCAAGTGCCAGACACAAGAAGTTAAACACTGCGTTGTTGGGTGCTGCTTGAAGAGAATGACTGGTGATAAAGGCCTATCCGTGTCCAATCCCTAGTGATTGGTGGATAATAAATTCAAAAGAATGTATCTGCTGCAACAACGCCCGCAATGCAGGCAGACCTTGAGATCAGCTTCCTGTACCTTTTTCAAACGACAATGTCTTTGATGTACTTCCCTTCCTGCCTTTGAATGTTTGGAGTCCATTGGTAAGGAACTGAATGCTTTGGTACTGAATAGACTCTCTCTCCTCGCTCCCCCCTAAGAGGATTAGCATCAGGTCTTAATTTACTAATGGACTAGAGACATCCATTAACATAGCAATTAATTCAGTGCTAAAGTGCCTGTACGACAGAACCACGCTGAGTGCACGGGTTAAAACGCTGCAAGTGACGTCTCACCAGTAAGCATCACAGGGCTAGAGAAGAAAAGAGAATTTAACAAAGAAATAACGGAGCACTTTATTCCTCCCCTCCATCTCTGTGCCTAACTGCAGCATTTGACCGCAGCCCTACACTCAATTCTGAATTTTTGGAGGGGTGTTCTGCTTTTTCCGTCTTTCAGAACTGGAGCAGAGCAGCTCACACCAGCGCAAACAGCGGCGGCTCCGTCCCAGCTGGGCAGCATACAGCTGGCAGCACGGCCGGGCGCTGGCGCTCCTCCCAGCTCACAGATCCCACAGCACGAGCTTCGTGTTGAGGCGAGCAGCTGCGGCATCGCACAGCGGCACTGCGGATGAGTTCACGCGTGCCCCACCCAACAGCATCTCACATCCATCCCGCCCAGAAGCAGCCTGCCCTGCAGCACGTTTGGTTGCTCCCATCACAGATGCTTGAAAAGATGTCCTCAACTTGAAAGCCAGCACTGCTCTTGCAAAGCGAAGCTGTGCATTCATCACACCGCTGTGCAGCTGCTCCACTGGAATATTTTAAAAGACAGGACGTGTGCTCCTCGCATTTCAGATACCCTCTGCTGATTGAAATTAGCCATCCTTCTGAAAATAATTGCTGCCAGTGGCAATTATTACAATTAAAATGTTTACTAATGGTTTGCAATGCCCAGACTAAGCCAGGCGCCACGTGCCAGGTCATGGATGAACTAATTAGAGATTATTTAGAGGCATGTCTTGGTTCATAAATTAAGCACCTTTCCAGCTCTGTTCATTTGTAAGGTATCCATTGCATTCAAATGAGAAAGACAAAAGAGCAATGGAGCAGCTCGTGCTTGCAGCTGCTCAAAGGACCGTGACGTGATCAGAAATTTTTTTTTAATGCTAGATTACTGATTTCAGGAACACACCAGCCTACTTAAATAAACACACCGAATTAATGAGGCATAACAATTATGTGAGTTCAGGGTTAGCTAACGTGAGCTTTCCAATGGACTTGGTGCGGCTTAATTTGGATGAAGAAGCTGGGCTGCGGAGGATACTGCAACCTTGAAATAAACTGCACCGAATTACTACTGCTGGGTTTTTGGGTGCTGTGGATACTCATACATATGGCTTTTATCATCACTTGTGCTTCAACTCGAGAGCAAGCATGAACAAAATTACCAATAAGCAGATTGCTCTTAACTGGTGAAACGCTGCAGAGGATGAGTACGCACTGGGGTTTGGTTATCAACAGGACAACGATTTCATTCTGTATTACGGGGATGAACAGGATGATGTGGGTGCTCAGGTCTCAGCGTTACTCACGATGCTCATCAGTAACTGTTCAAATAGGGTAAAGGAATTACTGAGCTAGGTATACAGGCAGCGAAGTACCTTCTGGCTGCTTATTGTACACATACAGTAACATCTGTTGTGTTACAACTTGCTTGATCTGTAAATATCTCATCTGCAAGAGGTTTCTTCAGCTGAGATGTTTTTGTTCACCCAGTGCCAGCTGAATGGCTTGGCTGCCTCTGAGCCAACCTCAGTATGTCCTACAGTGCTCCCAGCCTGAATCCTTCGGGAATGTCTTCATCTCCAAGTCTGAGCTTCCCTCCAAAAACAGGCAAAGTAGTTGCACGTGCTGTCTGTCTATAGGTACACAGAATAGATGTGAACCCACTATTTGGGTGGGAATGCAGAATCTTTGTTATTGTAAGTCTTGGCATTATGAGCATCATTTGTTAATGACATTCAGATATGGCCTTATGTGAAGAATACAGTCTCACAGGCTGCAGACCAGGCATTTCAGAAAGGCCACACTATTTTCTTCTCTGAGGCTCTTCCTGCCCTGTGGCACCTTGTCTGGAAAAGCCAAGCAGGGGCACCAGCCTTCCCACTGCAGCACTGCTCACTACTGTAGCCTCCGGCAGCATCTCAGTATTAACACACTGCCCAACACCTCCTCTTTATCAGCCTATTTATGGCTGAGTGCCATCCAGCAGCAGGGAACTTCATACCCCTTCTTTAATGCTGTGCTGTAACAAAAGTAGCTCAGCTCCCAAGCACACATTTGACTTCAAAGCTTGTGTGATCTGCTGGTGACACACATACGTTAGATTGGGAATCCACGTGTCAGTCAGAGCTAATAGCGGGGCTCTGCACAGAGCATCATCCCCACCAGGAGCTGGCACAGCATGAATATGCATGCAAGAGGGTGAGCATGTTTTGTGCAAGTGTATTTATAGGAGATGGGCTCATGCAGGGACTTAACATTCCAGGTGAGATCACCTGCAATAGCCCCACAGCCAGCACTGTGCACATGCGTTACACAAGAACAGCAGTGGAACAAGGTCTGCTGCTGCTTTCTGTGCCCACATCTGCTTCTGGATCAGGCCTTCAGATATTTTTTAGAAGTTAAAATAAGCATTAAAAGCATCAGAAGCATTTCGAAATCTGGAGTCTTGGCATTTCTCTAATTCTGGCACTGTGAAGACAAGGGGTTTTTTTGTTGCTTTTTTTTTCTCCCCAAAACATCACTTCTTCAGTTGGGAAGAATGGATCAGAGGAGACCAGAGATGACTGATGCCTATAAATATCCTACTGAAATTCACCACAAACAGAAAGGAGTCACGTGTTGCTTTGAGCTGCATTTACTCCTAATGCTCCCACCAGCACAGCTGAATAGGCATGGAGCAGGACAGGGAAGCCCTCCTGAGGCTCTCACCTCTGCAGTTTTAATGGGCAGTTCTGGCATAATATGATGAGTACATAGCAAATAATACTTAAGAGGTCTTATGCAGGCTTACGCCAGCTGCACTCAGTACTATGATGGCTTTTTCTTGAGCCAATCAATTGCAATGAAGTTGTGAGCTGATGTTTACCTTCCCAACACACTTATCTTGTGTTAATGGGACAAGAGGTAGAGAGAATTAAAAGCCTAGAGAAGATGCTGCTTCTGTGATGGCCAAAAAGCAGCCTCTTTGTACCTTTTAAATTCATTCTTAGGCAAGGGGGAAGTGAATAGTCTGAAGAGAAAAGCAAGACACCTCCTATGACACCTGAGGGGGTGTTATCCTCACACAGCTTGTCAGTTGCCACCATGCAGAGCTCACGATCAGTCTCTTACATGTGCAAGAAAGCACTGCATGTGGTGCCAGTAAACTCATGGCTTGTCACCCATGCAGAGCACAGCCCTTCCCCCCAGCCAGCTGTATGTCTGGGGGCACTCAGCCGTATGGGAGCTCCACTCTCAAGAAGAACTGCCCCAACACACCCATAACGCAGCCCTGTGTCCCACGACCACGTGCTTCCTTTCAGCCTGCAGCAACTCAGCACTTCCCAACCTGCAGCAGTCAGCAAAGCCGTTTTCCTTTGGCCTTTGCTCCCTGTTTAACAACATTTTGCTTTTAAGCTTTGAGCCTCAAAGGCCAAAACTCACCCCAAAAACATCACTGGTTAAAACCAACAGTGCAATGCACGAAGGGCAGCAGGATGGCTGCTCTCCAGAGCTCCAAACGCACACAGCCTGCCCTCCACGAACTGTGTGCATCCATCAGACATAGGCCAGGAGCTGGAGACTCAGGATGTTTAAAACATCTCGCACAAGCTTTTCCCAGTCCTCAAAGCCAAGGAAAACAAACTGGCCTCACAGTACACAGTGGGGAAGAGAACTGAGACCAAAAAAGACCTAATTAGAGCAAAATTCAATGAGCCGTAGGCTTGTTTTATAATGAAAATGCTACCACATTTTTGCAGCGGTGACATTACTTTCTGCCTTGAGGATTAATACAAAGCACAGAAGCATTCACAGCTGAAGTTTTCAGCACAACTGCCTGAAAACACGCAAAGTTTGGAAGATATCAGCTTTCTGGGTCAGACTGGAGTGTTCTCACAGAGGTTTTGACTCATTGCCCTCATTTTTCTTTAACCATCAGCTCCACACAGCTCACCACACTCCTCTCAGCACGGGAGTTCCCAAATACCCTACAAAAATAGCAGTTGCATCCCACAGCTCCCTATGGGGACAGCACTCCCTCCCAGGTGCAACACCAAAGCTGCAGGCAGAGAGCAGTCTGAACTCGAGCAGATTTAAATCAGACATTTGTTTCACCTCAGACCCATTTGCTGTGTATGACAGTAGCTCATTTCAATGCACCTGAGCTGGGTATAATTAGCTGAGTGTATGAGAGATTATTCAATTTATTATGTGAATGAGATAATAATTTTCCTATGGGTTTGCAAAACATAGTGGAATGAGAAGGTGCTAATCTGTGCTTCCAGCCCTCATCTGCCACCCCAATATTAATATAACATCTTAATATATTATATGCAATATAAATATTATATTAAAATATGTGCTAATGCCGTATGAATCCTAACCCTGTTTTAAATGAGAAGCTCACAGCACTCACCCAGCCGTACACCTCCTCCACCCATGAAGCCCTCTGTCCCCATGACACCACGACATGGGCACAGCATGGCAGATCACTGAAGTACCTGAAATGTGAGCTGTTATAGCGGAATTTCACCACTTCTCTGCAGCCCCATTCTGCCCAAATTCATAGAGATGCCCCAAAATCCTACTCCCTCACACTGGGCTGTGCTTTCAGGATCACACGCTGGTGATGAAAGCTTTCCTGCCAGCATTGCTCAGCATGCTCTGCTCTGCCTTTTGTCTACAGGGTCCCTTTCCTGCCAGCACTGAACGGTCTATGTAAAGTGCTTTGTGGTACCTTGAGCATGAAAGGCATTACTTCCAGTACATTTCCATGTTATTTGGCCAGACATGCACACATGGCTGAGGCTGCCCCATGCCACAGCCAGTGCCAGAACCGTGCAGGGGATGAGCACCTCCAAGCTCAGACCACCGTACAACACTGAGCATCCCTGAAAAGTCACCCAAGGATCTGCGCGTGGTCACGAACATCAAGTCTGGTGCACAAACAAACAAATAAACAAGCTCAAAACCTACAAAAATATTACAGAAGCAGCTGAGCAGACCCGAAGCTGTTTCCAGAGCTTGTTTTATATCAGCCATAAGGCTCTATTTGAAAGGAAGGTTAAAGATGGTTTTTTCCTCTCCAGTTTCTATTACATGCTTTTCACATTTTTTTATGTATGGTTTCTATGAGAACTGCACACCTTCCAGCAACTAACAGAAAGACTCAGATAATGAAGAGTGCAGCTCCTGATAAAAAATCTCCAAGCAAGAATCAGCCCTAAGTAGTATTATTCTCTACTTTTGAATTCCTGTTTATATGAGCACAGAAAAGCTGGCTGATTTGGGAATCACAGCTCGTCCACAAATTACAAGCCATGTAATACCGTACCTCAGAGGTGAAAGTTGGACCATTTTTTAAAGTAAGATAAGGGAGCAGCATCTTTGTTTCTCCCACTCAGACACGTCTGTGTGCCAGAGCAGGCTGCTGCACTGACATGTCTTATTGCAGCTGTCCGTTTGTCACGGTGGGTTTTCCTCCTGATGCAGTACTGCAGAAAAAGACCAGGACTGGGAACTTTAATTCTCTGTTCTTTTTCCTGCCTGCAGTTGGTAGATCCTCATGCTTCCCGCTAGTACACAAATCCCAACAAAGGGATTTATACCTTGCAGGTTGTGCAGGTCACTTCTCCAACCAAAGTGCTGAAGCACTTTTGTGGCTGATAGATGCTCAGGATTCTCCCCAAGTCACAACAGTACACAGCCTGCACTGCTGCACTGGTGTGAGAGAAAGGAGGAAAGTAAAGCTTTTTACAATGAATTGTTGTGAGCACACCCGAGAACTGCATCAGCATCCCAACTGTACTGTGCTTCACCAGCTCTGACTGTGAGATCTTTGCAGTGCTTTCAGTGATGCACATGTGTAGACACAAAACATCTTCATCATTAAAAAGGGTCTCTTATACACCA
This sequence comes from Gallus gallus, assembly GCF_016699485.2. Taxonomy (NCBI): domain Eukaryota; kingdom Metazoa; phylum Chordata; class Aves; order Galliformes; family Phasianidae; genus Gallus; species Gallus gallus. The sequence continues at coordinate 8,198,543 of NC_052545.1, forward strand.
GAATAAAAACCTGAGGTTCAGAACTGCTCAGCTATATTCCAAATGGCTTCCCAGAATAAGGATTGGGAAGGTTTATTTGCTTTCTCCCATCCTACTACATTTCTAATCAAAAGAGAGTCTGTCTGCTGTGTTCATTAAACCCAACTTCTGCAGTCTTCAGGCAGTTCTGCCAAAGCATAAGTCAGGGCAGCAGAGCTCTGTGTACTAAAGGTCATAGGGGTCTCCAAATCCACTATAGTAAAATCTCATTGCTCCAGAGAACGTGCCTATTCATCCTCTCATTCACCTTTCAGAGGAGCTGGAGCAGTAAAATGCTCTCTACTGATGTTTCGGAGAGAGAAGAAATAGCCTGGAAGAAACAGCCTGTAATTGCCAGGTGAAGATATGGAGCCCAGATGCTATTCACATCCCACAGGAGGTGGCTGCTCTAGATGCCTCTGGAAATCCTAACTGCAGAATTCAATGTGTCACAGTGCCCAGGCAGTCCCCACATTTCCTCTGAGCTGTGATGCCAGTTGTTACTCTTTTTTTTTTCAGTGGAAAACATTTTTAACCCCCCCCCAGTGATGAGCAGAGCCCACCTTCTGTCTCAGCTCCTCTGCCAGAGTTCATTCTGAGGGTCACCACCATTCTTCTCTCAGCTGACAAATTTTCTACACCCATTAATTCAGGCTTCTGGTAACCAGTGGCTGCCTTAGGAGCACGCTGGGATTGAACACCAGGCGCTCGCTTCGCTGCACGGGAGCCTCAGCTGGCAGGCAGTGCATAGCTGGAGGCGGAGGAGGTTCTACAAGCACAGACAAAATGCTGCTGCTATCTGGCACTACAAAGCCCAGCTCAGATGGCACGTCGTCCCTCGGAGGTACAGAGATGAAAAAATGAAGATGTGAAGAACTTGAATATTTCATCACAGACTTTGCTCTGTTTTGTTCTTCATTTACATTAGTAACATACACTTTTAGACTGCAAAACACAGTGCGCTGTAGTTGTCTTCTTGTTAATATTCAAGATGCTAAAGAGCACCTACTTCCACCCTCAGCATCCCAGAAGCAATATCAGCATCACCTAAGTGTTTCTCCACTGTAAATGACCACATCCACACAGCTCTGCCATCAGCCATGGGCCATGTGCAGAAACATCACCCAGGGAGCCCAAGCCAGGCTCTGCTGTAAGGACAGAGGAGTGCAGCTGATGTGCTAAGGATGTGCTCTTTTCAGAGCATCAGTAAAGCATTGTGAACTTAGGAGAGGAATGGGGCTGAAGGGCCGGAAGGACAGCAGAAGCGGAGTTAGTCATGGCAAGTGGGAAAGGAGCTGCTTTAGGGAGGAATGGCTTAGAGAGGAATAGAGGGAAAGAATTAGAACTGGGAAAGAAAAGCCAAGCTAATAATGAGGCAGACAACAACAACAAAATATAATGAAAGATTATGCAATAAAAAAACTCAATGAATCATTTGACATCAGTGTCAGAAGGAGCAGTTGAACGGTGCATTTGCTCCACCTTTATAAATGATCCCAGGAAAATGACTTTGCTCTCAAACAGCCTTCCCAACTGCTGTTGTACAAATGCAGTTTCACAAGGCAACATGGCTGGATACCTCATCAGCACCAACTCCAATACCACTCTGGTGAGAAGAGCAAATATCAAACACCCTTTTCACAGCAGAAGACCCTGGAGGAGGGCTCAGCAACTGAGACTGGAGAGAATGATTCAAAACTTAGTATCAGTTAATTATTTGTGAACAATTTTAGTGCCTCACTGAAACCTCCCTAAGTCCTCCTCCACTGCAGCACTGTGCCAAGAGCAGAGCTGGACACTAAATGTCAATATCAACTTGCTTCCCACAGTGTGTGGAAGGAGGCAGTGTCCAGAGATCCCTTTCAGCCTCTGTTATTTTATGATTCTAGGAAAAATCTATTTGCTATTAATGAAGTCCGTGAGAGTCACGCTGCCAAATCCCAAAGAACTAAGAAGGCATTTTGGTTCTTAAATCTCACACACCCTTCAGCAATTCTCTGACCAATTCTCAAAGGTCAACGCTATTCCTCCTTTGCAGTTGAGCCCAAACAGTCCCCAAACTGTCCAAGTGAATAGTTGCTAAACCCTGCTGCTCAGGGAGCAGAACCAGTTTGAATGCTCTTACCAGTCTTTTTTAGTGCAGTGAAGGTGTTGCTAATTGCAGAAGTGGTACAACTGAAGTGCTAATGGTAGATCATTCTGGCTGCAAAGAGTCACTGTGTTTGACAAAATTATCTGCAGGAGAAAACATCTCCATTTGTTTTTCCTTACATCTGTTTACAGCACAGCAGAAGAAGGCTGAAGCCTCAGCCCAGTGATGTACAATAACTGAAAATCAGGGACTTCCCACCCAAAGGAGAATTCTCATACCCACTGCAGGTCACCTATTAGCAGAGCAGCTGCTCACTGGAGGATTGGAGCTGCAGGATGGGAGTCTCAGAGAAGCTGGCTTCATGGCTTACATGTAGCTGCCATTTCAGTGCCTACCGCCAACAGGAAGCCAAAGCTCATGCTGTGGGACTCGAAAGGTGGAAGATCAAGCAGCTAAAGAGCTTAATGAGATGAAGTCCCCACACATTGGAACAGCATCCCTCAGGCATTGGCTGCTGTTTAACAACCATGTCCAATCTGGGTGGTGCTCCCCCAGTGAGAGCAATGCTACCACCAGAAATGGATGGAAGAGCAGAGCCCCAGAGTGCATAAAACAGCAAACATCTACAGACAAAATAAAATGCTTTCCCTGTACTCGTTTTTATCCCCAAGCAGCTCTGGTGTCCTGGTGAGTCACCTTGTGCTCAGACAGTTCCTGGACAGGGCTACAGTGCCAAATACTCAAGGAACCAGGGAAGGAAATTACCATTTTCAAAGTAAGTTTTAATTACATCCTACGCATTTTCGAGACTTCAAATTGCATTGGGAAAAAGAGTTTACAAACCACAACTCCTTCCCATCACCACATCCTGCACTGACAAAAAAAATACCATAGCAAAGCAGCTCATGTAGGACATGCTCTGGGCATATGCTGCAGTAGAGAACATCTCCTTGCTCTCATGAAAGTTTCCTGGTCAGTACATGAGTCTCTGTTTGCTGGATTCTAGTTTTAAGGCAGCATGGCTTCACATACAAGTAATAGCTGCCATCTCCTGTGACTGAAATATGCACGGCAGTTGTCAATGTGTGCTGTGAAAGAGGAATTGCTATTTAAATTCATGCAGAAGTCAACAACTAATGACACTGAGAGGTTCGAGGATGTGTTGAGTGTAGAGCTGACTGAAAATATTGATTGAATTGATTGAAGCTGGAGACATTAACACTCATGACCATACATTTGCAGAAGTAATAATTAGACAACGTGAATATTGTCACAGATCAAAAGCCTGCCTTATCACAAGAAGAAATACTCAGCAAACCCAAGGACGCATAATAGAGATTACGCAATCTGCCCAAGCTCACCAGTAAACCCTTTAACCTTTGTCAAAATTCTCAAGCATAAGATAAAGAAAATTATATTTTCATTCTGTTCATTATTTTTACACTGTCAGATACAGGGATTGCATCAAACCATACAATTTGATAAGGGAAGTGTGTGATTTCACTGCAGTACTGCTGAGTCCTCATGTACAACAGGCACCTTCAATTCCTGCCAACTTCAAGTGGTGCAAACCCATAGCAGTTCTTTACAGGATACATTCAGATCTTACCCAGTGATGGAAGAAATGCAGTGCTACAAAACTAGAACAGGCAGAAAATTGCACCATGTGTTCTCTACAGCTGAAAAACACATTGTCTGTAAGAAGGCATCTGATCTCCATGCTGAAAACAACGGGCACTGTGCACCTCTCATGAAAAGCCTTCCTATTCTGGAATAGAGACTACAAGACCAGAAGTTCAGCATTTACAGCTTGCCAAAACACTCTATAAGCATACACATAACCCTAACAGTAATACCTTTCAAGAACCTGGCACAAGAATTTCATGATGGGATGAGCTATCCATTTCAATAATCCTAATATCACTTCTTCCATGGGGCTTTTCAGGACTGAGAACTGCCCACAATCAGTTAAAGGTTGACTGTACCCTTCAGAAACACTGTCAGCCGAAATGTCGCAAACAGATAGATTAATCTCTCTGAATTTAATAAGGATTAGCATAAGCCTTTCTTCAGCCCACTACCACACGAGCACGAATACAACCTCTCCAGGTGCTCCAAGGCACATAGCTGGATTTTCTTTCATGCTTGCTCCCTGTCCCAGGAGCCATTCAGTAGGGCCAAATTTCCCTGAGGGTCGTGATGGGTTCCGGGGCCAGAAGCAGATGTGCTAAATTACCACGACAGCTTCATCTTGAGGGGTTTCCAGGCAGGCTGGAAGCAGAAGGCAATGAAGCTCTCACTAAAGCTCCTGCCTACGCTGGATTTTTCAGCCTCTTGTTAGGAAAGCAAATGAGGTAAAATCATTTTGGGGAAAAAAAAAAAAAAAGAAGTTAAGAATAATATGCATGACACTTTCTCTCCTCTCCCTCACATGAGCCCTGTAGCTTCCCCTCATTTCAAAACCGCCTTTTGTTCCATTTCTCACACTTTTCTTCCTGGCTCTCCTGAGTCCTTCCCACACACTGTCCAAATTTGCCACTCCCTCTGTATCCTTTTCAATCTGCTCAGATTTGCTTTTTTCCCCCACGTGGCATAGATCATTTCAAACAGCCTTTCTTCATCTTTTCACGTTATTCCTCTCCATTTATTTTCAAAACCCAGTCAAAAGCCCAACTTTTTGCTATAATTTGAACTATTCTGATTTTTTCCTTTCTTTTCTTTTTTCCTTTTTTGTGGTAGCTTGTTTTTTTTTTCCCACTCAATCAAGAGCTCTGCAGTGCTATTTATCATGGATGCAGCTGAGCCACGTTGTGCAATACAGCATCCAGGCCATGACTCACCCACATATTCAGGACAACCCTCAACAGATTGACCATGGGGCTCCAGCTCCCAAACTTGCATGTGTGCCCCAAGAAGGCACACTGAGGGCAGCTTATGGGCCTTTTTCCCTCTTCCTGACCTTTTTTTTGCCCAGAAGCTGATGTCAGTAATGAGATTAGGGACTGGCTCAGCTTAATCCATGATTGCTTCAGTCCATTCGGACTTGACATGAAAACATTTCTATTTTCCCATTAAAGGAAAAAGTCTTCCCTTTATGTCTTCTTTTGAAGGTAGCCATCTTTGAGAACAACTTACATAATTAATCGTGTATTGCTTAATTATTAATTTCTTGCCAATCAAGACCTCATCAGCTCAAAATCTGAAAACAAATGCCACAAAGCTATAATAAAATGGAAGAAATATATCCAGAAAGATCACAGCTCATGAAAATAAAATTTTACTAGGGACAAACCAACTAATACCAGAAAAAGAAAAGACCGTAAGTCAACAGAGAAGAAAAGTGATCTCAGACTTCATTTTCTTATACTTTGAAGTTACAAGATAATTAAAGTGGCACAATTTTCTGGACTAAGTGATGGGGCAGGCTGAAAAAGACTTTGCTGTGTTGTCATGGCATAAACACTAAAATCTCAGCAGATGAACCAGAAAAATTGAAGGCAGAAGGTGGTGTCTCACAGAATATGAAGAAAAATATCTGACTTCTACTTATTTTAGTTCAATGCCACGTAGACAAAGTTCATCACACAGACTTCCCCCGGGACAATGATACACCCTGCTGAACTCACTGGGGTTACACCATGAGCTGGCTCAGCCCTCATTTTACCCCATGGAAAGATGAGGCTGACCAAAGCTCTCCAACCCAGCTGTATTCTCACCAGTAATAGAAAGAACAGACATCCAGCGTGAGTCATTTATGAGACTGATGTAATGGTCTGGAAACCATGCCTTTCCCAAGTGAGACCTAAGAATACCCATGGCAGTGAGAACTTCCATGGCATCGTTCTTGAGTTGTTTTTGGAGGGACAATAAAGATTCAAGCTAGACGGAAAAGTCTATTAGAGATGAAAATGGTTACGCATGCAATATCTTCAGGATCTGCTCGGCTTTCCATGGCCACAGAATCAGACCACAAGTTGGCAGGTAAGTATTAACTTGCTAATTGGGATGAGTGAGACAAGAAGGCGAGGAGAGGGGTGTATGACAACAGCCTGTGCTCATTCAGAACTTGTCATGCCCCAGCACTGAGGGAAAGGGAGGAGAAGGGATGCTGGGCCAGACGTAGTTGTGGTGCACTTACGTTTTCAGGAGTTTTGTCTCAGTAGGACAAAGCCCTTATGGACAGGTAAACTGAAGACTACAAAGAACCAACAAGGTGGTGGGTTAATAAACATCATAGCAAGTGTTATACCATAGAAACAGCTTCAGCACTTTTTTTTTCTTTTCTTTTCTTTTTTTTTCTTTTTGGGGAGAACAAGCCAGAATTTGAACAGGCCTTAGAGAACAATTGCTTGCATCAAGCAAATTGTTTTCGGAGATACACCATCAGTTCTTGGAGGTCCAGGGAACACCCAGGCTTTATGAACAAATCAAAATCATATTTGATTGAAATGTTAAACATTTCAGCCCTGGGGGTAAAAAATATATATATGTAAGAAATGCCTGTTGCAGCTCCTATATGAAAAGTCCTTGGTGAAAGGGGCAAAAAGATGCCCAGTTTATGTGGTTGAGCTGAGATGGGCTGAGCCATTGCCCCATCTCCAATCTGAACAAGAAGACAGCAACCTTCTTCTACACAGGAGCAACAAGGTTGATGTACATGCCTGCTAGCTGTACAGATTTCCAGATACGAAATTCAGCAGTGCAAAGCTCCTCTCCTCTATGCTTTATTTAGCATAATTTCATACCAAGTCAGCGCCATGGAGCTCTTTCCATATGTCTTCCTTAGGAGCCTAGGAAATAGTTAACTATCTATGTGAGAGAAACGCCCTTGGCAAGGGGCTGACACCTGCCCTTCAATATGCATGGCCTGCTCTGCTGGAGAGGTAGATCAATGTCTAGCACAGCAGCCTTGACAGAGTGCCGTTAATAAAGATGCAGAGAGCAAACAACAAAAACATATGAAATGGCAAGGCCACACTATGCAGCTTTCTAGTCAGGGATCTGAGTGAGTTTGCAGAGAATTTATGGCAAGCACTTTAAAAATGTATAAAATAAGGGCTCCAACCTTAATCTCTCTCTTTTCCGTCTCCAACCACTTGTCCCTGCATCCCATCCTGGCACTGCTCAGCTACAGGTGCAGTATGCTATCTGGCCTCCGTGAGAGAACTTACTTCCATCACATATCCCCATCTTTGTGCCACTGACCCTCTAGAATAAGTGGCCATTCACAAATTGCCTTGCTATTAAGATATCCTCCAAATACAGAAGCAAACATCATATGGCAGAAGACCAAACGGCAGTTTACACACACATAAATGCTGACAGAATAGATACATGCTGAATGTCCCACATAGCAGGAAGTTTTGACGCTTTAAACCAGTACTGGGCTTTGTCCTCAGAAATTAAGCTTGGTTTTCTGAAAATCTGCTCCAACAGTGCTTACCCAAAAGTCTGATTTGGAACACTAAGCATGTGCATACAGAACATAAACCAGGTAGCTCCAGGCTGAGCTCTATTCAGACACAAACTGATGAAGCACTGTAACTGGCCTGGGCAGCAGCAAGAGACTGGGCAACACCAGGGCTGACCACACTCTGTTGGCCTTCTGCACAGCCAGGATGTGGTCCTGGCCCCATTTATAACCAGCAAACATCTCTGCATCTCCTTCATCTTTCTTTCCATTCATTTCTTGGCCCCGCCTCAACCATTCTCTAATGCTGCTGTGAAAGCCACGTAACTCTCCCAACCCAGCTTTACATCTCTGCTTTAAAAATCACCTCTTCCACGAAGGCTCCTTGTTAATCTCCCCAACAACAAATTTTGTACTAAATCTCTGAATTGAATTAGCTGACTTGCCCAGGCCAGACAAGCCTGCAGGCCTATAAGCTTATCAGCACAAGCAACGCAGCTAATGCTTTGCCTTGTAGGCACTATGCACTATAAGGAGTTTATTAATATTGATAAATAATAAGGTTTCATTCTCTGTATTCAGAATAAACAAATCTCTAAAGATTTTTCAGTTCAGAGAGTTAACCAGACATCTGGATGCTTACTGCAGCTTCTCCAGACTTTCTTGGCAGGTACACTGGGCTGGAAATCATGAGATTTCCAAAGGATTGTTGGTTTTGCTCCAGTTGGAAATACTGCAAGAGTTTTTCCTCCCAGCCTTCCAGGGTTTCTAGTCCATGTGCAGGCTGGAATCAGTATATATGGAGGAACATTAAAAAAAAAAGCCTTGATTAAGAAAAGCTGCACAAATATCTGTACTTCAAAGGTATCTTTTCAGCTTAGGGTGATGGTTCTAATTAGTTTCTAATGAAGTAAAGCTGGTGAAGCCCTATTTTGTGGGGATGTTCAAATGACCATACATAATTAGGAAACTAGGAGGATGCCAAGAAGGCAAGACCTGGGTCCAGATCATACCACAGTCATGTTTCTGATCAGTGATGAGTGATGGTTATCTGAACTACTCAATGTTGAACAATAGATTATCTCAGTTTCTGAGCCTGTTTTCCAGCCTTCAGGTCTCCCTCAAGGACACATGCAGGGACTACTTTTGCCACCCATTTTGCAACATCAGAGGAAGGTGAGGAGAAGATAACTGCTCTGAGCCTTTTACCATGCCAGCCCCCAGCAAAAGGACATGGGGAAGCAGATCAAAGGAAAGGGAGAAAATTATAACATTGGAAGGGCAAGGCAGAGATTATAAACATTTGTGTGATAAATAAGGGAACAAGTAGAGAAGAATGAAATTGAATGAAAAACAAACAAAAAAAACAAAACAAGCACACGGCCTCCTACTTCCAGTATCAAATCTGGGAAGATAGAGCAAAAGATAAAGGACCAAATCCATATGGCAGGAAAAGAAACAAAGAGAAACTCCAAGAGCAAGGGAAGCACTGTCTCAAAGTGGAAAAAAAACAGAGCTAATTGGTGAAGAAGACATGCACCTCTGAGACACAGCCTATGCTATGCTACTGGTTTGGTAGCACCACAAAGTACCCAACTTCCATGAGCAGTAAGCAGGTTAGCTTTAGCACAGCTGCAGCAACTCCATAACAGAACTCTGCTGGAAGTTCTTCCATGTACCACTTGGACTTGCAGGAAATCTGCCCTCAACTTATTAAAATCAAGATTCCAGGAAAACAGATTTCACACATTTGGAAGAATTTTGCCTTATATTTAGTTTCAACAGCATGGGATGAATCAACAGGAGGCTTCAACAGATGTGGGCTCTGAAAGCCATTAACACACTTATCAGCAAATTGCAGGACACAGCATGCAGCACGCATTCAAGGTCATAGGCAGGTGTCAAACCTGCAAACATAGACACCTTATGTATTAGATGTGGCATTGAGGGACATGATATAGTGGGCATGGTGGTGATGGGTTTATGGTTGGACTTGATGATCTTAATGTTCTTTTCCAACCTTAATGGCTGTATGATCCTGCTGTGGCTTGACACTGCCACTGGGACATTCTCTTCCAATTGCTGTTCACCCACAGCATATCAGGGAATGTTGCTTACAATGATTAACCAAAAGTAGTGTAATTTGATGGATACCTGCCTGTGCAGTGATGAGTTTTTCTGATGGAGTGAGCACAGGGAGCTGAAGGGAGGCAGACCTTTTATTAGAGATGCTGAGTGTCGTGAAGCCTGCTGGGACTTCTGTGTACTCAAAAGGAAGAGCTATTAGATGCCATTTGCTATAAAACATAAGAATTCTCAAAAGTTTAGCTGATTCACTCCCAGAGAACAATTCACAACATGTTTTAAGGCTACCAGAGCCATCAGAGCAAACCAGAATTCATTAACAGAGAAAATAAGATTTTAATTAGTGAACTTACAGAAATTGAGAAACATGGACTACACAGGAAAGTCTGTGCATTACTTTGCGAGATATTCTGTTAATCAAATAACTGAGCAGCAATATTTGCATTAATAATTGCACTGCAAAGTGCTGATTGCAATGTTTAATAAATCCAGACTGTTAATTCTACAAACTCTATTTCGAATCTGAGACACATGTACAAAAATTCATTGAGTATAAAGGAGGTTTGGGACTTTGTCTCTATGTATCACGAACAAAAGTTCTCGCTGTAGCAAACTGACACTCAGTCAAGAGGAACAGCTGCAAACTCACCCATCTTATCACAACAGAGCAACCAAATGTGGAACAGCAAAGCAGACTGTGCCACGTCTGCAGAAGGAGCAATTCCCCTTTAGCTCCCTGTACTACAGGGACCATGAGCAAACACAGAGCAGAGTAACACAGAGCTACAGACCAAGAAAATGACGCTGGCACTGCAGTAGCCAACACATGACACACGCTTCCTAGCTACAGGTCGCCTGCTAGCACCTCTCCACAAGGAGAATACATTGGTGTCCACCCAACCCTGAGCAGGACATCAGCAAATCTCATGGGGAGCCCTGAGCTGAGCACTGGCTCAGAAGCTCAAGCCGTCCCCATGCTAACGGGGCACGGGACAACAGCCCCAGCAGCCCGAGGCACTCCAGCTGTCTGCTCCAAGCCCTCTCCCACGTGCATCTCAGCTCTCTTTTCCTTGGCAATCCCATCCCAATCCTAATCCAGCCCCTGGGCTGAAGCCTGCGTGTGGGAAAAGCAGGAGCCGGCCAGCCAAGGCACAGCTTTGCTGCACTCTGGCAGCCCCCTCCAAGCTCATCCTTACCACATGCATTGGCTTTTGTTTTCTTGGACCCCAAACCCCGTGGAACTCTAATAAGTTTTACACGTTCCAGATCTGAGCATTTTATCAAGCCTTTACAGACTCGTGTCAATCCAGACATAAGGCAACACGTGATCCAGGCCAAGTGGAAACTCCTGTTTCAAAAGGCCTTAATTTTATTTCAGTGGTGCTATTTATCTAGTCTCATTTCTCTCCTCCTGCTTGTCAGTGACTGGGGACTTTCTGACTTTGTGGATAAAAGCAGAATGACAGTCACATGGAGTCATGAGGTCTCTCCAACTGCTTCGTATTGGAATCATTTAATTCACCCGTTTGAACAAATGCAAAGTATTAATATTCCAAGTGCCATGCTTCATTGCATCAACTTCCTCCCCGAGTCGCAGACATACTTTACAAGCAATAGACCTGTAAGGTTTTGTTTGGTGACACCAAGATGTAATTTCTGCCCTTTTGTCTTTCTTGCTCTTTTTTTCCCCACAGATCTATTTGCTAAAATAAATTGAAACTGGGTAAAAGAATATAAGGCACAATTTATACTAGATATATCTGCAATTACTAACTCTGAATTAAACATATCCCTTCATGAATAATGAAGCAGAAATAGGCCAGAGGAAAAATGAGATAAGATCTTCAATCCAT